>NC_092709.1:10655653-11255653 GCF_047496885.1 Scyliorhinus torazame
GCAGGGCCCCTCGGTATTCGGCATTTTGTCTTCGGCAAACAAGAGTTCCCTTAGTAGCTGTTGAGTGATTTTTGTGTGAGCGAAGGACCGAGAGTGATACATTTCCAAGTTAGCATGGTGTATAATTTGGGGTGAAGCTTCCCGATGGTGGTGTTCCTATGTGTCTGTTTTCCTCATTCTTCTTAGTGGTAAAATAAGGCGCTGTCAAAGGAGCTGCCACTGTGAGTTGGTGGTGGAGGGAGTGAATGTTTGGGTATGGGAGCCAATCAAGCGGGGCTGCGTTGTCCTAGATGCCGTTGAGCTTCTTGAGTGTTGTTGGAGCTGCGCTCATCCAGGCAAGTGGAGAGTATTCCATTACACTCCTGACTTGTGCCTTGTAGATGATCGTCCGACTTTGGGAAGGCAGGAATTCACGGCAGAATTCCCAAACTGTTCTTGTAGCCACAGTATTTATGTCACTGGTCCAGTTAGGTTTCTGGAGAGTGACGACCTCAAGAATATCGATTGTTCAGTATTCAATAATAGTATTTATAATAACTCAGAAGTTATAACAAAGATGAATTTTTTGACATATGTGCAATTACATGCTGAGAACTGAATCTCACTTCCAGTGCAAACCTCGCTGGGACGATAGGTCTCACCAGACCTTGGGTTGGACCTGCTTTTATCCACTGCCTTAACAAGCCCCAGGTGGTTGGCTTCCGCACCCTACTTGGGGAGCACGTACTCCAATCAATGGTTGTTTCCCCGTAGTCCTCATGGGGGTTGTAACAGTAATGTCATTGAATATTAAGGGGAGACGGTTAGATTCACGCTTGCTGGAGGTGGTCATTGTCTGGTACTTGTGTGGTATGGCCTTTACTTGCTAGTTTTCTTGGGCTGTTTCAGTGCCTGAGGAGATGTGAATAGAATAGCTGCCGAGATTCTGTGGATATTGGACAGTTGAGTGAATGCTGAAGCCTCCACATCGAATAGAAAGAAAATCTGCTCAATATTCCTCAGCAGACTTAAAGGAGGAAAATTGGATGTGTTTGTTTATACTGAACTCCCAGCAAACCCATCTGCTTTCCTTTCTGCCAATGTCCTTTCACTCCCTACTGCCTCTGATCTAATTCATGCTCTCTGCTTCACTGGCTTTTATTGGTAACATAATTACATCATCCTTTGGATGAAAGGGCTTCACTTGACTTCTTTTTTTTTACTACTAACATACCAATTGTATGCTTGAACCCATCTCCCCACAGTCCCTCCAAGGCCATTTGCGTATCTGCAGAAACAATATTAAATTTGAGTATGTTTTGCTGCCTAGGTGTAACAGAAGGTTGACTCTCCACTGGGAAAGGGCAAAGGGCAAAGGGCCATGCCGGTTATCGTTCAGGATTCTGGGAAACAGGCCAAAAAGGACAGCCCACTTTAAAGATGCTGAGGATAATTTTGACTTTGGAACGTAGTTCAACATGGGTGACATGAGTTCGGCTGTTCATTAAATTCTTCTCCTCATTTGCATTTCTGTCAAAATCAATAGAAACAAAAGCAGAGAGAGGTTTGAACAATGAACCGTGCAACATATGCTATCACTTCGGCTGAAAAATAAATCGCATTGTTTCTTTGGGAATGGAAAATCCTTACCCGATGTTAAAGAAAGTCGAAATTCACTGCCAAACTCTGATCGTAAATGCAGCGGAGGAATAAAGGAGGAGCGATTGTCACAATATCCATTTCTGACATAGAATTTGCAACACAGAAACAGGCCATTCAGCACTGCAGGTCTATACTGGCATGCATGCTCCACATGAGTCTCCTCCCCGCCCCACTCCCATTTCAGCCCATCAGCATTTTCTTTAATTTGCCTCCTGTGTGTGTGCCCTGCTGTTTCTCTCAGCTTCTCTTAGTGGTAATGAGCTCCATCTTTTGAGGGCGGCGCAGCAGCACAGTGATTAGCACCAGGGTCCCAGGTTCGATTCCCCACTTGGTGTGACAGTCTGTACGGAGTCTGCACGTCCTCCCCGTGTCTGCGTGGGTTTCCTCCGGGTGCTCCGGTTTCCTCCCACAAGTCCCGGAGGACGTGCTTGTTCGGTAAATTGGACATTCTGAATTCTCCCTCAGTGTATCCGAACTCGCGCCGGAATGTGGCGACGAGGGGATTTCACAGTAACTTCATTGCAGTATTGATGTAAGCCTACTTGTGACAATAAAGATTATTATTATTCACCTCTCTGTAGGAAAACAAGCTTCCCCTGAATTCTTTACTGGAGTCTTGGTGGCTTTCTTATATTTACTGTCCCTAGTGTTGGAATTCCGCACTCTCTCTCCCCATCACCCTCGGAAGGGGAAACTTCACCTTGTCTGGTTCTACCCAATCGAACCCTTTCAGAATTTTGAAGCTCTGAATTAGGCTGCCCCCTCGGCTTCCCCACCATGCTTCCAACCAGTACAATTGACACAGATCTGCCCCTGCTGATACTGGCAATCGCTTTGTGGCGTTGTGGCAATTGACAGTAATAAACAGAGTTGTTTTCCTACACCCAACCGGGTTGAACCAAATCGCTTGTATCCAAATGTGTGTCAGGTCAGAGCCACTGCGGCAAAAGTAAAATCTACACCACAGATTGTGGCTAAGTTCCTTTCAGATAATTGGTCCGTTTGTTAAGTTGTCTTACCTTCCTAATTTGGAGCAACTAAAGGAGATAAACCTACTTAAAACCACACATCTGCAGCGCTGCTCCGTCTCGGGCTAGGAGGCTATGAATAAGCTTACGGCAGCTATAAATAGATGAACCTTTCTTGCCATGCTTATATGATAGCCGTTTAATAATTCCATACTGGGCCTCCTTACAGCAGATTTAATGAAAATCAGCATGATATAGCGGCTGTTGGTATTGCATTCTGTTCAATCTCTCCACGTCCCATGGTGAGAGAGATTACAAAGTGGCTAATAATCCAGTATTTACTGCTGGAAGCCTTTCTTGCGGAAGGAAAAACAAAAACTGATGGGGGCCTTCAGGGGCAGATCCGCTTCCTCTGCTAAAATCTCACAGAGTTTCTAATTGCTGTGTTGGACTTTGAAACTTTGGAACTTTAACGATAGATAGTTTGCGAAGTGCCCACCTAGTCTTTATATTCCATGTCAATGTGGGTAATGAGATACTCTGGAGTTACCCGAGCAGATGGTAATGACTTTATCTGTAACACACTGAGATCACCACTCCCAACCGTCACCCAGCCAGTCATCGAAAATTTACGAATTAATCTCGTAACGCTATTACTGGTACTGATGGACTTTTTTCATAGGGAAGTGTTAGAGTGAGAGTCATCGCTCCTCAGGTGACTGATATTTATTCGTTTCACAGACCAGTGATGTTCTCTACCCCTCCATTGTCCTATTATAAGGCAGCACGGTAGCACAGTGGGTAGCACTGTTGACTCACAGCGCCAAGGGCCCGGGTTCGATGCCCGACTTGGGGCACTGTCTGTGCGGAGTCTGCACGTTCTCCCCGTGTCTGCATGGGTTTCCTCCGGGTGCTCCGGTTTCCTCCCACAAGTCCCGAAATACATGTTAGGTGAATTGGACATTCTGAATTCAGTGTACCCGAACAGGCGCCGGAATGTGGTGACTTGGGGACTTTCACAGTAACTTCATTGCAGTGTTAAAATGTAGGCCTACTTGTGACACGAATAAAGATTATTATTATCTATTTGTTTATTGATGTGAGCATCACTGGCAAAGCCAGCATTGATTGCCCTTGAGAAAGAGGTGGTGAGCTGCTTCCTTGAACCTCCACAGTCCATTTAGTGTAGGTACACCCACCTTGCTGTTAGGGAGGGAGTTCCAGGATTTTGACCCAGCGACAGTGAAGAAATAGCAATATATTTCCAAGTCAGGATGGTGTGTGGCTTGGAGAGAAGCGCCCAGTTGGTGGTGTTCCCATGCCTCCTTTGCTCTTGTCCTTCGAGGTTGTGGCGGTCACTGGTTTGGAAGGTGCTGCTGAAGGAGCCTTGGTGAGTTGCTGCATCTTATATTCTGAGGCTGCAGAAGGCTCTGGTCAGACCCCATTTGGAGTATTGTGAGCAGTTTTGGACCCCGTATCTAAGGAAGGATGTGCTGACCTTGGAAAGGGTCCAGAGGAGGTTCACAAGAATGATCCCTGGTTTGAAGAACTTGTCGTATGAGGAATGGTTGAGGACTCTGAGTCTGTACTCCTTGGAGTTTAGAAGATGAGAGGGGATCTTATTGAAACTTACAAGATACTGCAAGGCCTGGATAGAGTGGACATGGAGAGGATGTTTCTACTTGTAGGAAAAACTAGAACCAGAGGACACCATCTCAAATTAAAGGGATGATCCTTTAGAATAGAGATGAGGAGGAATTTCTTCAGCCAGAGGGTGGTGAACCTGTGGAACTCTTTGCCGCAGAAGGCTGTGGAGGCCAAATCACTGAGTGTCTTTAAGACAGAGATAGATAGGTTCTTGATTAATAAGGGGATCAGGGGTTATGGGGAGAAGGCAGTAGAGTGGGGATGAGAAAATATTAGCCATGATTGAATGGAGGAGCAGACTCAATGGGCCGAGTGGCCTAATTCTGCTCCTATATCCAAACCAGTGACCGCTACAACTTCGAAGGACAAGAGCAAAGGAGGCATGGAACACCACCACCTGGGCGCTTCTCTCCAAGCCACACACCATCCTGACTTGGAAATATATTGCTATTTCTTATAGATGATGCACACTGTAGGCACGATGTGTCAGTGGTAGAGGGAATGTTCAATCAAGCAGGCTGCTGTGTTTTGGATAATATCAAGCTTCTTGAGGACTGTTGGAACTCCAATCATCCTGGAAAGTGGGGAGTATTCCATCACACTGTTGACTTGTGCCTTGTAGTTGGTAGATGGCTTTGTGGAGTCAGAGGTGAGTTGCTCACCGCAGAATTCCCAGCCTTTCGCTTTGTATTGTAGCTGCAGTATTATATGGCTGGTCCTGTTAAGTTTCTGGTCAGTGATAGGGGCCAGGATGTTGCTAGTGGGGGATTCAGCGACGGTAATGCTGTTCAGTGTCAAGGGGAGATGGTCATTGCCCAGCACTTGTGTGGCGCGAATGGTAGTTGCTGTTGTGATCTCTGATATAACCGTTGTAATGATGTACACAGAACATATAGTTGCTTAACTATAAAGATGATTTATTAACAAGCACATGAAAAAGAGAATTGATGAACTATAATACAGACGATGGCTACTAAATGAATTCAGTGAATTCTCCTGGAGTTACTTTAAGTGCGATTATCTTCTTGTACGGCTTACTACCAACTGCTGGGTGTCCAGAGTCACGTAATCGATCTCTGACGCCACCTGCTGGTCGGAGGTTGTACCGATAACTATGTGCACTGATAGACAACTATATACATTAATGTGTACATGCATATCACCACAGTTGCCACTTGTCAGACCAAGCCTGGACGTTGTCCAGGTCTTGCTGAATGGCGGGCATGCACTGCTTCAGTGCCGAGGGAGTTGTGAATGGTGCTGAACATTGTGTAACCACCAGCAAACATCCCCACTTCTGGCCCAGTGATGGGTCATTGATGAAGCAGCTGAAGGGCTGTGTGAGGGCAATGACCTGGGCTGGATGAAGAGGCTGGAGCTTTTTTTTTCCCAGGAAAAGAAAAGATTGGGAAGGTGACCTGACAGAAGATTTGGGAATTATGAAATTACAGAAAAAGCGCTTCCACTTGTCGAGGAAACCGAAATTAGAAGCCGAGGTTATAAAATATTTACTAATAAATCCAATGAGGATTACTCAGTGAGTGATGAGAATGTGGAACTCACTCCCAGATGTAGTAATTAAGGTGAATATTGCAGGAGGAAACGAGATGCACTCACTGGGTATTTTGACAGCGCAAGAGGAAGTAAGATGGGAGGAGGCGTGTGTAGGGATGAACGTTGGCAGAGACCTCTCCGGCTGTTGGTCTGTGTGGAAAACTCCGGACAATCGTGACTAATTGCACCAGTAATTTTGGAATCTGTTGAAATTCACCTTTTTATAAATCATTGAGGGGCTCTGAGCATTGCTGGCAAGTCCATGTTTAATTCTCTCCCTAATTGTCCTTGAGAAGGTGCCGGAAGGCCACCTTTTTGAATCGCTGCAGACCATCTGGTGAAGGAACCTCCACGGTGGCTAAGGTGGAGGGGGGGGGGTGGTACTGGAGCATCCTCGCCGACAGTGTGAAACCGATCATTCAACAAAAGTCACGTGCATTTATGTAGCACCTGTAACATTGCAAAATACCCGAAAGCCCTTCGCAGGAGTGTTATCAGACGAAATCTGACAACCGTGCCAGACGTGGAGCCTTTAAGGCAGGTCGGTTTTAAGGAACGTCTTAAAGGAGCAGAGAGTGGGAGAGAGCCAGAGAGGTTTCAAGGAGGTAATTCTGGAGTTTAGACCCGGAAGACCCTGCCGCCAGTGGTGGAGTGAGAATTGGAGGAGTGCAGAGGTCACGGAGGCTTGTAAGACTTACGGTGAGTTGGATACAGACATCAGCATTTCAGAAGCCTTTTAAATGATTTAAGGCTTATCAGGAACCTCACGATTGCAATGTTGTTTTACCCTAAAACAACAGGGAGAATTTAGAGAAAGGGAATCAGCATGCAGCCTGACAGATGTTACAGCCGCATCTTTAGTCACCTAAAGCTCTGCCATTTCCTCCCTAAACCCCTCCATGTCATCATCATCCTTTAGAACGCTTCCTAATATCTACCATTTTGACCAGGGGTTTGGTCGTCTGTCATAATGTTTCATTCTTTACCTTGGGGTCAATGTTTATCTAAAAATCACTCCTGTGACATGACAATTGGGAACTTAAACTATGCGAAAGTTGCTATGCAATTGTACGTTTTGCTGAAACAGTTGTTAATGCCTTTGTGAGCCAGTCACTGAAATTTGGCATTGTTATTTTAAAGATTGGGAGTAAGCCTTTTGAAATATGACATTAAAATGATGCCTCCTGACTCACTCCAACACTGCAGGCTCCTGGATTGCACGGAACTGTTACTTTCCTTGTACCACAAGTGTCTCTTTAACTGACATTGATTTAATGGCATTTGTGGTGTTGGGTGTTCTGACACACAGATGAGCCAACACAGTTGCATATGGTACAACGCTTCTTTATTTAAACTCACTATTTACAGTTTGGTCTTTGCACTCTGCACGTGGGGGGCTCCCTGCTTGTGGTGTTTCAACAGCTCTTTCTTGTTCCCTTCTCCCCAGACCTACTGACCACCAGGTGTCGTGCTCGTGCTTTTTATGTAGTTGGTGTTCTTGTCTGTGATTGGTTGTGGTGTTGTGTACTCTGATTTGCCTGTTAGTGTGTCCATCATGATGTGTGTGTTTGAATATCATGACATCCCCCCTTTTTACAAAGATATGTGCCTACGTGGTATTCAATATGATCGTGACGTGAGTGCATCTAAGAGTGTGTGCGTGTCGTGTGCAGCATGTGTCTATGACGGAACTATGTACATGGGGCGATGTCGAGTGCGTCACATGAATCCAGTTGTACCATAACATAACAGAAATGCGAACGAGAGAAGAAGAAAAAAAACAAAACTTGAACAGTTGTCCAGTCAGACGACATCTGGAACGATAAACAACAACAGGTTATCATGTAAAATTGTGCAACTTATTAAACATATGAACTGTATTATAAGTCCATTCTAATGGGTTTGCGACGAATTCGGGTTGACCGCCTCAAGGGTGGATCAAGAACCACCGGCTGCTGTGCAGGCATGGCCATGGGTGGCGATGGAAAGGGCGTGATGTGCGGCAGCTCCACAAAGTCATCCTCGGAAGCCTGTTGAGGATCTGGCGTGCTGTGTGGCTGTGAGCGTGGAAGTCGGCGAAGGGCGCGCCGATTGCGGCGACGCACGGAACCATCCGGCATGCGAACCAGGAACGAGCGGGGAGCCACTTGTCGGAGGACTTCGGCCGGTGCTGACCAGCCACCATACGGTTGATGGACGCGTACTTTGTCTCCGGAGGACAGGGGGGGCAGGTCCGTCGCTCGTGTGTCGTACCGACCTTTCTGGCGATCACGCTGCAGTTGCATGTTCCGAAGAACCGCCTCATGGTCTGTTGTCGGTGCCAGGACGGAAGGTACCGTCGTCCTGAGGGAGCGACCCATTAGTAGCTGCGCTGGCGAGAGGCCCGTGGATAACGGGGCCGATCGATAGGCCAGCAAGGCAAGGTTAAAGTCCGATCCGGCATCAGCCGCCTTGCACAGGAGCCGCTTTGCGATGTGGACACCCTTTTCAGCCTTCCCGTTCGATTGTGGA
The DNA here is from genome assembly GCF_047496885.1 of Scyliorhinus torazame. NCBI lineage: Eukaryota > Metazoa > Chordata > Chondrichthyes > Carcharhiniformes > Scyliorhinidae > Scyliorhinus > Scyliorhinus torazame. The sequence continues at coordinate 10,663,975 of NC_092709.1, forward strand.
TGCAGAGGGCTGGATGTCACATGAGTGAAACCATATGCTGCGGCAAAAGACGACCATTCACGGCTGGCAAAACAAGGTCCATTGTCTGACATGACAGTCCTTGGAATGCCATGGCGAGCAAACGTTTCCTTGCAGGCCCCAATGACTGCGGACGACGTCAGATCATGGAGAGGCATGACTTCCGGGTAGTTTGAGAAGTAGTCTATAATAGCAATGTAATCTCTGCCGAGCGCGTGAAATAGGTCAACACCCACCTTCGCCCAGGGGGACGTCACCATCTCCTGTGGTAGAAGTGTTTCCGGAGGTTGCGCCGGCTGAAACCTCTGACAGGTTGTGCAGTTGAGCACCATGTTGGCTATGTCTTCATTAATACCCGGCCAATATACCGCCTCCCGGGCCCTTCGTCTGCATTTTTCGACGCCCAAGTGGCCTTCGTGTAGTTGATGAAGAATCATCTGGCGCACACTGTGTGGAATAACGATCCTATGCGATTTCATAAGGACCCCGTCTATATTGGTGAGATCAACTCGCACATTATAAAACTGGGGGCACTGCCCTTTTAGCCACCCTTCCGTCATGTGGCGCATCACTCGCTGCAGAAGGGGGTCAGTCGCCGTCTCTGCGTGTATGTGGGCCAGACTAGGATCATCAGCTGGCAGATTTGCTGCTGTCAGAGTCACGTGTGCCTCAATTTGACGCACGAACCCCTCTGCATCTGGTGGTGTGCTCACTGCTCGGGAAAGAGTGTCCGCCACGATTAGTTCCTTCCCCGGAGTGTAGATCAGTTCAAAATCGTACCTCCTGAGTTTAAGTAAGATGCGCTGGAGGCGAGGAGTCATGTCGTTCAGGTCTTTGTTAATGATGTTGACCAGGGGGCGGTGGTCAGTTTCGACCGTGAATCGTGGCAGGCCATACACATAGTCGTGGAACTTGTCCAGTCCAGTTAACAAGCCCAGGCATTCTTTTTCGATTTGCGCGTAGCGCTGTTCGGTAGGGGTCATGGCTCGTGAGGCATACGCAACCGGGGCCCATGATGACGTGCTGTCTTTTTGCAGGAGTACCGCTCCAATACCAGATTGGCTGGCGTCTGTTGAGATCTTTGTAGGGCGAGTCGTGTCAAAGAAGGCCAGCACTGGTGCCGTGACCAGTTTGTGCTTGAGCTCCTCCCATTCCCGCTGATGCGATTGGTGCCAGTTGAATTCCGTTGATTTTTTTACGAGATGGCGCATATTTGTTGTATGAGAAGCCAGGTTGGGAATGAACTTCCCAAGGAAGTTGACCATGCCCAGGAATCTTAAGACAGCCTTCTTGTCAGCCGGTCGTGGCATGGCTGTGATGGCGCTAACCTTGTCTGCATCGGGACGGACCCCGGACCTTGAGATGTGGTCCCCGAGGAATTTCAGCTCCGTCTGGCCGAAAGCACACTTCGCACGGTTGAGACGCAGGCCATTTTGCCGTATGCGGGTAAAGACACGTCGAAGACGATGCATGTGTTCCTGCGGAGTGGTGGACCAAATGATGATATCGTCCACATATACACGTACCCCTTCGATGCCTTCCATCATCTGCTCCATAATGCGGTGGAATACTTCAGATGCCGAAATGATGCCGAATGGCATCCGGTTGTAGCAGAATCTGCCAAAAGGGGTGTTGAATGTGCATAGTCTTCGGCTGGCCGGGTCCAGTTGGATCTGCCAGAATCCTTTGGACGCATCCAATTTAGTGAATATCTTGGCTCGCGCCATCTCGCTGGTGAGGTCTTCTCGTTTCGGGATGGGATAGTGTTCCCGCATGATGTTGTTGTTCAGATCTTTTGGATCTATACATATACTGAGCTCGCCAGAGGGCTTCTTTACACAGACCATGGAGCTGACCCATGGCGTGGGCTCCGTGACCTTGGATAGGACCCCTTGGTCCTGAAGAATCTGCAGTTGTGCCTTGAGGCGGTCTTTGAGTGGCGCAGGAACCCTGCGAGGTGCGTGAACGACAGGGATGGCGTCCGGTCTGAGTCGAATCTTGTACGTGTGTGGCAATGTCCCCATGCCTTCAAAAACCTCCTGGTTGTGAGCGAGGAGGGAATGGAGATTCGCGTGGAACTCAGCATCCGGGAAGTCGGATATCTCATCTGGAGAGAGAGACATAATGCGCTGTACCAGGTGAAGGACCTTACACGCTTGTGCGCCCAGTAACGAGTCCTTTGATGAGCCCACAACTTCGAAGGGGAGTGTGGCCATGTACCTCTTGTGAGTCACCTGTAGCTGGCAAGATCCTATGGACGGGATAACGTTCCCGTTATAGTCAACCATCTTAAGCCGGGATGGTGTGATGGGTGGTTTGACCTTCATGGCCTGGACTGCAGAGTAAGCAATCAGGTTGGCGGATGCGCCGGTGTCCAGACGGAAGGCGACGCGCGATCGGTTGACCGTCAGGGTGGCACACCACTCATCGGCTGGATTGATGGCATTGACCTTGTTGACATCAATGACGGCAACTCGGAAGGCATCCTGGTCATCTGCATCACTTAACTGGAAGTCTTGATGCGTGGGCTGGACGGTCCTGACTCGTGTGCGAGGTTGTCGAGGATGCGCCGGATCCATGGGTTGAGCCGCACGACAGCGGGCTGCGTAGTGGCCCATCATGGCACATCTGTGGCACTGTCGGTTTTTTGCAGGACATTGCCCTTTTAAGTGTAGACCTCCACAATTGCTGCACGTCATGACGTCACGGCGTTCGTTGCGCCACTGCGCATGCGCAGTGCGATCTTGCGGTGGGCGCGCCTGCGCAGTGCGTCCCTCGTTGTGGCCGTTATTTTTGGCGCGCACCTGCGCGGGAGACCGCGAAAAGCGCGGGAAGCGGCCGCTGTCGTCCGGGCCGTGGGGCGGGAAGAAATCGACGGCCTGGATGCGTTCGACGTCGTGGGCGGCCTGGCTTGCCGATTCGACGGCTGGGGACCCCCTCCGTGCCAACTCGGACGCCTGAAATCGGGCAAAACGGCAGGTAGCATTTTCATGGAGGACACAGGCTTCCACAGCAGACGCTAAGGTGAGGCTTTTCATTTTAAGAAGCTGCTGGCGTAGGCCACTAGAGGCAACGCCAAAAACAATCTGGTCCCTGATCATGGACTCTGTAGTGGTGCCGTAACCGCAGGACTGCGCTAGAATCCGGAGGTGCGTCAAAAAGGGTTGAAAAAGCTCCTCCTTACCTTGCAGGCGTTGCTGAAAGATGTATCTTTCAAAACTTTCGTTTACTTCAACTTGAAAGTGCTGGTCCAGTTTGAGGATGACCGTGTCATATTTGGCCTGGTTTTCGCCTTCTTCGAACACCAGTGAGTTAAAGACATCGGTTGGGTGCGGGCCTGCGTAGAAGAGGAGCATTGCAATCTTCGAATCATCGGAGACATTCTGTTTTTCGGTGGCACGGATGTACAGGTCAAATCGCTGCCTGTAGAGCTTCCAGTTGGTGCCTAGGTTCCCCGTGACTTGCATCGGCTGCGGTTTGCCGGTGTGGTCCATGTCCAGAATGGCAGGTTGGTAGGCAGGTATCGATCCACTCCTGTACCATGTGGTGTTGGGTGTTCTGACACACAGATGAGCCAACACAGTTGCATATGGTACAACGCTTCTTTATTTAAACTCACTATTTACAGTTTGGTCTTTGCACTCTGCACGTGGGGGGCTCCCTGCTTGTGGTGTTTCAACAGCTCTTTCTTGTTCCCTTCTCCCCAGACCTACTGACCACCAGGTGTCGTGCTCGTGCTTTTTATGTGGTTGGTGTTCTTGTCTGTGATTGGTTGTGGTGTTGTGTACTCTGATTTGCCTGTTAGTGTGTCCATCATGATGTGTGTGTTTGAATATCATGACAGCATTGACACACATTCGATTACTGCGTTCAATTGAACAACTGCAATGAACAACTCTCCATTCTCTTAGTCCTGAAAGACATTTTAAAAATAATTTACGAGCAATTATTCCACTCCAAAAGAGTCTTTCAGATCTCTTCCCCCGCTGCATTGAATTTAGTGCCGGGTAATCCTCCGCACCTTCAGGGCTAGGCTGGCGCTGGCGGGGTTGGTGTCGCGCCAGCCGGGTCAAAGGGCTTGGCGCCATGCCAACCAGCGCCGAAGGGCCTCCACTGGCCAGCGCGAGTTGGCACATGTGCTGCCGTCATCCCAGCGCATGCGCAGGGGGGTTCGTCTCTGCACCGGCCACGGTGGAGGTTGACAGCGGCCTATGTGGAGGGAAAGAGTGCCCCCACGGCACAGGCCCGCCCGCGGATCTGAGGGCCTTGATCGTGGGCCAGGCTCCCCCGCACCCCCCCGAGGACCCTGGAGGCTGCCCACAGAGCCAGGTCCCGCCGGTAAGTACCTGGGGCGTCATTCTCCGACCCCCCGCCGGGTCGGGGAATCGCTGGGGGCTGGCGTGAATCCCGCCCCCGCCGGCTGCCGAAGTCTCCGGCACCGGATACTCGGCGGGGGCGGGAATCGGGCCGCGCCGGTTGGCGGGCACTCCCGCTGGATTCTCCGGCCCGGATGGGCCGTAGTCCCGCCGATAAATTGCCTGTCCCGCCGGCGTGGATTAAACCACCTTTTGAACGGCGGGACAAGGCGGCGTGGGCGGGCTCCGGGGTCCTGGGGGGGGCGTGGGGCGATCTGGCCCCGGGGGGTGGCCCCACGGTGGCTTGGCCCGCGATCGGGGCCCACCGATCCGCGGGCGGGCCTGTGCCGTGGGGGCACTCTTTCCCTTCCGCCTCCGCCACGGTCTCCACCATGGCAGAGGCGGAAGAGACTCCCTCCACTGCGCATGCGTGGGAAACTGTCAGCGGCCGCTAACGCTCCCGCGCATGCGCCGCCTGGAGATGTCATTTCCGCGCCAGCTGGCGGGGCAACAAAGGCCGTTTCCGCCAGCTGGCGGGGCGGAAATCCCTCCGGCGCCGGCCTAGCCCCTCAATGTTGGGGCTCGGCCCCCAAAGATGCGGAGCATTCCGCACCTTTGGGGCGGCGCGATGCCCGTCGGATTGGTGCCGTTTTGGGCGCCGGTCGGCAGACATCGCGCCGTTTCCGGAGAATTTCGCCCCTTGTCTAATTTACGCCGGTGGGACCGGCCTAAAACGGGGGGGCCGCTCAGCCCATTGCGGGCCGGAGAATTGCCGGAGGGCCGCTGACAGCGGCCACCGACTGGCGCGGCGCGATTCATGCCCCCACCAAAACCCCGGCGCCGGAGAATTCGGCAGCCAGCAGGGGTGGGATTCACGCCGTCACCCGGCAATTCTCCGGTCCGGCGGGGGGTTGGAGAATCCCCCCCGAAATCTTTTGGATTGGATTTTATTGTCACGTGTACCGAGGTACAGTGAAAAGGATTTTTCTGTGAGCAGCTCAACAGATTATTAAGTACAAGAAAAGAAAAGAAAATACATAATAGGGCAACACAACATATACAATGTAACTACATAAACACCGGCATCGGGTGAAGCATACAGGGTGTAGTGTTAATGAGGTCAGTCCATAAGAGGGTCATTTAGGAGTCTGGTAACAGTGGGGAAGAAACTGTTTTTGAGTCTGTTCGTGCGTGTTCTCAGACTTCTGTATCTCCTGCCCGATGGAAGAAGTTGGAAGAGTGAGTAAGCCGGGTGGGAGGGATCTTTGATTATACTGCCCGCTTTCCCCAGGCAACGGGAGGTGTAGATGGAGTCAATGGATGGGAGGCAGGTTTGTGTGATGGACTGGGCGGTGTTCACGACTCTCTGAAGTTTCTTATGGTCCTGGGCCGAGCAGTTGCCATACCAGGCTGTGATGCAGCCCGATAGGATGCTTTCTATGGCGCATCTGTAAAAGTTGGTTCAGAGTTAATGTGGACATGCCAAATTTCCTTAGTTTCCTGAGGAAGTATAGGCGCTGTTATGCTTTCTTGGTGATAGCATCGACATGGGTGGACCGGGAAAGATTTTTGGAGATGTGTGCCCCTTGGAATTTGAAGCTGCTAACCATCTCCACCTCGGCCCCCTTGATGCTGACAGGGGTGTGTACCGTATTTTGCTTCCTGAAGTCAATGACCAGCTCTTTAATTTTGATGATATTGAGGGAGAGATTGTTGTCACTACACCACTCCACTAGATTCTCTATCTCCCTCCTGTATTCTGACTCGTCGTTATTCGAGATCCGGCCCACGATGGTCGTATCGTCAGCAAACTTGTAGATGGAGTTGGAACCAAATTTTGCCACGCAGTCGAGTGTGCACAGGGAGTAGGGTAGGGGGCTAAGTACGTAGCCTTGCGGGGCCCCAGTGTTGAGGACTATTGTGGAGGAGGTGTTGTTGTTCATTCTTACTGATTGTGATCTGTGGGTCAGAAAATCGAGGATCCAGTTGCAGAGTGAGGAGCCAAGTCCTAGGTTTTGGAGCTTTGATATGAGCTTGGCTGGGACCTAAACCCAGGCCTTCACCTGCCCTCTCAGGCATACGTGAAAGATCCCACGGCACTATTTCGAAGAAAGCAACAGTAGAGTCCTCCCTGGTGTCTGGCCAATGTTTATACCTCGGTCAACCACATTCAAAACAGGTTATCTGCTCACTTATTTCAGTCGTGGTGTCGTTTGACTCCCGTTGTTTCCTGCCCCGTAATAATGTCTAAAATTCAAAAGAGCACCACCGGGTGTGAAGCAGTTTGGGGCTTGCTCTCTCCCTGAGGAAAATCATGCGATAATCTAACAGTTTTGTGAATTCATTGTTCCTCAATCTCTTTCGGACAGAGCTTTTAAAATTTGCCCCAGGGATGTGGGCGTCGCTGGGCTGGGCCAGCGTTTGTTGCCCATCCCTAATTGTCCTTGAACTGAGTGGCTCGCTCGGTCAACTCAGTGGGGGGGGGGGGGGGGGGGGGAGGAGTTAAGAGTCAATTGCATCACTGCGTGGGTCCGGAGTCACGTGTAGGCCAGACTGGGTAAAGACGGCAGATTTCCTTCCCTAAAGACGTTAGTGAACCGGATGGGTTTTTGTGACAATCGGCACTGGTTTCATGGTCATCATTCGACTTTTAATTCCAGATTTTTATAGAATTCAAATTTCACCACCTGCAGTGGTGGAACTTGAACCCAGGACCCCAGATCATTACCCTGGGTCTCTGGATTACTAGTCCAGTGACAATCCCACTACGTCACCGCCACCCCAGAGAACAGGGGCGGGATTCTCCACAATTGGCACGATGTCCGCCGACCGGCGCCAAAAACGGTGCAAATCAGTCCGGCATCGCGCCGCCCCAAAGGTGCGGAGAATTCCGCACCTTGAGGGGCTAGGCCCGCGCCGGACTGATTTCCACCCCGCCAGCCGGCGGGAAAGGCATTTGGTGCCCCGCCAGCTGGCGCGGAAATGACTTTGCCGCTCACGGCATCCCCGCGCATGCGCAGTGGAGGGGGTTTCTTCCCCCTCCGCCATAGTGGAGACCATGGCGAAGGCGGAAGGAAAAGAGTGCCCCCACGGCACAGGCCCGCCCGCGGATCGGTGGGCCCAGATCGCGGGTCAGGCCACCGTGGGGGCACCCCCCGGGGCCAGATCGCCCCGCGCCCCCCCCAGGACCCCGGAGCCCACCTGCGCCGCCTTGTCCCGCCGGTAAGAGAGGTGGTTTGATTTTCGCCGGCGGGACAGGCATTCCAGCAGCGGGACTTCGGCCCATCACAGGCCGGAGAATCGCCGGGGGGCGGGCCCGCCAACCGGCGCAGCGCGATTCCCACCCCCGATGAATATCCGGTGCCGGAGAATTCGGCAACCGGCAGGGGCGGGATTCACGCCAGCCCCCGCCGATTCTCCGACCCGGCGGGGGGTCGGAGAATCCCGCCCCAGGTTTCAGAACAGTCCCAAAAATATTGGTTAAAATATTGGTTAATAATAGATTGTTATTTATCTCTGTGCATACATGAACAGAACTCAGCAATATGCGACTAAGACTGTTAATTCAGAAAGGAGTTGGTGAATGTCTGGTTGGGAATAGGTTTGCAGGTCACAGGGGATAGACATTCACTGAGAATTTGAGAAGTGTAGCGCAAGGTAGTCCTCGCTTCAGGTGAGGGAAGCGGAGGTTGGGTGGCAAGGGGTGGGGGTGTTGGGGAGGAGAAATGTGGGTGGTTGGCAGTGAAGGACAAACCAGTTTCAAATAAAGGAAACGTAAGTACAGAAAGTTACTCTGAAGTTTGCTTGATTATTTGTTTGACAATTTGGGATATCTCTACTTTCCCTCGAAGATATAGTGGGTGGACTCTGGCTGTGAGTGATTTCTGCATGGTCGAGGCCACTGGGGGACTGCTGAATCCCAGGGCCTGTAGACACTTTCCAGTGGATCTGGGCAATACTTTGTGTGAGTTGTGGGGTGCGAGCAGAGTGTCTTACTTAGGTGGGGAGTGGCCTTGGAGTTGTACTGAGATCAACATGCAAGCGAATGCCTGTGTTCATAAATGCCTCAATAAAACACTCTTTGCACGGGGCAGCAAGGTTGCGCAATGGTTAGCACTGCTGTCTCACGGCGCTGAGGTCCCAGGTGCTGGGTCACTGTCGGTGTGGAGTTTGCACATTCTCCCTGTGTCTGCGTGGGTTTCGCCCCCACAACCCAAAGTTGTGCAGGGTGGATGAATTAGCCACGCTAAATTGCCCCTTAATTGGAAAAGCTGAATTGGGTACTCTAAATTTATAAATAAACACTCTTTACATGAAGCACTTTCACATTATAAACATTATACAGTATTATAATCTGTGATTACTAATCCACTTGAAAAGGCGTCTTTCAACCGAAAACATTGATGAACCAGTGGTCTGTGGAAAGAGTGGACAAGAGGTCCAATTTATTTACTGGGAAATGTCACAAAAGATTTTGATATGCCTGGAGAATGATGATGCGACCTCACCATCTACAATGACCAGATGACTGATTACTGAAATCCCAGGTCTCTGATCTACTGTTCCCAATCTTATGGCCTGTATTTTTGAAAAAGGATGACGTTGAATATTCAAAATTCGTTTTCTTAAGAAGGATGGAAGAAGTTAAGATCCTCATGTGACCAACTCCTTGGATTCCTCCCTGCATGTATAATAATAATAATCTTTATTGTCACACGTAGTCTTACATTAATACGGCAATGAAGTTACTGTGAAAACCCCCGAGTCGCGACACTCCGGCGCCTGTTCGGGTACACAGAGGGAGAATTCAGAATGTTCAATTCACTTAACAAGCACGTCTTTCGGGACTTGTGGGAGGAAACCGGAGCACCCGGAGGAAACCCACGCACACACAGGGAGAATGTGCAGACTCCACACAGTCAACCAAGCCGGGAATCGAACCCGGGACCCTGGCGCTGTGAAGCCACAGTGCTAACTACTGTGCTACCGTGTCGCCCTTGCTATCCTCCAATTCCTGCTCTCTCTAGCACATGGAACTTAGGAGTAATTCTAAGATTACTACATTTGAGGTTCTGCATCTTAGTTCATCTCCCAACTTCCTCAGCCTGCAGATCTTCATCCTTTAGTTTACCAATGTCATTGCTACCAATGTGCGTCCAAGAACATCCAAAGAATGATTTTTTAAAAAATCCGGAATTGTCCTTGTGCTGAGTGGTTTGGTCGGCCATTTCAGACAAATTCAATCACATTGCTGTAGACCTGGATTCACTTGTAGGCCAGACCAGGTAAGACATATTGAAGACATGAGTGAACCAGATGGGCTTTTACAACAATCGTTTCATGAACAGCATTACTGACAGGAGCTTTCAACTCCAGATTTTATGAATTGAATTTAAATTCTACTAGCTTCCATGATGGGATTTGAACCCATACCCAGGTGTACCGGCCTGGGCCTAATAAGAGCCATGGGGTGTGTGGGGGTGAGTGAGGAGGGGAGAGCAAGTGTCACTGCACGTGGCTATATTCACCACCCTGCAGCTATCCATGGTGACTTTGGCTAAAGCTAAGTGATCGCCCCAATCCAACGACGAACATATTGCTGCAGCTGAACAAATGTTGGAAACCTGTCAGAGAGGAGACATTGGGCAGGACTTTCTGGCCCATCCCGTTGGTGGGATCTTCCATATCCCACTGAAGCCAACGGGGATTTAAACGGATCGCAGCACTCGCCACGGGAAAACCCACGGACTGGAAACTCTCGGTGATTGTGTATGTGCGTTTGCGGCAGAGTTTATCTTTCCTTAAAGCAGCAACAACAAAAGTTCCAAATGAATTGTTAATCCGTTCATCAAAGCAAAAGAGAGAGGAAATAGAATGGCTGGGTGCAGACATTGACTATTATTCATCTTGACTCAATAGCTGTAATGTTATAATACTAGCAATGGGCTTCCTGATCACCCTTTACTTTACATTAGTAAGTAATTGGTTTGGAGCTGAAGCTAATGGACTGATGAATACAGAAGACTAGTTTCTTCACATAAAACATTGGATAGTTTGCACCAAAAATACGTTTTGCAAGTTCATAAAACACGAGGTGTTGGGCGTCTTGAAAAATATTAAGGTGGATAAGTCCCCAGGGCCTGATGGGATCTACCCCAGAATACTGAAGGAGGCAAGAGAGGAAATTGCTGAGGCCTCGGCGGAAATCTTTGGATCCTCACGGTCTTCAGGTGATGTCCCGGAGGACTGGAGAATAGCCAATGTTGTTCCTCTGTTTAAGAAGGATAGCAAGGATAATCCAGGGAACTACAGGCCGGTGAGCCTTACGTCAGTGGTAGGGAAATTATTAGAGAGAATTCTTCGAGACAGGATCTGCTCCCATTTGGAAGCAAGTGGACATATTAGCGAGAGGCAGCACGGTTTTGTGAAATGAAATGAAATGAAATGAAAATCGCTTATTGTCACAAGTAGGCTTCAAATGAAGTTACTGTGAAGAGCCCCTAGTCGCCACATTCTGGCGCCTGTTCGGGGAGGCTGTTACGGGAGGTTTTGATAGAGTTTTTTGAGGAGGTCACAAAGATGGTTGATGCAGGTAGGGCGGTGGATGTTGTCTATATGGACTTCAGTAAGGCCTTTGACAAGGTCCCTCATGGCAGACTGGAACAAAAGGTGAAGTCACACGGGATCAGAGGTGAGCTGGCAAGATGGATACATAACTGGCTAGGTCATAGAAGGCAGAGAGTAGCAATGGAAGGGTGCTTTTCTGATTGGAGGGCTGTGACCAGTGGTGTTCCACAGGGATCAGTGCTGGGACCTTTGCTGTTCGTAATGATTTGGAGGAAAATGTAACTGGTCTGATTAGTAAGTTTGCGGACGACACAAAGGTTGGTGGAATTGCGGATAGCCATGAGGACTGTCAGAGGATACAGCAGGATTTAAATTGTTTGGAGACTTGGGCGGAGAGATGTCAGATGGAGTTTAATCCGGACAAATGTGAGGTAATGCATTTTGGAAGGTCTAATGCAGGTAGGGAATATACAGTGAATGATAGAACCCTCAAGAGTATTGAAAGTCAGAGAGATCTCGGTGTACATGTCCACAGGTCACTGAAAGGGGCAACACAGGTGGAGAAGGTAGTCAAGAAGGCATTTGGCATGCTTGCCTTCATTGGCCAGGGCATTGAGTATAATTATTGGCAAGTCATGTTGCAGCTGTATAGAACCTTAGTTAGGCCACACTTGGAGTATAGTGTTCAATTCTGGTCGCCACACTACCAGAAGGATGTGGAGGCTTTAGAGAGGGTGCAGAAGAGATTTACCAGAATGTTGCCTGGTATGGAGGGCAGTAGCTATGAGGAGCGGTTGAATAAACTCGGTTTGTTCTCACTGGAACGACAGAGGTTGAGGGACGACCTGATAGAGGTCTACAAAATTATGAGGGGCATAGACAGCGTGGATAGTCAGAGACTTTTTTCCAGGGTCAGGGGTCAATTACTAGGGGGCATAGGTTTAAGGTGCGAGGGGCAAGGTTTAGAGTAGATGTACAAAGCAAGTTTTTTACACAGAGGGTGGTGGGTGCCTGGAACTCGCTGCCGGAGGAGGTGTTGGAAGCAGGGACGATAGTGCCGTTTAAGGGGCATCTTGACAAATACATGAATAGGATGGGAATAGAGGGATACGGACCCAGGAAGTGTAGAAGATTGTAGTTTAGTCGGGCAGCATGGTCGGCGCAGGCTTGGAGGGCCGAAGGGCCTGTTCCTGTGCTGTACTTTTCTTTGTTCTTTGTTCATTGAAGATGGAATTATTCTTTTCTTACAGATGTCTCTGAAGTTTACCAGGTGACATATTCAGTGACATGGTGCACTCAGCCCCAGTTGACTGTCATTCTTTCTAATTGTATAAATTCACTTCTCGGTGCTTCTGATCCACATGAACTGTTTTTATTGTTTATGCCCGTTGTTTTGTTGAATAAGCACAAATATTATCGTGATTTAGATAATTTTCCTTTTATGAATTATAAGTTGGTCTCGATGCCAGTTCTTCAGTGAGTGTACAAATGGAGATGGTGAAGGTATAGATCATAGAATTTACAGTGCAGAAGGAGGCCATTCAGCCCATCGAGTCTGCACTGGCCCTCTTGAAGAGCACCCTACCTAAACCCACACCTCCACCTTATCCCCGTAACCCCACCTAACCCAACTTTCTTGGACACTAAGGGTCAATTTATCACAGCCAATCCACCTAACCTGCACATCTTTGGACTGTGGGAGGAAACCGCAGCACCCGGAGGAAACCCACGCAGACGCGAGGAGACTCCGCACAGATAGTGACCCAAGTCGGGAATCGAACCTGGGACCTTGGAGCTGTGAAGCAACTGTTCTAACCACTGTGCTACCGTAGCTACACAAAAGCCGTTTGTTGAAACCCAACAGGGCTGGCCCGACGGTCGAATGCTCAGAACTGGAGAATTCTGATGAAGTGGAAGCTGAATTGTTTTGAATGTTTGTGACCTGGGAACAATGCAGCCCTGGCATTTTGACTCCCCTTGCCTCCCATGACGGAAGGCTTGCTTTTGAAACTTGGACTTAAGCTGATGACCGAGGCTGATGCTGCTACGCATATCAACTCTTAAAATCAAAATGGCCAATAAAAGTATTTCTGAAATCTCGGAATTTGCGAAGAAGTCAAGCTGATCGAACATCCGTGGAAGGATTTCCTGCAAATAGTGCAACTGGCTTTCTATCGAGTTGGATGCAGTGAAGTGCTGCGATGTGAAACACACTGGGTGGAATTCTCCGTTTGGGGTGTTGAAGGCGTGGTTGAATTGCGTGCAGTTCGCGTTCCCATTGGGGGTGCTATTTATGGAGCAATGCAGGACACGCTAATGGGCCAGCACTCTGCTGACACGAATTCGGAGTAATTCCCGGCCCCGCCGACGTTCTAACCACTGGGCCGGAGTTAGCGGAAGAGAGCCTGGTGGCTGGAGCTGATTTTAAGCACTCCACTTACCACACACTCACTGCAGCCACCAAGATGACTCTGAGAAGACCCCCCCCCCCCCCCCCCCCCCCCGAATATGGGGGTCCGAGGTGCCATGTCAGTGAGCAGCAGAGGGACACCTTCTTTCCCAGAGTGGGCCACAGACTCAGGTCTACCCCGCTGAACACCACCTGGGAGGTGGTGGCAGAGGCAGTCAGCGCTGCCAGTCTCACCAGGAGGAATTGACAGCTGGTGATCCGGAGGGGTGGGGGTCGCTGGTGAGTCCCCTGTCCTGAGAGGGGCAGAGAAACAGGGAGGGTTCCTAAGGCTGCGGTGCAGATGTCCTCTGGTTGGGGTGAGCTCTGCTGATCCCCTGCTTCCTCTGCAGTGGGGCAGCGCTTCTGAGGAGTGCCAACACCTGGTGGGCCCCTGATTGAGCTTGGCCCTTGATCATACAGCTGGGGTATGAGGGTGTCCAGAGCAGTGGCCTGGGTGGGCTCCCAGATGACCAAAGGCCTTCTGAGCGTTTAAAGGACACAGGCAGCACTCATCAGTGTCAGCAGCCAGGAGACTGTAAGTAGCACCTACGAGGTGTGTATAAAAGACAGACTGCAGCAATGGCGGTCTGAGTCAGGCCACTCTGACCCCAAGGGGGACACCCCAAGTCCATGGACTTGGCACCAAGTCACTTCCCACTACTGCCCCCCGGCCTATGCAGCCAACCCCCAGCAAGCCTGAGAGTTTTCAACGGTATTTCAGGGTTCTTTTAGCCTCCCGCTCCCCCTCCCCAGCCATGGTGCCCAGTCCATGTTAGCAGCTACTTGTGATAATTCACACCTGCAAGACCTCCGCCTGCGAGGAGCAGAAGGGGTAGAGAATACTGGGCGTCATTCTCCGACCCCCCGCCGGGTCGGAGAATGGCCGTTGGCCGCCGTGAATCCCGCCCGCGCCCCCGCCGAAGTCTCCGGTACCGGAGATTGGGCGGGGGCGGGAATCGGGGCGCGCCGGTTGGCTGGACCCCCCGCTCAATTCTCCGGCCCGAATGGGCCGAAGTTGCGCCCAGACATTGCCTGTCCCACCGGCGTAAATTAAACCTGGTATTTACCGGCGGGACCAGGCGGCGTGGGTGGGCTCCGGGGTCCTGGGGGGGGCGCGGGGCGATCTGACCCCGGGGGGTGCCCCCACGGTGGCCTGGCCCGCGATCGGGGCCCACCGATCCGCGGGAGGGCCTGTGCCGTGGGGGCACTCTTTCCCTTCCGCCTCCGCCACGGCCTCCACCATGGCGGAGGCGGAAGAGACTCTCCCCACTACGCATGCGCGGGAAACTTTCAGCGGCCGCTGACGCTCCCGCGCATGCGCAGGGAAACCGTCAGCGGCCGCTGACGCTCCTGCGCATGCGCCGCATTTCCGCGCCAGCTGGCGGGGCAACAAACGCCATTTCCGCCAGCTGGCGGGGCGGAAATCCCTCCGGCGTCGGCCTAGCCCCTCAATGTTGGGGCTCAGCCCCCAAAGATGCGGAGCATTCCGCACCTTTGGGGTGGCGCGATGCCCGTCTGATTGGCGCCGATTTGGGCGCCAGTCGGCGGACATTGCGCCGTTGGGGGAGAATTTCGCCCACTGTGTCCAACGTGCCAATCACATTTAAATGCATGCAAATATATGCATTCCACCGCCAGTGCGGGTCGCAAACCTCATTATCGCCGCTAGCTGGGCCCGGATCTCGATTTTGGCCAGTTGCCTGATTCTCCGGCTGATCACGGTTCACGTTTGTGGTGTCGCGAGGCGGAGAATTCCGCCCCCTGTCCGAACGGGCGATGGATGGAAGCAGATTCAGTGACTTTCAAAACGGAATCGGATAAATAGTTGAAGAGGAAGAACTTTCGGGACTACAGCAAAAGGGCAGGGAGATTGGGATTGGGTCTCCCATTGGAATGAAAGCTTCCTTCCGTGCTCCTCGATTCTGCAATTCTATGAGTTGCAAATGGGACGTCAAAAGTTTGCCAAATGTATTTGGAGTAAAGTTAAAGACAATAAGACCGCATTCGTATAGCACCTTGTCTATCAGAAACCTCTAAGTGAAATGAAATGAAAATGGCTTATTGTCACAAGTAGGCTTCAATGAAGTTACTGTGAAAAGCCCCTAGTCGCCACATTCTGGCACCTGTTCGGGGAGGCTATTACGGGAATTGAACCGTGCTACTGGCTTGCCTTGGTCTGCTTTTAAAGCCAGCGATTTAGCCCTGTGCTAATGTACACCACATGGAAAAAAACTGCTTAGAACTGCAACATTTCAACTAAAAGAAACAATGCAGGGGCGGAAACAACTTTTTCGAAAAACAAAAGTATCTGAGAAATGAGAACCATTTAGAGCTCGACTATCTGATGGCGAAGCATAATCTGTTGGCAATGTATACAGTCTATTGTTGCTTCATGGTTTCACATCGAGCTTTAGATTTCTCTTCAGATGGTTATCATTGCGATCAAATGCCCTCCTGTTCAGATCACCTTGCCATTAACCTGACTCTAAATGAGGTGCTTCATGAAGTGCGTGCAGCAGCAGAGTTTACAGCAATCCATTCAATTGGGTGCATTTTCCTGGAGTTGTCGACAAGCTGGGACGGAACAGTGGCAGGCGGGAGGACATCTGTATCCTTACACACACTGGGGACGCAAGCATTAGGACAGGACAATTCTACCGAGGCTTGTTACTGAGCAGCTCCTTTGTGTGTGAAGATGATAGTGTTCACCAGGAACACCCTGCAGCGTTCCCTGTGGGCATTCTGCCCCTCAACTGTTGAATGTGCCTTGTTAATCCTCATTCAGCTTGAAAACTTAATTAAACATTGTTGTTCAACCCTCTCCAGTATGTCATTCACTGACCTGTCCTGTTGAATTGCAATGCATTACAAAAAACACATAGGTCGGAATTCTCTAGCCATTGGGATTCTTGTTTCCCGCTGGCAGCGCCTCCCCGCCCTCGGTTTTCCCGGAGGAATGGGGTGGATTCAAGGGGAAATTCCATTGACAAGCGGTGGGAGTATAGAATCCCGCCACCAGCGAATGGCGCATGGTTGAGAAACACGTCGGAGGGAACAGGAGAATGTAGCCCTAAATTTCCGACGCTGTTCAACGTGTATGCACAAGGTGCAGTGATCTTCACCCATGCCTTTGCTACCTCCAACGCTTACAATTCCAACGCTCTCCTGGCCAACCTATCTTGCACCCTCCATACACTTAAGCTCATCAAAAACCGCGGCCTGCATCCGAACTCAGATCAAGTTCCATTCAGTTATCACCCCGGCCCCCGCTGGCTTTCAGTCCGGCGACTCCTCACTTCCAAAGTCTCAGTATCCTTTTCAACTCCTTCCATGTTCTCATCCGCCCCCATCTCTGCGATCTTCTTCATCCTTTAGAAAATATAAGCTCATTTTATCTCCCCGACATTTCGACGTTCCTGCAATGCGCATCCCCAAATTCGACTGCTCTACTCTTGGTGGCCGTGCCTTTCAGCTCTGGAATTCCTCTTCATAAATCTCTCTGCCCCCTTCCGTATCCGTGTCCCGCACGTGGGAGCAGGTTTGGTTGTGTCACACAAAAGGCTAAAAGAGCCCATGATGTTGGGGCCATTAGCCTGGATAGAGGACTGGCTAACGGATAGAAGACAGACTTGGGATAAGAGGGGCATTTGCAGGATGGCAACCTGTAACTGATGGAGTTCCACAGCAATCTGTGCTGGGGCCACAATTATTTACAATATATATGAATGAATTTGATTGATTTGATTTGATTTGATTTATTGGCACATGTACCGAAGTACAGTGAAAAGTATTTTTCTGTGGCCGAGGGAACGTACACAGTACATACATAGTAGACAAAAGAATAATCAACAGAGAATATTGACAAATGGTACATCGACAAACAGCGATTGGTTACAGTGCGGAACAAGGGGCCAAACAAAGCAAATACACGAGCAAGAGCAGCATAGGGCGTCGTGAATAGTGTTCTTACAGGGAACAGATCAGTCCGAGGGGGGGTCGCTGAGGAGGGAAGTGTATGTATTATTGCCAAGTTTGCAGATGGCATAAATTTAGGCGGGAAGGTAACTGGTGAGGATGGCGCAAAGGCTGGAATTCTGCGGCCATTGTGATTCTCTTTTGCCGCTAGCAGCACATCCCCACCTGCGGGTTTCCCGGCGGTGTAGGGTGGCTTCAATGGAAATGCCATTGACAAGTGGCGGGAAGAGAGAATCCCGCCGCCAGTGAACAGCGCTGGAGGACCGGAGGAGAATCCAGCCTTCAGAGTATACACAGGGATATGGACGGGTTAGGTGAACAAAGAACAAAGAAAATTACAGCACAGAACCAGGCCCTTCAGCCCTACAAGCCTGCACCAACCATGCTGCCCATCTGAACTAAAATCCCCTATTCCTCTGGGGACTATATCCCTCTTATCCCGTCCTATTCATGTATTTGTCAAGACACCCCTTACTATCGTATCTGCTTCCACTCTCTCCGCCGGCGGCGTGTTCCAGGCTCCCACCATCCACTGTGTAAAAAACCTACCTCGTACATGTCCTTTAAACCTTGCCCCTCGCACCTTAAACCTATGCCCCTTAGCATTTGACTCTTCGACCCTGGGAAAAAGCTTCTGACTATCCAGCTGAGTGAGCAATAACTTGACATGGAATATAATGTTGGTAAATGTGAGGTTATGCACTTTGGTAGGAAGAATAAAGGAGCTGAATATTATTTTAATGGAGAAAGACTGCAGAAATTTGCAGTTCAGAGGGAATTGGTGGTCCTCGTGCATAAATCACAAAAGCTTAGCCTGTAAGTTCAGCAGGTATTTGAGAAGGCAAATGAAATGTTGGCCTTTATTTCAAAGGGAATGGAGTATAAAAATAGTGAAGTTCTGCTACATCTGTACAAGGCACTAGTTGGACCACACCTGGAGTGCTGTGAACAGTTTTGGTCCCCTTATCTTAGATATACTGGCATTGGAGGCAGTCCAGAGAAGGTTCATGAGGTTGATCCCGGGTAGGGAGGGATTTTCTTATGCGGAGAGGCTAAGTAGGTTGGGCCTGTACTCATTGGAGTTTAGAAGAAAGACCTTTGTAAGACATGTCGGATTCACAGGGGGCGTGACAGGGTAGACGATGAGAGGATGTTCCCTCTTAGAATCTTAGAATCCCTACAGTGCAGAAAGAGGCCATTCGGCCCATCGAGTCTGCACCGATACTCCAAAAGAGCATCCTACCGAATGCCCCAATCCCCGACCCTGTCCCCACCTAACCTTTGGATACTAAGGGGCAATTTAGCGGGGCAGTCCACCGAACCTGCATATCTTTGGACTATGGGAGCACCCGGAAGAAACCCACACAGTTCCTGGCGCTGTGAGGCAGCGGTGCTAACCACTGTGCCACGGTGCCGCCCTTGTGGGAGAGTCTAGGACCAGATGGCATAATTTCAGAGTTAGGGGTCTTCCATTTAAGACTGAGATGAAGAGGAATTCTCTCGAGGGTAGTGAATCTGGGGAATTCTCTATCGCAAAGAGCTTTAGAGACTAAACTGTTAGCAAATTTAATCAGGGGGAGGGTAGGGGAAGTTAGGCTATACTTTTGTCTAGCTTAGGCGGGAACAGTGGGAGATGGAGGGGTGTGTTATGCACTGAATTATGTTTACATTTGTATTTGTATCTTCTGTTGTTATAAAACCATAAATGCCTTAATAAAATGTTTGTTAAAAAAATATATAATCTCAGAGCTGTTAATGCATTTTATAATTATTTTGCACAATAAATGATTGAGTGGCAAAAAGAAACTTTAGAGGCTGGGTCATTAAGGATGTTCATGGCTGAGACAGACCGATGTTTAATCAGTGAGGGAATCCAGGGTTATGGGGATAAGGCGGGAAAGTGGAGTTGAGGATTATATCAGATCAGTCATGATCTCATTGAATGGTCGAGCAGTCTCGATGGACCGAATAGCCGACCACTGCTCCTATGTCTATGGTCTTGTTGTCACATTCTGTGAGATGATTTGCAAACCCTCTGAGCGAAGAAATTTCTCCCCATCTCAGTCCTAAATGGCTGACCCCTTATTTTGTGACCCCCCCAGCTCTAGATTTTTGAATCCCCAGCCAGGGGAGACATGCTACCGGCATCTAGCCCCCTCAGAATTTTATACGTCGCAGTGCAACCACCCCTCAATCTTCCAAACCTTTGAAGAGTATCGGCCTCGACTACTCAATCTGTCTTCGTAGGTTGGAGGTCTTTGGCACCAAAGCACCATCATCTTCATCACTCACCAGTCCTTTAACTGGTCCAATTGGATTGGCTGATACAGCACAGGCCCCAAGTGAAGTAGCCCAGTGATAATCTCGTTACGTACTCCCTGCATCCGTCGCCAATTCTGACTGAGGTCTGTGAAAATCATTCAAGCCTGCCGTGGAGATTAGAGGGCAGGACCCTAAACTAATACAGCCCCTGATATCTTGCGTTGTCAGATGAGGTGAGACAGTCCGAATGGGACAATCAGGCCTATTACGGGCTTCGTTATGGCTGCGTTTCTGACAAGATACAGGCTGGGCTGTTGGGGCCCACAGAGCGTGTAGCCTCTCCACCTGGGCTGGGTCTGCAATCTTATTACAAACAGGAATTAATTGGATCCACTGTTCCTGACCCATTGCTTATGTCTGGTGGTGATTGAGCTTCTCAATGGGAATGAAGCTGACTTTTCAATCCGCTGGAAATTGTGGGGGGTAAAGGTCAGATGGGCTCAGAATGAACCACGCCGACATCAATTTTTGCATCAGATTATATGGACCAACCAAGTATTTAAAATTAATTTCCTTTTAGTTTTAGGGGCAGCAGACACTGGGAGGGGTGGGGGGGTGGAGCATTTTGTTTTATTCAACTGGTTAGAAACATAGGGCGTGATACAGCGGCCAAGCTACGCCTGAAAAGCAGCTTGCCGCGACGCAGCGTGGTCGATAAAAGCCGGCAGGCCCCGTTCCTGGGATCTATCCGGCCTCGCAATGCCTCGCGAGATCCAATGCGACGTTGTAATGTAAATCCTGCCCATTGTTGGCGGGATCACTTTTTACTAAATCTGCATATTAGAGCGAGACAGCTAGTCTCACTCTAATGTGCAGATTCCCGAGGCACCCGAGGCATTGGGATCGATCCCCTTTGCCTCGGAGACCGCGGGTGAGCACTGTTCAGTACTGGCTTCCATAAACGGGGACCACCCAGAATGGCACTTGTTGGGGTCTCCTAGGGAATCGGAGGCCCCAGGTGTGTGCCCTTTGGGCAGGGTGGTACCCTGGCACTGCTGGTGCCACCTGGGAACCCTAGCATTGCCAGCTAGTATCCTGGCAGTGACCCTTGGGTGTCAACTTGGCACTGACAAGGTGCCCAGGTGGCACTGGCAGGCGCAGTTCCAGATTGGTACTGCCAAGCTGGCATCTTCTGTGTGCTGATGATTGGGCCAGGGGTGCCCTTGACGAATGTGATATAAAATAGTTACTTTAGAGATATTAGTTAATGTAATGTAGAAATAAGCCACTTTGATTCTGGCAAGTAGAGACAAAGGATTTTAGACCGCATGGAAAAAGCAGGAAGAGATGTGTCTATGAGAGTGATGCTGCATTGATAGGGGCCGGAGAAAGGGATTGGAAGTGAGCCAATCAGAATAGATCAAACAAGTCAGGAGGGACATAGGATGACCTATGGGTGTCGAGTATGTGAAACTTGATGCCATTTGAATGTATGAGTACTGATCTCTTTGTCTGGGACCTTCACTTAGTTCCCGGGGCTGCAGAAAGCAACATGTTATCTGTATCACTGTGGACTAGGTAGCTTGCAAGCTGAATAAAATAACTTCTGTTTTACTTGCAAATCCATCTCGACTTTTATTGAGGCCAGACTGACGGAGAAAGAAATTTGGGATTCAACACCCTGAGCGGGTGTTATGGCTTAGTGGGGCGTTGGGGGTCAACTGGGGGCTTTGTAGATCGTGAAGCCATGTTCCCATTTAGTTGACTCGCACCCATAGATTTCCTGCAGTGCAGAAGGAGGCCATTTGGCCCATTGAGTCTGCCTGACCCTCTGAAAGAGCTCCTTGCCTAGGCCCAATCCACTGCCCTGCCCCTGCAACCCCACCTAACCTGCACATCTTTGGAATGTGGGAGGAAACCGGAGCACCCGGAGGAAACACACGCAGGCATGGGGAGAAAGTGCAAACTCCACACAGTCACCTGAGGCCGGGTCCCTGGCGCCGTGAGGCCGCAGTGCTAACCATTGTACCACCACGTTGCCCTTTGGGAAGGAAATTAATTTTACTATTACTTTTTGTGGTAATTTTTAAACTGTCTTTCATGGAGTCGTAAAGTAAAGTCGCCATAGTCCCAGGTGACCATCGGCTACTTTCTCCTTTGAGGGTGGAGAGCTGACTGGTGCTGATTTAACCTGAGGGTCACCGCACCACAGGTGAAGGGTGAGGTTGAATAACCTTCATGAATAACCTCAGCCGGTTTGAACCCACGCTGGTGACCTCGCTCCGCATCACGAACCAGCCATGCAGTCAACTTTTCCCAAAGCGGTTCTGACGTAAGGTCATTGTCCTGAAACGTTAATTGTATTTCCTCTCTCTGTACTTGGAACCAGGCCTGCTATTTCCAGTACTTGCTGTTTTTGTTTTATGTCCTTTTGCCAATCACCTTCAATCCCCTGGTCACCAAACCCCTGCCATTGGATACAGTGGCCAGAATTGTCTGTTCCCGCCGGCAGCAACCCCCCCCCCCCGCCCCTCCTCCCGCCCATTGGTTTCCTGATGGCGTCGGGTGGCTTCAATGGGACATCCCTTTGAGAAGCAGCAGGAAGTAAGAATCCGGCAGCCAGCAAACGGTGCGCCGTCACAACAAACGGCTGGGGGACCGGAGAATCCTGCCTTTTATTTTTAATTCCTCTTCTTCCTCCAGGTACCAGGGCCCTAAGAGGCTGTTGCTGTCCATGGACCTCCATTGGATTGGTCCATGATATGCTCAGCAAAGTACCACAGTGTTTTACCTCCTTCAGCATGGCTGACCAGGAAACTCTTTCACGCTTTTAGCACCTGCCATCAGGCATATTGGAAGGATTCACAGGCTCGTAAGCAACCTGTTTGGCCACGTTTTGAATGCACGTTCCTTGACCACCAAGTCCTGAACTGGGACTCGAATCTGGAGCTTCTGGACCAGAGATAGGAAGACTACCAGTGGACATTCTCCCCATGTCTGCGTGGGTTTCCTCCGGGTGCTCCGGTTTCCTCCCAAAGTCCAAAGATGTGCAGGTTGTCATAATATCCACTCATGTATATAATGAGATGCAGACAGGCAGTGATTGACACACAGGATAACCAATGAACACACACGACACATAACCACCAATCAGCAGACAGGACACCGCCATTGTAAAGCACACAGGGCATTAAGACTCTCCCTCTCTCTACAGGACCACAGCTACTGAGATAGTTAGAGTGCACAAGCCAGTGAGCACTATCACCACGAGGTAGAGAGTTAGTCTGCTCAAGCCAGTAGGAGATTATCAGTTAGATTGATAGAGTGTCAACTCACAGCAGACTATGTACAGCAATCAGGAAGTTCAATAAAACAGTGTTGGACCATCTCCTGTGTCAGGAGCCTGTTTCTAGTTTCACTGCATCCAGTTGCAGTCAACGTTGAACCAACTTACTTAACACATCACAGGTTAAGTGGATTGGCCATGCTAAATTGCCCTTAGTGTCCAAAAAAGGTGAGGTGGGGTTACTGGGTTACGGGGTTAGGGTGAAGGTGTGGGCTTGGGTAGGGTGCTCTTTCTGAGGACCCAGTGCAGACTCGATGGGCTGAATGGCCTCTTTCTGCCCTGTAAATTCTATGATTCTATGAAGTTAGAACCTTCCTGAACAAATGCCCTGTGAAAGATGTTTTCGTGTCATGAGTTTTAAGAGATATTACTTCCGGCTGGCAGCGTTACAACATTTACAATTAGAAGCAAGAAAGATTCAGTGATTTGTGGCTTCTTGCAGAATTCTATCATGAATAAAATAACACACGGCGCAGGTCCAGCTGATTAACCACTGGATACAATTCTGAAATCACCTCTGGTTTTGACCAGAGGAAAAGTTTTCCAAAGATGTAATTTTATAAATGAAAATGGAATTTAAAACTTTTATACAGCACATTTCATCGTGTGGCCTATTAGGCAGCCTGTAAAACTGCTGGTCCTATAATTTATTTAATACTCATTTTGTTAAATCAGAAGTGGATCCTCCAGCATTGACGATCTGGGTTCGCCGTTATAAGGTTTAATTACTTCACCTATTTTTGCACCTGTTCTTTCCCGGATTTGACTTTCCTTCCCGAGGGGTACGGAATCGGCAGCCACAATTTGTCGGATGCCAAGGCCACGGTGGGATTTGGCATTCTGGCCAGTTCTAATGGACTCTGGGCGTAAAATGGCTTCACCTTGGGAGGGGTTGGTTGGAAGGAAGTCATCCCCCCCCACTTCCGGTCATACACTCCATTCTATTGAGGTTTTGGAAAGGAAGATTGAGATTGGAGTGGGGATGGGATGAGGCAGGGATAGGGGTGGTGGGGTTACAATGATTGAGCATCCACTAACCCCCACTTCCTAGGCCTCAGAAATGCTGATGTTGCCTCCTTTGTGTTTTGTTTTCAATTTACTGCTTCTTTCACTATGACCTCTCTCTTTCCTCCTATCTTTGCCTTTCGGCCTCTCTTTTTCCGTTCCCCCCCCAATGCCTCTCTTTTTCCATCCCCCCTCCCCCTCATGCCTCTGTTTTATTTCTGGCTCTCTGTGTTCCGCCTGTCCGTCGCTACGTTTGTCAATCTGTCCTTTTTCTGACTCTTTCTCTGCCTCTCTTTCTCACTCGCCATTTCTTTGTCTCTCTCTGGCTCTCTCTCTGTGTCAGTCCCCATGTCTCAATGCGTGTACGTGTCTCTCCCTTTTTGTGCCTTTCCAATCACAATAATCTTTATTAGTGTCACAAGAAGGCTTACATTAACACTGCAGTGAAGTTACTGTGAAAAGCCCCTAGTCGCCACACTCCGGCGCCTGTTCGGGTACACTGGGGGAGAATTCAGAATGTCCAATTCAGCTAGCAGCACGTCTTTCGGGACTTGTGGGAGGAAACCGGAGCACCCGGAGGAAACCCACGCAGACACGGGGAGAACGTGCAGACTCCGCACAGACAGTAATCCAAGCCGGGATCGAACCCGGGACCCTGGCGCTGTGAAGCAACAGTGCTAACCACTGTGCTACATGGTCTCTAACCCATATCTCTCAATTTGCACTCTCTCACTCAACCTCTGTCTGTCTTTCCCCTCTCTCTCTCTTGCTTTATCTTGCACGGCCTGTTAATCTTTCTCTCTAGTTCTCCTTTTGCTCCTCTATACCTTTCACTCTGACTCCATACCTGCGACTCTTTCTCTCTCTCTCGCTTCCTCTCTCAATATCTCTCTCTCTGACCTTCTATACTCTCGCATGAGCCACATGGTAATTATCAGCTGGCGAAAATGAAATAACCTGCTTTAAAATGTCTTCTGTCACCTACCAGTAATTACAGAGTGTAATTCACTGCACAAAATTAATACAAATGATATTGCCTTTGTGTGAATGCATGTGAGAGCAAATAAATCCGACGGACCTTATCAGAAATTATTGAATAAGAAATGTAAAAACATATCACTGATTATTCATTAGTCTTGCTATGTTGACAGTGTCAGTCTAATAAGATACAATAATATTTACTGCCTCTCACTATATTACGTTCCACTTAAAAACAACAATAACTTGCATTTATATAATGCAGTAGAAGACACTTTACAGAAGTGTTATCAAACAAAAGGTGCCATTGAGCTACAAAAGGAGGTATTAAGACACGGCGGTCGAATGTTTGGTCAAAGAGGTGGGTTTTGAGGAGGAGAGGGAGGGAGAGAGGCAGGGACGGAATTCCCGAGCTTCCAGGCAGCTGAAGGCACCTTGCAGTCGAAGGTGGAATGATGAAAAATGAGGAATAGACAGGGTATTGTGTTCATTGTGTTGCTAATTTTAAGAATGGTTGGCGTAGTGTACACAAAGACCACAAATAGCTTTTAACTTGAACAAGGCTATACATTTCTGAAAACTACTTAATTGGATTCAACACTTACTCCTATAGAATACACAGTTGACAATAAATATATAATCTACACTCATCTACACACAGGGCAGGATTCTCCCACCCCGGGGCCAGGCCGGAGAATCCCCGCAACCGGGCCACGCCGCCCTGACGCCACGCCGCCCCGACACCACGTCAACCCGGATGGGCCGGGCGGCCGCTCTAAAAAGGCAGAGTCCCACCGTACTGTCCACACCTGGAACTCTGCACGCAGGGCCGGGGGGCGGCCTGTGGGGAGGGGGGCTCTGACCCCGCTGGGGGGGGGGCCTCCGATGGGGCCTGGCCCGTGATTGGGACCCACCGATCGGCGGGCCGGCCTCTCGCTCCCTGGGCCTATTTTCTTCCGCGTTGGCCCCTAAAACCCCGCGCCATGTTGCGTCGGGGCCGGCTCGTTGAGGGAGGCCACTGCGCATGCGCAGATTGGCATTGGCGCCACCGCGCAGGTGCGGATCCTACGGCGCACAGTTCGCGCCGGGATGGGAGGCTGGAGCGGCGTGAACCGCTTCAGTGCCATGCTGGCCCCCTGTAGGGGCCAGAATCGGTACTCCCAGCGACACGTCCACGCCAACGTGAAACGCGACGGCGTTTCCGACGGCATGGACATTCTGCCACCGAATGGGAGAATCCCACCCCTAATCTCTGCACTATTACATTAATTATGATCTGCTCTCACTTACACTATGTTTCCTTCAGTCTGCCCTCTAGCTTTCTCCTCAACCTCTCACCCACAAGGCTTAGCATCAATACCTTATATAGGTGTACATCTCGCTCCTTCTATTGGTTGATTTAGACATTATATTAACCCTTACAGTTCTTTACATTTATGATAATGTCACACAGGGGTGGGGAAGCGCAGAGATCCCAGACGGTAGCAGGACAGGAGAAGGTTTCAGGGAGGGGAGGGAAGGGGAAGGGGGGGTGGGGTGGAAAAACACAAAGAGTTTGAGGAATCCTAAAACTGGGGTATTTGTCAATGGGGAGCCAGTGTTGATCAGTGAGTAGCAGGGGTGAGGGGTCAGATTAAAATACCAGTATTGAGATTGATCGATGTTTTGACAAGGAATTTGGAACCAAGGCAGGTAGCTGGAGTCGAGATACAGACCAGCCGCCATCTAATTGGATGGCTTGAGAGGGTGAATGGCCTTGTGCTTGTTCCGATGCAACTTTCGAATGCTGGCACTTCCAAAATGTTAATTTCAAAGGGAAATTTGTTTATTTTCTGCAAGTGTTGCTAAACTTCTGTTTTTATTTCAGAACTATCCAGCACCAGGTTCCTATGACGTGCATCGGTCCTACGAGAGAACTCAAGGCAGAGGACAGTGCGCTTCAAGTGAATTTATGTGCAGCTCCTTTCTCACTACGGTACCGAGGAACGTCAAAATAGCTCGACAAAGTGCAGACAAACCTGGTAGGTTTGAGGGCAGGTTGTGTACGCTATAACTGCTGATCCTACACTTGGCCTGCTGTAGTTGTTACTTGTGTTCCGGGCGCACCCTGTTCAGAGGATGCAGCATCTCCAACCTCAACAGAGCAAGGATCAGCATTCCTACTCTTCCTCAAGTCCTTGGCAGCAACACTTCAAATTGTGTTGGCTTCGCTTCTCGGATTTTCATTTCAAAGAGTTGGAAAGTGGAACCTGTACCCAGTCCGCCTTCTTCCTGACACCGAGCCTGTCTGATATGAAAGACATATTTTTGTATGCAATTCACATTTACTACCCCTTTCAGACGGCACGGTAGCACAGTGGTTAGCACTGTTGCTTCACAGCTCCAGGAACCTGGGTTTGATTCCCGGCTTGAGTCTCTGCCTGTGCGGAGTCTGCACGTTCTCCCCGTTTCGACGAGGGTTTCCTCCCGGTGCTCTGGTTTCCTCCCACAGTTCCAAAGATGTGCAGGTTAGGTGGATTGGCCACGCTAAATTGCCCATCGGGCAATTCTTCCATCGGGCAGGAGATACAGAAGTCTGAGAACACGCACGAACAGACTCAAAAACAGCTTCTTCCCCACTGTCACCAGACTCTTAAATGACCCTCTTATGGACTGACCTCATTAACACGACACCCTGTATGCTTCATCCGATGCCTGTGCTTATGTAGTTACATTGTATATGTTGTGTTGCCCTATTATGTATTTTCTTTTATTCCCTTTTCTTCTCATGTACTTAATGATCTGTTGAGCTGCTCGCAGAAAAATACTTTTCACTGTACCTCGGTACACGTGACAGTAAACAAATCCAATCCAATCCAATCCCTTCGTGTCCAAAAAGGTTAGGTGAGGTTAATGGGTTACATGGATAAGCTGCTCTTTACCAGGGCCGGTGCAGACTCGATGGGCCGAATGGCCTCCATCTGCACTGTAAATTCTATGATTCTCTGAAAACCTAAACGGGCAAAGCTATTCATCCGGGCCGTATCAGCCCGATTGGCCTGAAATTAGGCCAAGTACTCATTGGTATTGGTACCCAAGCTGCCAGCACAAGTGGCACAAATTGCTCTGTGGGCAATTTGCACATAAGCAGGGTGTGACTGTCAGCCTGTTTCCCTCACTGGCAGTGCTTCCGAGGCTTTGGCTTGGGTGAAAATTAGTGTTGAGAAAGTTTGCTTTCAGTTGCAACAGCTAAGGATCCCTGTGCCCTAAGGGGCTGCCCCACCTTTCGCCATCCAATATGTTGTGATTACAACACAAAAAGAGGCCATTGACCCATCGTCCTCATGCTGCCTCTCTCTGCAAGAGCAATTCAGCAAGCTCACCTATCCCCTCTAGGTCCAATCTCCTTCAGAAAGCCTCAATGAAATCTGCCTCCACAACACTCCGTTCCTTCTTTTACCATTCGCCTTAAATCCACGCCCTGGGGTTCTTGCCGCCTCTTGCGACTGGGAACAGTTTCTCTGAAGCAGAAGTGAAGTCACTTTATTTGCGTATGGAAGGGTCTCCACGCCTGGCTCAGAGGCGGCCCAGCCCAGCCCAATTTTGAAGCAGAGGTTTTGCAGTTGCCCTTGAGGCTGCAGGATCTGAATTGTAACAATCAGGCCTCGTTGCATTCATTCTGTGCCCATAAACAGGGAACGCTGAGGTCCAATTTCCACCCAGCAAGTGTAAGTTAGGATTGCCTTGTAGGTGATAGTTAAATCCTCATGTGGCCCTGAGAATTATATTGACCAAGAGGCTATTCTGGATGCATGTTTCACTGTCACATCGAGATGGAATAATCAGAAATACGTCTTTTAGACAAGGCATCTATTTAAGAAAAAACATGGGGCGGGATTCTCTGCAATTTAGGCAGATTGTCCGCGCCATCGTGAACGCCGTCGCGGGCACGGGCACGGGCACTACCTATTCTGGCCCCCAAAGGGGGCTAGCACGGCACTGATGCAGTTCACACCGCTCCAGCCTCCCTTCTGCAGAGGAATTTGGATAGGCTAAGTGAATGGGCTAGGGTCTGGCAGATGGAATACAATGTTGACAAATGTGAGGTTATCCATTTTGGTAGGAATAACAACAAAAGGGATTATTATTTAAATGATAAAATATTAAAACATGCTGCTGTGCAGAGAGACCTGGGTGTGCTGGTGCATGAGTCGCAAAAAGTTGGTGCAACAGGTGATTAAGAAGGCAAATGGAATTTTGTCCTTCATTGCTAGAGGGATGGAGTTTAAGACTAGGGAGGTTATGCTGCAATTGTATAAGGTGTTAGTGAGGCCACACCAGGAGTATTGTGTTCAGTTTTAGTCTCCTTACTTGAGAAAGGACGTACTGGCACTGGAGGGTGTGCAGAGGAGATTCACTAGGTTAATCCCAGAGCTGAAGGGGTTGGATTACGAGGAGAGGTTGAGTAGACTGGGACTGTACTCGTTGGAATTTAGAAGGATGAGGGGGGATCTTATAGAAACATATAAGATTATGAAGGGAATCGATAGGATAGATGCGGGCAGGTTGTTTCCACTGGCGGGTGAAAGCAGAACTAGGGGGCATAGCCTCAAAATAAGGGGAAGTAGATTTAGGACTGAGTTTAGTAGGAACTTCTTCACCCAAAGGGTTGTGAATCTATGGAATTCCTTGCCCAGTGAAGCAGTAGAGGCTCCTTCATTAAATGTTTTTAAGATAAAGATAGATAGTTTTTTGAAGAATAAAGGGATTAAGGGTTATGGTGTTCGGGCCGGAGAGTGGAGCTGAGTCCACAAAAGATCAGCCATGATCTCATTGAATGGTGGAGCAGGCTTGAGGGGCCAGATGGCCTACGCCTGATTCAAGTTCTTATGCTCTTATGTTCTTCCCGGCGCCAACTGGGTGCCACGCCAACCCGCGCATGCGCAGGGGACTTCCTCAGCGCGCCGGCCCCGACGCAACATGGCGCAGGAGTTCAGGGGCCGGCCGCGTAACAAAATAGGGCCGGGCTGGAGAGGCCGGCCCGCCGATCGGTGGGCCATCGCGGGCCAGACCCCATCGGAGGCCCCCCTGGTGAAGGAGGCCCCCCCCCCCCCCCCCCCGCCACAGGCCACCTCCTGACCCTGCGCGCAGAGTTCCCACCGGCTGCGAGCAGGTATGAACGGCGCCGGCGGGACTCTGCCGTTTCCGCCCGGCCGCTCGGCCCATCAAGGCCGGAGAATCGGCGGCCCGGCCGCGGACAGCGGCCTGCGACCGGCGCCGCGCCAAACGCACCGGCCCAAATGGCGCCGATTCTCTGCTCCTCGGAGAATCGCGTGCCGGCGTCGGTGCGGCGTGGCGCGGTTGCGGTGATTCTCCGGCCCGCTGCAGGGCTGGGAGAATCCCGCCCAGGTTTGTGTTAAGGTTCAGCAGTAAGTTAATGCAAAGCGGCAAAAGTAGTTATCAAAACATTTGTCTCACTGCAAAGATTAGCCGCTCCACGGCGTGGGGTGGTTTGAAGCAATCACATCGGCCTGTCTAAAGACAGTTTCTAGCAACAGTTACATTGGAGCAACAAAAGGAGAGAAAAAAGATCTTTAGCAATGCGATTAACATAAAAAAACCTGAATGTTGGAATGTTACTGCTTCCCTGGGTGAGAATTTTTGCTTTGGGTCCAATTGACAGTCTGGATGGATGCAAATTGCCGTCAAAATTTTGGTAGTTTCCAGAATTAAAATCCTTGCTCTGGTTTGTGGTCAAATATATTTGCAAGTCGCTGAACATGGAATTAGACAGCGTTTCAGAACAGAAAATAAAACAATACAATATTCATTACAAATGTTCATTGATACTGTACATTCAGGAGCGATAACCTGGTTTAGTTTGAATAATACTGTACCCAACCAGAAATACTGTGGCTACAAGAACATGTCAGAGACTAGGAACTCTGGGTTAAGTAACTCACCCCCTGACTCCTCAAAGATTGTCCACCATCTACAAGGCACAAGTCAGGAGTGTGATGGAATACTCTCCACTTGCCTGGATGAGTGCAGCTCCAACAACACTCAAGAAACACAACACCATCTGTGGTGAATGGGACTACTGTTAATTCACCAGTGCACTGTGATATCATGTTACTGCTGTATCATGTTACGTTATGTGTTTAACCCTGTGGGCTCCACCTATGGGCCATTGTACGGCTTCACCCACAGGGAGATATGTCAGGGCATGTACGGGCTCGCCCATGGCTCCACCCCTTACAGGAAGTATAAAGGCAGCTGACCTGCGGGGCCGCATTCATTGTTGTACCGGTCACAGGCAGGCTCAGTTGTAAACTGATTAAAACCATGGTTAACTTCTCAACGTGTCTCTCAGTGAATTGATGGTCGCATCACCATCCAGGACAAAGCAACCCCGCTTGATTGACACCACATTCACCAACTTAAACATTCACTCCCTCCTTCATTGATGAACAGCGGCAGCCTTGTGTACCATCTACAAGATGCAGTGCAGGAATTCACCAAGGCTCCTTCGACAGCACCTTCCAAACCTGTGACCTCAACCGCCTAAAGGGACAAGGGCAGCAGATGCATGAGAACCCCCACCAAGCCACACACCATTCTGACTTGGAAATATATAACCATTCCTTCAGTGGCGCTGGGTCAAAATTCTGGCTCTCCCTTTCGAACAGCACAGTGGGTGTATCTATCCCACATGGACTACAGCGGTTCAAGAAGATGCCTCACCACCACCTTCTCAAGGACAACTAGGGATGTGCAACATGATGCCCACATCCCATAAAATAAATGTTTTAGGCTCCATTACAGCTGATCGGAAGGACAGAGGGATAATACTCTCGAAACAGGCTTGAGTAGACAAGAACAAAGAACAAAGAAATGTACAGCACAGGAACAGGCCAGAGTTGGATCAATACTGGTGGAGGAATTGAGCCCGTGCCTCTGGCGCTGTGAGACAACAGTGCTAATCGCCATGCCACCGTGCCGCCCCTGAGTAGGAAAGTGAAGTTAAGGCAGCGGACCTTAAGGCCGCGTACGCTCAAAGGGTGATGTGGTCTATCCCTGCTCTAATTTCTCACATTCCAAACAGGGCTTGAGATAAGAATAAACCTTCCAATATCATTTCTTTGTTTTGCTTGGAGGTAGCATATCATGTAAACTATCACTTTGTTATTAGAAATCTGATTGAAAGCGTGTGTGCAAATGATGATGAATGTAGCAGCGACTCGGGCACTTATTAAGGTTGTTGCCCTCGGGGATTTTGTTTCTGCATGAGAAGAAACAGTTTAATGAAATTATTGCTTTTAGGCTAAACCTCTGTGTTTGCTGTTATTAGAACTTTTAATTGAAATATTTCAACAACGTTATCGGCCCTTTTATTTTTCTGTTGCGCCTTGGCCCGCGCGAGCAGAATTCGTAACTCCTTCACTTTGTGTCCGTTTTTTTCATTCTGCCCTTGCCTCCCTGTCGTTTTCCCCTCCTGTTCGTTGTTGAGACCTTGTGCGAAAACGAGGAGAAAAGTTAACGAGGGCTGTAATTTCTGACCACGGCCCTCTGGTTGGGCTGTGTTGTCACATACATCTGGGTTCAAAGGGTCAATTTCTGTGTACTTTACGATGATGCGCTATTAATGCACTATTAGGTAAGAATTGAAACATGACCACAACAGTAAGCAGATGGTAAATGAGCTGGTATTGTGTCCTTAATGATACGTACTAAAGTGAGTTTAACCACTTTAGCTGTGCTGACTGATTGGATTTTGCCATTAAAAAGCAGCACAGTCTGAATGACGACAGCTGTGCAAAGCCATTAATTGGTGGATCTATTTGTCAGTTTATTGTTTGTTTCAGAAGACTTACTCACTCTTTTTCCGGAATTATTGAATAGGCCACCATGTAATTAAATGCTCAATTTCATTTTCGCTTTGCTGTAAAATACCACTTTTGCACAGTACAGCAGTTTAAAAGAACAGCATCTTCCCGGTCCTAGGTATGGCTATCCACTTTGCATTAACCCTTAGACGGTGCTCTTCAATTTCTCAGGGGAGGGGGGGTCAGCGATAACCCCCTGCTTCTTAGATTCTTAGCGGTTTGGAAGACCCTCGGTCCAAACCGCTGTCTGCGGGCCCCTCTGCCACTGTCCCGGACCTGTTTCCGGAGTTATTTCCGGGGCCTTCCGGTGACCAGGCGACAGAGGCGGAAGCAGGCACCTGCACCACCGCCTCCCACTGGCCCGGGACCCCGGGAGGAGCCTGAGGAGATCCCGCCTGTTGATGATTCCGGTGGCGGGATGAAGGCAGGCCCTGGGTTGGTTGGTGGGTCCGTGTCGCCCGCTGCACTCAGTGTGGCGGAGGAGTCGGGCCCAGGGGGCGACTGACGGAAGGCTGTCAGCCGCCCAGTTTCGGGAGCGCAGGGCGCACATGAGGCGCTCTGTAGCGGGGTGTGGGGCTCACTCATGCCTGACACTGTGTCGCCCCTCACCCCCTCTGGGGGACTTGCGGAACCTGGCACATCATAATTGAAGGGTCTTTTATTTTTCTGCCTCCGTAGATAGTTCCGGCAGTGCCCTATTGGGCTCCACCAACACCCGACTCCCTCCCTCCCCACCACCCTCCTGACCCTCTCTCCCCACCACTCCCCTTCCTTTCCCTTCTATTGGTACAGAGGCAAGGGTATCTGGTCTCTCCAGCGCAATGTTTAGTGCTTGAACCATTTGTTTTTTGTAGAAATGTGTTGTGAACTGTTTTAATAATCAGAGTATCCACCCCACCCCCTCCCCGTAGTACGCATTGATACTGAGGGGAGGGCACCCTGTTTCTCCAACACAAAATTAGTGTTTGTACTGTTTGGCCTTGTGTATATTTTTTTTAACTTT
Organism: Scyliorhinus torazame; assembly: GCF_047496885.1. Classification (NCBI taxonomy): domain Eukaryota; kingdom Metazoa; phylum Chordata; class Chondrichthyes; order Carcharhiniformes; family Scyliorhinidae; genus Scyliorhinus; species Scyliorhinus torazame. The sequence goes on from NC_092709.1 coordinate 10,697,798, forward strand.
TTTAATAAAAAGATATGCCAGGTGCTTAGTGACACATTGCACTCACTCTTTCTATTCATTTATCATGAGACAGCACGGTAGCACAGTGGTTAGCACTATTGCTACACAGCTCCAAAATCCCAGGTTCGATTCCCGGCTTGGATCACTGTCTGTGCGGAGTCTGCACCTTCTCCCCGTGTCTGCGTGGGTTTCCTCCGGGGGCTCCGGTTTTCTCCCACAAGTCCCGAAAGACGTGCTGTTAGCTGAATTGGACATTCTGAATTCTCCCTCCGTGTACCCGAACAGGTGCCGGAATGTGGCGACGAGGGGCTTTTCACAGTAACTTCACTGCAGTGTTAATGTGAGCCTGCTTGTGACACTAATAAAGATTATCATATTATGGCACATCAAAAGTATTTCATTGGACCGGAAGCTCTTTGGAACACTTGAGTTCATAAAAGACGATCTCGGATCACAGAACAGTCACAACACAGAAAGAGGCCATTCAACCCATCCGTCTGCGCTGACCGAAAAATAAAAAATAAAAGAACAAGCCGCCCATTCTACTCCCATCTTTCGGCTCTCGGTCCACAGCTTTGCAGGTTGCAGCACTTTACGTGGCGATCAAAGTATGATTTGAGGTTTCTGCCCCATCACCAAAGCAGGCAGCGAATTCCAAACACCCACCACCCTCTGGGTGAAGCAATGCTTCCTCATGTCCCCTCTGATCCTTCTACCAGTGCCCTCTTGTGGGTGGCAGGGTGGCACAGTGTTTAGCACTGCTGCCTCACAGTGCCAGGGACCCGGGTTCAATTCCGGCCTCGGGTGACTGTCTGTGTAGCGTGTGTACGTTCTCCCCGTGTCTTGCGTGGGTTTCCTCCGGGTGCCCTGGTTTCCTCCCACAGTCCAAAGGTGTGCAGGTTAGGTAGATTGGCCACGCTAAATTGCCCCTTGGAGTGCAGGTTAGGGTGGGGTTACGGGATAGGGCGAGCGTGTGGGTCTAGGTAGTGGGCTCTTTCAAGAGGGTCGGTTCAGACTGGATGGGCCGAGTGGCTTCCTTCTGCACTGTAGGAATTCTATGATTCTATATACACGTGCGAATCTTCCTCTACAGCCTATCCATAACCTGTAAAGACACGTGTGGTTAAAAAATAGTGGAGTTTGAAAAATGAATACATGATTGAAGGCAGTGCTATTTTATGATGCAGAGAATGGGCGGAATTTAAATCCCACATCCCCTGCCCCCAACTGGGGGACGGCTGGAGTGGCGCATTATTGGGTGGGAAGGCGGTGGCGCGTGGCGAGGGTGGGTGGGGAGGGTCTGTCGCCTTTCTAACACCGTCCCCATCACATATAATACAGAGGAGGGGTAGCTCTAGGAGAGCCTTCTTCCTCCAAGGCCAGTTGAGGCCCTTAAACCTGCACTGCATCTTGTCGGTGGTACATATAGCAGCCATGGTGCTTGGTGGTGGAGGGAATGAGCAGTTAGGATGGTGGAAGGGGTGCCAATCAAAGAAGCTGCCTTGTACTGGACGGGTGTCGAACATAACACCCGGATACTCCCTAAACTCTGGAAGCACCCCTTTTAACCTCACCACCCCTCTCCCTCTCTCCTCCTTCAGGTTACACCTTAAAATATACTTGTTTGAACCACCTTGCTCGCCCGTCCTAATACCTACTGACGCCACTCAGCATCAAATATTGCCCACTCACACTCCTGTGAAGCACCTTGGGATGTGTTGCTACATTCAAGGTGCGATATTAATACAGGTTATTAGCATTTGCACAGTCATGCCATCTTTGCAAATTATAACTTTGTGATGTTGCATATGCCGGTGCAAATGGAATTCTGCTGCATTTGAGGAAATTGTAAATAGGTTCCTTTGAATTACGCAGCCTGGTTTCTCATTCTGGCCCAATCCTGCAATGTCAGCGCTTACAGCCACACTGACAAATTTATATTTGACCTTCTACCATCACAGAACACACACAAAAATAAAATGACAAACTGCGTCCAAACCCCAATGAGGTGGGAAAGGACATTGGCCATCCCAAATTGTTCCGGAGTCAGAGAGGTTTCTGAATGATATTCCCGTTCTTTAGGAGCATGTCGAGGAAATAAAGAAGGGCCTGCATTTATATAGAACCTCTCACAATCTATCTCAGGTTGTCCCGCAGTGCTTTGCAGCCAATGAAATACTTTTCGGAAGTGCAGCCACTGTGGTAATGTCTGGAACAGTGCAGGAAATATGCACACAGCAAGATCCCCAAAACAGTAACAAGAACATAAGAACGAGGAGCAGGAGACGGCCATCTGGCCCCTCGAGCCTGCTCCGCCGTTCAATGAGATCATGGCTGATCTTTTGTGGACTCAGCTCTACTTTCTGGCCCGAACACCATGATGCGCGATCAATTACACTCAAGACGAAGTGATTTCATAACTGAAAGCTTTAATCGACTAGAACTTGTTCCCAGCAGCTTCGGTACAGAAAGTGAAGGCTGCTGGGACGGCACCGTTTCTTATACTCCGCCTGTCAGGGCGGAGCTACGTATCAACAGCCAATGGTAAACTCCTAGGTTTAACCAATAGTCATCAGTCTCTTAGGTACCGCAATACCTGATAATACCACATTCACCCCCTGTTAAAAAAGAGTCCAGTGGGGGTGGTGGCCAGTGGTAACAGTCGCCTTTAACATGGTGTGATCAGATATGGAGGTACCGTGATACCTCCTTACAGGGCTGCCGAGAATATTTACAAAGTGTTCGTTCACGGTTAAAGTCACAGCAAAGCAATCAGTCGACCGGGTGGCCTGGTCGTCCTTCTGGATCGTCTGGGCTTCGGTGGTGATTCTGGTGGGGGTCCAGGTGGTTGCGACTCCGGGAGCGTGATTTTGGCCTCCCTGGCAGCTTCGTCACCCCTAGGCGGCGCTGTTGGGGCAAACGGTTGACACGGGGGGGGGGGGGGGGCGCGCCCGTCGGGGGCGTTGGTGGGTGGGCGGGCCTAGGCAGGAGCGGTGGGAGTACTGACCCTCCAGTGAGGTGCTGTGGGGAGGGGGTGGGGGTAATGGTTCGGGTGCGCGTGGGGTTCCGGCGGGTGCCAGGTCCCGTAGGGAGACCGTATCATACCGGCCGTCACGGAACGCCATGTAGGCATACTGTGGGTTAGCATGCAGCAGGTGGACCCTCTCGACCAACGGGTCCGACTTGTGCGCCCGCATGTGCTTCCGAAGCAGAGTGGGTCCGGGTGTCGCTAGCCAGGTTGCGAGCGAGGTCCCGGAGGAGGACTTCCTGGAGAAAACAAGGAGACGTTCATGAGGTGTCTGATTGGTAGCTGTACAGAGCAGCGACCGTATAGCGTGGAGGGTCACTGGGAGGACTTCTTGCCAGCGGGAGACTGGGACATTCCTGGACCGTAGGGCCAGTAGAACAGTCTTCCAGGCCGTTCCGTTCTCCCTCTCCACCTGTCCATTTCCCTGGGGGTTGTAACTGGTCGTCCTGCTCGAGGCGATGCCCTTGCTGACCAGGAATTGACGCAGTTCGTCGCTCATAAAGGAGGACCCCCAATTACTGTGTGTGTACGTGGGGAAACCGAACAGTGCAAAGATACCCTGGAGGGCCTTGATGACGGTGGTTGCGGTCATGTCGGGGCAGGGGATGGCGAATGGGAACCGGGAGTACTCGTCAATCACGTTCAGGAAGTACGTGTTGCGGTCGGTGGAGGGGAGGGGGCCTTTGAAATCCATGCTGAGGCGTTCAAAGGGACGGGAAGCCTTTATCAGGTGCGCCCTCTCTGGCCGGTAGAAGTGCGGTTTGCACTCCGCGCAGATTTGGCAGTCCCTGGTGACTGTCATGACCTCGTTGATGGAGTAGGGCAGGTTGCGGGTCTTGATGAAGTGGAAGAAACGAGTGACTCCCGGGTGGCAGAGGTCCTCGTGGAGGGCTCGGAGGCGGTCCACTTGTGTAGTGGCACAAGTGCCGCGGGACAGGGCGTCAGGAGGATCGTTTAGCTTCCCCGGACGGTACAAGATCTCGTAGTTGAAGGTGGAGAGTTCTATCCTCCACCGCAAGGTCTTGTCGTTTTTAATCTTGCCCCGCTGTGCATTGTCGAACATGAAAGCAACCGACCGTTGGTCCGTGAGGAGAGTGAATCTCCTGCCGGCCAGGTAATGCCTCGAATGTCCCACAGCTTCCACTATGGCTTGTGCCTCTTTTTTGACCGAGGAATGGGGAATTTCGGAAGCATGGAGGATACGGGAGAAGAAGGCCACGGGCCTGCCCGCTTGGTTGAGGGTGGCCGCCAGAGCCAAGTCGGACGCATCGCTCTTGACCTGGAAGGGGAGGGACTCGTCGATGGCGCGCATCGTGGCCTTTGCAATATCTGCTTTGATGCGGCTGAAGGCCTGGCGGGCCTCCGTTGACAGGGGGAAGGTTGTGGACTGGATTAGGGATCGGGCTTTGTCTGCGTAGTTGGGGACCCACTGTGCGTAATAACTGAAAAACCCGAGGCAGCGCTTCAGGGCCTTGGGGCAGTGAGGGAGGGGGAACTCCATGAGGGGGCGCATGCGCTCAGGGTCGGGGCCTATAACTCCATTTCGCACTACGTAGCCTAGAATGCCTCGACGGTCGGTGCTAAATACGCATTTATCCTTATTGTACATTAAGTTAAGGATTTTCACTGTCTGGAGAAATTTGCGGAGGTTGGTGTCATGGTCCTGCTGGTCATGGCCGCAGATGGTGACGTTATCCAGATACGGGAACGTTGCACGTAAGCCGTACCAGTCAACCATTCGGTCCATCTCTCGCTGGAAGACCGAGACTCCATTAGTGACACCAAAGGGAACTCTTAAAAATTGATAGAGCCGCCCATGTGCTTCGAAGGCAGTGTACTTGCGGTCACTATTACGGAGGGGGAGCTGGTGGTAGGCGGACTTGAGATCCACCGTGGAGAAGACCTTGTATTGTGCGATCCTGTTTACCAGGTCGGCTATACGGGGGAGAGGGTATGCATCCAGCTGCGTAAACCTGTTGATGGTCTGACTGTAGTCAATGACCATCCTATGTTTCTCCCCTGTATTTACCACCACTACTTGAGCTCTCCAGGGCCGCCGAATTTAAAGGTCAGGCTTTGCAAATGGCACTGGAAGTCCAGCCCCAGGAGGGTAGCCGCGCAGAGGTGCGGCAGGACATACAGGCGGAAATTGTCGAATTTCCTGCCTTGGACAGTGAGGTTCGCTAGGCAGAACCCCTGTATCTCCGCCAAGTGAGACCCGGAGGCCAGGGAGATACTTTGGTTTACAGGGTGGGTAACAAGTGAACAGCGCCTTACCGTGTCGGTGTGAACAAAGCTTTCCGTGCTCCCAGAGTCAATCAGGCAAGACGTCTCGTGGCCGTTGATGAAGACCGTCGTTATTGCTGGTGCGAGTGTCCGAGGTCGACTTTGGTCCAGTGTCACCGAGGCCAGATGAAGCAGTTGCGAGTTCTGATCGGGCAGCGTGTAGTCGGCTGTGCTGGGGGCCTGGGGCCCCATCCAAGATGGCGTCTCCCATGGGTTGCACATGGTGGCCGGGGATGGACAAGATGGCGGCGGGGATGGACAAAATGGTGGCGTCCACCTGTCCAGCGTGGTGTCCGGGTGGAAAGATGGCCGCGCCCGTGGGTCGCACGTGGCCCTAGGATAGGGAGGTGGCGGTGAGCGCTGGCCGGCCGAGGCCTGAAGGGAGGGTTGCCGCGGCGGTCCAGAGTCACTGGAGACCGCGGCCACAGCGCGGGCCTGGCAGACCCCCACAAAGTGGCCCTTCTTGCCGCACCCTTTGCAGGCGGCGGTGCGGGCCGGGCAGCGCGGGCGGGGATGATTCGCCTGCCCACAGAAGAAACAGCGGGGCCCGGCGGCGTTAGCGGGCCGTCTCGGAGCGCAGGCCTGCGGGGTCAGGGGAAAGGTCTGTGGGGCTGCCGCTGCGGGGTGCCACGCAGCCCAGGGGGCCGCCGCGCGGTCGGGCACATAGGACTGCGCGTTTTGGGAGGCTACATCCATGGACCCTGCCAGGGCCCGTGCCTCTCTAAGTCCCAGGGTGTCCTTTTCTAGGAGTCTTCGGCGTATCTCTGAGGAGCTCATATCTGCTACGAAGGCATCCCTGATTAATGTTCCGTGTGCTCACTCCCCGAAACTTGCGGGCAGTCACAGTTTCAGCCCAGCACCAATAGCGCCCGGTAGAAATCCTCCAACGATTCCCTGGAGCTTTGCCGTCTCGTTGCAAGCAGGTGACGTGCGTAGACCTGATTTACAGGGCGGATATAATGTCCTTTTAACAGTTCGATCGCGGCATCATAGTCCTCCGTCTCCTCGATAAGAGTGTAGATCCCAGGGCTGACCCTTGAGCGCAGGAGGTGCATTTTCTGTCCCTCTGAGGGGGTGCCTCCGGCCGTCTCGAGGTAGCCTTGAAAGCACGCCAGCCAGTGTTTAAATATCGCAGCCGAGTTCTCCGCGTGGGGGCTGAGTTGTACGCACTCCGGTTTGATTCGGAGATCCATCCTTCCAGCTTAAGACTACTCGATTAAATTGATGCACGATCAATTACACTCAAGACAAAGTGATTTCATAACTGAAGGCTTCAATCTACTAGAACCTGTTCCCCAGCAGCTTCGGTACAGAAAGTGAAGGCTGCTGGGACGCCAATGGTAAACTCCTAGGTCTAACCAATGGTCATCAGCCTCTTAGGTACCGCAAACCTAATAATACCACACACCATAACCCTTAATCCCTTTATTCTTCAAAAAACTATCTATCTTTATCTTAAAAACATTTAATGAAGGAATCTCAACTGCTTCACTGGGCAAGGAATTCCATAGATTCACAACCCTTTGGGTGAAGAAGTTCCTCCTAAACTCAGTCCTAAATCTACTTCCCCTTATTTTGAGGCTATGCCCCCTAGTTCTGCTTTCACCCGCCAGTGGAAACAACCTGCCCACATCTATCCTATCTATTCCCTTCATAATTTTCTATGTTTCTATAAGATCCCCCCTCATCCTTCTAAATTCCAATGAGTACAGTCCCAGTCTACTCAACCTCGCCTCGTAATCCAACCACTTCAGATCTGGGATTAACCTAATGAATCTCCTCTGCACACCCTCCAGTGCCAGTACGTCCTTTCTCAGGTAAGGAGACCAAAACTGAACACAATACTCCAGTTGTGGCCTCACTAACACCTTATACAATTGCATCATAACCTCCCTAGTCTTAAACTCCATCCCTCTAGCAATGAAGGACAAAATTCCATTTGCCTTCTTAATCATCTGTTGCATCTGTAAACCAACTTTTTGCGACTCATGCACGAGCACACCCAGGTCCTTCTGCACAGCAGCATGTTTTAATATTTAATGATAATGAGCAGATACTCTGTTTTCTAGCGATGTGGGCTGGGAGATAAATATTGGCCTGGACACTTCAAAATAGCACCACGCGATCTTTTTCATTCACCTGAGAGCACAGATGTGGCTTTAATGTCTTATCCAAAAGGCAGGTCAAGATGGCAAACCTTGAATTAGTACATTCAAATTGAGTAGTCAGGTCGGAAGCAACACGTTACTTGTTTCTTTCAATTATTCCACGATATTGGTTAAAGGCACAGGGTTGGGTTCTCCGTTCTGCAGACGAAGTGCTCCCGCTGCAGTCGAATTGCTCTCGGTTGGTACTCGGAGCGACGCCCAGGAGCATTTTCTTATCCATTCCATGGAAATTTATGCATGGTGGGAAGCTCCTGGGATTCTGTTGTAATCCCGGCATTGGGTTGACATTTTGAGCGGGCGGCTGGATAATGAGGTCCGGGGGGCTGGGCTCCCTCCCTCCCGCAATGCAAATCCTCCCCCCACCCCCCCCCGCAGACAAATAGGGGCATCTTCTCCATCACCACGGGAATAACGGGTCATCCGCCTGCAGCATGTACGCCTGAGGGTGACCCCCCTCCTCAACCGAAGCCCCCGCTGGACCGCCCCATCATCAGAGACCCCCATCAGACCCCCAACAGAGATTCTCCAGAGAGACCTCTCCCACAGAGACCCCCTCCATCATACCCCCACAGAGAAGCCCCCTCCCTATCAGTCCCAACCAGCCTCCTCATCAGACCCACCACCAGAAGCCCCCATCAGAAGCCCCCATCAGACACCCCTGAATGAAAGCTGATGAGCAGTCGAGGCAGTAGGCTGAAAAATCACTGCATTTTCACTTACCCTTTCCTCACATCTTCTGCCTGAGCCAAAGGTGTTCAAAGCAACAGCTGTTACAAGTGTCGGAGGCTTCCTTGAAAGCCAAGTACACTTCAAAGGACTTGAAATCCCTTGACAGCCTTTGAAATGCAAATCTTCCATTCAATTTCACACAGCAATACATTGCATTAGCCAATGATCAACAGATTTATTACTCCAGAGACAGCTACTTGGTGGATTGTTAATTGATCTTTCCCTTCACGCTTGAATGCATCTCCATTACCCTGCTTTGATGCTAACCACAATCTTTATAAACACTCCTGCTATGATTGCCAGTCACTGACCACATCAAAGTGCGTCCTGCTGTGGAAAAGAGGAAGTCAAAGGATTTGCATTGTGGGAGGAGGGTGGTTTCCGATGGACTTTGGGGGGCACCTCTGTTACACACCGACCCCCTTGACCCACCACGGGGTCCACCAGGTTTGTGGATGGAATGTCAATCAAGTGGGGCTGCCTTGTCCTGGATGGTGTCAAGTTTCTGGAGTGTTGTCGGAGCTGGACTCACCCAGGCAAAGGAGAATTATCCATCGCACTCCTGTCTTGTGCCTTGTAGATGTTGGACAGGCTTTGGCGGGGGGGGGGGGGGTCAGGAGGTGAGTTACTCGATGCACGATTCCCAGCCTCTGAACCGCTCTTGTAGTCATGATATTTCATAGAATCATAGAATTTACAGTGCAGAAGGAGGCGATTTGGCCCATCGAGTCTGCACTGGCCCTTGGAAAGAGCACCCTACTTAAACCCACAGCTCCACCCTATCCCTGTAACCCAACCTAATCTTTTGGACAATAAGGGCAATTTAGCACGGCCCATCCACCGAACCTGCATATCTTTGCACTATTGGGAGTGAGCCGGAGCACCCGGAGGAAATCAACGCAGCCACGAGGCGAAAGAGCAAATTATGTTAGTTATATAGAACGTTGGTTAGACCACATTTGGAATACCGTGTCCAATTAGTGACAGGCACGGCACTCGGTCAAGGCCTCGCTGGGGAGGCCATTAGTTCCTCGGCCACCAGGAGAATCTGGCGCATGCATATTTAAATTAGCACAATAGCTCATTTAAATCTGCTGAGCTGGATCTCGTGTGAGACGCCTTCAGGGGCGCGAATCTCCTGAGAGGCAACGGCCTTGTCACGATGCCAGGTTGGCGCGAGAAGGCTGGTAAATTGCACCTGTGATGTTTTGTCTTTTGGGTTCCCCATTTTAGGAAGGACATTAAGCCTCTGGAAAGAATGCAGGACATCAATAAGTAATTAAATTGATACCAGAAAGAGTAGTTATTGTTACATAGAAAGATCCAAAAATCTGAGATCTTCTTCCTTGGACGAGTAACGGTAAAGGGGGATCTCATTGAGGTCTTTAGCAGTGTGAAGAAGAGGGATAATTATGAACAATTGTTTTCACTGATTGTGGAATAGTAACAACAGGCCTCACTAGAACAAGAAGGAAAGTTAAAATACCTTATTACCGATCATCCCAGTACTCGCTGGCCAATGTTGACTCCTGGTCTGGAAACTCCTCAATTTTACAATTCTCACCCTTGCTTTCAAATCCCTGCATAGCCTTATTCCTCCTTTTAGTGTAACCTCCTCCAGACCCTCCCTATCTCTAACCTCCTCCAGGCCCTCCTTATCTCTGTAACCTCCTCCAGACCCTCCCTATCTCTAACCTCCTCCAGGCCCTCCCTATCTCTGTAACCTCCTCCAGACCCTACCTATCTCTGTAACCTCCTCCAGCCCTCCCTATATCTGTAACCTCCTCCAGACCCTCCCTATCTCTAACCTCCTCCAGACCCTCCCTATCTCTGTAACCTCCTCCAGCCCTCCCTATATCTGTAACCTCCTCCAGACCCTCCCTATCTCTAACCTCCTCCAGACCCTCCCTATCTCTGTAACCTCCTCCAGACCCTCCCTATCTCTGTAACCTCCTCCAGCCCTCCCTATATCTGTTTAAAAAAAAAAAATTTAGAGTACCCAATTCATTTTTTCCAATTAAGGGGCAATTTAGCGTGGCCAATCCACCTACCCTGCACATCTTTGGGTTGTGGGGGCAAAACCCATGCAGACACGGGGAGAATGGGCAAACTCTACACGGACAATGACCCAGAGCCGGGATCTAACCTGGGACCTCGGCGCCGTGAGGTTGCAGGGCTAACCCACTGCGCCACCCTGCTGCCCTAGCCCTCCCTATATTTGTAACCTCCTACTGACCCTATATCTGTAACCTCATCTAGAGCCTCCCAATGTCTGTAACCTCCGCCAGACCCTTCCAATCTCTGTAAGCTCCTCCAGACACTCCCTATCTCTGTAACCTCCGCCAGACCCTCCCTATCTCTGTAACCACCTCCTGACCCTCCCTATCTCTGTAACCTCCTCCTGACCCTCCCTATCTCTGTAACCTTCTCCTGACCCTCCCTATCTCTGTAACCTCCTCTTGACCCTCCCCTATCTCTGTAACCTCCTCCTGACCCTCCCTATCTCTGTAACCTCCTCCTGACCCTCCCTAACCCTGTAACCTCCTCCTGACTCCTCCCCAATCTCTGTAACCTCCTCTTGACCCTCCCCTATCTCTGTAACCTCCTCCTGACCCTCCCTATCTCTGTAACCTCCTCCTGACCCTCCCTAACCCTGTAACCTCCTCCTGACTCCTCCCCAATCTCTGTTACCTCCTCTTGACCCTCCCCTATCTCTGTAACCTCCTCCTGACCCTCCCTATCTCTGTAACCTCCTCCTGACCCTCCCTATCCCTGTAACCTCCCCCTGACTCCTCCCCTATCTCGGTAACCTCCTCCTGACCCTCCCCAATCTCTGTAACCTCCTCCTGACCCTCCCTATATCTGTAACCTCCTCCTGACCCTCCCCAATCTCTGTAACCTCCTCCAGCTACTCCAGTCCCAGCCTCGGGCATATCGCTGAATGTCATCACTCCACCATTGGCTGCTTCTTCATCTCCCTGGGCCCCGCACTCAGGAACTTGCTCCCTAGGCTTCTCCACCTCTCTATCGTCACTCTCCCCCTTTCAGACACTGCTTTTTGACCAAGCTTGTGATCACCTGCTCTAATATTTCTAATGCAGCCACGTGATCACATTTTGTTTAAACACTCTCCCACGACGCACCTTGCAATGTTTCACTCTGATAAAGAAGCTATATGAATTCAAGTTGTTGTTCAATTCAAGTCGTTGGAGGGTGAGCTAGGAAACGAGCATTAAAAGAACGTCCATCGAAGGAGCCCTGTTGGGTGTCTCAATTGGTACAGGTGTGGGGGGAACATCATGCTAGATCTGGGTGGGTGGGGAGGGGGGCTTTTGGGTGCCCAGAATTAAGCGGCCCAGAATTTACTGCCCCTCCACCACAACTCGTGGTATTTAAGAGAGCCCGACAGACACAATAGACAAGGACTATCAGGAGAGAACGATGCTGAATGCACAGAGGGGTAGTAACAGGGGACAGCGTAAAGCCAGCATGCAACACAGAAGGCCAGGCAAGAGAGATGAACAAAAGTGGAAGGAGGGAGAATTAACTCCGCAACAGGAAAAAAAGGAGCAGATGGGAAAGATGGAGAGGGTGGTCTGGTAAACAATATAAAATGTGCTTCTGTTCTGAGTGAAAGACTCACAGTGAAAGCGTGAAAATTTGCCAGATGCGTAAATAAACCACTGCTTCCAAATCAGTTTGTGCTGCTGCTCGGTGAAATGCTTGTGGGGTGGGAGGTTTGAACAATGTGGCTTGTTTGGCCAACTGCATCAATCCATCTTAGTTAAACAAAGATTTGGATACAATATAGTTGCGCTGAATGAAAGTACTCACAATGGCAAGTGATTTTTCTTTGTCAGCAGAAGGACTTTCTTGTGTCTGTAATTTGTGTAAGGCCGGAGCTGAACCATGATGAGGCAAGTTGTAATTGTGGATATGAATGACACGGAATTGCACAGAATATACCACACAGGAAGTCGTTTGGCTCCCCCATGGGCCTCCTCCTACTCCCCCTCCATTTCACTCTGCTGCCAAATTCTTCTGTTACTTTCTGTCTCATGCTAGGGCACGGCAGCACAGTGGTTAGCACCGTGGCTTCACAGCACCAGGGTCGCGGGTTCGATTCCCGGCTTGGGTCACTGTCTGTGCAGACTCTGCACGTTCTCCCCGTGTCTGCGTGGGTTTCTTCCGGGCGCTCCGGTTTCCTCCCACAATCCTGAAAGACATGGCTGTTGGGTGAATTGGACATTCTGAATTCTCCCTCTGTGTATCTGAACAGGCACCGGAATGTGACGACTAGGGGATTTTCACAGTAACTTCATTGCAGTGTTAATGTAAGCCTACTTGTGATAATAAAGATTATTATTATGGGTTTGCCTAGTTTCCCCTTAGATGTATTTATATTATTCACCTCAGTTACTCCCTGTGGGAACGAGTTTCACATTCTCATCACGCTCTGGTAAATACATTTCTCCTGAATCTTCTGTTGGATTTATTCGTGATGATCTTTATGTTCTTTACTTTTCATTTCCCTATTCAGCCCCTTCCATATAAGCATTGATGCAATTATATTACCTACTGAAGGGACTGAATGCAAGTTCAGTTTTTCCTGTAATTAAACACAATTAGTTAAGGGTTAAGCAGCGATCCTTTTCTCAAACACTGAAGTGTTTTCTTGCCACACACTTTGGATTGGGGCCCACTGGATATATGGACATTTGATGACAACCAATTCAGCTCCTTAATCTGTGAATGAATGTAGTGTTCCGATGATGCATAATTGTTGCGTGGCCTTCAAGACGCGCGACAACGCAGAATCGCCGAGCAGAAACTTATAGCCAAGCTCCGCACACGAGTACGGCCTCAACCTTGGATTCATGTCGCATTGCATTCACCCCCCACCATCTGACCTGGGCTTGCAAAATCCTACCAACTGTCCTGGCTTGAGACAATTCACACCTCTTTAACCTGTGATTATCCCTCACTCCAGTTGCTACGCCTGGACCTGTAAAGACTTAATTACCTGCAAAGACTCGCATACAAAGTATCGTCTTGTATTATTCACTTTGTTTATATATATGTTTCTGGAACCCGCCTCTTCATTCACCTGAGGAAGGAGCTGTGCTCTGAAAGCTAATGATTCGAAACAAACCTGTTGGACTTTAACCTGGTGTTGTAAGAATTCTTACTGTGCTCACCCCAGTCCAACGCTGGCATCGCCACATCATGGCATAATTGTTGGCCAGTGAAGAGAGTGAAGGTTGGTGAAGAACAACGAGTGGGAGGGGTGCTGGTCCCAGACTTTGGCCTCGTTTTCTGGCGAGAATGTTGGTTTTCGACCCCAGTGAAAAGCCGCTAAACGGCGATGTCAGTAAACACTTCTCCACGCTGCAGGCAGTGGAAATCTGGAACGCTGTCTCCGAAAAGGATATCGAAAAATTTGAGACAGGTTGACTGCACTGAGGTGATTACTATGGTTGTCTTTACAACTCCCACTCCTGCACACCAGTGAGGCATAGCTAATTGCCGAGTGGCATTGCACTTGTCCCCAAAGCGATGAAGAACGGGTGAAAAATAATGAATGGCCGTCAAATATAATTTGAGCAATTGCCGCACAGTAAAGTCCATCGGTAACAAGTATTCGGATTCCATCAACGAAAGCACAGAGGGCACATTTTGCTCTGCCCTATGTTTGCATGTGGAGGATACAGATTCAAAGAGGAAACTGGGTGAATACTTGAAGCAGACAACATTGTGGGGATATGGGGAAAGAGCGAGCGTGAGTGCGACTATTTGGATTGCTCATCACGGACTCGATGGATCCAAAGTCCTTCTTCTGCGACGTACTCTTTTACGATTTGCTTGATTTGGAGCCCCTGATCTGTGTCGGCTTTGTAAATGGCCCAGAGAGAAAATGAAACAGGGCTCTCTCTCTCTCCCTCTGTATCCTTTGGGAGTCCTTTGATGAATACGCCCCTGTGCCTTTTAGTTCACAGACAAACATGAATGGTTCAATGAAGCGGGGGAGGAATAGCATCACAAATCTATTCATAGAATCTTTTTTTCTAAAATTTTAGAGTGCCCAATTCATTGTTTCCAATTAAGGGGCAATTTAGTGTGGCCAATCCACCTGCCCTGCACATCTTTGGGTTGTGGGGGCGAAATCCACGCAGACACGGGGAGAATGTGCAAACTCCACACAGACAGTGACCCAGGGCCGGGATCGAACCTGGGACCTCGACGCCGTCATGCAGCAGTGCTAACCACTGCACCACCGTGCTGCCCTTTATTCATAGAATCTTATCGCACAGAGAGGCCATTCGATCCATCATGCCTGTGCTGTTTCTTTGAAAGGGGTATCCGATGAGTCACAATCCCCATTGAGCATAACTCTCCAAATGTTTCCCTTTCAAATGTATATCCAGTTCCCCTTTGAAAGTTGCTGTTGAATCAGCTTCCACTGCCTGTTCAGGTAAAACATTCCAGATCATTGCAATTCACTGCTTAAAGTAAGTTACGCTCCTCCAACTACTGGCTCTTTGGCTAATTTGTCGTAAATCAATCAAAGTGTTGTGAATCCTTGGAATTCTCTTCCCCAAAGGGTTGTGAATGCTCCATTGAGAAGCCTGGGTAAGGCTGGGATAGACAGGTGTCTCAGGGAGTAATGAGATACGGGGAACAGGATGGAAAATGGAGTTGAAGGCCAAGACTAGCCGTGCTGGTATTGAGAAGCGGACCGTGTGGTCATAGAATTTTTTTTTTTTACAGTGCTGAAGGAGGCCATTCGGCCCATTGAGTCTGCACCGGCCCTTGGAAAGAGAACCCTACCCAAGCCCACACCTCCACCCTATCCCCGTAACCCAGTAACCCCGCCATACTTTTTTTTTGGACACTAAGGGCAATTTAGCATGGCCAATCCACCTAACCCGCACATCTTTGGACCGTGGGTGGAAACCGGAGGAAACCCACGCAGACACGGGGAGAACGTGCAGACTCCGCACAGACAGTGACCCAAGCCGGGAATGGAACCTGGGACCCTGGAGCTGTAAAGCAGCTGTGCTAACCACTGTGCTGCCCCTACTCCTGCCCCTCATGCTCACGTGTTCTTGCGTTCTTGTGCTCTTGTCCTCTGAACCCCTTGCAAGAGTTTCTCCTGATTTACAAGAACCTTCATGAATTTGGGACACGTCAATTAAATCCTCCTTTGACCTTCTCTGCTCTGAGGAGAACAACTCCAGATTCTCAAGTCTCTCCGTCTGACTGAAGTCCCTCGTCTCTGATAGAATTCTGGTAAATCTCCTTTGGAAGAATGACTCCTCAGGATTTTATTTCTAAATCTTGGACCCTTTGTCCCAGCCGCAGTTGTAAAATATTTTAGAAATTGTGATATCTACATCGGTTTGTACTTACCTTTTGGGGAAAATACTTTACTGGTTAATGAAATAAATAATACAGTTTACCGTTTTAACGAATAATTATTATATTCCGCAGACAGCTCAGTAATCCCCATCCAGGAATGTCATCAACTATTCTCTCCAATTTTAAACACAATGCTCCTGACAGATTGAACATTGCAGCTGTCGCATTTATAATGACTATTATTGGCATCTCTGCCTTACCTGTCTGCATATGTATTTATTGGCTAGAATTGACTGTAGGCAGTGTGGATATGTAAGATAGAATGGGAAAATGGCCAGAAGGCTTTGACAGCTCTGCTAGACTACCGTCTACTATATCTTAATAATCTTTTATTGCTGACAGTACAGTAATGTTAGGGCCCTCCAGGTAATGTACCATGTGCAGTGGGTTTGTTACAGATCAAGGTTTAAGGAACAGCCAGGGTTCGATGAACAAGCAGAAAACCTTTTCTCTGGGAGAAGAGGAAGCTAAGGGATGACCTGGCAGAGATGTTGAAGGTTATGTCGGGCTTTTAATTTGGTCAGTGTGGAGAATATGTATCCACTTGTGGTGCGATCCTCTGGCCACGCTGCGGCGGAAAAGCAGCGCACTGTGGCGCAGCATGGCCGTTGAAAACCAAGAGACGCCGCTCCCGGGATCTACTCGGCTCGCAATGCCTCGCGAGGTTCAACGCAATCTCGCGAGTCGTTGCAAGGTGAATCCCGGCCATTACGTTTTGGAAACTCTGTATATTAGAGTGAGGTAGTAAGCCTCTCTCTATTGTGCAGATTCCCGAGGTACCTGAGGCTTTGGGATTCAATCCCGTTTCTTTGGGGATCTCAGGCAAGCGTCGTTTGGTACTGGACCCCATAAACTGGGACCAAATGGAACGGCACTCGCGGGGGTCTCCAAGGGGATCGGAGGCGCCTGGCTTCATACCCTTTGGGCAGGGTGGTGCCCTGGCTATGCCAGCCTGACACCCTGGCAGTGTCACCTGGGTGCCAGCCTGGTCCTGCCAAGGTGCCTGGGTGGCACTGCCATCTGGCAGGGGCACTGTCAAGGTGCCAGGTTGGCATTTTATGCGTGTGATGACATCGGAGTTGCCTGGCATTGTTGTTGGAGGGGTGTGGGGGACCCTCCCATATTGCGTTCGGGCTGTGGGGGGAGTTCCGGCGAGCGGAGCTCCCCATTGTAAAAAACGGGGCTATGCGGGGCCTCGGTCGGGCGCGCCCCGTTCAGGTCCCTTATTCAACACGAGTGGCGTTGAATAGCCATGTGTTCCTCGGCACTGCGAGTGCCGGGAAACACGCGGCCAAACGCGCTCGCTCGGGGACTTTGCACCCGTATCCAGTGACCACAAATATGAGACAGTCACTGATAAATCTTGTCGGGAATTCACCTTACCTGGAGAGTGGCGAGCGTGTGGAACTCTACCATAAGGAGTAAAAGTTGGGAATAACATAGATACATTTCAGGGGAAGCTGGATTAATACATGAGGATAAAAGGGAAAGATGTTTATGGTGATGGGGTGGGATGGAATAGAATAGAAAGAGGCTCATACGGAGAGTAAGCCAGCTTGTTCTGCCTCCGTGCTGTAAATTTTGTTTAATTCTAAAAAAAATTAAAATTAGGGATGGAAGAGCGACCAGAAATAGGGAGCGCACATTCCTTGGAGAGTCTGGAGGAAATCCCAGAGAGGGGGAAGAACAGGCCATGGGAATTTTAAAATCAGACTTTGCTTGCCCTGAGTTTAAGTTGGTCGGTGAGCACCGTGGTGACGGAGGAACGGGACCTGCTGCGAATCAAGACACTGGAAGCAGGGTTTTGGTTAACTTGGATGCTCTCACAAAGTCACATGTACAGAATCACTTCCATCATAATAATCCTTGGGCAAATCCTCTGGCTGCACAATGATATATCCATTACCTGTTCTATTATCCGTAGAATCCATACAGTGCCGAAGGCGGCCATTCGACCCACAGAGTTTGCACCGACCCTCCGAAAGGACAATGCTGTTTGTGAGTCCTTTCTGTGTCTGCAGATGGGGTGTGATTTTCACATTACATCACACGCTCTGACGACAAGTCAATAAACTCGAAACGTTCTCTCTCCACAGATGCTGTCAGACACACTGACAGTGTCCAGCATTTTCTGTTTTTGTTTCACCTCATTTCACAAATTGTGTGTGAAGCGCTTTGGGGCACTCTGAGGTTTTGAAAGGTGCTCCATAAATGCTTTAAACCTGTCGTGTCGGGTGTTCTGATGCACAAATGATCCAACACGGCTGTAGATGGTACAACTCTGTTTTATTGTCTAATCAACGGTAACAACTAACAACTGGCTTGGGTACGTGCTTCACCAGCTAACCTGTGGACCCAGCCCTATCACTATCTTAGTGAGGCACTCAGCACATGGTCTATGTCTGAGTGGCGCGCTGTGAGCTCTGTGCTCTGAGCTATCTCCTGGTGGAATGAGCGGGAACTGTGGTGTTCCCTGTTTTATAGTGCGTGTGCTCTCACTGGTGATTGGCTGCAATGTTGTGTGTGTGTTGGTTGGTCCAATTGCCTGCCCATCAGTGTGTGTGTGATTGCACCGTGATATGTTAATGTGGCTATCATGACAAAACCTTTCCTTAAGGGCTTCAGATGCAACTGTTACTCTGCTGGACAGGTTGGAGGTGTTGAGGTTGGTGTTGTTGGGTGAATCATAATCATCTCCATTGTATCATTTCACAGCCTTTTGAGGTGTTTTGTTGTGATAGGATCAGGAAATGGGTACACTGATTCACGGGAATAGGTCCTGATTCACAGGACCCCCTCCAGCCACCCCCCCCCCCCCCCACCCCGCTAAACGGCAGTCCCAAGTAATCTGCCAATCCTTAAGGAGCCTAAACTTTGTCTAATCAAAGAACCTGGGACCTCAGTGCCAAGGGGCAGCAGTGCTAACCACTACGCCACCATGTTGCCCCACAGTGTCCCAATGTAACTAGAAAACAATTCTGTATATTTTCTAAAAAGCCTTTTTCAGTTATTCTCAACTGGTGGACTAGGCACTCTGACTAAAAATACTTCTTGTGATTAAACGCATTTTCAGCTGCAATAGTCAAGAAACACCAAGTTATTTTTTAAAAATTTAAAGTCCCCAATTCATTTTTTGACCCACGCAGACACGGGGAGAATGTGCAAACTCCACACGGACATTGACCCGGGGCCGGGATTGAACCCGAGTCCTCAGCGCCGAGAGGCAGAAGTGCTAACCACTGCGCCACAATGCCGCCCAAGCTACACCAAGTTCGACTCGTAAATATATCGAGGAGTATTTGTAAAGCGTTTGTAAAATAAAAATTACATTTTCGATTGCGGCCGATTTAGATTGCTCCGTGCAAATTTTGCGTTTGGCAATGTGCAAAGGGAAAGTCGGAGGGAAACTGAAACTTCCCCAAAACAGGTGGCATTTTGGGAGCGACATCCACCTGTTTAGGCATGTGCACCAAAATCAGAAACTTTACCCGAGCGATTCATAGAATCATAGAATTTACAGTGCAGAAGGAGGCCATTCGGCCCATCAAGTCTGCACTGGCTCTTGGAAAGAGCACCCTACCCAAGGTCAACACCTCCACCCTATCCCCATAACCCAGTAACCCCACCCAACACTAAGGGCAATTTTGGACACTAAGGGCAATTTATCATGGTCAATCCACCTAACCTGCGCATCTTTGGACTGTGGGAGGAAACCGGAGCACCCGGAGGAAACCCACGCAGACACGGGGAGAATGTGCAGACGCCGCACAGACAGTGACCCAAGCCGGAATCGAACCTGGGACCCTGGAGCTGTGAAGGAATTGTGCTAACCACTGTGCTGCCCTGATTGACCAGTTGGTGCTAAGTGAGGAAAGAAAAGAAAGATTTCCACTTCTCCAGCATCTTTCACAGCCTCAAGATATCCCAAAGTTCCTCACTGACAACGTGGAAGTACTTTTGAAGTGTGGTCACTATGTTAGTGCAGGAATCGTGGCAGCGGGGGCAGCACGGTGGTGCAGTGGTTAGCACTGCTGCCTCACAGTGCCGAGGTCCCAGGTTCGATCCTGGCTCTGGGTCACTGTCTGTGTGGAGTTTGCACATTCTCCCCGTGTCTGCGTGGGTTTCGCCTCCACAACCCAAAGATGTGCAGGGTAGGTGGATTGGCCACGCTAAATTGCCCCTTAATTGGGAAAAAATGAATTGGGTACTCTAAATTTTTTTTAAAAAGGAATTGTGGCAGCTGCTTTGTGTGCAGCAGATAGCAATTGTGATAACGATCAGACAATTTGTTTCTTACGATTATGGTCGAGGGATAAACAATGATCAGGAGAGTGGGGAAGAACTCACCTTTGAAATAGTGTCATGAAATCTTTCACCACCCAGGAAGAAATATGGGGCGTTGTTTCAACGCCTCATTCAAAAGACGGATCAAAAGGTGATTATAGATCGGTCAGCCCACATTATTTCACCCGTCCAGCAAACCTCCCAATTCCATCATCAAATCGGTCCTGAATGGATTTCCAGGTTTTCATTTCCAGGAGGACTTGCTGATGCCCTGACATAATCTTATACGTCTGTGCGTGGGAACTTCCCGTTTGGAGGGACTGTCACAATTGCAGCAAACGATAAGGCCAAGGCTCGCCTCCAATAAAATAAATGCCGGATGCAGCATTTTCTGTGATTGGTTCGTTCAGCTTGCCCATATTCAGTGACACGCTTTCAAAAGCCCGTGAAAAGGCAAAGAAATTGCTCTGTTGAAAGCGGGGTGGAGAGAGATAGATTAGACAGAGGCTTTTTATAACTGCAGGGAGATCGCATAACGAAGGCTTAATTGACCGGAACATAGACTTGGTAAGAGTAGAAAAATACGGAGCAATGGGAATTCAGGGGAATACTTGCCAGTGGAATAGCAATTCAGTAAAAGCATGCTTTACACCTGCAGATGCCAGGGTCGAATATTCACACTGACAGTTTAATGAATCAGTTGGTGCGTTTTGAGGGGAATTTTAAAACCTTCCAAAGTGGGCAGAATTGGGTTGGGAGGGATGTAGCTTTTTCATATCATAGAATTTACAGTGCAGAAGGAGGCCATTCGGTCCATCGAGTCTGCACCGGCTCTTGGAAAGAGCACCCTACCCAAGGTCAACACCTCCACCTTATCCCCATAACCCAGTAACCCCACCCAACACTAAGGGCAATTTTGGACACTTAGGGCAATTTATCGTGGCCAATCCACCTAACCTGCACATCTTTGGACAGTGGGAGGAAACCGGAGCATCCGGAGGAAACCCACGCACACACGGGGAGGATGTGCAGACTCTGCACAGCCAGTGACCCAAGCCGGGAATCGAACCTGGGACCTTGGAGCTGTGAAGCAATTGTGCTATCCACAAGGCTACCGTGCTGCCCCAAACACCCAAATCCAACCCACCATGAACCTGCGCCCTCCGGTTTTAAGACCACAGCATTTGAGGGCCGATTTCCAGTATCCTGACCAGAACTCCCCCGACACGGCCCAGCTCCAGTTTGTTTAGAAATCCAACCCCAGTAAACACCGTGGCCTTTAAACTCTGATTTCAGCTTGCCTCTTGTTTCCCTGACAGTTCCTGCTCCACACCCCTCTGTCTGCTGCTGACCTTGTCTTCTTTACCATTGATGTATGGGTTAGGTGGATTGGCCGTGCTAAATTGCCCTTCATGTCCAAAAGGGTAGGTGGGGTCTGGGCTACGGGGATAGGGTGGAGGTGTGGCTTAAGTAGGGTACCCTTTCCAAGGACTGGTGCAGACTTGATGGGCAGAATGGCCTCCTTCTGCACTGTAAGTTCTATGATTGGCAATGTTCCCATTTTAATTATAGAATTATAGAATTTATAATGCAGAAGGAGGCCATTCGGCCCATCGAGTCTGCACTGGCTCTGGGAAAGAGCGCCCTACCCAAGGTCAACACCTCCACCCTATCCCCATAACCCAGTAACCCCACCCAACACTAAGGACAATTTTGGACTCTAAGGGCAATTTAGCATGGCCTATCCACCTAACCTGCACATCTTTGGACTCTGGGAGGAAACCGGAGCACCCGGACGAAACCCACGCAGACACGGGGAGAACGTGCAGACTCCGCACAGCCAGTGACCCAAGCCGGGATTCGGATCTGGGACTCTGGAGCTGTGAAGCAATTGTGCTAACCACTATGCCACCATGCTGCCCATTGAATTGCTTTAAGCGGACGTAGCCTTTGAGAAGCGAAGCAAAGGGCCTGGTTTGATCCTAACGAGCTCGAAGAAGCAGAATGTGTCTATGTCAGATGTCCCATTGACATCAGTGCAGCCTCTAATTGGATTCAGTGTAAAATAGGGTGGGGCGTATATTTGAGTTAATTCCAATTGCCCTTGAGTAGGTGGTGGTTGTAATGTTCACTATGTTCACGGATGGCGATGTCTTTGTGATTGAATTAATTAGAGAACATGCGGCTTTGTTAAATAACAAAACCATTTATTAACCAAAACCACTTTAAAGGTTTCTACGATGTGAATGATAAGTACAGTTGGATGCAATGGCTAAATACAAATAATTATGGTTCACTAGTATTAATTACTACTGACTAAGGAGCTACTCGAAAATTGACCTTACTCTACGCCTGCTATGCACGTTCTGCTGGACACCTGGTGTGTCCCAGTAACATTCCTTTCTGCTGATGCCACTTATTGGTCCGATGCTAGAATTATAATCTATACATACAGGCACTAATGTTTATATACAGTTTGGTTATTACATTATACACACAGATGATTGTTCACATATCATCACAGTGATGAGTTGCATTCTTGAACCGCTGCAGTACATGTGGTGTAAGTACACCCACAGTGCTGTTAGGGAGGGAGCTCCTCGATTTTCACCCAGCGACAGTGAAGGAACATCGATATATTTCCAAATCAGGATGGCGAGTGGCTTGGAGAGTAACCTGGAGCTGGTGGTGTTCCCATGCATCTGTTGCCCTTGTCCTTCTAGGTGGTAGAGGGTTTGGAAGGTGCTTTGAAGGAGCCTTGGTGAGTTACTGCAGTGCATCTTGTAGATGGTACACACGGCTGCCATTGTGCATCGGTGGTGGAGGGAGTGAATGGTTAAGGTGATGGATTAAGGGCCTGCTTTGTTCTGGATACTCTTGAGTGTAGTTGGAGCTGCGCTCAATGAGACAAGTGGAGTGTCATTCCATCACACTTCTGGCATGTTCCTTTGTAGGTGCTGAACAGACCTTGGGGAGCCAGGAGGTGAGTTACTTGGTGCAGAATTCCCAACCTCTGACCTGCTCTGTAGCCACAGCATTTATATGGCTAGTCCAGTTCAGTTTCTGTCAATAATAAACCCAGGTATGTTGGGAATGATGGTAATGCCATTAAAATGTCAAGGGGGGGTGATGTACCATCAATGACCACGAGACGAGAATGGTGAAACAATCGAGGCTTTATTGCACAAGATGTTGTGCCTCCTGCAGCTGGAACCAGAATGGGAGCAGCGCAGGAGAGCTTACACTTTTATACACCGCCTGCTGGGAGGAGCCAGCAGGCTGGGATTTACTGTGGTACCTGTAATACACAGGCAGTGCCGTAATACATGCAATGTGTTACCAGTGGTGTTCACCACATTCACCCCCTGTTTAAAAAAAAAGTCCGACGGGGGTGAAGAAAACATTACAGATTGAGTCTGTCGGGGGCTCTGACCCTCCGCTGTGATCGCCTCAGTCCTGGTGGTGGTGTGGGAGCCGACGTGGTCACCTGCGACTCCGGGAGCGTGTTGGCCCCTCCTTCGTCACCCCTTAGTGGATCCAGTGAGGGGACGGATTCTGCTGGGGTGGGGGCTGCGGTGAGGTTCGCTGGTGGGAGGGTGGGTGGCGCAGGGGTGAACGAGGCGGTATCAGGTCGGGGGTTGTGGGTGGGGACCCAGCAGGTGCCAGGTCCCGGAGGGAGACTGTGTCCTGTCGCCCGTCGGGGTGTGCCACGTAGGCGTACTGCGGGTTTGCATGGTGTAGGTGGACCTTTTCAACCAAGTGATCCAATTTATGGCTCTGCACGTGCTTCCGGAGGAGGACGGGTCCAGGAACTGTCAGCCATGTTGGGAGCAAGACCCCGGAGGTGGACTTCCTAGGGAAGGCAAACACACGTTCGTGAGGCGTCTCATTAGTGCCGGTGCACAGGAGCGACCGGATGGAGTGGAGCGCGTCGCGGAGGACCTCCTGCCAGCGGGAGACCGGGAGATGTCTAGACCGAAGGGCCAGCAGGACGGCCTTCCAGACCGTCCCGTTCTCCCTCTCCACCTGCCCGTTACCCCAGGGGTTGTAGCTGGTCGTCCTGCTCGAGGCGATGCCCTTGCTGAGCAGGAGCTGACGCAGCTCATCACTCATGAAGGAGGATCCCCGATCGCTATGGATGTAGTTGGGGAACCGAACAGGGTGAAGATGCTGTGCAGGGTCTTGATGACCGTGGCGGAAGTCATATTGGGGCATGGGATGGCGAAAGGGAACCGGGAGTACTCGTCAATCACGTTGAGGAAGTACACGTTGTGGTCGGTGGAGGGGAGGGGCCCTTTGAAGTCCATGCTGAGGCGCTCAAAGGGGCAGGAGGCCTTCACTAGGTGCGCTCTATTTGGCCGGTAGAAGTGCGGCTTACACTCTGCGCAGACTTGGCAGTCTCTGGTTACAGTCCTGACCTCAATGGAGTAGGGCAGGTTGCGGGCCTTGACAAAATGAAAGAACCGGGTGACCCCTGGGTGGCAGAGGTAATTGTGGAGAGCCCGGAGTCGGTCCACTCGTGCGCTGGCATCAGGGGGCTCATTGAGCTTCCCCGGGCGATACAAGATCTCATAGTTATAGGAGGATAGATCAATCCTCCACCTCAAGATCTTGTCGTTTTTGATCTTGCCCCGCTGCTTATTGTTAAACATGAAGGCAACCGACTGTTGGTCAGTGAGGAGAGTGAATCTCCTGCCGGACAGGTAATGCCTCCAATGTCGCACAGCTTCCACAATGGCTTGGGCCTCCTTTTTGACAGAGGAGTGCCGAATTTCGGAGGCAAGGAGGGTGCGGGAAAAGAAAGTCACGGGTCTGCCTGCCTGGTTGAGGGTGGCGGCCAGAGCTACGTCCGATGCATCGCTCTCCACCTGAAAGGGGAGGGTCTCGTTGACTGCGTGCATCGTGGCCTTGGTGATGTCCGCCTTGATGTGGTTGAAGGCCTGGCGGGCCTCAGCCGTCAGGGGAAAAACCGTGGACTTGATGAGTGGCGGGCCTTGTCCGCATAATTATGTACCCACTGGGCGTAATATGAGAAAAGCCCCAGGCATCGTTTCAAGGTCTTGGGGCAGTGGGGGAGAGGGAGTTCCAGGAGGGGGCGCATGCGGTTGGGGTCGGGCACTAGAACTCCATTTTCTACTACGTAGCCGAGGATGGCGAAGCGGTTGGTGCGGAACACGCACTTCTCCTTATTGTAGGTGAGGTTAAGGAGTTTGGAGGTATGGAGGAATTTTTGGAGGTTTGCGTCGTGGTCCTGCTGATCGCGGCCGCAGATGGTGATGTTATCCAGGTACGGGAAGGTGGCCCGCAGCCCGTACTGGTCAACCATTCGGTCCATCTCTCTCTGGAAGACCGAGACCCCATTGGTGACGCCGAAGAGAACTCTAAGGAAATGATAGAGGTGGCCATCTGCTTCGAACGCAGTGTATTGGCGGTCCTCCGGGTGGATGGAGAGCTGGTGGTAGGCGGACTTCAAGTCAACTGTGGAGAATACTCGATACTGCGCAATCTGATTGACCATGTCAGATATGCGTGGGAGGGGGTACGCGTCGAGCTGCGTGTACCGGTTGATGGTCTGACTGTAGTCAATTACCATCCTGTGCTTCTCCCCAGTCTTCACCACCACCACTTCTTGAGCTCTCCAGGGGCTGTTGCTGGCCTCAATGATTCCCTCCCACAGCAGCCGCTGGACCTCCGACCTGATGAAGGTCCTGTCCTGGGCACTGTACCGTCTGTTCCTAGTGGTGATGGGTTTGCAGTCCGGGGTGAGGTTTTCAAACAGTGAGGGTGGATCGACCTTAAGGGTCATGAGGCTGCAGACGGTGAGGGGGGCAGGGGTCCGCCGAATTTCAAAGTAAGGCTTTGGAGGTGGCATTGAAAATCGAGACCGAGTAACGGGGCAGCGCAGAAATGGGGGAGGACGTAGAGCCTGAAGTTGCTGTACTCTACACCCTGAACGGTGAGGGTCGTGACACAGTGCCCCCGGATTTGCACGGAATGGGATCCGGAGGCCAGGGAGATTTTCTGAGTGACGGGGAGTACCGGGAGGGAGCAGCGCCTTACCGTAGCAGGGTGGATGAAACTCTCTGTGATCCCGGAGTCAAAGAGGCAGGTTGCCTCGTGCCCGTTGATCTTCACCGTTGTCGTAGCGGTTGCGAGGTTGCGGGGCCGAGACTGATCCAGGGTGATGGAGGCGAGCTGCGGAAGATGTTGGGAGGTCCCGGGCTGATCAGCGGGCGGCAACGGCCAGACGAGCAGCGGTCCAAAATGGCGCCGAAGATGGCGGCGCCCAGGGGCGCACATGGCGGGCGGCACCAAAGATGGCGGCGCCCACGGGCCGCACGTGGCTTGTGGTGGAGAAGATGGCGGCGCCCCTGGATCACACGTGGGGGGTGTAGCAATGCCGGGCCTGGAAACAGCGGCGACCGACCGGGCCTGGCAAACGGAAATGAAGTGGCCCTTCTTCCCGCACCCATTGCAGGTCGCGCTCCGCTTCGGGCAGCGCTGTCTGGGATGTTTGCTCTGGCCACAAAAATAACATTTGGGCCCTCCGGAGTTGGCTGGCTGCCGCGCGGCGCAGGCTTGCGGTGTACTCGAGTCGGCAGCTGGTGGGGCCCACGATGCCCACGAGGGTGTCGCACGGTCGGGGGTGTAGGCCTCCAGATTACGGGAGGCCACTTCTAGGAAATTAGCACAGTCTCTGCAAGATCGAGTTTGCCCCTTCCAATAGTCGCTGGCGAACATACGTGGACTTAACGCCCGTGACATAAGCGTCTCTGATTAGTAGTTCGGTGTGTTGGACTGCCGAAACTGCCTGGCAGTCACAGTTCCTACCGAGAGTCTGTAGAGCCCGCAAGAAATGGTCCAGAGTCTCCACCGGGAGTTGCCGTCCCGTGGCCAGGAGGTGCCTGGCGTACACTTGATTCACCGACTTAATGTAATGTCTCTTCAGTAGCGTCATCGCTTCTGTGTAGGTGGGCGCATCCTGAATGAGGGGGAAAACTTGAGGTCTCACCCGTGAGTAGAGGACTTGGAGCTTCTGTGGGTCCGAGAGTTCTTCACTGGCTGCTCTGAGGTAGCCTTCAAAGCAGGCTAGCCAGTGCTCGAAGCTGGACATGGCGTTGGCTGCGTGAGGGCTCAGCTCCAGGCGATCAGGCTTGATTAAGACGTTCATCTTTTAAAATCTTGTGCAATAAATTGATGTACCGTCAATGACCACGAGACGAGAATGGTGAAATAATCGAGGCTTTATTGCACAAGATGTTGTGCCTCCTGCAGCTGGAACCAGAATGGGAGCAGCTCAGGAGAGCTTACACTTTTATACACCGCCTGCTGGGAGGAGCCAGCAGGCGGGGATTTACCGTGGTACCTGTAATACGCAGGCAGTGCCGTAATACATGCAATGTGCTACCAGTGGTGTTTACCACAGGGAGATGGTTAAATTCTCTCTTGTTGGAGATGATATTTGCCTGGTATGGGAGTGGTATGATTGTCAAAATGTGTGAAGTCAAGTGAGGTGTGAAATCGGGTGGAATGTAAAAGGAGTTGGATGCTTAATCCAGGAAGATACTTCAGTGGGATGTTGAGGGAAAGCTGCATGTGGGTACAGGGTGTGGTAATCAGGGACGGCTCCCCGCCGGGGACCCCACTCAGCCAATCCTGCGCCTGTGCCACGCGCCAGCCAGCCAACCCCGGGGGCCCCAGATGTTACTTCAGTGGGCAGCAAAAACCCCCCGCCAACGCTGCCCGGCCCGCAGCGCCCTTTGCAAGTCCTGCGGCAAGAAGGGGCACTTCGCCGCGGTGTGCCAGGCCCACTCAGTCGCCACGATCGCCCCGATCCCCCCCGCGTACGGACAGTGGACGACGCCATCTCCCTCTCCTCGGACCACGTGCGGCCCATGGGTGCCGCCATCTTTCTCAACCCCCGCCACGTGCGGCCCGTGGGCGCCGCCATCTTGTCAACCTCAGGATCTTCAGGCGCCGCCATCTTGCCTGCCCCACGGCACATGGGCGCCGCCATCGTACCAGGACCCATGCCCCCCCCGGGCACCCCATCGTCTGACACCAGCGACGACCAGCCGCGACTCGCCTCGGTCACGATTGACCAGTCTCGCCCGCACAATCTAGCCACCGCCTCGACAAGCGTGAGGATCGATGGGCACGAGATCTCCTGTCTGCTGGACTCCGGGAGCACCGATAGCTTCATCCATCCCGATACGGTAAGGCGCTGCTCCCTCGGGGTCCACCCCTCCAATCAGAGAATCTCCCTGGCCTCCGGGTCCGATTCCGTAGCGATCCGGGGGTACTGTATAGCCACGCTCACGATCCAGTGCGTAGAAATCAGCGGCTTCCACCTCTACGTCCTCCCCAACCTCTGCGCTGCCTTGCTACTTGGCCTGGACTTCCAGTGTAACCTCCAGAGCCTAACATTGAAATTCGGCGGGCCCCTACCACCCCTTACTGTGTGAGGCCTCGCGACCCTAAAGGTCGACCCACCTTCCCTATTCGCAAACCTAACACCTGATTGCAAACCCGTCGCCACCAGGAGCAGACGGTACAGCGCCCAGGACAGGACCTTCATCAGATCTGAGGTCCAGCGGCTGCTTTGGGGAGGCATCATCGAGGCCAGCAACAGCCCCTGGAGAGCCCAAGTGGTAGTGGTGAAAACTGGGGAGAAACACCGAATGGTTGTGGACTACAGCCAGATCATCAATCGGTACACGCAGCTCGACGCGTACCCCCTCCCACGCATATCTGATATGGTCAATCAGATTGCACAGTACCGGATCTTCTCAACTGTAGACCTAAAATCTGCCAACCACCAGCTCCCCATCCGTAAAACAGACCGCCCGTACACTGCCTTCGAGGCAGATGGCCGCCTCTACCATTTTCTTAGGGTTCCCTTCGGCGTCATCAACAGGGTCTCAGTCTTCCAAAGGGAGATGGACCGAATGGTCGACTGGTACGGGCTGCGGGCCACTTTCCCGTACCTAGACAATGTCACCATCTGCGGCCATGATCAGCAGGACCATGATGCTAACCGTGCCAAATTTCTCCAAACCGCCACTCTCCTAAACCTCACCTATAACAAGGAGAAGTGCTTATTCAGCACAAACCGCTTAGCCATCCTCGGCTATGTGGTCCAGAACAGAGTTCTGGGGCCCAACCCCGACCGCATGCGCCCCCTCATGGAACTCCCCCTTCCCCACTGCCCCAAGGCCCTCAAACGCTGCCTGGGGTTCTTTTCTTACTACGCCCAGTGGGTCCCAAACTATGCGGACAAGGCCCGCCCACTCATCCTGTCCATTCTTTTCCCCCTGACGGCCGAGGCTCAACAGGCCTTCAACGGTATTAGGGCCGACATCGCCAAGGCCGCGATGCACGCAGTCGACGAGACGTTACCCTTTCAAGTCGAGAGCGATGCATCAGACGTCGCTCTGGCCGCCACCCTCAACCAGGCAGGCAGGCCTGTGGCATTCTTTTCACGAACCCTTCACGCCTCCGAAATTCGGCACTCCTCCGTTGAAAAAGAGGCCCAGGCCATCGTTGAAGCTGTGCGGCATTGGAGGCTTTACCTGGCCGGCAGGAGATTCAGTCTGCTCACTGACCAACGGTAGGTAGCCTTCATGTTTAACAACACACAGCGGGGCAAGATCAAAAACGATAAAATTATGCGGTGGAGGATCGAGCTCTCCACCTACAACTACGAGATTTTGTATCGCCCCGGTAAGCTCAACGAGCCCCCCGATGCCCTATCCCGAGGTACATGTGCCAGCGCACAGGTGGACCGTCTCTGGACTCTGCACGACAATCTTTGTCACTCAGGAGTCACACGTTTGTACCACTTCATCAAGGCCCGCAATCTGCCCTACTCCGTTGAGGAAGTACAGACAATCACCAGGGACTGCCAGGTCTGTGCGGAGTGCAAACCGCACTTCTACCAGCCGGACCGCGCGTGCCTGGTGAAGGCCTCCCGCCCCTTTGAACTCCTCAGCGTGGATTTCAAAGGCCCCCTCCACCGACCGTAACACGTATATTCTCAATGTGGTCGATGAGTACTCCAGATTCTCCTTCACCATCCCCTGTCCCGACATGACGTCTGCCACCGTCATCGAAGCCCACAACACCATCTTCGCTCTGTTCGGCTACCCCGCCTACATCCACAGCGACAGGGGATCCTCACTCATGAGCGATGAGCTGTGTCAGTTCCTGCTCAGCAGGGGTATCGCCTCCAGCAGGACGACCAGCTATAGCCCCAAGGGAAACGGGCAGGTGGAGAGGGAGAATGGGACGGTCTGGAAGGCCGTCCAACTGGCCCTACAGTCCAGAAATCCCCCGGCCTCCGGCTGGCAGGAGGTCCTCCCCGATGCACTGCACTCCATTCAGTCGCTCCTATGCACTGCGACTAACGACACACCCCATGAACGTCTCTTCGCCTTCCCCAGGAAGTCCACATCCGGGATGTCGCTCCAGACTTGGCTCGCAGCTCCAGGACCCGTAAGCATGTACGACTCCACAAGGCGGACCCATTGGTTGAAAGGGTGCAGTTACTCCACGCTAACCCCCAGTATACCTACGTAGCGTACCCCGACGGCTGCCAGGGACCTGGCACCAGCAGATTCCCCACACACACACCCCTCCGGCCCAGCGCCACCCTCCCCTCCCCGGCGCACCCAGCAGCAACCCCCCCCCGGGGCCATCAGTCCTCTCCCTGCCCACACCCTAGTATGAGGAGGATTTCGGCATGCTCCCGGAGTCACCGAGGACCAGACCGGCACCGGAATCGCCGCCACCACTGCGTCGCTCCCAACGTCAGATCAAGGCCCCGGACTGGCTAAACCTGTGATGCACTATTAATGACCACTAATACGAGGTTGTAGTCCAGCTGAAGGCTTTAATAAGCTCGATGTTTCCCCCAGCAGCTCAGGTACAGAATGAGGGCTGCTGGGACGGCACGGGTTCTTATACCCCGCCTATCAGGGCGGAGCTATCATACACTCTAGCCAATAGCAAGCATATAGGTTCTACCAATGATACTTCAGGCTCTCAGGTACCGCAATACCTATAATACCACATTCACCCCCTGTTAAAAAAAAGTCCGGCGGGGGTGGTGGCCAGCAACTACAAAACATAACAACGTGGTATAATTAGTTATGGAGGTACCGTAATACCTCCGTACAGTGTTTAGTAACTATTTACAGGTCTGGTAGTTATGTACATTCGGTGTTTTATATTTACAGATAACGGTTAAAATGAAGCAATCAGTCGATCGGGGGCCCTGGTCGTCCTCTGTGATCGTCGGAGCCTCGGTGGTGACTCCGGTGGAGGCTCGGGCATCTGTGACTCCGGGAGCATGGCTTCGATCTCCATGGCAGCTTCGGCACCCCTAGATGGCGCTGCTGGGGAAAACGGCTAACCTGGGGAGGAAGCGCCTGCGGGGGGCGTCGGTGGGTGGGGGGGCCTAGGCAGGGGCGGCGGAAGGACCGATCCTCCTGTAAGGTGCTGCGGTGGAGGGGAGGGTGGAACTGGTGGCAGGAATGTCATAGATTTCATAGAATTTACAGTGCAGAAGGAGGCCATTCGGCCCATCGAGTCTGCACCGGCTCTTGGAAAGAGCACCCTACCCAAGCCCACACCACCCTATCCCCATAACCCAGTAACCCCACTCAACCAACACTAAGGGCAATTTTGGACACTAAGGGCAATTTAGCATGGCCAATCCACCTAACCTGCACAACTTTGGACTGTGGGAGGAAACCGGAGCACCCGGAGGAAACCCACGCACACACGGGGAGAACATGCAGATTCCGCACAGACAGTGACCCAGCCGGGAATCGAACCTGGGACCCTGGAGCTGTGAAGCAATTGCGCTAACCACTATGCTACCGTGCTGCCCTTGTGCGTGGAGTTCCGGCGGGCGCCAGGTCCCGTAGGGAGACCTTATCTTGTCGGCCGTCGAGGTACGCCACATAGGCATACTGGGGGTTAGCATGGAGCAGATGGACCCTCTCGACCAACGGGTCCGACTTGTGCGCCCGCACGTGTTTTCGGAGCAGGATGGGTCATGGGTCCGGGTGCTGCCAGCCAGGTTGGGAGCGAGGTCCCGGAGGGGGACTTCCTAGGGAAGACAAGGAGATGTTTGTTAGGTGTCTGATTGGTGGTTGTACAAAGTAGTGACCGGATGGAGTGGAGGGCATCCGGGAGGACTTCTTGCCAGCGGGAGACTGGGAGATTCCTGGACGTAGGGCTAGTAGGACGGTCTT
Organism: Scyliorhinus torazame; assembly: GCF_047496885.1. NCBI lineage: Eukaryota > Metazoa > Chordata > Chondrichthyes > Carcharhiniformes > Scyliorhinidae > Scyliorhinus > Scyliorhinus torazame. The sequence goes on from NC_092709.1 coordinate 10,729,972, forward strand.
CCAGACCGTTCCGTTCTCCCTCTCTACCTGTCCGTTACCCCGGGGGTTGTAACTGGTTGTCCTGCTCGAGGCGATGCCCTTGCTGAGCAGGAATTAATGCAGTTCGTCGCTCATAAAGGAGGACCCCCTATCACTGTGTATGTAAGCGGGGAACCCGAACAGTGCAAAGATGCTATGGAGGGCCTTGATGACGGTGGTTGCGGTCATGTCGGGGCAGGGGATGGCGAATGGGAACCGGGAGTACTCGTCAATCACGTTCAGGTAGTACGTGTTGCGGTCGGTGGAGGGGAGGGGGCCTTTGAAGTCCATGCTGAGGCGTTCAAAGAGACGGGAAGCCTTTATCAGGTGTGCTCTCTCTGGCCGGTAGAAGTGCGGTTTGCACTCCGCGCAAATTTGGCAGTCCCTGGTGGCTGTCCTGACCTCCTCGATGGAGTAGGGCAGGTTGCGGGTCTTGATAAAGTGGAAAAAGAGTGACCCCCGGGAGGCAGAGGTCCTCGTGGAGGATTCGGAGGCGGTCCACTTGTGCGTTGGCACATGTGCCACGGGACAGGGCATCAGGAGGCTCATTTAGCTTCCCGGGACGATACAAGATCTCGTAGTTGTAGGTGGAGAGTTCAATCCTCCACCGCAATATCTTGTCGTTTTTTATCTTGCCCCGCTGTGCATTGTCGAACATGAAAGCCACTGACCATTGGTCCGTGAGGAGAGTGAATCTCCGGCCGGCCAGGTAATGCCGCCAATGTCGCACAGCTTCCACAATGTCCTGGGCCTCCTTTTCGACTGAGGAGTGGCGGATTTCGGAAGCATGGCGGGTACGGGAGAAGAAGGCCACGGGTCTGCCCGCTTGGTTGAGGGTTGCCGCCAGAGCTACGTCGGACGCATTGCTCTCGACCTGGAAGGGGAGGGACTCGTCGATGGCGCGCATCGTGGCCTTTGCAATGTCTGCTTTGATGCGGCTGAAGGCCTGGTGGGCCTCTATCGACAGGGGAAAAACTGTGGCTTGGATCAGGGGACGGGCCTTGTCCGCATAGTTGGGGACCCACTGGCCATAGTAAGAGAAAAACCATAGGCAGCGCTTCAGGGCCTTGGAGCAGTGAGGGAGGGGGAACTCCATAAGGGGGCGCATGCGTTCAGGGTCGGGGCCTATAACTCCGTTTCGCACTACGTGGCCGAGAATGGCTAGATGGTGGGTGCTGAACATGCATGTATCCTTGTTATATGTAAGGTTAAGGATTTTAGTGGTCTGGAGAAATTTTCGGAGGTTGGTGTTGTGGTCCTGCTGGTTGTGGCCGCAGATGGTGACATTATCGAGATACGGGAATGTTGCCCGTAAACCGTACCGGTCAAGCATTCGTTCCATCTCGCGCTGGAAGACCGAGAACCCGTTAGTGACACCAAAGGGAACCCTTAAGAAGTGATAGAGCTGCCCGTCTGCCTCGAAGGCAGTGTATTTGCGGTTACTAGTGCGAATGGGGAGCTGGTGGTAGGCGGACCTGAGATCCACCGTGGAGAAGACCTTATAATGCGCGATCCTGTTTACCAGGTCGGATATGCGGGGGAGAGGGTACGCGTCCAGCTGCGTAAACCTGTTGATGGTCTGACTGTAGTCGATGACCATCCTATGCTTCTCCCCGGTCTTTATCACCACTACTTGAGCTCTCCAGGGGCTGTTACTGGCTTCAATGACCCCTTCCCTCAGTAGCCTTTGGACCTTTGACCTGATAAACATCCGGTCCTGGGCACAGTACCGTCTGCTCCTGGTGGCGACGGGTTTGCAATCCGGGGTGAGGTTCGCAAACAGGGAAGGCGGGTCGACCTTGAGGGTCGCGAGGCCGCAGACAGTAAGGGGGGGTATAATGCCACCGAATTGGAAGGTCAGACTTTGAAGGTTACACTGGAAGTCTAAACCTAGGAGTGTGGCCGTGCAGAGGTGGGGAAGGACGTAGAGCCGGTAATTTTTGAACTCCCTTCCCTGGACTGTGAGGTTTGCTTCACAAAACCCCTTTATCTCCACTGAGTGGGAACCGGAGGCCAGTGAGATTTTTTGATTAACAGGGTGGATGAGGAGGGAACTGCGCCTTACCGTGTCGGGGTGTATGAAGCTCTCGGTGCTCCCAGAGTCGATTAGGCAGGACGTCTCGTGCCCGTTGATGAAAACGGTCGTCGTAGCGGTTGAGAGTGTTCGAGTTCGAGATTGATCCAGGGTCACCGAGGCCAATCGCAGTAGTTGGGAATTCTGTTCAGAATTAAGTTGCAGACACTCCGGCTTGATTCGGAGCTCCATCCTTTCTTCTGAAAATCTAGCTTATTAAATTGATGCACGATCAATGACCACTAAAGCGAGGTTGTAGTCCAACTGAAGGCTTTAATAAGCTAGATGTTTCCCCCAGCTGCTCAGGTACAGAATGAGGGCTGTTGGGACGGCACAGGTTCTTATACCCCGCCTATCAGGGCGAAGCTATTATACACTCTAGCTAATAGCAAGCATATAGGTTCTACTAATGGTACTTCAGCCTCTCAGGTACCGTAATACCTATAATACCACAACCTGTAATTGGTTCGGGATTGTGAAAGCACCTTGTACTGGACTCAAAATTTTTTTTTGCCTCTGTATATTAAAACTTGTTCAGTATATAGTTCTCCGCCACCACCGCCAGACTCAATTTTAACAGGGGGTGAATGTGGTAATCACCACTGTTGTATATATTAGGAGATGTGTGGTAAGGCCCTGTACTACAGGTACGGGGGTAGTCCTTGCCTGCTGGCCCTGCCCAGTAGGTGGAGTATAAATATGTGTGCTCCCCGTACAGCAGCCATTTCGCCAGCTGCTGTAGGAGGCCACACATCTTAGTATAATAAAGCCTCAGTTGTATTTATCTCTCGTCTTTGTGCAATTGATCGTGCATCACAGGGGCACTGCTGTGCGTACACGGACACTGCTGTGCGTACAGGGACACTGCTGTGCGTACACGGACATTGCTGTGCATACGGGGACATTGCTGTGCATACAGGGACACTGCTGTGCATAGGGGGACACGTCTGTGCATAGGGGGACACTTCTGTGCATACAGGGAAACTGCTGTGCATACGGGGGCACTGCTGTGCATACAGGGACACTGTTTTGTGTACACGGACACTGCTGTGCATACAGGGACACTGCTGTGCGTACACGGACACTGCTGTGCAAACGGGGACACTGCTGTGCATACAGGGACACTGCTATGCATAGGGGGACACTTCTGTACATCTGGGGGCACTGCTGTGTGTACAGGGACACTCCTGTGCATACAGGGACACTGCTGTGCATACAGGGACACTGCTGTGCAAACGGGGGCACTGCTGTGCAAACGGGGGCACTGCTGTGCGTACAGGGACACTGTTGTGCGTACAGGGACACTGTTGTGCGTACAGGGACACTGTTGTGTGTACAGGGACACTGCTGTGCGTACACGGGCACTGCTGTGCGTATAGGGGCACTGCTGTGCGTACACGGACACGGCGGTGCGTACAAGGACACTGCTGTGCATACACGGGCACTGCTGTGCGTACAGGGACACTGCTGTGCATACACAGACACGGCTGTGCGTACAGGGACACTGCTGGTCATACACGGACACTGCTGTGCGTACAGGGACACGGCTGTGCATACAGGGACACTGCTGTGCATACACGGGCACTGCTGTGCATACAGGGACACTGCTGTGCGTACACGGACACGGCTGTGCATATAGGGGCACTGCTGTGCGTACACGGACACTGCTGTGCGTACAGGGACACTGCTGTACATACACGGACACTTCTGTGCATATAGGGGCACTGCTGTGCGTACGGGGACACTGCTGTGCGTACAGGGACACTGCTGTAAATACGGGGGTACTGCTGTGCGTACGGGGACACTGCTGTGCGTACAGGGACACTGCTGTAAATACGGGGGTACTGCTGTGCGTACAGGGACACTGCTGTGCGTACAGGGACACTGCTGTGCAAACGGAAGGGGGGCACTGCTGTGCGTACAGGGACACTGCTGTGCAAACGGAGGGGGGGCACTGCTGTGCGTACAGGGACACTGCTGTGCGTACAGGGACACTGCTGTGCAAACGGAGGGGGGGCACTGATGTGCGTATGGGGGCACAGCAACAATTACGTGCCCTAACATCCTCCACTGGCAGTGCAGACCCGTGAGGGAAAGCATTGTCAGAAAACACAAGAAAGACATCTCAGGAGAAACCTTGAGCCCAATGGGGTTGATACCAGGGGCTGGTTTAGCAGGGGCTGGTTTAGCACAGTGGGCTAGACATCCGGCTTGTAATGCAGAACAATGCCAGCAGCACGGGTTCAATTCCCGTACCAGCGTCTCCAAACAGGCGCCGGAATGTGGTGACTAGGGGCTTTTCACAGTAACTTCATTGAAGCCTACTTGTGACAATAAGCAATTTTTATTATTATTAAAGAGCTCTTGCTTTCCGGATGGTCAGTCTAAATTGATATAATGAACTTGAGTCTGAGACTAGAGTCACATCTAAGCTATTCACAACCGGTGCGCATGTCCGCTTGCTCCACCGTTTCCATGGGATTACAATCTTGGTTCGGGTTTTTAAAACCGTTTTCCAGATCTAAACTGCAGAGAAATTGCCTGCGGGCAGGAGAGGATCCTTTCTGCTGTGACCACCACGTCCCTGTTTGTAAGCTGCAGTGGGCTCTTAGATCACCGTGTAACCGATCGATGATCCAGTCTTTGCCTTTGTGACCTGGCTGTCAATTCCGTCCAATCGGGAAGAATTTAAGAAGCTCTCAGGACTTTCCACGTCTCTTTGGGTCTAATCATTGGAAACCCAAACAATCACGCTTTTTCATAGTGTTTATCAAAGCGTGATTTACAGTACAAGGAGGAACTTGTAGCCTGCATTCTGGTGCAATCAATCAGTGTCACAGCCACCTGCAATTAGATTTTATTCCCAGTAATACAACAAGTGGAGTTCAAAATAACTCGCCGATTGTCCGAACTGATCTTTTCAATTCTTAATATCCAACTTTTATACATTATGGAAAGAATGTCATCTTTTTCATTAATTAGCAATTTATAAAGTTCTATTTAACATTGGGAACATAGAGTAAAGATGTTATTTTGTTTTCCATGCCTACCGTCTGGGTATTGTGAATGGCTTTTGCATTGTCAATCTTCGTCATTCCAGTCTACTTGTGCTTAACAAACTTCTGAAATAATAATTCAATAACACAAAGAATTTACCAAAACTATTAAGCACCAGCACTTGCTTGCAGTTGGTTTACTAAAATTGAACAGAGTCATAGAGTTTTGCAGCACGGAAAGAGTCCATCATGTCTGTAGAGGCCATAATCCCATTTTCCACACGTGGCCTTTCAAGTGCTCATCTAAATACTCCTTAAATGTTGTGAGAGTTCCCGCCTTTACCACCCTTTCAGGAACAGAGTTCCAGATTCCCACCACCCTCTGGGATTCCCTCACATCCCCATTGAATCTCCTGCCCCTTACCTTAAATTTATGGTTCCAGTTATTGACCCCTCTACTGATGGGAAAAGTTTCTTCCTTGGCACCCTAGCTATATCCCTCGTAATTTTGTACCCCTCGATGAGGTTCCCCCCCTCAGCCTTCTCTGCTCTAAGGAAAACAACCCCAGTCTAACCAGCCTCTCTTGATAGCTGAAATGCTCCAGCCCAGGCAACATCCTGGTGAATCTCCTCTGCACCCTCTCCAGTGCAATCACATCCTTCCTATAGTGTGGTGACCAGAACTGCACACGGTACTCCAGTTGTGATCTAATGAGCATTTTATACAGCTCCAACATAACCTCTGTGCTCTTATATTCAATGCCTTGTGATCAGGTACATTCTAAATGCAAATTCTCATCATTAAATTACTTAAGAAGGCAGTAAGATGCTTTGAATGGGGCTTTTTGAATGGGTTGTATATATCCAGCAAACGCTTTTGAAACTCAGCCAAACATTCACAATAGCCCTAACTATCAAAATAAACCAGTGGAAATGTAACCAATGTAGTCAATTCAAACTAAAAACATGTGTTTTTTTTTTCATTTCAAGCAAGTCGCCTGTAATGGAATGGGGCAGATTGAGAAATTTAAAAAAATCAATAGCTTAGCATTTCTTTCAAAGGTAAAGATCTCTGGACATTCAAATCACAGTACGAAGCATGACAGGAGATATTCCCAGGATACTTTTCTGTGGTTTTTGTATTCATTATCACACTTTCTCCTGTAGGAGAAGTACTTTATTACATCACAGCACTCAAACAATGCTGGTTCATGTAATGCTCAACATACCTTTTCAGAACAGAGCTCTATGATCAATCACTGTTGTTAAAACAAATCTACATAGCACCTAATAGTGACATTTGGCTGCTAGAATGTTCTCAACCTTTTAGCAGCAACCCCCCCCCCCAACCCCACCTGGGTCAAGAACTTTCCAACTCACCACTTTGTTTGCGACTTCCAAAACACCTGGCAGTGAATGGAAATAGCGGGGGAAGGAAATTTAAATTCCCTATAGGGCTTATAATGGCGACCCCCGTCATCAGAAGAGGGGCATGCTGGTCCTAAGCTGCGAAAAGGTCACTCAAAAATAACGTGGGGGTCAGTTTTGCTTCTCGATCCTATTTCCACTTCAGTTGCCAGAGGGTAATCTGACCCAATGTCTCCTGGCTCTTGACATTTTCCACCTCTTTTCTTCTTGACTGCTCAGTTCATGTAAAACAGATTTACATTTCGAAAGCACCTTCCTTGACCTCAGAATACCCAAAACGCTTTACAGCCCCATGTGTTCTTTTGAAGTACAGCCACTGCAGCAATGTGGGAAATGTGTTCGCCAACTTGTCCACAGAAAGCTGCCGAAAACAGCAATGTGGTAAGTAACCAGACAATCATGTTTCGGATGTATTGACTGGGGGATAAATATTGGCCAGGACACCGGCATGAACCCACGTGTTCAGCTTCAAAGTAGAACTGTGAGATCTTTGGCATCTGAGAGAGCAGATAGGGCCCTGGGAGACAACGCCCCTGAGAGTGCAGCTATCCCTCAGTACGAGCACACTTAGATTTTGTGCTCAGGTGCCCAGACGTGCTGCTGTAATTTGAATTGTACAGGCTTAAACCTCAACATATGCCGTAACTACGTTGAAAATAGGAACACGGGGTAGAGAATAGGCCATTTGGCCCAGCGATCCCATAAGGAAGGATTTAAATGTGTGGGAGGCCGTTCAGAGGAGGTTTACCAGATTGCTACCCGGAATGGATGGGTTGCCTTATGAGGGAAGGTTGGGCAGACTGGGCTTGTTCCCACTGGAGTTCAGAAGAGTGAGGGGGGAGACTTGATTGAAGTCTAGAAGATCCTGAATGCTATTGACAAGGTGGACATGAAAAGGATGTTTCCTCGTGTGGGTGAGCCCCCAGAACCAGGATTAGAGGTCGCCCTCTTAGGGCAGCGATGAAGAGAATTTATTTTCTCTGAGAGGGCTGTGTGACTTTGGAGCTCTGCCTCAGAAGGTGGTGGAAGCAGGGGAGGTGGGGGGGGGGGGGGTCACTGAATATTTTTAATGTGGAGGTAGATAGATTCCTGTTTGGTGAAGGAATCAGATGTTATCGGGGGTAGATACGGAATGTAGAACTCAACACAAGCAGATCAGCCATTGTAAGGCTTCGTACTATGATCTTATTGAACAGCGGAGCAGGCCCGAGGGGCCGAATGGCCTACTGCTGCTCCTATTTTGCATGTCCGTGTGTTCCAGCATTCAATTAAATCATCGCCAATCGGCATGCTAACTCCATCTACCCGCTTTGGTTCCTTAAACATTCCACCCTTGCCCAACAGAGGTTTTATCGCACTTGGTTTAGAAATTTTCAAACTAACCCCCAAATCTCAACAGGCGTTTGGGGGCGAGAGTTCTAACTTTCCACCGCCCTTGGTGTGAAGGAGTGTACTTCTTGACCTCACTCTGGCTCTGATTTTAAGGTTATATCCCCATTGTTCCGGATACGTCCAGAAGTGACAGGATGGATATGGAAGCAGTCGCCTTCTATTGCCTGGACGTTGATAGCTTTTGAAGCTACACGGAAAACAAAAGGGAGTTTAAACTCTTTACAGACAAAGTGACACATGGCGAGATAGATAGAAACAGCAGAATGTTTCCTGAGCACTAACAGAGAAAAAAAAAATTGAACTGTCTATCATTCGGCTCACGTAGTAATGATCATAGCAGCTTTTGTTTTTATGACACATGTTGGCCATAGGGTTTCCTGGCACTCAGTCACAATAGCATTTCTCAATATAATTGCGGTATAACATCACAATCATTAGTTTCCCGGTGTCACCACAAATCAACAATCACTGACGCGAAGCCACCCATAAAATTAGCAGTACATAAACACAAAACAAAAATACCCCAGAGTGTTTTCATAATCAGTAATCCAATTTTAGAGAGTTCAGATCATCTATCCGTCTTTATTAATCTTCTGCTAAAAATGACATGTCAGCATGCACTGATGTCGCAATTTGTTATCGATGCAAAGTGATCTGGAAAGGTAAGGGTGCTTCTGAATGACAGCCTAAAACTGACCGGCACATTCCAATTTGCAAATCCCCTGCCAATAAGCAATGAGCTTCCGATTTCTCCAGCAATTAGTCCCAGTAAAGACCTTAATACAAATCTGCCCAAGCAGCAGAATATCACATCTGGCTTTATATGGCGTAGCATTCCTGCCAAGCAGAAAGCCAACTGATTTACCACGTGTGTTGCGTGGGAGATTCTCTTGCCATATATTAAAATGTTATACTGAGCACATGCAGATGTCAGGCTCCAGGCGTTTCACCTCAAGCTGCCAAATTCTGTTGCAAAAGTCAAAATCAATCCTAGAATGATGGTTTTTTTCTAACCCCACGTCCCTGACCAATGACAACAACATCATTAATATAGTGCCCGTAACAACATCTCCCAGTGTGTTTCACAGGAACATTGTTGGGCAGAATTTGACACCAGGCCATAGACACCAGTTGATGAACATTTTGGCCGAAGCTATAGGTTTTAAGGACGAGCCGAAATAGAGGGGCGGAGAGGTTGAGGGAGGGGACTCCAGGGTTCCGAGGTCCAGGCAGCTGAAGGCATGGCTCCAATGGTGTAAAGAGTCAAAATTGGACTTATTACCCTCTGACGTTCCAACCTCTCCTCTTTGTCTAGCCTAGCCTTGAACGAGATCACCTCACCCCTCACCACCGCCTTTAAAGCCTCCCAGACAACCACCTTTGACACCTCACCCGTGCAGTTAAAAGCTACATATTCCTCGATTACTTTTTCAATTTTGTCACAGAACCCTCGGTTTCCCAACAGTCCTGCATCTAACCTCCGCCCTGGTCTCTGTACCATCCCCTTCTCCAGCACCATATTCACCCAATGCGGAGCATGATCTGATATTGCAATTGCCGAGTACTCCGACCCTTTAACCCCAGCCAGCAGCGCCTTCCCCACCATGAAAAAGTCAATCCCCGAGTACACCATATGGACCGCTGAGGAAAAAGAGTACTCCCGCTCCCTCGGGTGCAGAAACCTCCAAGGGTCCACCCCTCCCATGTCCACCATTAGCCCAGCCAGCGCCCTCACCCCCCCCCCCCCCCCCTGACGGGACCAGCGAGCGTGGCCGTGACCTGTCCAATTTTGGCTCCTGCACCAAAGTCCAGTTCCCCCCCCCCGCACTATCAGTTTGTGTGTGTTCAAGTCAGGGATGGCCCCACACACCTTCTTCCCGAATCCCACATCGTCCCAATTGGGACCACATACACTTACCAGCGCCACTAGCCTCCTCATAGAACATAGAACATAGAACATAGAACAATACAGCGCAGTACAGGCCCTTCGGCCCACGATGTTGCACCGAAACAAAAGCCATCTAACCTACACTATGCCATTATCATCCATATGTTTATCCAATAAACTTTTAAATGCCCTCAATGTTGGCGAGTTCACTACTGTAGCAGGTAGGGCATTCCATGGCCTCACTACTCTTTGCGTAAAGAACCTACCTCTGACCTCTGTCCTATATCTATTACCCCTCAGTTTAAAGTTATGTCCCCTCGTGCCAGCCATATCCATCCGCGGGAGAAGGCTCTCACTGTCCACCCTATCCAACCCCCTGATCATTTTGTATGCCTCTATTAAGTCTCCTCTTAACCTTCTTCTCTCCAACGAAAACAACCTCAAGTCCGTCAGCCTCTCCTCATAAGATTTTCCCTCCATACCAGGCAACATCCTGGTAAATCTCCTCTGCACCCGCTCCAAAGCCTCCACGTCCTTCCTATAATGCGGTGACCAGAACTGTACGCAATACTCCAAATGCGGCCGGACCAGAGTTCTGTACAGCTGCAACATGACCTCCCGACTCCGGAACTCAATCCCTCTACCAATAAAGGCCAACACTCCATAGGCCTTCTTCACAGCCCTATCAACCTGGGTGGCAACTTTCAGGGATCTATGTACATGGACACCTAGATCCCTCTGCTCAGCCACACTTTCAAGAACTTTACCATTAGCCAAATATTCCGCATTCCTGTTATTCCTTCCAAAGTGAATCACCTCACACTTCTCTACATTAAACTCCATTTGCCACCTCTCAGCCCAGCTCTGCAGCTTATCTATATCCCTCTGTAACCTGCTACATCCTTCCACACTATCGACAACACCACCGACTTTAGTATCATCTGCAAATTTACTCACCCACCCTTCTGTGCCTTCCTCTAGGTCATTGATAAAAATGACAAACAGCAACGGCCCCAGAACAGATCCTTGTGGTACTCCACTTGTGACTGTACTCCATTCTGAACATTTCCCATCAACCACCACCCTCTGTCTTCTTTCAGCTAGCCAATTTCTGATCCACATCTCTAAATCACCCTTAATCCCCAGCCTCCGTATTTTTTGCAATAGCCTACCGTGGGGAACCTTATCAAACGCTTTGCTGAAATCCATATACACCACATCAACTGCTCTACCCTCGTCTACCTGTTCAGTCACCTTCTCAAAGAACTCAATAAGGTTTGTGAGGCATGACCTACCCTTCACAAAGCCATGCTGACTATCCCTGATCATATCATTCCTATCTAGATGATTATAAATCTTGTCCCTTATAATCCCCTCCAAGACTTTACCTACTACAGACGTGAGGCTCACCGGTCTATAGTTGCCGGGGTTGTCTCTGCTCCCCTTTTTGAACAAAGGGACCACATTTGCTGTCCTCCAGTCCTCTGGCACTATTCCTGTAGCTAATGATGACATAAAAATCAAAGCCAAAGGTCCAGCAATCTCTTCCCTGGCCTCCCATAGAATCCTAGGATAAATCCCATCAGGTCCCGGGGACTTATCTATTTTCAGCCTGTCCAGAATTGCCAACACCTCTTCCCTACGTACCTCAATGCCATCTATTCTATTAGCCTGGGGCTCAGCATTCTCCTCCACAACATTATCTTTTTCCTGAGTGAATACTGACGAAAAATATTCATTTAGTATCTCGCCTATCTCTTCAGACTCCACACACAATTTCCCATCCTTGTCCTTGACTGGTCCTACTCTTTCCCTAGTCATTCGCTTATTCCTGACATACCTATAGAAAGCTTTTGGGTTTTCCTTGATCCTTCCTGCCAAATACTTCTCATGTCCCCTCCTTGCTCGTCTTAGCTCTCTCTTTAGATCCTTCCTCGCTACCTTGTAACTATCCATCGCCCCAACCGAAACTTCACACTTCATCTTCACATAGGCCTCCTTCTTCCTCTTAACAAGAGATTCCACTTCCCTGGTAAACCACGGTTCCCTCGCTCGACGCCTTCCTCCCTGTCTGACCGGTACATACTTATCAAGAACACGCAGAAGCTGATCCTTGAACAAGCCCCACTTATCCAGTGTGCCCAACACTTGCAGCCTACTTCTCCACCTTATCCCCCCCAAGTCACGTCTAATGGCATCATAATTGCCCTTCCCCCAGCTATAACTCTTGCCCTGCGGTGTATACTTATCCCTTTCCATCATTAACGTAAACGTCACCGAATTGTGGTCACTGTCCCCAAAGTGCTCTCCTACCTCCAAATCCAACACCTGGCCTGGTTCATTACCCAGATTTGGGTAGATTATCATAGATTATCATAGAATTTACAGTGCAGAAGGAGGCCATTCGGCCCATCGAGTCTGCACCTGCTCTTGGAAAGAGCACCCTACCCAAGGTCAACACCTCCACCCTATCCCCATAACCCAGTAACCCCACCCAACACTAAGGGCAATTTTGGACACTAAGGGCAAATTTATCATGGCCAATCCAACTAACCTGCACATCTTTGGACTGTGGGAGGAAACCGGTGCACCCGGAGGAAACCCACGCACACACGGGGAGGATGTGCAGACTCCGCACAGTCACCCAAGCCAGAATCAAACCTGGGACCCTGGAGCTGTGAAGCAATTGTGCTATCCACAATGCTACCGTGCTGCTCCTCTCCAGTGCTCCTGTCACAATCACATACCTACCCCTCTGATCTGCAACCACCTTCTCCATCTGGAACCGTACCCTTTTGCTGACCATTACCGCTACCTCTCGAGCTCTTCCGTCAAATCCAGAATGAAAGGGCAGCACGTTGGCGCAGTGGGTTAGCACTGCTGCCTCATGGCACCGAGATCCCAGGTTCGATCCGTGGGTCACTGTCCGTGTGGAGTTTGCACATTCTCCCCGTGTTTGTGTGGGTTTCGCCCCCACAAACCAAACATGTGCAGGCTAGGTGGATTGGTCATGCTAAATTACCCCTTAATTGGTAGAAATTAATTGGGTACTCTAAATTTATTTTTTTTAAATCCAGAATGAAACACCTGACTAACCCAGCCCTTTTTAAGTCTCACCAGGTCCTTCACCCTCAGGCGAGTCTCCTGCAGAATTGCTACATCGGCCTTCAAACTTTTAAGATGCGCCAGCACCCTTGACCTTTTGACTGGGCCTCCCAGCCCCCTCATGTTCCATACGTGGGGGTCTCTCAGCCCCCCACCTTCTTATCCACCATCATCATACCACCGGGCCCTGCCCCATGAGCCTGACCCGCCCCTGTCCATTATTAACATCGAACCCCCTCCCCCCCTTCCAGAATCCCCCTCTGCACTTCTCGAAAAAATCTGATCCAGTATTGATCCTCCCCGCCCACCTGTTGAAATAACTCTTTCTGAAACAAATCTAACGTCACAACACCATTGTGTTACAAATTAAACCCAAATCGCTTTCAGGCCAAATAAACAACCAATTTATAATCTTGCGGCTATTGCTGAGAAGCACACAGGAGTTTGTTAAGGGTGGCTGCCTTGGCAATTATCAAGTTTCTTACCCCAAGTCGGTGCTTTCAAGAAAGGAAGGGGGAGGGATGGCACGGTGATGCAGTTGTTAGCACTGCTGCCTCACGGCGCTGAGGACCCGGGTTCGATCCCGGCCCCGGGTCACTGTCCGTGTGGAGTTTGCACATTCTCCCCGTGTCTGCGTGGGTTTCGCCCCCACAACCCAAAGATGTGCAGGGTAGGTGGATTGGCCACACTAAATTGCCCCTTAATTGGGAAAATAAAAGAATTGGGCACTTTAAATTAAATTTAAAAAAAGAAAGTGCTTAATAGGAGAATAATCAAATTGGAAAGAGAGGTTTTCTAACAAGTTCGTCATTCAAGAAAATACTCATGCTTAATCACTAAAATAGCCTGAGGGACATGTTGCCAACGAATGTTTCTTAATTGGCTGTCAAATTAGTTTGCAAATTGCTAATGTTATACTGTAGATGGCATAGGGGAGATGGGAGTGTCACTGGACAATCCAGAGGCCCAGGCTAGTGCTCTGGGGACTTGGGTTCAAATCCCACCAGGGCAGCTTGCGGAATTTAAATTCAATTCATAAATCTGGAATATAAAGCTAGCCTCAGTGATGCTGACCATGACAGCTGTCATTTGTTGTAAAAGTCCGCCTGGTCGCGAATGTCCTACAGGGGGGTAACTCTGCCACCTTTACCCGGCCTGGCTTACTTGTGATTCCAGACCCACAGCAATGTGGTCGCTTGAGGCACAGTGGTTAGCACTGCTGCCTCTCAGCGCCAGGGTCCTGGGTTCGATTCCGGCCTTGGATAACTGCCTGTGTGCACGTTCTCCCCGTGTCTGCGTGGGTTTCCTCCGGGTGCTCCGGTTTCCTCCCACAGTCCAGGGATGTGCAGGTTAGGTGGATTGTCCATGATCAATTGTCCTTTAGTCTTAGGTGGGGTTACAGGGGAGTGGGCTGAGGTAAGGGTGCTCGTTCAGAGGGTCGGTGCAAACTCGATGGGCCGAATGGCCTTCTTCTGCACTGTAGGGATTCTATAATTTCTATGACTCTGAAACGGCCTTGGCATTTAGCGATGTGCAAGAAATGGCAGCCTTGTTTGCGATGGCCACATCCATCCCATTGACAGAATAAATTAAAAAGATTCTTATAAAACCAGGCACTTTCTTTGAAGTCACAAAACGAAGCGGTGATTCTGTGAGCTGGTACTTGGCAGCTTGGAGTGACATTCTGAGAAATTCCATGCACCCAGAATCACAGACTTCGCCCACGTTTTACCTCATTTCCACCTGTACAATACAAATTCCACTTTACATTTGAAAGGATATGTAAGCACTTCCATAAATGATTGTGTTTTCAGGAGGGTTCTTGTATAGTTCCTTTATTTACTCCCAAGTCATTTTCACAGTGATAATGAATTATATTTACATATAAATGAATTTCCACCTGACAAGGATCCAGCTTTACATACACATTACCAAACTACGTATGGACTTTGAATTAACTTCCACTGACTGATAATGTTTTGCATTATCCAAAATATTGTTTATAAAACTGATTTTTTTGTTTCCTTTTCCCACGTTTCCATTTTTGTATCCTATCGTCCACGGGCATTTCTAACAATGCCACAGAATCAACATGTGTATGAAACTGTCTTCATAATTTAATCCTTTTCTCCAAGGTATTCTTCTATGAATGTCCACTGCACCCTCCTCCAGCCAGTCTATCCTTCCGATGGTGTAATGCCCAAGACTGGGTGCAGTGGCTCAGACAGGGTCAATCCACCACAGTTACCTTCCCCTGTGTCTTATAATTCTTCAACAGGAGCAACAGAGCCAGCCCCCCATTTAAGCCTGTTGCTAACTTTTGCCTTAGTTTAATTGCTCTTTTTTGTCACCTTTGCTCTTGAGTCGCCAGGTATCTTTATGATACCGCCACGTGGTTCAAGTCCGAGTAATGATCAATAATCCAATACACCGCTTAGTAAGATTTAAATCAAAGCACATTTATTATACACAGTAATCACTACAAATGCATAAATTCTACGTCTAAGCTACTTCTACAGCTAACAGGCCAATACTTAACTCGGAACTGGCCCACCAGGTCAGGGAAACGAATGGCCTTTCGTTCGGGTTCTGAGCCTGCGGGATTCGAAGTTGGTACAGATTGGTAGCTAGGAGCGCCTATCTCGTAGCGAGCGTTGAAGTAAGACTTACTGGATATCAGCGGTGGCTGGACCGGTCACTGTCAAGGGTTGGTTCGCGTTGCTGAGTGACCCGGTCAAGAAGAGCGATTTGGACTTGGGCTTAATTCTTATAGTCCCCAGGGGCTTCCCGCCTTTCGGGGCGGACCCTGTACCTGGTTCCAAGTGATTGGACTTTGTCTCAATCACTTGGTTCGATTTTCTCCAATGCTGGAGCGGTTCCCTGATCGATGGGCGGTCTTGAGGTGGTCGTTCACCTCCCTTTGTGTCGGCTTCTGCTGGCGCCAAAGAGTCTGGTTTGGCTTTATGTGTCTAAATGTTGCTCATTGTTCCCGGGGATTGCTCATTAATATGCAGATGGCTGGTGTTTTGTTATGCTGATGGTTGCTGGTATCGATCTTGTCTGGCCTTTCCAGAGGTAAATACACACTCAACCTGCAGCTGCTTGTTTGTGTCCTGTCGGCTGACTTTCCCATCAGCCTTTGCCGTTCGCCATTTTAAGTCGGGAGTTAGCCAATTTAACTGGCTACAAGCCTTTCTCTCTGCCCCATCAAATTCTTTAATTATCTTAATCACCTCAATTGGATCGTTCCATTATCTTCCCAACTCAAAAGAACACAAAGTGTTAAATAACAGGCGCGACCTACCAGCCACGTTGTGCCTAAAAGTCAGTGCAACGTGACGGCAGCTTCAGGGAGATCCTGCACCTGCGATCCACCCGGCTCGCTACGATTCGCGAGATCTAACGCGATCTCGCGAGGCGTCGTGACGTGAATCTTGCCCATTGTGGGCGTGATCACTTTTTGGCAAATCTACATCTTAGAGCGAGACGGCTAATCACTCTCTATAAATGCCGTTCCCTCAGGGAACCAAGGTATCTTTCCCCTTCGTCTTGGAGACCTTTGGTGACGCCATTCAGTGCTGGTCTCCACAAATGGGGACCAGGCGGAATAGCACTCGTGGGGGTTTCCCAGGTGATTGGAGGTCCCCGGATACATGCCTTCCGGGCAGGGTGGTACCCTGGCACTGCTGGTGCTGTCTGTCACCCTGGCACCCTGGCACTGCCACCTGGGTGCCAGCACCCGATCTACCCGGATGGGCGTTAGATAGCAGGGTGTTACTCGGTGTCCGTGCATCTGAAATCAGGGGGTTAATCTCGCGCACAACGGGTGCATCGGGCTCTGTACCTTGACTCCATAAATTTCCCGCATTTCCCCATTCCTCCTATTGCACTCAAATCTCCGCACTTATTCAGTGCTGACACAATGCAGATTGTATTCAAATTCATCTCCAACAATGGCTGAGAATTCACTGGGCCTCGTCAGCTGGTCAGCATGTAGTTTTGGCCGTTGCCTATTGAGGAATGCGGGGGTAGGCGGGGGGAGGCGGGGAAGGGGGGGGGGGGGGAGTGTCACCTGTGTTGCTACTTGGTTTGCACGGCTCATCTCCTCTTAGAATTCCTAAGGTGCAGAAGGAGGCCATTCAGCCCATCGGGTCTGCACCGACCCTCTGAAAGAGCATCCTACCTAGCCCCACCACCCTGCCCCGTCCCTGTAACCCCACCCAACCGGCACTTCTTTAGACACTAACGGACAATTGATCATGGCCAATCCACCTAACCTGCACGTCTTTGGACTGTGGGAGGAAACCGGAGCACCCGGAGGAAACCCACGCAGACACGGGGAGGACGTGCAGACTCCGCACAGTCAGTCACCCGAGGCCGGAATCGAACTCGGGTCCCTGGCGCTGTGAGGCAGCAGTGCTAACCACTGTGCTGCCGTGTTGCCCCAACTGTCTGGAGAACATCAGTCAGTGCGACAATAAGATGGTTCTGATTGTTAGAGGTCTGTCATCTCAGCCCCAAGACAGCACAGCAGAAAGTCTTCATTCGTGTGTCCTTGGATCAGCCTTTTCAGCTGCTTCACGAGTCATCATTGCTCCTCATTCGATCAGAAGTGGTTATGTTCACTGATGATAAGACTATAAGATAGAGGAGCAGCCCATTCGGCCCATCGAGTCTTCTCCACCATTCGATCTGGTTGATATGTTCCTCATCCCCATCCTCCTGCTTTCTCCCCACAACCCCTGATCCCCTTATTAATCAAGAACACCAGATCTGAGCTTGGGGTCCCCTTACCTATGGTAGCACGGTGGCACAGTGATTAGCATGGATGCCTCGCAGCGCCAGGGACCTGGGTTCAATTCCGGCCTTGGGTGACTGTCTGTGAGGAGTTTGTACGTTCCCTCCGTGTCTGCGTCCTCCGGGTGCTCCGGTTTCCTGCCACAGTCCAAAGATGTGCAGGTTACGTGGATTGGCCGTGATAAATTGCTCCTTATTGTCCAAAGTTGCGTAGGTAGGTGGGGTTATGAGGGGAAGAAATGGGACTAGGGTAGGGTGCTGATACAGAGGGTTGGTACAGACTCAATGGGCCGAATGGCTTCCTCCTGCACTGTAAGAATTTGATGATTCTATACCTACAGGGCTACTGACCAAGAGCTGGAAGGTGGAATTAGACAGATTAGTTCTTTCTTAGAACATAAGAAGATAAGAACTAGGAGCAGAAGTCGTCAATTTAGCCTCCCGAGCCCGCTCCACCACTAAATGTGATCGTGGCTGATCCCATCCCGGCCTCAACTCCACCGTCCTGCCCGTTCTCCATAACCCTTCAACCCATCACCAACTAAAGATCTGTCTAACTCCTCCTTAAATTTACTCACTGTCCCAGCATCCGCTGCAATCTGGGTTAGCGAATTCCACGGATTCACGACCCTTTGGGAGAAGTAGGGCAGCACGGTAGCATTGTGGATAGCACAATTGCTTCACAGCTCCAGGGTCCCCGGTTCGATTCCGGCTTGGGTCACTGTCTGTGCGGAGTCTGCACGTCCTCCCCGTGTGTGCGTGGGTTTCCTCCGGGTGCTCCGGTTTCCTCCCACAGTCCAAAGATGTGCAGGTTAGGTGGATTGGCCATGATAAATTGCCCTTAGCATCCAAAATTGCCCTTAGTGTTGGGTGGGGTTACTGGGTGATGGGGATAGGGTGGAGGTGTTGACCTTGGGTAGGGTGCTCTTTCCAAGAGCCGGTGCAGACTCGATGGGCCGAATGGCCTCCTTCTGTAAATTCCATGATATTCTATGAAAGTAGTTTCTCCTCATCTATGTTCTAAAATGCCCCACAAGAGGAAGCATCTGCTCCACGTCTACTTTATGGATTGCCTAATGTTCAGCACTGTTTATGACTCCTCGGATACTAAAGAAGTGAATGCCCGCATGCAGCAAGGCCTGGACAAAATGCTTCATTTGATAAGTGGCAAGTAACATCCGTGCCACCCAAGTGCCAGGCAATGACCGTCTCTGACATGAGAGAATCTAATCATTTCTCCTCGACATTCAAAAGCATCACCATCGCTGAATCCCCCACTGTCTGGGGGTTACCATTGACCAGAAACTGAACTGGACCCAGCCATATAAACACGGTGGCTGTCAGGGCAGGTCAGGAGCTGGGTATTCTGAAACTAGTAACTCACCTCCTCACTCCTCAAAGCCTGTCCATCATCCGCATGTCAGGAGTCTGATGGAATACCCTCCACTTGCCTGGATGAGTGCAGCTCCAACAACACTCAAGAAGCTTGACACCATCAAGCACTCTGCTTGGTTAGTACCCCATCCACCACCCCAAACTCACACACCCTCCACCACCGACACAGAGCGGCAGTGGCGTATACCAGCAATAAGATGCACTGTAGGAACTCATAAGGCTCCTTCAGCAGCACCAACCAAACCCATGAACTCTATCACCTAGCAGTACAAGGGCATCAGATGCGTGGGAACACCATCAACTTTAAGTCATTTGGCGGCACAGCGGTGCAGTGGTTAGCACTGCTGCCTCACGGCGCCGGGGACCCGGGCTCGATCCCGGCCCCGGGTCACTGCCCGTGTGGAGGTTGCACATTCTCCCCGTGTCTGCGTGGGTTTCATCCCCACAAGCCAAAGAGTAGTGGATTGGCCAACCTAAATTATCATAGAATTGCAGAAGGAGGCCATTTGGCCCATCGAGTCTGCACCGGCCCTTGCAAGGAGCACCCTACCTAAGCGCACCCTATCACATAAGCCAGTAACCCCACCTAACCTTTTTGGACACTAAGGGCAATTTAGCATGGCCAATCCACCTAACCTGCACATCTTTGGACTGTGGGAGGAAACCGGAGCACCCGGAGGAAACCCACGCACACATGGGGAGAACGTGCAGCCTCCGCCCAGACAGTGACCCAAGCCGGGAATCGAACCTGGGACCCTGGAGCTGTGAAGCAACTGTGCTGACCACTGTTGCTACCATGCCCCTTAATTGGGAAAAAAGGAATTGGGTACTTTAAGTCAAAAGAAAACTAAATCTTTCATCGCCCTTAGGATTGTATTGTCGTTCTTTTACTGTCGCTGGGTTAAAATTTTGAAACTACCTCTCCAGTAGCACAGTGGGTGTACCTACACCGCAGGGACTGCTACGGTTCAAGAAGGTGGCTCACCTCCACCTTCCCAAAGGCATTTAGGGATGGGCAATAAATACTGGTCTTATCAGTGATCTGCTCACAGGAGCGAATGAAGAAAATTGATTGATTTAGGCTGGGATCGGGATCTGTGAGTGCGGCTGATTTTTAAAAGGAAACACCGCCAAATTAAAAGTGGATTAAATTTTGCCGCCATGTGTTGGCCATGATCGTTGCTCCCTTTGCTGTTAAGGGCTGTCATGGAAAATCTGGTTCACACAGCCTCCATCGCTCTGATTTGCCACAATTTGCGGGGTATTTTGAGATCTCATTTTGCAATTATTTTCATGTTTGTTCGAAACCAGTGCAGAGAAATAGTTGGCGAGTTTACGTTTGAGTTGGTTTTGTTGCCAGGAGGCAGAAGATTTGTTTGCGCCTCGGTTTTGATGTGAACCGCAAACGGATTTAAAGTGGAAATTTGACGTTTGATGCATGCATGGGGCATATATAATTTAATGCAACATTTAATTAACCAACTCACACTCTTCTGCAGTGGAGCGCCGTGGGGACTGTGTGGCGTTTGGATTGGATCATCGTCACTCAAAACCGAATATAGTCTTGGGCTGTTTGTAAAGTCTAATTGAAGCGAATGCAGAGATAGCTCTACACTGTATTTATACAGGGCAATTAACATAATAAAACACCCCAAGGTGCTTCACAGGGTTGATTAACAAACAAAATGTCACACTGAAACCACACAAGGAGAACACAGAACATAGAAAATACAGCACAGAACAGGCCCTTTGACTGAAAGCTTGGCAAAGAGACAGATTTTAGAGAGCGCTTTAGAGAAGAGTGAGGTCGGGTGCCTGAGAGGTTTGAGAAGGGAATTTACGAGTTTAGGATCTGCGCACCTGAACAGCTGAGGCAGAGATTTGAATATGAGTACTCAAATTTTAAAACTGAGCTGCAGTCAGGCCAGCTGCCAATGTAGGGTCAGCGGGTTCCGAGTGTGAACTGGGATACAGACAATTCCAATGTAGGGTCAGCATGCACAGAGGTAGCGGGTTCCGAGTGTGAACTGGGATACAGACAATTCCAATGTAGGGTCAGCATGCACAGAGGTAGCGGGTTCCGAGTGTGAACTGGGATACAGACAATTCCAATGTAGGGTCAGCATGCACAGAGGTAGCGGGTTCCGAGTGTGAACTGGGATACAGACAATTCCAATGTAGGGTCAGCATGCACAGAGGTAGCGGGTTCCGAGTGTGAACTGGGATACAGACAATTCCAATGTAGGGTCAGCATGCACAGAGGTAGCGGGTTCCGAGTGTGAACTGGGATACAGACAATTCCAATGTAGGGTCAGCATGCACAGAGGTAGCGGGTTCCGAGTGTGAACTGGGATACAGACAATTCCAATGTAGGGTCAGCATGCACAGAGGTAGCGGGTTCCGAGTGTGAACTGGGATACAGACAATTCCAATGTAGGGTCAGCATGCACAGAGGTAGCGGGTTCCGAGTGTGAACTGGGATACAGACAATTCCAATGTAGGGTCAGCATGCACAGAGGTAGCGGGTTCCGAGTGTGAACTGGGATACAGACAATTCCAATGTAGGGTCAGCATGCACAGAGGTAGCGGGTTCCGAGTGTGAACTGGGATACAGACAATTCCAATGTAGGGTCAGCATGCACAGAGGTAGCGGGTTCCGAGTGTGAACTGGGATACAGACAATTCCAATGTAGGGTCAGCATGCACAGAGGTAGCGGGTTCCGAGTGTGAACTGGGATACAGACAATTCCAATGTAGGGTCAGCATGCACAGAGGTAGCGGGTTCCGAGTGTGAACTGGGATACAGACAATTCCAATGTAGGGTCAGCATGCACAGAGGTAGCGGGTTCCGAGTGTGAACTGCGATACAGACAATTCCAATGTAGGGTCAGCATGCACAGAGGTAGCGGGTTCCGAGTGTGAACTGGGATACAGACAATTCCAATGTAGGGTCAGCATGCACAGAGGTAGCGGGTTCCGAGTGTGAACTGGGATACAGACAATTCCAATGTAGGGTCAGCATGCACAGAGGTAGCAGGTTCCGAGTGTGAACTGGGATACAGACAATTCCAATGTAGGGTCAGCATGCACAGAGGTAGCGGGTTCCGAGTGTGAACTGGGATACAGACAATTCCAATGTAGGGTCAGCATGCACAGAGGTAGCGGGTTCCTAGTGTGACCTGGGATACAGACAATTCCAATGTAGGGTCAGCATGCACAGAGGTAGCAGGTTCCGAGTGTGAACTGGGATACAGACAATTCCAATGTAGGGTCAGCATGCACAGAGGTAGCGGGTTCCGAGTGTGAACTGGGATACAGACAATTCCAATGTAGGGTCAGCATGCACAGAGGTAGCAGGTTCCGAGTGTGAACTGGGATACAGACAATTCCAATGTAGGGTCAGCATGCACAGAGGTAGCGGGTTCCGAGTGTGAACTGGGATACAGACAATTCCAATGTAGGGTCAGCATGCACAGAGGTAGCGGGTTCCTAGTGTGACCTGGGATACAGACAATTCCAATGTAGGGTCAGCATGCACAGAGGTAGCAGGTTCCGAGTGTGAACTGGGATACAGACAATTCCAATGTAGGGTCAGCATGCACAGAGGTAGCGGGTTCCGAGTGTGAACTGGGATACAGACAATTCCAATGTAGGGTCAGCATGCACAGAGGTAGCGGGTTCCTAGTGTGAACTGGGATACAGACAATTCCAATGTAGGGTCAGCATGCACAGAGGTAGCGGGTTCCTAGTGTGAACTGGGATACAGACAATTCCAATGTAGGGTCAGCATGCACAGAGGTAGCGGGTTCCGAGTGTGAACTGGGATACAGACAATTCCAATGTAGGGTCAGCATGCACAGAGGTAGCGGGTTCCGAGTGTGAACTGGGATACAGACAATTCCAATGTAGGGTCAGCATGCACAGAGGTAGCGGGTTCCTAGTGTGAACTGGGATACAGACAATTCCAATGTAGGGTCAGCATGCACAGAGGTAGCGGGTTCCGAGTGTGAACTGGGATACAGACAATTCCAATGTAGGGTCAGCATGCACAGAGGTAGCGGGTTCCTAGTGTGAACTGGGATACAGACAATTCCAATGTAGGGTCAGCATGCACAGAGGTAGCGGGTTCCGAGTGTGAACTGGGATACAGACAATTCCAATGTAGGGTCAGCATGCACAGAGGTAGCGGGTTCCTAGTGTGACCTGGGATACAGACAATTCCAATGTAGGGTCAGCATGCACAGAGGTAGCGGGTTCCTAGTGTGAACTGGGATACAGACAATTCCAATGTAGGGTCAGCATGCACAGAGGTAGCGGGTTCCGAGTGTGAACTGGGATACAGACAATTCCAATGTAGGGTCAGCATGCACAGAGGTAGCGGGTTCCTAGTGTGAACTGGAATACAGACAACAGCGGCTGGATTCTCCGTTTCCGCGGCTAAGTGCAGGCTGCCACAGAGAATTTGCAGGCCGTTTTACGATGCCAAAATCGGCGCCGAACTCTCACCGATTCCAGGACCGGTGAGGGGCTAGCAGCAGCGCCGGGTGAAACTCCCGGCTCCCGCGCCAAAAATGGCCGGATAATGGCCTGGTCCTTAGCCGCGCATGCACATGGCGAGGACCTGCAGCTGTCGCGCCGTACAACATGAGCCCGACCGTGCGCAGACCCTACCCGGCAAATGCGACCGCACAGTCCACCCCCTGGCCACTCAGAGGCGGAGCATCAGGGAGGGCCTGCATTTGACGTGCCAACGGCGTGTGGCGCGCGACGCCATGATGCCATTTCGGAGGGAGAGGGGGGTGGGGGGGGAGACTCGATAACCAGCATCAAACCAGCGCCGCCCCCGATTTGGCCGTCGGTGTGGATTCTCCGCCCGATCGCCGATTACAATATCGGCTTCAGGCAACGGAGAATCCCGCCCCACAGCTTCGGATGAGCTCAGGTTTAAGAAGGATGGGGGATGGAAGGTGAGCCAGGAGAGTATTGGAATAGTGGCATCAGGAGGTGGAGGTTTCAGTGGCTGGGGAGAGTTGCGGAGATGTCCAATATGACGTGTAGTCCTGGAAATGGAAAAGATGTTGCGGTGGGGCGGAATGGGGTGTAGTTTCACCTCGGGGTCAGATAGAACATCGAGGTTGGAAAACAGTTCTAGAGCCTGAGACAGGGAGGAGAATGTGCTTCCATTAACTGGGCAGCACTGTAGCTGGGAACTGGCACTGGATGCCTGTCACAGTGAACTCTTCCATTCCTTACAGGGCCATCAAATTGACACAGGAAAGTCATATTTTCAAAAGAGAAACTGCACTCAAATGAAAGTGAAACGCCGGTGGGACTGTGAGGTTCTAAGCTGCGTATTACTGATAACCAGTTTGTGTAGCAAATAGTGGCTCGAGTGGATTTTCAGTGAATTCTTTTGATTTGTGCAGTGTTCTCGTGCCAAAGAATAAATACGGGGTGATTATCTTGTCTTTTCTGCCATTGTACTTGCTGGTTTGATGCCAGTAGTGGTGTGAGCCAGATAGAGTTGTTTGCAAAGCAGAACACTCCCATTGCTTTGTAACTGATATCCAAAAGTGTTTGATCTTTTCCCCCACTATGACTTGTTTCCCTCTCCTCCCGTCCCGGCCCCCTTTGAAGTGTTGTCATTATCCCAACCTATTAAACAGGCCAGCCAACTGAACGAGCACCCAGCAAACCCTCGCAAACATCGATGTGGTAATAACTTGATCACCTGTCAGGGATTTGGGGATAAGCCATGGCCGTGGCATCTTCTGCCTTCACCTGAGAGGGCAGGCGAGACCTGGGCTGTACACCCAACCCAAAAGGCGGCACTTTCGACCGTTCAGCCCTCGCTCAGTACTGTCCCGCGGCACAACCATTATGGGCTTAGCTCTCTGAGGTGGGGTTTGATTCCATGACCTTGTGACTCTGAGGTGAGAGAGTGCTACCCACTGAGCCACCGCTGAAACCTGGAGGAATTGAAATGAACAGATAGGCGAAGTGAGGCTGAGACTTACATACATACATAGAAGATAGGAGCAGGAGGAGGCCTTTTGGCCCTTCGGGCCTGCTCCACCATTTAGCACGATCATGGCTGATCATCCAATACAATAGCCTAATCTTGCTTTCTCCCCATAGCCTTTGATCCCATTCTCCCCGAGTGCTATATCCAGCCGCCTCTTGAATATATTCCACAGGCTCACCACTCTTTGTGTGAAGAAATGTCTCCTTATCTCTGAATCCTCAGACTGTGACCCCTGGTTCTGGACACACCCATCATTGGTAACATCTTCCCTGCATCTACCCTGTCTAGTCCCGTTAGAATTTTATGTCTCTCTGAGATTCACCCCTCATTCTTCTGACCTCCAGTGAGAATAATCCCAACCTAGTCAATCTCTCCTCATCTGACAGTCCCGCCATCCCTGGAATCAGTCTGGTAAACCTTCGCTGGCATTGTTCCCAATCCTCGGTTCTAAATAAAGATACAAGAAATAAGAGCATGAAAAAGGTGTTTACTCCCTCAAACTTGCTCTGCTGCTTAATAAGATCAGGGCTAAACTCTTGAACAAGCTCCACCTTCCTGTCCTACCCTCGTATCCCTTAAGGCAGAAGGTCAGCCATGATTGTATTGACTGGTGGGACTGGATTGAGGGAACTTGTGGCCAACTCCACTCCTATTTCGTTTCGTCTGCTTCGTCCCTTCGTGTCCATAATCTACCAATCTCAGTCTTGAATACACTTAATGATGGAACAGGCATAGTTCTTTAGAGTAGAGAATTCCAAAGATTCACAATCGCCCGAGTGTTGAAATATTTCCTCATCCCAATCTGAAATGGATGACTCATTATCTTCAGCTTGTGTCCCGTAGTCCCAGTGGATGGCGCGGTAGCACAGTGGTTAGCACTGTTGCTTCACAGCACCAGGGTCTCGGGTTCGACTCCCGCCTTGGGTCACTGTCTGTGAGGAGTCTGCACGTTTTCCCCGTGTCTGCGTGGGTTTCCTCCGGGGGCTCCGGTTTCCTCCCACAAGTCCCGAAAGATGTGCTGTTAGGTGAATTGGACATTCTGAATTCTCCCTCTGTGTACCCGAACAGGTGCCGGAGTGTGGCGACGAGGGGATTTTCACAGTAACTTCATTGCAGTGTTAAGCCTACTTGTGACACTAATAAAAGATTATTATTATCAATGAGCATGATTTACATCCTGTCACTGGTGGCTGGGAATCCTGCATCAGCCTCTTTCGCCCTCCAATTTAACCGGGTGAGGTTTTCCCACTGCCTGGAGACTGACAGTGGGCCTGACTCTGGATGGAGTGGGCCCAACCATCGGGGTTCCAGCCATGGCAAGCTGCATTAAATCCAGCCCCACGTTTCTCAGCCTCTCTCTGCTTCCCAGGTGAGGGTGTTGGAATTTGATTGCCGGTCACTATTTCCCATGCTGGGTGCTCCTGCGTTACTCTTGTCAGCTTTGCTCCGTGTGCCACTTATTTAATAAGGCGGCTCTTAACCGGCGGTGGAAGCTGGTCACAGCGGACAAAGAAGAAGAATGGAAAATGAGAACAGGGAGAGAAAGAATAAAGCACCTTGGGTTAGAGAAGGCATTGTCAAACCCGGGGGCGCGATCCGCGGGTGGGTCGCGGGCGGGTGGCGGGAGGCTCGCGAAGCCGTCCGTCGCGGCGCTCCCAATCGCGCGTATCTGCGCGCAACAGCCGCTGCAGCCGGCTGTTAAAAACACCGGCTGCAAGCGGCCTTCAAAATGGCCACGAACATGTACAAATATGCAGCCACATTGGGGCTGGTTTAGCACAGGGCTGAATCGCTGGCTTTGAAAGCAGACGAAGGCAGGCCAGCAGCACGGTTCAATTCCCGGACCAGCCTCCCCAAACAGGCGCTGGAATGTGGCGACTAGGGGCTTTTCACCGTAACTTCATTTGAAGCCTACTTGTGACAATAAGCGATTCCCATTTCAGTTTTTCATTTCATCATCCAATAGTGTAATTTCCGATTTCTCACTCACCAATTGTTCCTTAATCAATTTAAGTGGTCCTCTTACCTCATGACCAAAGATTAGTTCAAAAGGACTACATTTGGTTGACTCATTAGGTGCATCCCTAATTGCAAACAGTACGGATGGAATTCCTCTATCCCAATCCTCTGGATAATCGTGACAATAAGCCCTCACCATTATCTTTAATGTCTGATGCCACCTTTCTAACGCTCCCTGCGATTCTGGATGGTACGCAGTTGATTTAAATTGTTTTATTCCTAAGCAATCCATAACTTCTTTGAATAACCTTGAGGTAAAATTCGATTCTTGATCCGATTGTATTTTTGTGGGTAGTCCATATCTAGTAAAGAATTTAAGTAACTCCTCCACAATTTTTTTAGCTGTAATATTACATACTGGAATGACCTCTGGAAACCTAGTAGACACATCCATTATAGTCAAAATATATTGATTCCCACTTTTCGCTTTAGGAAGCGATCCTACGCAATCAATTAGGACCCTTATAAAAGGTTCCTCAAATGCTGGAATGGGTATTAAGGGCGCTGGTTTTATCACTGCTTGAGGTTTCCCTGTCACTTGACATGTGTGACATGATTGACAAAATTTAACTACATCTTTATGTAGTCCAGGCCAATAAAAATGTTTTTCTATTTAGCTTGAGTTTTCCTTATTCCCAAATGACCTCCCACTGGTACCTCATGTGCAACTCGCAACACCTCCTTTCTATACCCTACCGGCAATATGACTTGATGAACTTCTGCCCACTTTTCATCCGCCTGCATATGTAAAGGTCTCCATTTTCTCATCAAGACATCACTTTTACGGTAATAACACTCTGGTATACACTCAGATTCCTCTTCCGTGTATGCTTTCTGATACATCTATTTTATTTCTATATCTTTTTGTTGTAACTCCATCAATTTTCCTGACCTAAAAATATCCGTCTCATCCTCCACCTGTTCTTGTTCTTTTTCAACCATCTGATCAAAAATAATTTCTGATAATTGCACTTCAACTTCATCTTCACTCTTTGATTTATCCTCTTGTCTTACCCTGTGACTTTGCGACCTTGTTACTACACAGTATGGAAAAATCCCACGATATTCATCCTTCAACACTTCAGTTGTCTGATTTTCCACTGGCCTATCAACCACAGTAGGCATCACTCCCTCCTGCGATCCAGCATTACCCAAGATAAACTGTATTCCTGGACAAGATAGTTTCTCCATTACTCCTACTGCCATTTCATGACTCTTCACTGGACTTTCCAACCTTACCTTATATAATGGAATACTATTCCTCTCACCCTGAATTCCACATATTACCACCTTTTCTGACAACATTCTTCCCAAACTACATAACTCCTCATCTCTTACCATTAAAGATTGACGAGCTCCCGTATCTCTTAAAATTGTGACTTCTTTACCTGCTCCTCCTGATACACATGAGTAAACTTTACCCATACAAGTAAATTCTTTAAACAGATCTGGCACCTTCTTATCAATCAACTCTTGATCAGGCTGTACAATCTTATGCACCTCCTTCGCTTCACTTGGGCTTTCCTTTACCACTTTAACAAACACGACTGTCTTATCTTGTTTTACCACATCAGCCTTCCCAGTGCTTTTCTTCAACACTATGACTTTACAAGGCCTAGTTTATTACAGTGAAAACATTTGAAACTTTTCACTTCTTTTCAACCCTCCTGGATTTCTTTTTTAATCTGAGGCACACTCTCCTTATTATCTCCCATCAGATCACCTTTACCTTTACCACTTGAGTATTTCTCATGTCCCCAGTTTCTATCCCTCACAGGCTGAAACTGATATCGGAAACCAAGCTTTGATTTATGAACTAATTCATAATCATTTGCCATTTCTGCTGTTAATCTCGCAGTTTTAACCTTCTGCTCTTCCACAAGATCTCACTACATCAGGAATTGAACTTTTAAACACCTCCAAAAGTATAATTTCTCTGAGAGCTTCATACGTTTGATCTATTTTCAAAGCCCTTATCCACCTACAAAAATTACTCTGTTTGATCCTTTCCAACTCCATGTATGTTTGACCAGGTTCTTTCCTTAAATTTCTAAACCTTTGTTTGTAGGCTTCAGGCACTAGTTCCTGTGCACCTAGGATGGATTTTTTCATCTCCTCATACGACCCAGATAGCTCCTCCGGTCGTGATGCAAGCACTTCACTAGCCCTACTTACCAACTGTGTTTGAATCAGTAATACCCACATGCCCTGTGGCCATTTCATTTGTTTAGCCACCTTCTCAAATGAAATGAAAAAGGCTTCCACCTCCTTCTCGTCAAACCTTGGCAATGCTTGGACATATTTAAATAGATTCTCACCAAGCCTTCGACTTTGACGCTCTTTCTCACTATCCTCATCACTATCATCCAACTGTATGTTTCCCATTACGTCTGCCAATTTTAACTGATTGTTATGTTTCATGACCATTTTCTGAAGTTCAAACTCTCTCTCTTTATAAGACCATAAGACCATAAGACATAGGAGCGGATCTGTATCTCCCTTTCTCTTTCTTTTTCCTCTCTATCTCTTTTGTATTCAAGCTGCTTTAATTCTTTCTCATGTTCCATTTGTTTAATTTGTAACTGAATTTTTGCCATTTCCAATGAATCAAACTGTATCTCTGGCAACTTTAAATGCTTAGCCACCGCCATAATTACCTCATCTTTTCGCATTTTGTCAGGTAATGTTAACTGCAATGTTTCTGCCAAATCTAACAGTTTGCTTTTAGTCTCTGTCCATAAGGTACTGTGTGTGACCGTCTCCACCCCCAAAAACTTCAGAGCCTCTGAAAGAGCCACTGTCCACAACACACTCCCTACTTAAACTGAAATACCACACCTGAAAGGCAGCCACAATATGCTCACCTCTCACTGTCTTTAAGTTCACTAAGCCAATCCAATAGATAGCCTTTTATCCCAGACGAGCCCCCAATTTGTTATGGACCAGGGTTTAAAGTACCCCAAAGTGTATCATGGAGTTCACCTGACCCACAACCTTTAATAGATTGTGGTATAAGGAGTACACAGCCCACTCTACAGGTGTGGTACAGCAGAAATGCAAAAGTATTTTTTTAAGCAAAACAATGTTTATTCTATGAACTCAAGTTAACCTTTTTAAAACATACAGTGAACATCATAGCAACCATTAATTTAAATACAACCCCCAAAGAATACAACACTAAGTAATTCTTACTTTCCTTTTAACATCCATAAGACTTAAAACAAAACCTTTTAACAGAAGCACATCAGGTTAAAGTGACTACTGTTATTATTTACTGAGAGCAGTTATCAGTTTTGAATCACCAGGATCGATTTACAGTCTTTAGGTTACAGAGAGAGAGACTCTAATACACCTCCTGGCTGTGACTGCAGCTATCCAGCTCTGAAAACGAAACTAAAACACACCCTGCAGCAAACAGCCTAAAATGAAAGTAAAAAGCTGACAGACAGCCCAGCTCCACCCACACCCTGACATCACTGATAAACACCCATTTCTAAAAGGTACATTTCACATGACAAATGCCACGGGGCGGGGGTGGGGGGGGGGGGGGCGCGGGAGTCAGGGGACAACGAACATGGACTCCTTGCCTCATCTTTCAGGCTCTCTTGTTCCTCCCCCTCACTCAGGTTCACTTTGCAGCAAGAACAGCAACATCTCATCATAGAACGTGCCTTTAAGGTGATGAAATGTCCGAAGGTGCTCCGCAGGATAATTATAAAACAAAATGTGTCACCCAACCAGGTGGGAGATATTAGGTCAGATGGGCAACATCATGGTTGATGGCGTTGGTTTTAATGGAGGGAAGTCAGGTGGAGAGGTGTAGGGAGGGTATCCCAAAGCTTAGGGCCCTGGCAAGTGGTGAGACCGACAGCAATAGGAGAGCAATCAAATTCCAGATGTGCAAGGGGCCAGAATTGGAGGAGCGCAGATATCTTGGAGCATTGTGGGGCTGCAGGAAGTTACAGAGATAGGGAGTGGTGAGGCCATGGAGGTCTTTGAGAACAAGGGTGATAATTTTAAAATCAAGACATTGCTTGACAGGGAGCCAGTGTAAGTCAGCAATGACAGCGGCGATAGGGGAACAGGACATGGCGTGAGTTCGGGCATGGGCATAGAGTCTTGAGTGTCTTATTTGTCTGTCCGGGAGTCCTCGCAGGGGTTCACTCCCCTACACTGGAGCACTCGTGAGGTGCAGGAACCTGTCTGTCCCCCCCCCCCTCACTACAGGCCCGGCCCTGCCCCGAGGCAATGGCTTTTGCAATGCAGTGAGCGACTGAGCATACACACCGGGGAAAATGTGCAGTTCCGGACTCGGTTACCACTTACTTTACCTGACATATAGCATTAGTGAGGATGGACTGTAAGCCTCAAAGGAGTGTGTCGAGGAGAAAGGAGAGCAACAAAAAAGGAGGTGGGTCGCTTGCGACTGATTTGCCAACCGTCCACCCTGACGGGGTGTTCTGGTCCCACGGGTGGAGCACCCCCGCTGCAAGTTTTAAAATGCCTCTGGTTAAAACATAGCGAGAATCTTCTTGCCAGAACAATTGATTTGCTTCTACGCGAAATGCTTCAGTCACACAATGCAGTATTGTGTGGAACCGTGACATTCCAGCCTTCAGCTTTTGCAGGCTCGGGAAGATGGACAGGGCATTGAGAAGATGTAGAAGCTGCGAGCATAATGGCACTCTCCTCTGCAGACCAAAGTCAATGAAGGTGTTGCAATTGAGAATTATTGTTTTACTGTTCTCAGGTCCACGTGTAATTAATTCTCTTTACTCTAATTAATGATGATCTGAGCGCAGAACGCCAAATTAGGTAGTATCACGGAATCACACAGTGAAGAGGTCCTTCAGCCCATCGACACTGGACCGACACGTGAAAAACACCTGACCTGCCCACCTAATCCCATTTACCAGCACTTGGCCTTGAATGTTATGACATGCCAAGTGCTTATAGAATAGAATAGAGTTAACAGGGCAAAAGGAGGCCATTCGGCCCTTCGAGTCTACACCAGCCCCTGAATGAACACCCTACCTAAGCCTATACCTCCACCCTATCCCCGTAGCCCAGCAACCTCACCTAACCTTTGGACACTAAGGGTCAATTTAGCGTGGCCAATCCACCTCACCCGCCTTGGACTGTGGGAGAAAACCGGAGCACCCGGAGGAAACCCATGCAGACACGGGGAGAATGGAGAACGTGCAGACCCCACACAGACAGTTACCCAAGCCAGGAATCGAATCCGGGTACCTGGTGCTGTGAAGCAACAGTGCTAACCGCTGTGCTACCATGCCGCCCCAAAGTATCAAGGTACTTTTTTAAAATATAAATTTAGTCTACCCAATTCATTTTTTCCAATTAAGAGGCAATTTAGCGTGGCCAATCCACCTAACCTGCACATCTTTTGGGTTGTTGGGGTGAAGCCCACGCAAACACGGGGAGAATGTGCAAACTCCACACGGACAGTGACCCAGAGCCGGGATCGAACCTGGGACCTCGGCGCCGTGAGGCGGCAGGGCTAACCCACTGCGCCACCGTGCTGCCACTTATCTAGGTATGTTTTAAAGGATGTGAGGTAACCCACCTCTACCACCCTCCCAGGCAGTGCATCCCAAACCATCACCACCCTCTGGTGAAAAAAAGTTTTTCCTCAGATCCCCCCTAAACCTCCCGCCCTCACTTTGAACTGGTGTCCCTCGTAACTGACCCTTCAACTAAAGGGAACAGCTGCTCCCTATCCACCCTGTCCATGCCCCTCATTATCTTCAACACCTCGATCAGGTCGCCCCTCAGTCTTCTCTGCTCCAGAGAAAACAACCCAAGCCCATCCAACCTCTCTTCATAACTTCCATGTTCCATCCCAGGCAACGTCCTGGTGAATCTCCTCTCGGTGACATCTGCCATTTTTATTTCAATGGTTCTGTATGGAAAACAAATTCGGGGGGATTTTCCGCGCAATCCACCGCGTGTTTCGCGGCTGGGGCGACGGCCTGCCATTGGCTGATGGGGGGATCGTCCTGTCCCTTTGTTGTCAACAGAGTTTCCCGTTGAATGCACCCCTCGTCACTGGGAAACCCATGGGGGGACGGCGGGGGCCTGTCGCCGGTGGGATCAGAAGGTACGCCTGTGTGGACGGCTGGAGAATTCCAGCCAAGGTATTAACGCAACACTTGCTTCTTTTTTGTAATGATTTACCAGCAAAGAAGGTTTCATGAATCTTGATTCTGACTCTGCAACCCTCTCAAATTCCACAACCTTCTCTCTCTTTCTGTCACAGGTCTCTGCTCTGCTCCAGGTCTAGCCTCCTGCACATCCCTGATTTTCATCAGCCCACCATTGGTGTCCGTGCCTTCAGCTGCCCGGGCCCGAAGCTCAAGAACTCCCTCCCTCAGTCTCTCTGCCTCTCCTTAATTTTAACGATGAAGGAGCTGCGCTCCGAAAGCTAGTGATTTGAAACAAACCTGTTGGACTTTAACCTGGTGTTGTAAGACTTCTTACTGTCCTTCATTTTAAGCAAGCTTCTTAAAACCTACCTCTTGTGGCCAAGTTCTCAGTCACTCGTCCTAATCCTCATAGAATTCCTACAGTGCAGAAGGAGGCCATTCAACCCCTTGAGACCCTCTGAAAAAGCACTCAAACTAGACCACTCCCCTACCCTAACCCCATAATCCCAGAAGCCCACCTAATCTTTTGGACACTAAGGGGCAATTGAGCACGGTCAATCCACCTAACCTGCACATCTTTGGACTGTGGGAGGAAACCGGAGCACCCGGAGGAAACCCACGGGGAGGAGGTGCAGACTCCGCACAGACAGTCACCCAAGGCTGGAATTGAACCCGGGTCCCTGGCTCTGTGAGGCAGCAGTGCTAACCACTGTGTGCCCTCCATAAATGACTCAATTACAGCTTTTATTTGATACTCGCTCCGTGGGATGTTTTAGTACGTAAAAGGAACTACGCTAATGCAAATTGTTAGATTGGTGCACACAATATGGATTAGATTTCAGTTTATTTTTTGCGCTATTTACTCTGAAAGCATCGTTGTGCTGTTGATGCACAGATTTTAAAATTACGTATACCTCCAGTGGTCCATGTAGCATGAATGTACAGTAACTGGCCTTTTATTAAATTCTGCTCGGAAGCATTAATATTGTTGCGGCTGTTGACGGGGGCTGTCCTGTCCTCTTCAGGTTCACCTGACCCCGTTCTCTGTAAAACAAAAATATTGCTTTTTAACACTGATGTTTCTTTCTTTCCCTCGCCACTGATTCTCGATACTTTTCTTCACTCCTTCCTCAGTGTGCAACATGCACGCCACCAAAGAATTGTGACCAAGAATAGGGCAGCACGGTAGCATTGTGGATAGCACAATTGCTTCACAGCTCCAGGGTCCCAGGTTCGATTCCGGCTTGGGTCACTGTCTGTGCGGAGTCTTCACGTCCTCCCCGTGTGTGCGTGGGTTTATTCCGGGTGCTCCGGTTTCCTCCCACAGTCCAAAGATGTGCAGGTTAGGTGGATCGGCCGTGATAAATTGTCGTTAGTGTCCAACATTGCCCTTAGTGTTGGGTGGGGTTGCTGGGTTGTGGGGATAGGGTGGAGGTGTTGACCTTGGGTAGGGTGCTCTTTCCAAGAGCCGGTGCAGACTCGATGGGCCGAATGGCCTCCTTCTGCACTGTAAATTCTATGCTATGCTTTTGTTGTTGCTGAGGATCTGCAGCTGTTAGCAGAATTCACAGGGTATATTACAAAGCTCAGAGATCAGCCAATTATTTTCCCTTGCCTGTTTTGGGACTGAAGACATGAGCAATGCAGGGGAGTCCCTGTCAGAACGGAAGCATAACCCTGCGTGAATGACCTCCCACAATAAGATAGATTTGCCTCGAGAAAAGTGCCATCAGGGTGGGCTGCAGCCTCGAAATAACCCACTTGAAACTGGAATCCAAGTGCAGACTGCTGTGCATGAGCAACTCCAGGGAGCCACGTGACTGTCTTGCCCCAAATCACCACGCACTGCATGGTCCGGGTGTAACTTTAGGTTTTATTTTGTATCCAGTAATCTGTTCTACCTGTCGGGAAAGACTGGGATCCCTAGCTCTGGAAAAGGCAACTGAGAATGAGCTGATTGAGGTCATTAAAATTATGAAAGGGTTTGATCAGGTAAACACGGGGAAGCTGTTTCCACACATCAGGGGAGACCACAATTAGGAGCCATAACTATAACAGAGTCTAATATTGTTAAAAATACAGGCATGCTGCCGAAGCTTTACGTCTTACACTTATCAGGATAGATGCAAGAATGCCAAATTTTAAACAATTGCAACAATTTATATGACAGGAGAAACAAACAGGATTTTTTGGGTTGTCCATGATAGGCAGAGTACAGACTGTATTCAACCAACCCGTGCTTGCAAAACCCAAAACGAAACGTCCTCTGTTCAATGTGATTCTGTGAATAGGCAGCACTTGTCGAGCAATCCTAAGTGCGCCTATAGCTACACTAACAAGGGATATTGAAATAATTGGTCAACCTCATAATGTGGCTCATTTACGCTTGTTAGAAATGACATACATTCATATACAGGGACCCGTTCTCTGTAAGTGAAAGGAATATGTTCAAGAGGGTCAGGTAGTATTGAGGAAGTAAGGGGGCTGCAGAAGGTCTTGGACAGGCTAGGAGAGTGGGCAAAGAAGTGGCAGATGAAATACAATGTGGAAAAGTGTGAGGTTATGTACTTTGGAAGGAGGAATGGAGGCATAGACTATTTTCTAAATGGGTAAATGCTTAGGAAATCAGAAGCACAAAGGGACTTGGGGGTCCTTGTTCAAGATTCTCTTAAGGTGAATGTGCAGGTTCAGTCAGCAGTTAGGAAGGCAAATGCAATGTTAGCAGAAGAAAAAAATTGCAGGCCTCTTCGGAAGGAGCTGGGGGAGTGGAACTAATAGTTCTTTCAAACAACTGGACAAGGCACAAGAGGTTGCATGGCCTCCTTCTATGCTGTGTGATTCTGTGATGCCATTGTTTCCGAGGAGATTTTACCAGGAACCATTTAGTAAAAAACAAACTTATAGCAGCAATGAAATAATTTGACTCAATAATATTTTCCCCTTCATTTACCTCTTTTTATTTTAAGTGTGTCGGTAAGTGTGGTCGCACAGACAGAACAAACAAAGTAATTTTGGAGTTTATTTTAAGAAATCCAGGATTGTAACTTTCCTTAAACCACTTTGTGCTTCTCTGCAAAAACAAATAACGCTGTAAATAAATTAGCTAAATTGGCATTGATTTGGCATCTGATGTATGACGAGCTCCATGGGGAAAATGCGATTGCCAGTCCAGATTCCATTCATCAATTCCTTTTTTAACATTGCTCCTCAGGACCTGGTGCGTACAAACCCATCCTCAAGTCCACGCCCAAGATGGCTTTAATAGTGTCCAGGCAGCCACGCTTTAAAGACCAAGGTTTCCGCACTCCCGGTCCGGCAGACTATGAGGTAAGGCACTTGCTTATTCTACCCACTGTTTTAAACAAAGACAGGTTGTCTCTCTTACATAGGTGGATTCTTAGAACATCTTTGATCTCCAAAACAGAAAGGTTTGCAATGATGCTAGGGGAAGTTAAGAAGGAGCATGTGACCAGGAATAGGCCAGTTAGCCACTCAAGCCTGTTCCACCGTCTCGTTCGGTCATGGCTGATCTGTATCTCAATTCCATCTACCCATCTGGTACCATTACCCTCAGTACTCTTGCTGAACGAAAGTGTATCCATCTCAGGTTTGAAACTTTGGTTGACTGGTGGGAGTGGAAAGGAGTGAAGTAAAAGTGGAGGTGGTGGATTGACTGCCCTATTCCCACTCTGACTGGAGTCCTTACGTTGGGGTCTAAGGAGTCAGGTGGGACTGGGTTGTCAGTCTGCTAGAATTGCCCAGTAATCTCCAAGCATTGAATATTATCTCCTGGGGACTTTCTATGTGTGTAACAGGTTCTACTCACAGTGCTTTGAAATGTCTACTCCATGCTTCTAACTCCAGCTTCCAGCCCTTTCTACAAATGTGTTTACTTTTCTCTGAATCCAAACCCAGCCTTAACGGAATAAGCATAATGTACATTGATTGTAACAAACTCACATCATCAAACATCGAACAATTGAACACTAAAACTCCCAAGAGCAAACCCCGGAACAAAATTATGAGTGACGATTTCATTTTCAATGACCATTTCCATTTCTTAGTTGCAAATGTATTTGAGATGTGGGGACAGGCTGTTTGACAGTCAAAAATAAAATCACTCAGTTGAGTAACAAAGAGCCTGCTCACTTTGCGATTGGCGGGCATGGGAAGGGGAGGGGTTAGTCAAGGTGGATGCATGAGGGCGTGTGTTGGAATCCACCCAGCATGTGTTGGCAGCCCGAGATGAGAGCCTGATTAATCTGTGTGAATCAGGGTCTCAACATTCTGATGGAATTGTAACCTTCTACGTAGGGGAGTATGAATCAGATGTGGCTCTGACAGGTAAGTGTTAAAGTTTATTTTTTGCTGGGCCTCCACAGGAATAACGTGAGCTGCTGCTGCGCTCGACTCCACTATCCTCCTCCCTGATTGCACCCAATCACCCCCTCTACCCAAACATCAGATCAATGTCCTAGCGTCCAGGCATTGGTCCAATCGGTCCTCTCTTCTGATGGTTAAGACCCACCCTACCGTGCGTTACGCTAATTCACAAAGCAATTGTCCAATATGAGAGTTGTTGTGTATTGAGACCACAGCCGTTACCCGGTCAATTAAGTAACAGTTGAGAGCTTGCAACAATTTTATGCTCAATTAATTTTGTTGGGGCAGTGGGGGCAAAATAACTCAAGTAAGCATCTGTGTTGGACGGACGGACGGGTGGGGGGGGGGGGGTCTCCACTGTTTTATACACACATATACATACACACACTCTTCCTGTATGAAGAAAACCCCCAGCAATGCAGCAAGAATTAGTTGTGGTATAGGAAGAGGTTTCACAACGAAAGGGGGAAAACAATGACACTTTGAGTAATTATAGTAGCACCAGTTCACATTTTTAATGATTAGTACACTGGTAGTAATCTAATAAGTGTATAATGCCCTGATTCATTGTACGTCACGCTACATCATGCAGCTGACTGTACATCTTGTTTCAAAATGTTATTGTGCCCTAGCCCTGGTTCGAACAAGAGTGTTGTTTCTGCCTTGATAAAGAGGCACACATACCCAAAGCTTATCGACTGATGTGAGGGATATTTTGACCTTTTCACTGTTGATATCATGGCAGGTATATTTAATGGATGAAAATCTCTCCTCTTCCTTGGATCTGATCTTCTATATTTGTTACATTGACAGTCTACGTAAGAAGAAAGACTTGCATTTCTATAGCACCGTTCACACCCTCAGGACATCCCGAAATGCTTTGTGGCCAATTGTTCTCTTTGAAGCGTAGTCACTGGTGTGAGGTTGGAATTGCAGCAGCCATTTCGTGCACAGCAAGCTCCCACTAATGTGGTCAAGGTCACATCGACTTTTTCTTAGTGATGTTGATGAGGGAGGAATATTGCTAACCCTGAAGGTCCTGAATTCACATCCCGCTCACAGCACTGTCGGAGTTGCTGTCTTCTGGATGAGACGCTAAACTGAGGCGCTGTCTGCCCTCTCGAGTAGATGCAAGATAATCTTGTGGAACTGTTATGAAAAAGAGCGAGGGAATTCTCCCTGGTGCCTTGTCCAATATTTAATGTCTCAGCCGACATCACTTAAAACAGAGAACCTGGTCGGTATTATGTTGCTGATTGAGGAAACGTTATGAGTGCACATCAGCTGCTGGGTTTGATATATCAGATCAGTGAGTAAAGTGCTCTGGGGCGTCCTGAGATTGTAAAAGGCACACAAGTCTTTTTTCTTACCAGCATTAGGTGACTCAGTGCAGTGTGAGAATTGGATCTGAATGCCTGATGATGAAAAACATTCCTCTTCAGACTCCTTTCAAATAGGTTATCATTCTGTTATGGATAGGGACGAGATGCTGGGTAATTTCCCCATTTTTCACCTCTCAACAGTTCACTGCAAGATGTGTTTGCAAGAAGGGGTATTTTTTAAAAAACAAATTAAGAATACCCAATTCATTTTTTCCAATTAAGGGGCAATTTAGCGTGGCCAACCCACCTAGCCTGCATATCTTTGGGTTATGGGGGCGAAACCCACGCAAACACGGGGAGAATGTGCAAACTCCACGCGGACAGTGACCCAGAGCCGGGATCGAACCTGGGACCTCGGCGCCGTGAGGCAGCAGTGCTAACCCACTGCGCCACCGTGCGGCCCAAGAGAAGGGGTATTTTAACCACTTTAGTGCTGATGTTTTTGAGAACAGACACAAAACAAGCTTTCTTGTAAGTTTAGATCAAAGGAAAAGTATATTTTCACAACCACCAGAATATAATCACAACAATCACCAATCCTCATTCACACAAGACACACAATAAAAGATGATTTCTAACAATGTAGCATGCACTTAGATTTCTTAAAGTCCCAAAAGTCAATGTTACTCTTGTTTTTCAAGAAGGTTGTCGGAAGCATTGCAGACCAGACAATACTCCTAGGTTCACTGGAGGAAAAATAGACGTTGAAGATGATGAACTCCCAATTGTTTAATCCAGACAACAACAGGTTTCTGTTTTTTACAGCTGAAGTTGTCATTGAGCCCCTGTAGCAAAATTATAGAGCGCGGTTCAGCAACCCCGGAGCACCCGCTGTGGATCTGGGCACAACAGGCAAATCGTGCGTGAGCCCCAAATCAGGCTCCCGCCAGGCATGAAACCACACACGAGTCACCTGACTCACTCAGCCAGGTCTCTTCCTAGCTGGGTAAGATCGAGATCTTTTGCTCATTTGAATACCCGGACGACGGATTCACCTGGAGCTTGGGACCCACCGGCTGCGCCTGGGAGAGATCGCCAGGCCGCTGTTTAGCGCTGGTCCACACAAACATGGACCAGTCGTAATGGCAACTGGGGGTCCCCCCCCCAGGCCATTGGAGATCCCTGGATGGTTGGGAACAGGGTACGGTGGCACCCTGACACTCTCCCCTGGCATTTTGGCACTGCCAGCCTGGCAGTGCTGCCTGGGAACTCTGGCCGGTTTTCTGGTTGGCACTGCCAGGGTGCCAGGTTGGCAGAGCCAGGTTGGCTGCCAGGCATCAGGCTTGGGGTGGCCTTGCCAGGTAGAGTTGGGGTGAGTGGAGTTTGGAGGGGTGGGGATGTCAGAAATGCAAGGGGGCCTGAGGGGGGGGGGGGGTAAGATTGGGGCTGCCGGACACAATGGTGCCCTTATCTCTGAGGGGAGAAACTCCCTGAGGTAAAGAAGAATGGCAAAGTGCCATTGGATAGTGGGATGTTTCTTGCCCTGCAGTTGCCGGGAACTGCCTCGCTAAACATGTCATTCAGGCGACATTTTAAAAAGCTTTTCCAATTAAGGGGCAATTCAGCGTGGCCAATCCACCTACCCTGCACATCTTCGGGTTGTGGGGGTGAGACCCACGCAGACACGTGGAGAATATGCAAACTCCACACGGACAGTGACCCGGGGCCGGGATCGAACCCGGGTCCTTGGCGTCTTTCAGTAAACTTTAACTACAATTCGCTGAATCGCGCCCAATATCTTGCAGGTAAAACAAATTAATACCACTCCACTGCCTGTGGAGGATTTTCGAGGCAGGGTGCCTCCTTTTGCAATTCATAGAATTTACAATGCAGAAGGAGGCCATTCAGCCCATCGAGTCTGCACCGGCTCTTGGAAAGAGCGCCCTACCCAAGGTCAACACCTCCACCCTATCCCCATAACCCAGTAACCCCACCCAACACTAAGGGCAATTTTGGACACTAAGGGCAATTTATCATGGCCAATCCACCTAACCTGCACATCTTTGGACTGTGGGAGGAAACCGGAGCACCCGGAGGAAACCCACGCACACACGGGGAGGATGTGAGATGCTTCCCTCTGATGCTCGTATCCCAGACAGGATTCTTTGGGCTGTTATTAGAATAATAACAAGATATTTGCTGCCACATGGCTGTTTCTGTCATGCGACCACAGAATCAAGATTCCCATTATTCACACAAATGAGTGGATGGCATGAGCCATTGCCACACAACGGGGAATGAATAAAACAATTTCCGCCTTACTTGTGATGAAGTGGTTCCTTGCCAATGCTCTTTGTCGGATCTCAAGTTTGCAGATGCCAAGTCTGGGGTGACCATTGTATCCCAGTTTCTGTAAACATCCTGACAATTGTAATTGTGAATTCCACAAGTGACCTATTGCATCCTGGGGCGAAATTCTCCGTTATCGGTGCAAGGTCCACCGATCGGCGCAAAAAACGGCGCAAATCTGACTTGCGTCACGCCGGAAAAATCGTTGCAAAGTCTCCGGCCCGAAATGGGCTAGCAGCGATGTGATGGGATCCGCGCTTGCGCACGTGGTTCACGCCGTGCAGTGTCATACACGCCGCACGGCGTGACGGTTCATAAGGACGCGCTGCTCCCCCCCACCCGACCGGAACACCCGACCGGAACACCCGACCGAAACACCCGACCGGAACACCCGACTGGATGGCTGGCCGCCGCTCAGCCCCGAGGTTCGAGTCACGCGATGTGGAGGCGCTCCTGGACGCGGTGGAGCAGAGGAGGGAGGCCCTGTATCCTGGGCACGGCCGCAGAGTTGCCCCACGCCACAGCTGGCGTCTGTGGAGGGAGGTGGCAGAGGCCGTCACCGCTGCGGCCCTGACACCACGGACAGGCACCCAGTGCCACAAGAAGGTGAATGACCTGTCAGAGCAGGCAGGGTGAGCTTCCCCCCCCCCGCACGATATCCATATCCCCCCCTCCCCCTCCCCATATCCCTCCCTCCCACATATCCCCCCTCCCCCATATCCCCCCTCCCCCATATCCCCCCTCCCCATATCCCCCCTCCCCCATATCCCCCCTCCCCATATCCCCCCTCCCCCATATCCCCCTCCCCATATCCCCCCTCCCCCATATACCCCTCCCCCATATCCCCCCTCCCCCATATCCCTCCTCCCCCATATCCCCCTCCCCCATATCCCCCCTCCCCCATATCCCTCCTCCCCATATCCCCCCTCCCCATATTCCCCCTCCCCATATCCCCATATCCCCCCTCCCCCATATCCCCCCTCCCCCATATCCCCCATAACCCCCCTCCACATATCCCCTCTCCCCATATCCCCCCTCCCCATATCCCCAATCCCCCATATCCCCCTCCCCATATCCCCCCTCTCCCATATCCCCCCTCCCCTATATCCCCCCTCCCCCATATCCCCCCTCCCCCATATACCCCTCCCCCATATCCCCCATATCCCCAAGTGATTCCAGCCCTAACCTTAACCTCTGCAATACACGTGCAACCGATGGCGTGCATTCATATACCTGCCTAACACTGTTGCCTTTTACCCCTGCCACCCCCCCCCCCCACAGGAGAAGCGCGCACACAACAATAGGGAGCATGTGAGGACTGGAGGAGGCCCCGCTGATGAGAGGCCACGGACCGAACACGAGGAAAGGGCCCTGGAACTGACTGGCGGACCTGAGGACCGGGAGGTTGCTGATGCAGAGGTTGGGGGCGTACTAGCGAGTGAGCCACCGACAGCCCGTCCCCATATCCCCCCTCCCCTATATCCCCCTCCCCCATATCACCTGATCACTGCCTGCGTGTCTAACTATGCATGCTTCATTGTGTATCGCAGGAGAAAACGTCGAGGCACCCATCCCCGCAGATGCAGACCGCCCGCAGGATGCCCCTCGGAGGCCACGGGAGACGGAGAGACCCGGACCCTCCGGCATGCGACGCCCGCAGGATGCCCCTCGCACACCACGGGAGATGGAGAGACCCGGACCCTCCGGCATGCGACGCCCGCAGGATGCCCCTCGCACACCATGGGAGATGGAGAGACCCGGACCCTCCGGCATGCGACGCCCGCAGGATGCCCCTCGCACACCACGGGAGACGGAGAGACCCGGACCCTCTGGCATGCGACGCCCGCAGGATGTCCCTTGGAGACCACGGGAGACGGAGAGACCTGGAGCAACAGGGAGACGACGCCCCCGTCACGTGCGGGTGCGATGACGCAGGCGTGTGCCACCCAGCGACGAGAGGGGCAGCCACAGGCCCCCGTCACAGCCGAGCCAGGACACCACTACCCAGGACACCACTACCCAGGTCACCACTACCCAGGACACCACTACCCAGGACACCCCTACCCGGGACAGCACTACCCGGGACAGAACTACCCGGGACAGCACTACCCAGGAAGACGAAATACCGGACAGTGACTCAGAGTGGATGGGTGGAGACGAACCCCCACCCCAAAGTGCCATGGACTCAGAGTGGGACGAAGAGCACGACACAACGCCACTGCTGTCACCAACACCCTCCACCATCGCAGAAACACTCACCTCGGTTGGGCACTTTAGTGATGTGGCGTTGTGTCGTGCTCTTCGTCCCACTCTGAGAGGACATAGCTGCCCTCTCACAGGAGGCCATGAGCCAGTGCCAGCGCCAGATGGCAGAGGCGCTCAACGCCATGGCCCAGTCTCAGCAGGCCATAGCCCAGTCTCTGCAGGCCATGGCTCAATCTCTGCAGGCCATAGCCCAGTCTCAGCAGGCCATCGCTGAGGGCATCGGCGCCAGTGGCCATGTACGAGCTGGCGTCGCACAGTCACAGACAGGGTTTGCCAACCCCCTGGGCTCCATGGCTGCAAACCTGCAGACCCATGTCGATACCAGCACGGGTCTCCAGGACTGGCAGCGCCAGATGTCGGGGGGGCGTCGGATGGCCAGTCCGTTCGCATCCCCCACCCATGTAGAGGCCTGGGGGCCATCGGGCACCCCGAGGGAGGAGGAGGTGGTGTGGTCCGTCCCGGCTCCCCCTGTAGAGGATGTCCCGGAACACCGCAACACCTCGGACTCCCCTCCTTCCGTCCCAGGTGCATCGGGTGGGCAACGGGCAGGACAGGCTGGCAGCTCGCCATCCCAGTCGCCCGGGCCGCAGCCTGGCCCATCTAGGCCAGGACGCCCCAGGAAACGGCCGCCAAAGGGATCCTGTGTCAGAGGGCAGGAATCACAGGAGTCCACCTCCAGTTCTGCTGTACCGTCTGGGGAACCACGTAGACGTAGTCAAAGGGCCCGTAAGGCCAAACAATTAGACACTGAGTAAGTTGGCACGGGTGCAGGGCACAGATGAGTTTTAGGGGCTAGGGTACGTGCATGAACTCCTTTGGTTATTAAAGTCAATGTTACACCTACAGAAGCTGCCTTTGTGCTCTGTCCAAAGCGTGCGGGGGTGTCATGTACGTTGAGCGCAAGTGTGTGTGTGAGGGGTGGTCTTACCTCAGCCCCAGGTGAGTCTGCCCCCTTCCCCCTGGGCCGCCATCAACATCCCCCCGGGCAGAGGACGGGACTGTGCGCTGCAGTGTCACAGCCGCATGCAGGGATGGTCCGGGTGGATGGTGGTACTGTGGCCATGGGTCAGACATAGTCCAACGATGTGGAGCCAGGAGCTCATCGCAGGGCGGGTTGTCATCATCCTCCATGGCCTGCGATAGACACGTGTCCACCCGCAACTGTGTGAGCCCG
The DNA here is from genome assembly GCF_047496885.1 of Scyliorhinus torazame. NCBI lineage: Eukaryota > Metazoa > Chordata > Chondrichthyes > Carcharhiniformes > Scyliorhinidae > Scyliorhinus > Scyliorhinus torazame. Next base: position 10,774,766 of record NC_092709.1, read on the forward strand.
GCCCGTTGTGCCACAGGTGGATCGGCAATGGGGGGGGGGTGGTGTGCATGCGGGTGGGGTGGGTGGGGTTGGGGAGGGGGGTGAGGGTGCTGGGTGGGTGAATGGGTGGGGGTGTGGGTGGTCGGCTGTTGCCATGGTGTGCGGTCTGTGGCCACACTACCCGATTCCCACGCCCATCTAGTCAGTGAAGCGGGCGGCTATCAGTCTGTCCCGTGCCCGCTGGGCCAGCCGGTAACGGTGGACAGCCACCCGCCTGTGTCTAGCCCGTCTGCCCTGACCATTGCCCCAATCCCCCTCATCTGGGAGGACTGCGCCTCTTCCTGCTGCTCCTCCACTCCGCCCTCCTCTGCCTGCGGCACATCGCCCCTCTGTTGGGCTATGTTGTGCAGGACGCAGCACACCACAATGATGCGGCCGACCCTATCTGACCGATACTGGAGGGCGCCCCCAGAGAGGTCCAGGCACCTGAAACGCATCTTCAGCACGCCAAAGCACCTCTCTATCTCTCCCCTTGTCGCTACATGGGCATCATTGTAGCGGTTCTCCGCCTCATTGCGTGGCCTCCGTATAGGCGTCATCAGCCACGATCGCAATGGGTAGCCCCTGTCGCCCAGCAACCAGCCCCTCAGCCGGGGATGGCATCCCTCTACATGCCGGGGATGGATGACCGCGACAACACGAATGAGTCGTGTACGCTGCCTGGGTAACGGGCGCAGACGTGCAGGATCATCATGCGGTGGTCGCAGACCACCTGTATGTTCATCGAATAGGTCCCCTTCCTGTTGGTGAACACGGCCCTGTTATCTGCAGGTGGCCGCACGGCGACGTGCATCCCATCAATCGGTGGGGGGGGGGTGGGAACGACGACATGTCATCATTGCCCATATCCCCTCCTTCCCCCCAGCCAGGTGGCATGGACGTGACTGGTCATCACGTTGACGGGACTTCGGCCCATCCGGAAGGGAGAATATCGGCAGGCCCAAAATCGGCTGCCTTGCGCACACCCGTGCCATTCTCCGACGTCTGCGGCGCCATTAACGCCCCGCCGACTTTTCTCCCTTCGGAGACTTCGGCAACCTGGGGGGTCGGAGAATGATGCCCCTGATGTTCCTTCTTTAATGAGGGATACCCCAAGAAATCATTCACATTTCAATGGCTTTCCAGAGGCGTGTACACATAAACTGCTCCCTGGCTGTACCAAAACCACAAAGATTCCCTGAACGGTGCTTTCCCGAGGTCTCCCAGGCGAAGGTGATAGATCCCAATGCCACGGGTGCCTCGGGAAACTGCATATTACAGTGAGACTAGCTGTCTCTCTCTAACATGCAGATTTACAAAAAGGTGATGCCGCTTACAATGGGCGGGATTCATATCGCAACGTCTCGCGAGATAACGTTGGATCTCACGCGGCGCTGTGAGCCGGATCGGTTCTGGGAGTGAGGTCTCCCGGCTTCTATCGGCCACGTCGTGCTGCGCCACGGCACACTGTCTTTCAGGCACAACATGACCCGTTCAATCATGCCCTATATTTTGGAACTGTCTCTTTCATTGAAAGTAATCTGGAGCAATGAAAAGGGTCATGCGATCTGTTATGCGTTCTGTTGAACAACAGGTCGAGGGGGTCTTGTGGCGTCCCTACCGCTGGACCAGAAACTCCGAGTTCGTGTCCAACTCCAGGACCGGTTGGACACCGAAGGAGCGTTCAATGTGGTTCGATGGGCTGATAATCAGCTCTGGAATCCCGCCGCCACTCCCCCCCCCCCCCCCCCCCCCACTATTCCCCAAAGGGTAAAAAACAGCGTGGGTGCAAAGCTGCGCCTTAAAACTCAACACGCCTGGGTGGCTTGGTCCCTGTGAGGACAGGGAGAAAAAAACCTTTCCGCACAGCGAGTGATTTGGGTTCAATTGAGGCCGGTTCCACTGGGGCATTCAAAAGGCCATTCGATGATTCCTTGAATAGAAACAACATGCAGAAGCATTGGGGAAGAGGGGGAGGAATGGCACTTTTAGACATGATGCTCGTTTGAAGAAACGGTTCAGATAAGGTGGGTCAAATGTCCTCAATCTGCACCATAGCAATTGTGTGATCGACTGAGAACAAAATGTCCACCACTGGAAACAAAGACAAGAGCAGCTGTGCTGACTGTGGAGACACTTTCAGCCTCCAATCTTTGGGCAGAAAGGAGACAGAGAGAGAGTCCTGAGAGAGAGACAGAGAAAGACATGGCTTCGTGGGAGTGTATAGTTTTGTTATTGGAGTGGACTGAGGAGTAAACTCAAACCCCAATTTGATTTGATTTGATTTGATTTGATTTAATTTGATTTGATTTATTGTCACGTATCGAAGTACAGTGAAAAGTATTTTTCTTCAGCCGAGGAACATACGCAGTACGTACAGAGTAGACACAAGAATAATCAACAGAGAACATTGACAAATGGTACATCGACAAACAGTGATTGGTTACAGTGCGGAACAAGGGGCCAAACAAAGCAAATACATGAGCAAGAGCAGCATAGGGCGTCGTGAATAGTGTTCTTACAGGGAACAGATCAGTCCGAGGGGGAGTCGTTGAGGAGTCTTGTAGCTGTGGGGAAGAAGCTGTTCCTATATCTGGATGTGCGGGTCTTCAGACTTCTGTACCTTCTGCCTGATGGAAGGGTCTGGAAGAAGGCAATGCCTGGGTGGGAGGGGTCTCTGATAATGCTGTCTGCCTTCCTGAGGCAGCGGGAAGTGTAGACAGAATCAATGTGGGGGTGGCAAGCTTCTGTGATGCGTTGGGCTGAGTTCACCACAATCTGCAGTTTCTTGCGATCTTGGACCGAGCAGTTGCCATTCCAGGCTGTGATGCAGCCGCATATCTCTATCGCACATCTGCACAATGAGAATAAGCAACCCAGTTATTGTGTAACAATTATTAAAGATTATTAAAGAAAAGACATACACACGAACAGGACTATACCACGCCAAGAAAATTTAAGTGTATGAATTACTAAACAGTTTACGTAAAACGTACCCTTGTTACAAAATATATCCATGATCTCAATGGCGACACGGTGGCACAGTGGTTAGCACTGCTGCCTCACAGCTCCAGGGACCCAGGTCAATTCCAGCCTTGAGTAACTGTCTGTGTAGAGTTTGCACATTCCTCCCCGTGTCTGTGTGGGCTTCCTCCGGGTGCTCCCGATTTCCTCCCACAGTCCAAAGATGTGCAGGTTAGGTGGACTGGCCATTCTAAGTTGCCCCTTACAAACAAACAAAGAACAAAGAAATGTACAGCACAGGAACAGGCCCTTTGGCCCTCCAAGCCCGTGCCGACCATGCTGCCCGACTAAACTACAATCTTCTACACATCCTGGGTCCATATCCCTCTATTCCCATCCTATTCATGTATTTGTCAAGATGCCCCTTAAATGTCACTATCGTCCCTGCTTCCACCACCTCCTCCGGTAGCGAGTTCCAGGCACCCACTACCCTCTGCGTAAAAAACTTGCCTCGTACATCTACTCGAAACCTTGCCCCTCTCACCTTAAACCTATGCCCCCTAGTAATTGACCTCTCTACCCTGGGGAAAAGCCTCTGACTATCCACTCTGTCTATGCCCCTCATAATTTTGTAGACCTCTATCAGGTCTCCCCTCAACCTCCTTTGTTCCAGTGAGAACAAACCGAGTTTATTCAACCGCTCCTCATAGCTAATGCCCTCCATACCAGGCAACATTCTGGTAAATCTCTTCTGCACCCTCTCTAAAGCCTCCACATCCTTCTGGTAGTGTGGCGACCAGAATTGAACACTATACTCCAAGTGTGGCCTAACTAAGGTTCTATACAGCTGCAACATGACTTGCCAATTCTTATACTCAATGCCCCGGCCAATGAAGGCAAGCATGCCGTATGCCTTCTTGACTACCTTCTCCACCTGTGTTGCCCCTTTCAATGACCTGTGGACGTGTACTCCTAGATCTCTTTGACTTTCAATACTCTTGAGGGTTCTACCATTCACTGTATATTCCCTACCTGCATTAGACCTTCCAAAATGCATTACCTCACATTTGTCCGGATTAAACTCCATCTGCCATCTCTCCGCCCAAGTCTCCAAACAATCTAAATCCTGCTGTATCCTCTGACAGTCCTCATCGCTATCCGCAATTCCACCAACCTTTGTGTCGTCTGCAAACTTACTAATCAGACCAGTTACATTTTCCTCCAAATCATTTATATATACTACAAAGAGCAAAGGTCCCAGCACTGATCCCTGTGGAACACCACTGGTCACAGCCCTCCAATTAGAAAAGCATCCTTCCATTGCTACTCTCTGCCTTCTATGACCTAGCCAGTTCTGTATCCACCTTGCCAGCTCACCCCTGATCCCGTGTGACTTCACCTTTTGTACTAGTCTACAATGAGGGACCTTGTCAAAGGCCTTACTGGTGTCCATATAGACAACATCCACTGCCCTACCTGCATCAATCATCTTAGTGACCTCCTCGAAAAACTCTATCAAGTTAGTGAGACACGACCTCGCCTTCACAAAACCATGCTGCCTCTCACTAATACATCCATTTGCTTCCAAATGGGAGTAGATCCTGTCTCGAAGAATTCTCTCCAGTAATTTCCCTACCACTGAAGTAAGGCTCACCGGCCTGTAGTTCCCTGGATTATCCTTGCTACCCTTCTTAAACAGAGGAACAACATTGGCTATTCTCCAGTCCTCCGGGACATCCCCTGAAGACAGTGAGGATCCAAAGATGTCTGTCAAGGCCTCAGCAATTTCCTCTCCAGCCTCCTTCAGTACTCTGGGGTAGATCCCATCAGGCCCTGGGGACTTATCTACCTTAATATTTTTTAAGACACCCAACACCTCGTCTATTTGGATCTCAATGTGACCCAGGCTATCTACACACCCTTCTCCAGACTCAACATCTACCAATTTCTTCTCTTTGGTGAATACTGATGCAAAGTATTCATTTAGTACCTCACCCATTTCCTCTGGCTCCACACATAGATTCCCTTGCCTATCCTTCAGTGGGCCAACCCTTTCCCTGGCTATGCTCTTGCTTTTTATGTACGTGTAAAAAGCCTTGGGATTTTCCTTAACCCTATTTGCCAATGACTTTTCGTGACCCCTTCTAGCCCTCCTGACTTAGTGTACAAAAGATGCACAGATTTGGTGGGATTACGGGAATAGGATGGAGGAGTGGACCTAGTTAGGGTGCTCTTTCAGAGGGTCAGTGCCGGCTCGATGAGCTGAACAGCCTTCTTCTGCACTATAGGAATTCTATGGTTCTATGGATGCTGAACTCCTTAAGATTTCCCCTTTCCCCAAACAACATCCAAATTAAATAGACCTATAAATCAAAACCAGCTGAGAGCTACCATCCAATATCGGGATCATAATCAGATCTGGGAACCATCTTGTCCAGTGAAGACATTTAAACTGGCTTTACAAAGGTTTTCTGCACTGCCTTGGTTCTAAGACTTCGAGACTGTTAGATGTATACCTGGCCCTCTTGGCTATTATATGTAAAACCTGGGCTCCAGGCTGCTAGATATAAACTGGCCTCCCTGCTAATGAGAGCGCTGGAAATTACACCAGTGTACCCCTTTGATTGTGAATTCTGTATATTTGACTGTGTGTTCCCCCACAATCCTTGATTCTAGGAATTAGCATGTGTGTACCTCGCCGATCTCCTAATCAACTCGGTAAGCTAATAGGCGATTCACCCCTGATTCTATCTCGATGCCTGCTAACCTCATTACTTTGGCCTTTTGAAGACTGGCTACTGCTGTTGCTAGGCAGATTTCTACCTGTTGCTGGGCAAATGGCACCCTATTAAGTCTTGTTAAATTCGTTTTACTGCTGTTACCAGGCAAATCCATGACACTTGCGGACTTGAAGCATTCTGATAACATGATAAATCAACTCAGGAACAGTGTTGGTATTGATGTCTTGAGCAATCTTTGTCCAAAATGTGTGTTCCGTTGGCTGGAAGATTAGACTGTGTTAAAGTCTGTGTCTGATCACTGGACGAGTATAGGTAACTGCTTTCCCAGGTGGCGTGGACTCGGAAGTGTCTGTGCTTTATAAGGACATATAGAAAATTCTATAGAACCCACAGCACAGAAAGGTTATCCACACTGCTGTTCATACTCCAGCCAAGCCCACTGTCCCCCTACTCCCTCCCACCCAGTGAACATAGCCTTTCCTTTCTCCCTTTTGCATTCACCTGGTTTACCCATCAACGCCATTTGTCTCAACCGTTTTCTGTGGTAGCACGTTCCATGCTCCCACCCCTCTTTAGCTTTCAGGTTCCAATCGATTGGCTTCAGGTAGGTTCGAATTTGGAATCTCCGAAGCCACATTTATACCACAGCAGTCTGCAACGCGGCCCATGTTGTGCAACAGACTCAATTTTTCTTTTAATTGCCTAAAACCCTTCAGCAAGACTGGTTTCTACTCTTGGGATTGATCATGTAGATTTGATTTATAGCCGACTGAAATCTTCTGGCAGGTACCAATAAACAGGCATACCTTTGGACTGCGAACATTCAGCAGACTGAGAAGCAGCAATTAACCACATGCCCAGTCAGAGTTTAAACAAATAGAAGGTCAATATGTGGCTTCATTTGCACTTCACCAGCTTAACAATCGATTCTGTGAATGAATCTCGTTGCGCTAGAATTGCCGATTCTACCTTTTTCTTAATGGCCAGTGACAAAATCATAATACTTCTGAGTTGGAACGTAACGGGTTTCAACCCTGACTCAGATACTTGAGCTCAAAAATCAGAGACTCCCGTGCAGTACTGAGGGAGTGCGGAACTGTTGCGAAGGCAATCTCCAGGGTCAGATTAAATGGGGGGGGGGCACCATCTGTTCGCTCAGATGGTTAGAAATGATCCCAGAGAAGAATTTTGAAGAAGAGCAGGAGAGTTCTCCCTGGAGTCCTGGTTAATATTCATCTCTCGGTCAACATCAGTTTAAAAAACACACAATTGTCTGGTCGTTATCACATTGCTCCTTCTGCACAAATTGGCTGCTCTGGATTGGATTTGTTTATTGTCACGTGTACCGAGGTACAGTGAAAGGTATTTTTCTGCGAGCAGATCAACAGATCATTAAATACATGGGAAGAAATAGGAATAAAAGAAAATACATAATAGGGCAACACAAGGTACACAATGTAACTACATAAGCACTGGCATCGGTTGAAGCATACAGGGTGTAGTGTTAATGAGGTCAGTCCATAAGAGGGTCATTTAGGAGTCTGGTAACAGCGGTGAAGAAGCTGTTTTTGAGTCTGTTCGTGTGTGTTCTCAGACTTCTGTATCTTCTGCCCGATGGAAGAAGTTGGAAGAGTGAGTAAGCCGGGTGGGAGGGATCTTTGATTATACTGCCCGCTTTCCCCAGGCAGTGAGAGGTGTAGATGGAGTCAATGGATGGGAGGCAGGTTCGTGTGATGGACTGGGCGGTGTTCACGACTCTCTGAATTTTCTTTCGGTCCTTGGCCGAGCAGTTGCCATACCAGGCTGTGATACCTGGTACCTCCCGGGGCCAGATCCCCCCGCGCCCCCCCAAGAACCCCGGAGCCCTCCTGCGCCGCCAGGTCCCGCCGGTAAGGGGCCTACTCTAATTTATGCCGGTAGGACCGGCAAAGAACGGGTGGGACTTCAGCCCATCGCGGGCCGGAGAATTCGTGGACCCCCGGGGCCCATTGAGTCGCGCCGGTCCCTGCCATTCTCTGAGGCGGGTGGCGCGACTCACGCCGGGGCAATTTTTTGGGGGGCGGAAGAATTTGGAGGACGGCGGGGGTGGGATTCACGCTGACCCCCGGCGATTCTCCGACCCGGCGGGGGTTGGAGAATCCCGCCCCTGAAGTCAATGACCAGCTCTTCCTACATGTTTTTCCTACATGTGACTATGCTTCAAAACTGCTTCCTTGGCTGCAAAATACATCGCGGCATCCTGAAGCTGTGAAGATGCTCTCTAAAAACAACCATTCCTGAGCTCGATAGCAAGCAGCTGACAATACATCTTGTACATGTCTGCCATATGCAGACTGTGTCTGAAGGTGGCACCAATTAGGGTTTTAGAAACTCTAACGTTAAATGAAACAATGAAAACAGCGAAGGACTATTCTCAGCAGGACCAACCTCTTCACCCCGGCAAAGTCTTGCTCTGAAGATTTAAGGCTCCATTTCATCTTTCCCCCCGTGTATTTGTGAGTACACAGGCTAAACTTTCCTTGCAAAGATTTGCTTTCAATTCAAACAAAATTAGTTTAAGTGGCACGCAAATGGCTCAGCACATTTTTGTAGTATTCTATAAACACACGCATTTGGCCCATCAGACCAGTGCAGGAAATATTCAGCAGAATCTGTGGAAAGAGAAACACATAACGTCTACAACGAGAGGTCACGGATAGAGGCTGAGAGGCGGTAGATTTAGAACTGAGTTGAGGAGGAACTACTCCTCGCCGAGGGTGGTGAATTTGTGGAACTCGCTGCCCCATAGTGCGGTGGAATCTGAATCATTAAATTGTTTCAAGAAGGGGATAGATATATTTCTGATTTAAAAAATGGGTTAAAGGGGTATGGGGAGCAGGTGGGGAGGTGGATTTGAGACCAGGAAGAGATCAGCCATGATCTGATTGAATGGTGGAGCAGGCTAGAGGGGCTGAATGGCCGACTTCTGCTCCTAATTCCTATGTTCCTGTGTTTTAAGGCATCTCCACACCTGTGTTTTAAGTCAAACTTGGCTCTTATTAAGAACCAAAGTTCCCAGTTCTTTACTTCCAGATTCTGAAGAAGAATTACATTTGTCTCAAAGTATTAATTTTGGCTCTTTCTCAGATGCCGCCAAATCAGCTGAGGTTTTTCAACAATTTCTGTTTTAATTCAGATTTCCAGTATCTGCAGTGTTTTGCTTTTATATGTAAGTCTGTACTGGTGTTTATGTTCCACACTATTCCATTCCATCCCAGCAGCATATCTTTGGAGGGTCGCATGTTAGCACAGTGGTTAGCACTCTTGCTTCACAGCTCCAGGGTCCCAGGTTCGATTCCCGGCTTGGGTGGGTCACTGTCTGTGCGGAGTCTGCACGTTCTCCCCGTGTCTGCGTGGGTTTCCTCCGGGTGCTCCGGTTTCCTCCCACAAGTCCCGAAAGACGTGCCTGTTATGTGAATTGGACATTCTGAATTCTCCCTCTGTGTACCCGAACAGGCGCCGGAATGTGGTGACTCGGGGCTTTTCACAGTAACTTCATTGCAGTGTTAATGTGAACCTACTTGTGACAATAATAAAGATTGCGATTGTTCATTCCTTTATCCCTCTTCTGTTTATCTAACTTCCCCTTAAATGTAACTGCATCAATACTATTCATCTCAAACATGAGTTCCAAATTATAACCACTTGGTGAGTAAGATTATGGAAATGATTGGGTGTATAAAATTCTCCTTGAAGCCGTCAAATTAAAATAATAAAATGGTTGGCATTTATAATGGCATTTATAATGGCACCCTATCTCATAGGAAAGTCCAGACTGCTTGATGATTGTGAATCCTTTTTGAACTGTTTTGGAGGCCAATGCAATGTTGCGACTGAGAAAAGGAAGTCTTGCATTTATTTAGCACCTTTCAAGACCGTAGGATGTCCCACCGTGCTTTACAGCCAATTAAGCATTTCCCAATGTTGTTAGAGTGTTGTAACATAGGAAATACATTGGCGCACAAGGTCACACAAACAGCAATCTGATCGTCAACCAGGTATCTGCTATTTAGTGGTGTTAATTGAGGGAAAATATCAGCCTCAGGCCACCAGGGAGATCTCTCCTGCCCTAGTTTGAAACAGTGTCACAATATATTTTACATTCACCCGAGACAGTGACAGATGTGTCATCCGAAAAGACAAGAAACTAGACCAAACCTCATTCCAAAGACAATTTGGAAAGAACAGACATTTTCTGGTCAGTATTTAGGAACTTCTATCTCTTTTAATTGGGAGATTAACCGAAAGGCGGCACATTCAACAGTGCAGCACTCCCTCAGTATTCACCCTCTGACAGTGCAGCACTCCCTCAGTGCTGACCCTCTTAACAGTGCAGCACTCCCTCAGTACTGACCCTCTGACAGTGCAGCACTCCCTCAGTACTGACCCTTTGACAGTGCAGCACTCCCTCAGTACTGACCCTCTGACAGTGCAGCACTCCCTCAGTACTGACCCTCTGACAGTGCAGCACTCCCTCAGTACTGATCCTCTGACAGTGCAGCACTCCCTCAGTGCTGACCCTCTGACAGTGCAGCACTCCCTCAGTACTGACCCTCTGACAGTGCAGCACTCCCTCAGTACTGATCCTGTGACAGTGCGGCGCTCCCTCAGTACTGACCCTCTGTCAGTGCAGCACTCCCTCAGTACTGACTCCCTGATAGTGCAGCACTCCCTCAGTACTGACCCTCTGACAGTGCAGCGCTCCCTCAGTACTGACCCTCTGACAGTGCAGCACTCCCTCAGTACTGACCCTCTGACAGTGCAGCACTCCCTCAGTACTGACCCTCTGACAGTGCGGCACTCCCTCAGTACTGACCCTCTGACAGTGCAGCACTCCCTCAGTACTGACCCTCTGACAGTGCAGCACTCCCTCAGTACAGACCCTCTGACAGTGCAGCACTCCCTCAGTACTGACCCTCTGACAGTGCAGCTCTCCCTCAGTACTGATCCTCTGACAGTGCAGCACTCCCTCAGTATTGACCCTCTGACGTTGAGAGCGCCGCAGTGCTGGTGGCGACTCAGGCGTCGGCTTGGTCTTTGGTGACTCCGGGAGCGTGTCAAAATCCTCTTCATCCCCGGGTGGGAGCAAGGGGAGGACGGATTGTCCTGGAGCGGGGGCTGCGGTGGGGTGCGCCGGGGGAGGCGAGGGTGGCGCCGGGGCAGGGGTGTGCGTGTTTGTGGGGACCCAGCTGGAGCCAGATCCCTGAGGGAGACTGTGTATTGGCGGCCGTCGGGTACGTTACGTAGGCGTACTGCGGGTTCGCATGGAGTAGCTGTACTCTCGCAACCAACGGGTCCACCTTGTGGAGCCGCACGTGCTTGCGGAGGAGAACGGGTCCTGGAGCTGCCAGCCACGTTGGGAGCGAAACCCTGGAGGTGGACTTCCTGGGGAAGGCAAAGAGACGTTCATGGGGGGTTTCATTAGTCGCGGTGCACAGGAGCGACCGAATGGAGTGAAGTGGGTTGAGGAGGACCTGCTGCCAGTGGGAGGCCGGGAGGACCTTAGGGCCAGCTGAACAGCCGTCCAGACCGTCCCATTCTCCCGCTCCACCTGCCCGTTTCCCCTGGGGTTGTAGCAGGTCGTCCTGATCGACACAATGCCCCTGTTGAGCAGGCGCAGTTCCTCGCTCATAAATGAGGATCCCCGGTCGCTGTGGCCGTAGGCGGAGAAACTGAACAGAGCGAAGGTGGTGTTGAGGACTTTCATGACGGTGGCAGACGTCATATTGGGGCATGGGATGGCGAAGGGGAATTGGGAATACTCGTCGACCACATTAAGAAAGTACGTGTTGCGGTCGGTGGAGGGGAGGGGCCCTTTGAAGTCCACGCTGAGGCGTCCAAAGGGGCGAGAGGCCTTCACCAGGCGCGCACGGTCTGGCCGGTAGAAGTGCGGTTTTCACTCTGTGCAGACCTGGCAGTCTCTGGTGACAGTCCTGACCTCCTCGATGGAGTAGGGCAGATTGCGAGCCTTAATGAAGTGGTAAAAGCGGGTGACTCCCAGGTGACAGAGATCGTCGTACAGGGTCCGGAGTCGGTCCACTTGTGCACATGTACCTCGGGACAGGGTATTGGGGGGCTCGTTGAGCTTATCGGGGCGATACAAAATCTCGTAATTGTAGGTGGAGAGCTCGATCCTCCACCTCCAGATTTTATCATTTTTGATCTTACCCCGCTGTGTGTTGTTAAACATGAAGGCTACCAACCGTTGGTCAGTGAGGAGAGTGAATCTCCTGCTAGCCAGGTAATGCCTCCAATGCCGCACAGCTTCAACGATCACTTGGGCCTTCTTTTCGACGGAGGAGTGCTGAATTTCGGAGGCATGGAGGGTGCAGGAAAAGAATGCCATGGGCCTGCCTGGTTGAGGGTGGCCGCCAGAGCGACGTCTGATGCATCGTTCTCGACTTGGAAGGGGAGCGTCTCGTCGACCACGTGCATCGCGGCCTTGGCGATGTCGGCCTTGATATGGTTGAAGGCCTGGTGAGCCTCGGCCGTCAGTGGGAAAGCGGTGGAGTGAATGAGTGGGTGGGCCTTGTCCGCATAGGTTGGGACCCACTGGGCATAATACGAAAAGAACCCCAGGCATTGTTTGAGGGCCTTGGGGCAGTGGGGGAGGGGGAGTTCTATGAGGGGGCGCATGCGATCGGGGAGGGGCCCTAGAACTCCGTTCTGAACCACATAGCCGAGGATGGCTAATCGGTTCATGCTGAACACACACTTCTCCTAGTTGTAAGTTAGGTTGAGGAGTGTGGCGGTGTGGAGAAATTTGGAAAGGTTGGCGTCATGATCCTGCTGGTTGTGGCCGCAGATGGTGACGTTGTCCAGGTACGGGAAAGTGGCCCGCAGCCTGTACCGGTCAAACATTCGGTCCATCTCCCGTTGGAAGACCGAGAGCCCGTTGGTGACGCTGAAGGGAACCCTAAGGAAATGGTAAAGGCGGCCATCTGCCTCGAAGGCAGTGTATGGGCGGTCCGCCTTACGGATGGGGAGCTGGTGGTAGGCTGATTTCAGGTCCACTGTCGAGAAGACCCGGTACTGTGCAATCTGATTGACCATATCAGATATGCGTGGGAGGGGATACGCATCGAGCTGCGTATACCGATTGATGGTCTGACTGTAGTCAATGACCATCCTGTTTTTCTCCCCCGTTTTCACCACTACCAGTTGGGCTCTCCAGGGGCTGTTGCTGGCCTCGATGATACCTTCACGCAGCAGCCGCTGGACCTCATACCTGATGAAGGTCCTGTCCTGGGCACTGTACCGCCTGCTCCTGGTGGTGACGGGTTTGCAATCCGGGGTGAGGTCTGCAAACCGGGAAGGCGGGTCGACCTTAAGGGTCACGAGGCCGCACACAGTAAGGGTTGGTAGGGGCCCGACAAATTTCAGGGTTAGGCTCTGGAGGTTGCACTGGAAGTCCAGGCCGAGTAGCAAGGCAGCGCAGAGGTTGGGGAGGACGTAGAGCCGGAAGCCACTAACTCTACGCCCTGGGCGGTGAGGATGGCGATGCAGAACCCCTGGATCGCCACGGAGTGGGATCCGGAGGCCAGGGAGATTTTTTGGTTAGCGGGGTGTACCACGAGGGAGCAGCGCCTTACCGTATCGGGGTGGCTGAAGCTCTCAGTGCTCCCGGAGTCCAGAAGGCAGGAGATCTCGTGCCCGTCGACCTTCACCTTTGTCGAAGCGGTCGGGAAGTTGTGCAGTCGAGACTGGTCGATCGCGACCGAGGCGAGACGCGGCTGGTCGTCGGCGGTTGCAGGCGATGAGCGGCCCGATAAGGTGCCCGATGGGCAGGGGTCCTGAGGCGGGTAAGATAGTGGCGCCCACGGGCCGCACGTGTCCTGGGACAGGAAAGATGGCGGCGCCCTCGGCCCACACGTGTCTTGGGGCAGGCAAGATGGCGGTGCCCATTGGTTCTGAGGAAAGCAAGATAGTGGCCCCCACGGGCAGCACATGCTGTGAGTGAAGCAAGATGGCGGCGCCCACGGGCCGCACGTGGTCTGAGGAGAGGAAGATGGCGGCGCCCCCTGGCCGCACGTGGGGGGTGCCGGGAAAATAGCGGCGATTGAGCGGGCCTGGCACACTGCAGCGAAATGTCCCTTCTTACCACAGGCCTTGCAGAGCGCACTCCGTGCCGGGCAGCGCTGCTGGGGGTGTTTTGTCTGTCCGCAGAAGTAGCACTTGGGTCCCCCGGGGCTGGTTGGCTGCCGCGCGGCGCAGGCATGGGGTTGGCTGAGGGCGGTCGCTGATGGGGTCCACGATGGGGTGGCCGCTGGCGGGGTCCATGATGCACAGGGGGGTTGGGCCGTGCGGTCGGGGGCATACGCCTGTACGTTGTGTGAGGTGACCGTGAGCAAGAGGGCTAGATTCTTGGTCGCCGCGAGGTCAAGCGTGGCCCCTTCTTAGAGGCGCTGGCGGGTGTAGTCAGACCCTATGCCCGTAACGAACACGTCTTTAGCAAATGCAATGTTGTCATTCATCTCAAGAGGCTTGGAATATAAAAGCAGGGATGTACTCCTGAAGCTTTATAAAGCATTAGTTAGGCCCCATTTAGAATACTGTGAGCAATTTTGGGCCCCACACCTCAGGAAGGACATACTGGCACTGGAGCGGGTCCAGCGGAGATTCACACGGATGATCCCAGGAATGGTAGGCCTAACATACGATGAACGTCTGAGGATCCTGGGATTATATTCATTGGAGTTTAGGAGGTTGAGGGGAGATCTAATAGAAACTTACAAGATAATGAATGGCTTAGATAGGGTGGATGTAGGGAAGTTGTTTCCATTCGCAGGGGAGACTAGGACCCGGGGGCACAGCCTTAGAATAAAAGGGAGTCACTTTAGAACAGAGATGAGGAGAAATTTCTTCAGCCAGAGAGTGGTGGGTCTGTGGAATTCATTGCCACAGAGGGCGGTGGAGGCCGGGACGTTGAGTGTCTTTAAGACAGAAGTTGATAAATTCTTGATTTCTCGAGGAATTAAGGGCTATGGAGAAAGTGCGGGTAAATGGAGTTGAAATCAGCCATGATTGAATGGTGGAGTGGACTCGATGGGCCGAATGGCCTTACTTCCACTCCTATGTCTTATGGTCTCTCATTAGCAGGTTCGATTGTTCAGTGGCCGAAACGGCCTGGCAGTCAAAGTCTCTCACCAGGGTGAGCAGGGCACGCCAGAAACCTTCCACAGACTCACCAGGAAGTTGGTGCTGCGTGGATAGGAGGTGCCTGGCGTAGATCATGTTGGTCTATTGATCGTAATTCTCCTTCAGTAGCGCCATGGCCTCTGCGTAGGTAGGCGCGTCCTGGACGAGGGTAAAAACGTTGGAGCTCAGCCGCGTGTACAGTATCTGGAGCTTCTGAGATTGGGTCTGGTGCCGACCCGCTGTATGCTTCAAAGCATCTAGGCAATGTTGGAAGTCCTTTTTGGCGTTGTCTGCTTGAGGATGCAGCTGCAGGCGATCTGGCTTGATGCGGAGGTCCATCTCTGAAAAATCTCTGTGTAATAAATTGATGCACTATCAATTACGACGAGATGAGAGTAGAATGTAATCAAGGCTTTATCACACAGAGATGTGTGGCCTCCTACAGCAGCTTACGAAATGGCTGCTGTTCAGAGAGCACACACATTTATACTCCGCCTCCTGGGCGGAGCCAGCAGTCAGGGATCTACCCCCATACCTGTAGTACAGGGGCCTTACCGTAATACCCATATATACAATATAATACAACAGTGGTGACTACCACAAAGATGTTCACTGTATGTTTTAAAAAGGTTAACTTGAGTTCATAGAATAAATATTGTTTTGCTTAAAAAAATACTTTTCCATTTCTGCTGTATCACGCCTATAGAGTGGGCTGTGTGCTCCCCATACCACAATCTATTCAAAGTTGTGGGTCAGGTGAACTCCATGATATACTTTGGGGTTCTCGAAACGCTGGCCCATAACAAATTGGGGGCTCATCCGGGATAAAAGTCTATCTATTGGATTTGTTTGTTGGATTGTCTATTTGTTGGATTGGCTGAGTGAACTTAAAGACAGTGAGGGGTGAGCATATTGTGGTTACTTTTCAGTTGTGGTATTTCAGTTTAAGTAGGGAGTGTGTTGTGGACAATGGCTCTTTCAGAGGCTCTGAAGTTTTTGGGGGTGGAGACGGTCACACGCAGTACCTTACGGACAGAGACTAAAAGCAGACTGTTAGATTTGGCAGAAACATTGCAGTTAACATTACCTGACAAAATGCGAAAAGATGAGGTAATTATGGCGGTGGCTAAGCATTTAAAGTTGCCTGAGATACAGTTTGATTCATTAGAAATGGCAAAGATTCAGTTGTAGATTAAGCAACTTGAACATGAAAAAGTATTAAAACAGCTTGAATATGCAGTGAGAGAAAAAGAAAGAGAAAGGGAGATACAGATCAGGGAAAAAGTAAAGGAGCGAGAAGAAAGAAACAAAGAAAGAGATAGCGAGGAAAAGGAAAGAGATAGAGAGGAAAGGGAAAAAGAGAGAGAGTTTGAACTTCAGAAAATGGCTTTGAAACATAACAGTCAGTTAAAATTGGCAGACATAAAGGGAAACGTACAGTTGGAGGATAGTGATGAGGATAGTGAGAAAGAGCGTCATAGTCGAAGGCTTGGTGGGGATCTATTTAAATATGTCCAAGCATTGCCAAGGTTTGACGAGAAGGAGGTGGAAGCCCTTTTCATTTCATTTGAGAAGGTAGCTAAACAAATGAAATGGCCACAGAGCATGTGGGTATTACTGATTCAAACAAAGCTGGTGGGTAGGGCTAGTGAAGCGTTTGCATCACTACCGGACGAGGGATCTGGGACGTATGAGGAGGTGAAAAAATCCATCTTAGGTGCATATGAACTAGTGCCTGAAGCCGACAGACAAAGGTTTAGAAATTTAAGGAAAGAATTTGGTCAAACATACATGGTGTTTGAAA
The DNA here is from genome assembly GCF_047496885.1 of Scyliorhinus torazame. Lineage (NCBI taxonomy): Eukaryota > Metazoa > Chordata > Chondrichthyes > Carcharhiniformes > Scyliorhinidae > Scyliorhinus > Scyliorhinus torazame. The sequence continues at coordinate 10,791,470 of NC_092709.1, forward strand.
GGCTCAAACAGAGTAATTTTGATAGGTGGATAAGGGCTTTGAAAATAGATCAAGCATATAAATCTCTCAGAGAAATTATACTTTTGGAGGAGTTTCGAAATTCAATTCCTGATGTCGTGAGAACTCATGTGGAAGAGCAGAAAGTTAAAACTGCGAGATTAGCAGCAGAAATGGCGGATGATTATGAATTAATTCATAAATCAAAGCTTGGTTTCCGACATCAGTTTCAGCCTGTGAGAGACAGAAACTGGGGACATGAGAAACACTCAAGTGGTAAAGGTAAAGGTGATATGATGGAAGATAATAAGGAGAGTGTACCTCAGATTAAAAAAGAAATCCAGGAGGGTGGAAGAGACATGAAAAGTTTCAAATATTTTCACTGCAATAAACTAGACCATGTAAAGTCAGTGTTGACGAAAAGCACTGGGAGGCTGATGTGGGAAAACAGGATAAGACAGTGGGGCTTGTTAAAGTGGTAAAGGAAAGCCCAAGTGAAGCGAAGGAGGTGCAAAAGATTGTACAGCCTGATCAAGGGGTGATTGATGAGAAGGTGCCAGATCTCTTTGAAGAATTTACTTGTGTGGGTAAAGTTTACTCATGCGTATCAGGAGGAGCAGGTAAAGAAGTCACAATTTTAAGAGATACGGGAGCTAGTCTATCTTTAATGGTAAGAGATGAGGAGTTCTGTAGTTTGGGAAGAATATTGCCAGAAAAGGTGGTAATATGTGGAATTCAGGGTGAGAGGAATAGTGTTCCATTATATAAGGTGAGGTTGGAAAGTCTAGTGAAGAGTGATGAAGTGGTAGTAGGAGTAATGGAGAAACTAGGAATACAGTTTATCTTGGGTAATGATATAGCTGGGTCACAGATGGGGGTGATGCCTACTGTGGTGGATAAGCCAGTGGAAAATCAGACAACTGAAGTGTTGAAGGACGAATATCCTGGGGTTTTTCTGGATTGTGTAGTAACAAGGTCACAAAGTCACAGGTTAAGACAAGAGAATAAATCAAAGATTGAAGATGAAGTGGAAGTTCAATTATCAGAAACGATTTTGATCGGATGGTTGAAAAAGACCAAGAACAGGTGGAGGATGAGGCGGATATTTTTAGTTCAGGAAAATTGGCTGATTTACAACAGAAAGATATAGAAATAGAACGGACGTATCAGAAAGCATAAACAGAAGAGGAATCTGAGTGTATACCAGAGTGTTATTACCGTAAAAGTGATGTCTTGATGAGAAAATGGAGACCTTTACATATACAGGCGGATGAAAAGTGGGCAGACGTTCATCAAGTAATATTGCCGGTAGGGTATAGAAAGGAGGTATTACAAGTTGCACATGAGGTACCAGGGGAGGTCATTTGGGAATAAGGAAAATTCAAGAAACATTTTTATTGGCCTGGACTACATAAAGATGTAGTTACATTTTGTCAATCCTGTCACATATGTCAAGTGATAGGGAAACCTCAAGCAGTGATAAAACCAGTGCCCTTAATACCCATTCCAGCATGTGAGGAACCTTTTACAAGGGTCCTAATTGATCGCTTCCTAAAACAAAAAGTGGCAATCTTTTGACGATAATGGATGTGTCTACGAGGTTTCCAGAGGACATTCCAGTACGTAATATTACAGCTAAAAAGATTGTGGAGGAGTTACTTAAATTCTTTACTAGATATGGACTTCCCACAGAAATACAATCGGATCAAGCATCAGATTTTACCTCAATGTTATTCAAAGAAGTTATGGATAGCTTAGGAATAAAACAATTTAAATCAACTGCGTACCATCCAGAATCACAGAGAGCGTTAGAAAGGTGGCATCAGACATTAAAGACAATGTTGAGGGCTTATTGTCACGATTATCCAGAGGATTGGGATAAAGGAATTCCATTCTTACCGTTTGCAATTAGGGATGCACCAAATGAGTCAACCAAATTCAGTCCTTTTGAACTAATTTTTGGTAATGAGGGAAGAGGACCACTTAAATTGATTAAGGAAAATTTGGTGAGTGAGAAATTGGAAATTACATTATTGGATTACGTGTCAAATTATGTGTCAAATTTTAGGGAACGATTAAATAGAGCAGGTGAATTGGCGAGACAACATTTAAAAGTTGCATGAAATGTGATGAAACAGGTAGCGGACAAGAAATCCAAAGTTCGTAGTTTTGTCAGTGGAGATAGAGTTTTAGTGTTGTTCCCAGTAGTAGGTGAACCTTTAAAAGCAAGGTTTTGTGGACCTTATCAGATTGAAAGGAAATTAAGTGAGGTGAATTATGTGGTAAAAACACCAGATAGAAGGAAGACTCACCAAGTGTGTCATGTGAATATGCTTACAAAGTACTTTGAAAGGGAAGGAGAGAAAAAAAAGGAGGTTTTAATGATTCTAACTCAAAGTGACAAATCAAATCCAGGTGACTGTGAATTCCACATACCTCAAATTAAATTGGAAAATGAGGATGTTCTTAAAATTAGGGACAAATTGTTGAGTTACCTTCCAGAGAAAAAACGGACTGACCTGAAAGAGTTATTGATATCACATGGGCAAGTTTGTAGAGATAAATTGGGAAGTACTAAAATGGCTATACATGATGTAGATGTGGGAAATGCTGTTCCAATCAAACAACATCCATATAGACTTAACCCTTTAAAATTGGCACAGGATAACAAAGAGATTGAGAGTATGCTTAAAAATGGCATAATTGAAGTGGGTTGCAGCCAATGGAGCTCACCCACAGTGATGGTACCAAAACCAGACGGTACCCAACGGTTGTGTGTGGACTATAGAAAGGTTAATGCAGTTACAGGAATGGACTCTTATCCTATCCCATATTTGGAGGATTGCATTGAGAAGGTGGGACAATCAGATTTTATTTCCAAACTGGATTTACTTAAAGTTACTGGCAGGTACGTTAATCCGAAAGAGTGAAGGGGATTTCAGCTTTTGTGACTCCAGATGGTATATACCAATTCAAAGTTATGCCATTTGGCATGAACAACGCCCCAGCCACATTTCAACGGTTACCGAACAAAGTTGTTTCAGGATTACCCAATTGTGCGGTAGACATCGACAATCTGGTAATTTTCAGCCAGACATGGAAAGAACATTTAAAACATCTGATGGAGTTATTCAATCGACTTCAGGAGACGGGTTTGGTGATAAACCTAGCCAAAAGTGAATTTGGGAAAAGCCCAAGTCACTTTCCTTGGCGATACAATCAGACAGGGCCGAATGGTCCCACAGGATGTGAAACCAACAGTTATTGAGGAGTTTCCGATACCCTCGACAAGAAGCGAAATAATGCGATTTCTTGGCTTGAGTGGATTTGATTGAACATTTATGAAAAATATTTGTACTGTGGTTGCTCCACTGATGGACTTGCTGAAGAAACGTCGAAAATTTCAGTGGACAACGAACTTTCAACAGGCATTTGACTGCCTGAAAGCTGTGATAACCAATGCTCCTGTGTTGGAGAATTACAAGGGACTCTGTGATCAGATTGAACTAAAGTATCTGACTTTAAAGAGAAATGCCGAGGCATAGAGAAATGGATGGATCGTGCAGAGACCTTCTTGTTCAAAGAGACTGTCAATCAGGAAGGATTTCAGTTGGAGGAAGAAGAACAACAATGGACTATATTACTATACCTGTTTGTGTGTGCTGTTTTTTGAAACAAAAAAGTATATTTACTGTGTGCATTTCTTAAAGGATAGTGAAAAGGTGAAAAATGAAACCATCTTGAAGTTGATGGTCTATTTTTTTTTCTTGGGGGGAGGTGTCATGTGAGAGTATCTTTAAGAAATGGGTGTTTTTATAGAATAACTGTGGTGGGTGTACCTTTAAGAAATGGGTGTTTATTACTGCAGTGATGTCAGAGAGTGGGTGGAGCTGGGCTGTCAGCTTTTTACTTTTGCTTTAGGCTTTTTTGCTGCAGGGTGGGTTTGGTTTCATTTTAGTTTTGGAGAAGCTGCAATCACAGCAGGATGTGTGTGAATCTCTGCAAGCTTATGAGTGTCCATTTGCTGATTTCAACGTGGTCACTGTTCTCAGTATTGAAGTTAAGCCTGATGTCTTTCTGTAAAAAGGTGTCTTTAAGTCTTATGGATGTTAAAAGGAAAGTTTAAAGGATTACTTAGCGGTGTATTCTTTGGGGGTTGTATTTGAATTGATGGTTGCTAAGATGTTCACTGTATGTTTTAAAAAGGTTAACTTGAGTTCGTAGAATAAACATTGTTTTGCTTTAAAAAATACTTTTCCATTTCTGCTGTCCCACCCCTGTAGAGTGGGCCGTGTGCTCCCCATACCACAATCTATTAAAAGTTGGATGTCAGGTGAACTCCATGAAACACTTTGGGGTTCTCTAAACCCTGGCCCATAACAATATCAGTCATACAGAACGCGGGACTGAGCATCTTGAGTGAAGTCAAGAATATCTTTATTTATGTCAGTTTCAAATTCTATTGATCATGTCAAATTCCAAACAAATACAGAAATTGAAAGTTGTTTGTCCAACGCAAATACGGATGATTGAATCCAAATCAAGACACAATTCAGTTTGCAAAATGCATGATGTAAAACTGGAACAAAAGTAAATGGCTGTTTGCGAAGCAAAGTAGAACTAGATTTTGTCGGTTAGGTTAAGATGAATTCCGAGAGAGAAAGAGAGAGAAAGAGAGAGGGCTTCAAGATGATTTTGGAGAGCACGAGAGAGAGAGAGAGAGAGTTCTCTCTCTGTCTCATAAGTAAAACATAATCGTTAATATTCTATCCCCTTTCTAACTGCGCTTGGGTTAAAATATTTATAATTCATTTAATTCGATGAAATGTCTTTCTATTCAGTTTTAAGTGATAATATGGCGTGGGAGAACGTCTCTTTGTTTCAAACCACCTGTTTCCCACCATGTTCTCCAGAACTGGGATGTTTGCCCAGTAATGACAACAATGAGTCTAAAGTCAGTCCGAACACTGACTTTCTTATCAGGGGCGGGATTCTCCGCGGTCGGCGCGATGTCCGCCGACTGGCGCCAAAATCGGCATGAATCAGTCCGGCATGGCTCTGCCCCCAAGGTGCGGAATTCTCCGCATCTTGAGGGGCCGAGCCCTCACCTTGAGGGGCTAGGCCCGCGGCGGACTGATTTTCGCCCCGCCAGCCGGCGGGAAAGGCCTTTGGTGCCCCGCCAGCTGGCGCGGAAATGACTTTGCCGGGCGGCGCATGCGCGGGAGCGTCAGCGGCCGCTCACGGCATCCCCGCGCATGCGCAGTGGAGGGAGTCTCTTCCGCCTCCGCCATAGTGGAGACCACAGCAAAGGCGGAAGGAAAGGAGTGCCCCCATGGCACAGGCCCGCCCGCGGATTGGTGGGCCCCGATCGCGGGCCAGGCCACCGTGTGGGCACCCCCCGGAACCAGATCGTCCCGGGCCCCCCCCCAGGACCCCGAAGCCCGCCCGCGCCGCCTTGTCCCGCCGGTAAGAGAGGTGGTTTGATTCTCGCCGGCGGGACAGGCATTCCAGCAGCGGGACTTCGGCCCATCGCGGGCCGGAGAATCGCCGGGGGGGGGCCCGCCAACCGGCGCGGCGCGATTCCCACCCCCGCCGAATATCCGGTGCCGGAGAATTCGGCAACCGGCAGGGGCGGGATTCACGCCAGCCCCCGGCGATTCTCCGACCCGGCGGGGGGTCGGAGAATCCCGCCCCAGATCTTTCCCATGCTCTCAGCATTTTCTGCTGTTGTGGCTAATATATATGATTTTCAGTAGTGTAATGTCACCTAAATCATTTCTTTCCTCAAACCTTTATTACCTATAAAAAAGAAGGTTTCTATCAAATGGCCTGAACTTTACACTTCGCTGCTGGTGGGTTTTTAGTACAACTGGGCCTCCTGCTGGATTGCCGCCTTCCTCGGCCGCTCAGCGATTTTAAGCTGGGGCCTTGGCCGGGCTGCCTGCCCTTTCCCCAACTGAGGCCAATTATTCATCACTCAAGGACCGTTTTCCACCCAACCTCAATTTTAATGCGGGTGGGAGAATTTCCCAGGCGCTGGTGGGGCCCAAAAATGATTAGGTTTGGGCCTCAGGCGGGAAGGGTTGCGCCACCCTCAGAAGCTCACTTTTAACTTTGGGCGACCCCTGTCCTTAAGGACCAATGGCCGCTGGACCTCCTCCCATCGACCCCCCCGCCCAGTCTCTCATTGAAACACCAATACACATGCTCCCCCCCTCCCCACCGCCACTTGTCTATAGCCCTGCAGGGGGCTGGCAGAGACCCGTCGTGGATCTAGCAGCTTCAGCACTTCCGGGTCAGAGGCTGCGCGTGTGCACGGCGGCGGCCTCCAGCTGCCGTACTGCGCTCCATGGCAGACTCAGACCGCGGGGCTGGACTTCCCAAAGAGTGACCCCGATGGGCCGCGTGCCCGAACCTGAAAACTTGCCCAGTCCCGTAGAGGCCCCCCCCTGCCCTCCGATCGCCCCGCCCCCGACCATGGCGGCCACAGACTGAATCTGCAGCCGCCATGTGATCCCGAATGGCAGGATCACATTAGATCCACCCCGGCGGGACTACGGCCGGTCAGGGTGCGGAGAATGGCCGGGCGGGCCTCCAGCAATGGCCGCAGGTAGGGGATACGTGGCGCGCGGGCTTTTCGGGGCCCGGAGAATCGGGGAACCTGCGCTGGACCCGATTCCATGCGGGAAACTGGATTCTCCGCCCCCTCCGCCGGGCTGCGGAGAATCCAACCCCTCGTCTCTGTCGACCTCATGAAATTCCTCTCCCGTCCGCTGCTGCTTCTGTCGCTGTAGCGACCAGGGAGCCGTCAGCCAATCAGGTTGGTCGGCAGCTCTGTCCGGCGGGGCCTCCTCCTGAGTGAGGGGACGGAACTCCCGCCTGTGGCCAATTGGCGCTCGTGGGAGGCCGAAATGGCGGCGGGGCAGGCAGTGTCGGCGGGGGAGGTGTTCTCCGTCAACTCATCGGATGGCGAGGTGGGAAACCACGTGAGCTATCCCGGCTGCTGTCTGTTACACCAGGCTGGGGTGGAGGGCCTAAATCAGGGGAACGTGCTTCGAGTGGGGAAAGAGCCAGAAAGTGTTTCGAAAAGCAAATTGTTCGGTAAACCAGCGAATCGCTGAAAATAACCGCAGAGGAAGTCATCACCGTGTTCAACAATGCTGCTCTCTAATTACAGACTTGTCTTTTCACCAGCCAGGTTCCGCAGTCATATAATAAAGTGCAGCCTTTCAGCTCGTCACAGCAGGGAGCAAGAGAAATGCGCTTCTCTGTCCATAACGACAAGCTGTAGTCAAGGTGCCTTTTAAAAAAAGGCAGGGCTGACAGATAGTTAACATTCCCACTGTCAGGGTGTACTGTCTGAGCATGCCCATTGCTGAGCTGTCAGGAGATTGAGTGTAGTGTACGGGTGGGTGGGGGGGGGGGGGGGGGGGGGAGTGTACATACAGTTGCACCTTGCCTACATCCCAGCAAGATGAATGTGCACATTGTCACCCTCTCCCGTGCTGCTCCCCCAAGTCATTAGGCTGACAATACAGTAATTGATGGCTTGACATGGGAGTCTGTTATGAAGCTGCCCCTTTCTCCCAGTTTTCAAGCTGGCCCCTGCTCGCTATTTAAACAGCGTGTGGTTATCGAGTATGTCAGCGCATCTGTCTTCCCGTCCAGATTCCCGTCGTCTAAGTAATGACATGGAAACGGCACAGTATCCGCTGATGGATGCTGGCGTCAAAAAAGGTTACTCTTGTGCCGAGGGGCTTCTGTAGGTGGAGGTGACTCAGTAATGGCCGGCGTGTTATTCTTAATGTACTGGGAACAGCTGAGCATAACTTGGTTAACTCTTTACAAGAGCAAGTAGTACACTGCGATGTGGGCGGAAACGAAGAGCTGTTTTAAACTCTGAAATCTGCTACAAGTCCTCTTATTAACTGGGTCAAGGGGCATGCATTCAAACTAAATACTTGGCACTTAGCCCCACTGTGATGTTGTACAGTGCTGTACGGCATGCAATGGCCTCTCTTTGATAGTGTGCCGATATGTTTTAATCCTCATCGGAAATAAAATGTAGATGAAGCATATTTTTTTAAAAAATCACTGTAATCCAATTCTGCTCCAGGATGTGACCATTCAGCTCTGTGCGTCTATGTCGGTTTTTATGCTCCATTGAGCTTCCTCCCAGTCTGCTTCACCTGAGTCCATCACAATGTCATTCTGTGCTTTTCCCCCTCATATGTTTATCCAACTTCTCCTGAAGTACACCCATACTATTTACCTCAACCCGTGCCTGCGGGGGTTTCCTCCGGGCGCTCCGGTTTCCTCCCACAAGTCCCGAAAGACGTGCTTGTTAGGTGAATTAGACATTCTGAATTCTCCCTCAGTGTACCCGAACAGTGGCGACTAGGGGATTTTATTGTGGCGGCGAGTTCCATGTTAATTCCCCCTGATGAATTCTGTATTGAATTAAAAAAAAGATTTTTATTAGAAGTTTCCAATTTTAACAATTCAACAATTAGACATATAAAACACATAATATTTACAGAAAAGGATGTTTCTTCGGCCCTCACCCTTTCCTTGCCCCCCCCCCCCCCATTGATAGTCAGGCTCCATCCCGGCCCCTTCTTCCGCCATGGGTGTTGTAGCGTTATATTCTTTCTTTCATTTTGTGATTTTTTCTGTTACCCCTATGGCTTCACTGGAGGCTCTCTGCCTCCTCCCCCCTCTCTTTGCCCATGTCCCCACCACAAATGTCTGCATCTTGTTTAAATGCTTACTATTTGGGCCGAAGGTCCATTTAAGAACATAAGAACTAGGAGCAGGAGTAGGCCATCTGGCCCCTCGAGCCTGCTCCACCATTCAATGAGATCATGGCTGATCTTTTGTGGACTCAGCTCCACTTTCCGGCCCGAACACCATAACCCTTCATCCCTTTAGTCTTCAAAAAACTATCTATCTTTATCTTAAAAACATTTAATGAAGGAGCCTCTACTGCTTCACTGGGCAAGGAATTCCACAGATTCACAACCCTTTGGGTGAAGAAGTTCCTCCTAAACTCAGTCCTAAATCTACTTCCCCTTATTTTGAGGCTATGCCCCCTAGTTCTGCTTTCACCCGCCAGTGGAAACAACCTGCCCGCATCTATCCTATCTTTTCCCTTCATACCTAGTGAATCTCCTCTGCACACCCTCCAGCCCCAGTATGTCCTTTCTCAAGTAAGGAGACCAAAACTGAACACAATACTCCAGGTGTGGCCTCACTAACACCTTATACAATTGCAGCATAACCTCCCTAGTCTTAAACTCCATCCCTCTAGCAATGAAGGACAAAATTCCATTCGCCTTCTTAATCACCTGTTGCACCTGTAAACCAACTTTTTGCGACTCATGCACTAGCACACCCAGGTCTCTCTGCACAGCAGCATGTTTTAATATTTTATCATTTCAATAATAATCCCGTTTGCTGTTATTCCTACCAAAATGGATAACCTCATATTTGTCAACATTGTATTCCATCTGCCAGACCCTAGCCCATTCACTTAGCCTATCCAAATCCCTCTGCAGACTTCCAGTATCCTCTGCACTTTTTGCTTTACCACTTATCTTAGTGTCATCTGCAAACTTGGACACATTGCCCTTGGTCCCCAACTCCAAATCATCTATGTAAATTATGAACAGTTGTGGGCCCAACACTGATCCCTGAGGGACACCACTAGCTACTGATTGCCAACCAGAGAAACACCCATTAATCCCCACTCTTTGCTTTCTTTAATTAACCAATCCTCTATCCATGCTACTACTTTCCCCTTAATGCCATGTATCTTTATCTTATGCAGCAACCTTTTGATTTATATGTGCAAGAGACGGTGCTTGAAGGAGACATTATGAGTCTCAAGTATAACATTTAATGTATCCCAAGTTCCGATGATAATGCTAAAGTGCATTTATTGATCCTTTTAAAAACTCTCACATAAATTAAGTCTGCCAGCGGCGATCATTGTGAAAATTATACTGTGAAAATTATAAATGCTAGTTTTTCCCTAAGATTTGGGAGTCTATCGTTTTATTCTGCTATCGAGAAATGAAAAGCTTGCAAAGTTATTTTTATCAGAGTGCGCTATCCTCATTTCAAAATTGGGAAAGATGCGAAACAAGGTGCTGAGTCATTATCACCTGTTTTACGCTAACCCACTAAATCAAAATGACCCCTTTCCGGTCATTAGAATTCGCCGCAACAAACATTATCTTCATTGCCTGAGTGGTGGTTTCCATGTAGAATTGTTGAATTTTACACCACCAAATTCACATTTTTACAATCGCCATGGAGAAACCTGGAACCAAAATAATCAAATTCATTGAATGACTCCCAAATGGTGAAATTACCAACAAGGTTCCACTTTTTGTAGCTTTCACTTTAACACAAATCAGAACCTATGCAAATTACACTCAAACTAACCAGCAAATGATACTTCAAATAAATTGATGAACCTCACTTGAAACGGTCGATACAACAAAGATATGTCTTCTGCAATCACAAGCTTCATTCCCCGGACAAAATGGCAACTTTACAACTCAGCCTCTAGTGCATAGGATTTCTTATTTTCCTACTAATATTTACGTGCTATTCACACTCCTTCTATGATTCAGTCCTTTTTGGCCCGGTTGTCCATTTCTTCGCCAAGAGTTTTGAGAATTCTATTTTTCCTTTCACTGACAGAGCACTGACCCTTTTGTTTTAGAGAGAGCTTGGCTTGCATCTAAACGTATCAGGAGTTTGCTGTAGCACTTCATTGTATCTACAAGGGCATGCTCAATGCTTTCTGCCTCCAAGTCTCGTTTGTGTCTGAAGCTCTCCTGTGTGTCTGAAGCTCTCCCTTGTGTCCACCAGTCACCTCTAGCATTAACTTCCTTCCTGTTGGTGCTGCTTCCAGGTCAAGGGTTACCAGGCCTCGTGGACCAGTATGTCTTATTATCCAAGAAAGTGACAATTAATCGCTTTACGATTGATGCAAACTCTTAAAAGAACTCTTCAAGGATTCTTAAAAATAATTACCAGATTCCACACATTTTGAAGAAATCACAAATTTCCGTGACTGCACCTACTGCGTTGCCAAAAGCCAACACAACGTCTGCTGGCTCTTTGCAAAAGCTAATCACTTAGCCCAATTCCCTGGCTTACTCCTCAGGAGTTTTCTTTTCTTCTGCAAATTATTTATCCACTTCCTTTTTGAAACTGTTTGTGTCGACATTCCGTGCCTCAATAACTACCTGTGTAAGGATATTCTCATTCTCATAATGATCTAACCCTAAGTCTTTTCACCAACTCTTATTAAAGCCCCACTGAACTCTATTTCATCTGAGCATCTCTCTCATATCCCCATTCCAATGAAAATAACTCAATTTTCTCCATCGCCTCCCCAAAGCTAAATCTTCTTATCTCCAATATCATCTTATTACATCTAAATGTAAAGAAAGAATTTACATTTATAAGGCAGCTTTCACAAACCCAGGGCACCCACAATGACAGGCGGTACGGTGGCGCAGTGGTTGGCACTGCTGCCTCACAGCGCCAGGGACCCGGGTTCGATTCTGGCCTTGGGTGACTGTGGAGTTTGCACGTTCTCCCTGTGTCTGCAAGGGTTTCCTCCGGGTGCTCCGGTTTCCTCCCACAGTCCAAAGATGTGCAGGTTAGGTGGATTGGCCATGATAAAATTTGCCCTTTAGTGTCCAGGCATGGGCAGGTTAGGTTGTGGGGTTACGGTGATAAGGCGGGGTGCACGGGGGAGTGGACATGGATAGAGTGGTCAGTCGAAGGGTCAGTGCAGTTCGATGGGCCGAATGGCCTACTTCTGCACTGTAGGGATTCTATGATTCTCTGATATGTACTGAACCACTTCAAAAATATATTTGAAGTGTACTCTGAATATTGACCATCAAGAGTAACCCTTGAGCTCATACTTACTGTTGAAATTCCAACAGCCAGTTAAATGCATAATAGTAATTTAATTAGCTTTGATTAAGGTTGGTTCGTTGGACACTTTTACTTAAAAGGAAAGTTAATAATGGCTTCAGAAATGTCAGCACTCTTAAAAGGGATGTGAGCAGCAAATTACCCTTGTGAGTTATTTGCAGAGCTAATGGCTAGTTCCCAGAACTTAATGTTCATTTGTCCAAGGGCTGGGTTGTCGTGGGGTATCTGAGAGAGTGAAGAAAATTGATGAGATTGATGACTTCCACTTTTCTCCCAAACTCCAGTGCCCAGATTGTAACCTTTGCCTGGATTTATTGCTCAATGCATCGAACCTTTCTGGAGTACAGCCGGTCAGTCTTTATCACAGTTTCATTTGTAAAGTACAACGTCATTCTGAAGAGGCACTCTGAATCTCCTGATCATTGGACAGAGAAAGAGAGAGATGGAGCAATCAGCTCTTAAATCACTGTGCATGCGGCAATCAAGCTTGTCACACAAGTGCAGAAATAGGAGAATGCGACATTTGAATATTGTGAGGGGCATAGAGAGTGGATAGTCAGAGACATTTTCCCAGGGTAGAGGGGTCAATTACTAGGGGCAAGGTTTAGAGGAGATATACGAGACAAGGTTTTTACACAGAGGGTAGTGGGTGCCTGGAACCCGCTGCCGGAAGAGATGGTGGAAGCAGGGACGATAGTGATGTTTAAGGGGCGTCTTGACAAATACATGAATAGGATGGGAATAGAGGGATGTGGACCCCAGAAGTGTAGAAGATTTTAGTTTGGATGGGCAGCATGGTCGGCGTAGGCTTGGAGGGCCGAAGGGCCTGTTCCTGTGCTGTACTTTTCTTTGTTCTTTGTTCTTTGAATACTTGGCTGGAGAGGTGGTGTCGAGGGAGATTCCTGCGGCACTGGGACCTGTTCTGGGGAAAGTGGGATCTGTACAAGCTGGGTGGTCTACACATGAACAGGAATGGCTGGGCGGCACGGTGGCACAGTGGTTAGCACTGCTGCCTATAGCGCTGAGGAACCAGGTTCGATCCTGGCCCGGGGTCACTGTCCATATGGAGTTTGCACATTCTCCCCTAAATATGTGCACGTTAGGGGGATTAGCCACGCTAAATTGCCCCTTAATTGGAAAAGAATAACTGGGTACTCTAAATTCATTTTTAAAAAATGAACAGGAATGGGGCAAATGTCCTTGGAGGGAGATTTCCTAGTGTTGTTCTGGAGGGTTTAAACTAGATTGGTAGGACGGGAATCTAACGGCATATTCAGATTGGGCAAATTCAGACAGAGCAGGAAGTGGATGACAGAAAATGAACGAATGACTCTGAAAGACAGATGAAGCGATGGTTAAAACGTGCACAGCACATTCATTTGGCAGTGTCAAAAGGTATAAATTTAAACGCAAGCAATGTAGCAAAAAAATCCGATGAGCTGAGGGCACCAACAGTCATGTGGCAGCATAGCTGTAATGGAAACCTGGCTTAAAGACGGGCAGAATTGGCAACTCAACATCTCTGGACAGGTGTTCAGTGGGACAGGATAGAGTGGGATTGTTAGTGCTGTGAGGAGGGATGATGTACTGAATGAAGCATCAAATGAGGCCATATGGGTTGAGCTCAGAATTGAAAAGGGGGCAGCAACACTTCTAGGATGGTACTATACACCCCCAAATAGTGCGAGGGAGATAGAAGAGCAAATATGCAGGCACAGGTCTGAGCGCAAAAACAATAGGTCAGCAATAGTTGGGGGCATCAACTACCTGAATGCCAACGGGGAGATGAACAGTGTGAAGGGCACAGAGGGTACAAAATTCTTAAATTGTATTCAGTAGCACCCTTTTAGCCAACACATAACAAGCCCAATGAGAGGCAGCGCATTTCTAGAGTTAGTCTCAGGAGATGAAATAGTACTGAGCGACCATTGTGAAGGCGGCGGCCATAATGCAATTAGATTTTGCATAATTATAATATATAATAATAGAACAAGAGTAAAAGTTCTAAATTGGGCAAAGACAAATTTTACGCAGCTGAGAGGTGACCTGGCGAATTTAGGCCGGATAGAATTATTGGAAGGGGAATCAATGACAGACAAGAGGACGCATTCAAAAGTGAGATTCCATGGACATAATGTAGGCATTTCCCCACAAAGGAAAAGGGCGGCACTGCCAAATTGTGAGCTCCTTTTGTTATCTAGATGATTCAGGGCAAAATAAAGCAGAAAAAGAAAGTTTATGGCAGTCACAAAAAATGAATACGCTAGAAAGTTGAGAGGAGTACAGACAGTACAGGGGTGGGGGGGGGGGGGGGAGGGGTGGGGGTGTGAAGTAAAAAATGAAATGGGGAAAGCAAATAGAGGAATGAAGGAATATTGGCAGGTAAGTCAGGGAAAATCCAAAGATGTTTTATCAGCACATGAAGAGCACGAGGCTATCTAAGGAAAAGATAGCAGGGCCTATCAGAAATCTACACGGTAACATGTGGATTGATACAGAAGATCTGGACAGGGTTCTCATTGGGTACGTTTCTCTCTGTCTTCACGAAGGAGAGGCATGATGCAGCCATTCTAGTTAATGAGGAGAAGTGTGAAATATTAGGCACATTAAGAGCTAAAGTGAGAGGAAGTGCTGGAGGAACTGACATCCTTGAAGATCGATAAATAATCCAGGGTCAGATGGATTGTCACAAAGGCAGTCAAAGGAAGCCAAGGAGTAAATAACGGATGCCCTGAGGATAATTTTTCAATCTTCACTAGATACAAGGTCCCAGGGGATTGGATGTTTGTGAGTGCCGTACCACTGTTTAAAAAGGGGGCGATGGGTAGGTAAAATAATTATAGACCAGTCGGTTTGACTTTGGTAGTGGGGAAATTATTTGTACCAATTCTGAGAGCCAGGATGAACTGTCACTTATTAGGGCAGGGATTAATCATGGGGTAGTCACCATGGTTTTGTTAAGGGAAAGTCTTGCCGTACTAACTTAATTGAATTTTGTGAGAAAGTAACAATGAGGAGTGTTGAGGGTAGTGTAGTAGATGCTGTCTACATGGATTTCAGGAAGGCATTTGACAAGGTCCCACATGGCAGTCTTGTCAGAAAAGTAAAAGCCTGAGGGAAATAGGAGAATTTGGCAGGTTGAATCCAAAATTGTCGCAGTGGTAAGAAACAAAGGGTAATGATCGGATGTTTCATACAATGGAAAGCAGTTACAAGTGATGCTCCACAGGGCTGAAAATGGGGCCCTTGCTGTTTGTTCTATACATGAATGACTTCGACTTAAAAGTGGGAGGCATGATTGAAAAATTTGCAGAGGATATAAAAATTGGCCGTGTAGTACATAGTGAAAAGGATAGCTGTGGGCTCCAGAATTATATCAATGATTTGGTTGAGTGAGCATTAAAGTGGTTGATAGATTTCAATCTGGAGAAGTGTGAGATAATGTATTGTGGGAGGACAAACAAAGCAAAGGAACACTCAATAAACAGGGTGACCTTGAGAAACGAAATGAAAATTGCTTATTGTCACAAGTAGGCTTCAAATGAAGTTACTGTGAAAAGCCCCTAGTCGCCACATTCCGGCGCCTGTTCGGGGAGGCTGGTATGGGAATTGAACCGTGCTGCTGGCCTGCCTTGGTCTGCTTTAAAAGCCAGCGATTTAGCCCAGTGCTAGAGGAAGTGAGAGATCACGGAGCGATGTCCTTGAAGGTGACAGAATCGGTGATGAATAAGGCATATGGAGTGTTTTCCTTTACTGCGCGAGGTATAGAATACGAAAGTAAGGATGTAATGCTGGAACATAAAATTTGGTGAGGCCACAGCTGGAACTTTGTGTACAGTTCTGGTCACCACCTGACAGGAAGGACATAAGTGTTGTGGAGAGAGAGCAGAGGAAATTTACAAGGGTGTTGCCAGGGCTGGGAAATTGCAGCCATGAGGAAAGATTCCGTGGGCGAGGGTTGGTTTCCTTCGAGCACAGGAGGCTGAGGGTTAACTTGATTGCGGTTTACAAAATTACGAGGGGCCTAGATAGAGAGACGGGGAAGATTTGTTTCCCCGAGCAGAGAGGCCAATTACCAAGAGGGTACAGATTTAAGGTGATTGTTTTTTTTCAAGCAGATCTTCCCAAACACATTTTTTCCCCCTTTGGGGAATAGTGGGGGAAGGATTCATGAGCTGAGAATCAGCTCGTTGAACTGTGTTATGAACTCTCCTTCATGGCCAACAAGCCCTGTCATGGACTTGAACCTGACGCTTCTGGTCCAGGGGAAGGGACTGTGCCACAAGACCTCCTGGGTGATTGGTAGAAGGGTTTGAAAGGATATTATGAAAACGTTTTCACCCAGAGGCCGGTAGGTGTCTGGAATTCATTGCTTGGACGAGTTGTTGAGGCAGAAATCTCCAACCCAGGTACCTGGACCTACACGTGAAGTGCTGTAAACTGCAGGGCTACGGACTGGATGCTGGAAGATACGATTATAATGGGCAGCTAGTTTTGTCTTCAGCTGCCACAGACAAGATGGGCTGAATGGTCTATTGCTGTGCCGTTACTTTTCTATGGTTCTTTGTCGGTAGTGCATAGAGTTGTTATGTCAGAGAAGGAGGCCATTTGGCCTCACAAGTCCAGGCTGGCTCACGCAGGACAATCCAGTCAGTCCCATTCACCCACCTGATCTCAAAACCTTGCAAGTTCATTTCCTTCAAGTGTCTGTCCAATGTCTACTGAAACAATTGGTTGTTTGCATTTCCACCACTTTCATGGGTAATAGATTCTAGGTCATTACCACACACTGTGTTAAATAAAGCCTTCATTACATTCCCCTGCATCTCTTGCCCCAAATCTTAAAAATTTGGGCAGCATGGTGGCACAGTGGTTAGCAATGTTGCTTCACAGCGCCAGAGTCCCAGGTTCGATTCCCGGCTTGGGTCACTGACTGTGCGGAGACTGCACGTTCTCCCCGTGTCTGCATGGGTTTCCTCCGGGTGCTCCGGTTTCCTCCCACAACTCCCGAAAGATGTGCTAGTAGGCAATTAGAACATTCTGAATTCTCCCTCTGTGTACCCGAACAGGCGCTGGAGTGTGGCGACTAGGGGTTCTTCACAGTAACTTCATTGCAGTGTTAATGTAAGTCTACTTGTGACAATAATAAAGATTATTATTATTACCCATGTGCCACCAGGTAAAGAAAACAGTTCCTGTCACAATCTTGCACTCCTCCAGCAACTCTCCTTTGTGCCAAGGAGAAGCCCTAACCTTTCCTTTTTCACCTTGTAACTAAAATCCGTCATCCATGGAACCATTCTGGTAAA
The DNA here is from genome assembly GCF_047496885.1 of Scyliorhinus torazame. Taxonomy (NCBI): domain Eukaryota; kingdom Metazoa; phylum Chordata; class Chondrichthyes; order Carcharhiniformes; family Scyliorhinidae; genus Scyliorhinus; species Scyliorhinus torazame. The sequence goes on from NC_092709.1 coordinate 10,808,740, forward strand.
TCACTGTCTCGAGGACCCTCGCATCCTTCCTAAGGTGTGCTGAGCAGAACTGGGGGAAAAATTATAGTCAGGGCCTAACCAAAGCACAGTGGTTAGCACTGCTGCCTCACAGCTCCAAGGACCCGGGTTCAATTCCGACTTTTAGTGACTGTGTGGAGTTTGCACATTCTCCCCATGCCTGCGTGGGTTTCCTCCGGGTGCTCCGGTTTCCTCCCACAGTCAAAACATGTGCAGATTAGGTGGATTGACCATGATAAATTGCCCTTCAGGGTCCAAAAGGTTAGGTGGGGTTCTAGGGATAGCTTTATTGGAAAGGCGTTTTCTCCGTAGGCTGCTTAACTAGCCCTCCCAAACTGCCGATGGCACCATCAATACATCACATGGTCAAACTCTTAAAGTGATCTTGTTCGAACTAGGCAAAAATTTAATAACAAAACATATTCAGCGCCTCAGATTATGGAGCCCAAGATCCCATATGCATTGGCAGGCACCCTCTCAAAGTATCCTGCAACTATCAAAGGGCCTCAATTGGGATCTGGGCAGGAACGCCACCTGCAAGTCTTCCCACCCCCAACTTAACCAGAGGGAGGCCGGAAAACAGCAGGATCTCCATCCCACACCCTCCTGTCTGATCAAATGCCCCTCCCTCCTCTTCTCACCTATGAGGAAGCATTACATTCCATCCTGTGTCTCCGATGTAATGACTGGTCGGTCCAAACATGCATTTCTAAATAACTCTGTAACTGAATAAACAGTAATGCTGCATTGGACGTCATCCACCGGTCAAACGAAGGAGTGAATTTCCGCGCACTGGTGAGAGACAGTCTCTGCCATTTCCATTCAATTGCGCAAGGTACAACAGCCAGAACTACTTGTGCTATTGGTTCTTACCTTCTTTACAAACCTGCTGGTGAAAATTTTAAATGCCAATGGGTCCTTTTCCTCGAGCCTTTTCTCCCCCCATTTACGTCAACTCCCATTTCAGAACTGGCGGTGCTACGGAAGACCCTGCTGCAATGCAGCATTTCACCTCTTGGTGAATATATGATGAGTAAGAAGGACGACGAGGGGAAAATTGTCAGTCACTCAGCCTTTGAAAATCCATCAGTGTGAGTTCAGTGGGCTCATTGCTCGAGAAATTGTCCTTTGTTTGGGTCTTGGCTTCTCAAATAACCTTTCTGTGAGAATACCTTGTCTCAAGGGGGCAGCATCTACGATTGATGGTTTTCAGAGGTTGTTGCTAAAAAGTTACAATGTAAACCTACATATAGAGAGAGACTGCGGGCATCCACTGATGGAAGTAATGCTTCAGTGTAGTCGGTGATGTGTCGGCAGGGATTTCACACATCACAGACACAATTGTGTCCCCGTTTGACAGCAATACTTCTCAAAAACCAAAGTTTTACATTTGTAAAGAAGAATCTGATACCAATCTTACTTTTCTGTTTGAATGAGGAGCATTCTTTTTAATAGGGGTACAAGTTCTGTGAGCACTTCTTCAGCATTTAATATCCTTTTGTGACTAGGGAGATCAGTGCTGTGCAAAGTACTTCAACTGTGGTCTAATCAAGGTTCTACAAAAGCTAATACAACCTCAAGCTAGTTTTCTTACATTGACCCCAGAGCTTTATACTCTTATCAATTGGCATTATCAACTTCCATTGCTACTTCGGGCAATTTATGTGTTTAAACATAGCTTCAATATTTGTACCAGGTTCTTATTCACAAATTTAAAACTTTGGAACAAGAATGTGATGACCATTGTGAGGCAGCAGTTATATTGAAAATAATAATAATCTTTATTGTCACAACTAGGCTGACATTAACACTGCAATGAAATTACTGTGAAAATCCCCCAGTCGCCACACTCCGGCGCCTGTTCGGGTACATAGAGGGAGAATTCAGAATGTACAATTCACCTAACAAGCACGTCTTTCGGGACGTGTGGGAGGAAACCGGAGCACCCGGAGGAAACCCACGCAGACACGGTGAGAACGTGCCGACGTCCCACTGGGGTAGGAACTTTCCGGAGAGAGTTAGCTGGATCTTTCTGGAGAGAATTAGCTGGGTCTCTCTGGGGAGAGTTAGCTGGATCTCTCTGGAGAGAGTTAGCTGGATCTCTCTGGGGAGAGTTAGCTGGATCTCTCTGGGGAGAGTTAGCTGGATCTCTCTGGGGAGAGTTAGCTGGATCTCTCTGGGGAGAGTTAGCTGGATCTTTCTGGAGAGAGTTAGCTGGATCTCTCTGGAGAGAGTTAGCTGGATCTCTCTGGGAGAGGGTTAGCTGGATCTCTCTGGGGAGAGTTAGCTGGATCTCTCTGGGGAGAGTTAGCTGGATCTTTCTGGGGAGAGTTAGCTGGATCTCTCTGGGGAGAGTTAGCTGGATCTCTCTGGGGAGAGTTAGCTGGATCTCTCTGGAGAGAGTTAGCTGGATCTCTCTGGAGAGAGTTAGCTGGATCTCTCTGGGGAGCGTTAGCTGGATCTCTCTGGAGAGAGTTAGCTGGATCTCTCTGGAGAGAGTTAGCTGGTTCTCTGGGGAGAGTTAGCTGGATCTCTCTGGAGAGAGTTAGCTGGATCTTTCTCAGGAGAGTTTGCTGGATCTGCCAGGGGAGAGTTAGCTGGATCTCTCTGGAGACAGTTAGCTGGATTTCTCTGGAGAGAGTTAGCTGGATCTCTCTGGGAGATAGCTGGATCTCTCTGGGGAGAGTTAGCTGGATCTCTCTGGGGAGAGTTGGCTGGATCTCTCTGGGGAGCGTTAGCTGGATTTCTCTGGAGAGAGTTAGCTGGATCTCTCTGGGGAGAGTTAGCTGGATCTTTCTCAGGAGAGTTTGCTGGATCTGCCAGGGGAGAGTTAGCTGGATCTTTCTGGGGAGAGTTAGCTGGATCTCTCTGGAGAGAGTTAGCTGGATCTCTCTGGGGAGAGTTAGCTGGATCTCTCTGGGGAGAGTTAGCTGGATCTCTCTGGAGAGAGTTAGCTGGATTTCTCTGGAGAGAGTTAGCTGGATCTCTCTGGGAGATAGCTGGATCTCTCTGGGGAGAGTTAGCTGGATCTCTCTGGGGAGAGTTAGCTGGATCTTTCTCAGGAGAGTTTGCTGGATCTGCCTGGAGAGAGTTAGCTGGATCTCTCTGGAGAGAGTTAGCTGGATCTCTCTGGGGAGATTTAGCTGGATCTCTCTGGGGATAGTTAGCTGGATCTCTCTGGGGGGAGTTAGCTGGATCTTTCCGGGGAGAGTTAGCTGGATCTCTCTGGGGAGAGTTAGCTGAATCTCTCTGGGGAGAGTTAGCTGGATCTCTCCGGGAGAGAGTTAGCTGGATCTTTCTGGGGAGAGTTAGCTGGATCTCTCTGGGGAGAGTTAGCTGGATCGCTCTGGGCAGAGTTATCTGGATCTCTCTGGAGAGAGTTAGCTGGATCTCTCTGGGGAGAGTTAGCTGGATCTTTCTCAGGAGAGTTTGCTGGATCTGCCTGGAGAGAGTTAGCTGGATCTCTCTGGAGAGAGTTAGCTGGATCTCTCTGGGGAGATTTAGCTGGATCTCTCTGGGGATAGTTAGCTGGATCTCTCTGGGGGGAGTTAGCTGGATCTTTCCGGGGAGAGTTAGCTGGATCTCTCTGGGGAGAGTTAGCTGAATCTCTCTGGGGAGAGTTAGCTGGATCTCTCCGGGAGAGAGTTAGCTGGATCTTTCTGGGGAGAGTTAGCTGGATCTCTCTGGGGAGAGTTAGCTGGATCGCTCTGGGCAGAGTTATCTGGATCTCTCTGGAGAGAGTTAGCTGGATCTCTCTGGAGAGAGTTAGCTGGATCTCTCTGGGGAGAGTTAGCTGGATCTCTCTGGAGAGAGTTAGCTGGATCTCTCTGGAGAGAGTTAGCTTGATCTCTCTGGGGAGAGTTAGCTGGATCTCTCTGGAGAGAGTTAGCTGGATCTCTCCGGGAGAGAGTTAGCTTGATCTTTCTGGGGAGAGTTAGCTGGATCTCTCTGGGGAGAGTTAGCTGGATCCCTCTGGGGAGAGTTAGCTGGATCTCTCTGGGGAGAGTTAGCTGGATCTCTCTGGGGAGAGTTACCTGGATCTCTCTGGGGAGAGTTAGCTGGATCTCTCTGGGGAGAGTTAGCTGGATCTCTCTCGGGAGAGTTAGCTGGATCGCTCTGCGGAGAGTTAGCTGGATCTTTCTGGGGAGAGTTAGCTGGATCTCTCTGGGGAGAGTTAGCTGGATCGCTCTGGGCAGAGTTATCTGGATCTCTCTGGAGAGAGTTAGCTGGATCTCTCTGGAGAGAGTTAGCTGGATCTCTCTGGGGAGAGTTAGCTGGATCTCTCTGGAGAGAGTTAGCTGGATCTCTCTGGAGAGAGTTAGCTGGATCTCTCTGGGGAGAGTTAGCTGGATCTCTCTGGAGAGAGTTAGCTGGATCTCCCCGGGGAGAGTTTGTGATCTGCCAGGGGAGACTTAGCTGGATCTCTCTGGGGAGAGTTAGCTGGATCTCTCTAGGGAGAGTTAGCTGTTTCTTTCTCAGGAGAGTTTGCTGGATCTGCCAGGGGAGAGTTAGCTGGATCTCTCTGGAGAGAGTTAGCTGGATTTCTCTGGAGAGAGTTAGCTGGATCTCTCTGGGAGATAGCTGGATCTCTCTGGGGAGAGTTAGCTGGATCTCTCTGGGGAGAGTTAGCTGGATCTTTCTCAGGAGAGTTTGCTGGATCTGCCTGGAGAGAGTTAGCTGGATCTCTCTGGAGAGAGTTAGCTGGATCTCTCTGGGGAGAGTTAGCTGGATCTCTCTGGAGAGAGTTAGCTGGATCTCTCTGGACAGAGTTAGCTGGATCTCTCTGGGGAGAGTTAGCTGGATCTCTCTGGAGAGAGTTAGCTTGATCTCTCTGGAGAGATTTAGCTGGATCTTCCTGGAGAGAGTTAGCTGGATCTCTCTGGGGAGATTTAGCTGGATCTTTCTGGGGAGATTTAGCTGAATCTCTCTGGGGAGAGTTAGCTGGATCTCTCTGTGGAGAGTTAGCTGGATCTCTCTGGGGAGAGTTAGCTGGATCTTTCTGTGGAGAGTTAGCTGGATCTCTCTGGGGAGAGTTAGCTGGATCTTTCTGGGGAGAATTAGTTGGATCCCTTCACCGTGCTGCCAGAATCAAAACTGAGCCAAACGCAAACCTTGGGACTCTGGAAACACATCCCAGTGGAATAGGATCCAATCACCACCTGTTACTGGGCAGAGCACAGCCTTTTGGTCCAATCCTTCGACCACCAGCCAATCAATCAAACCAAGTCCCAACCCCATCTCCCTCTTTGGAGCCGGCCCGTCTGCAGCTCCTGTTTAAAGCAGCACTGGCTCCTGGATTCTGCTGCTTGAATGAAAGATGCAGACTGCTTGTCTTAAAATCAGGTGGCCATTAATCATCCATGGATCAAAAATGCCACGGCAAAAATAAAAGAATGTGGAAATAAGGGAATAATCACGGAGTAAACAGGACGGAACTTTACATTTGGAAGAGGTAAACAGACGGATCAAAGACCCCTGGCACTGGAATTGGTCGTGATCCATATCTGTGCAGTGGATTTGACGTAGTTTCGGGCAGAGGTCAGAGTGACTATTGACTGCAGGGCTTCCTGTTCTCAGCTCTACTATTAGGACATGGACTAGCTGAAAATCAGGTACGTCTGGTCAATAGCAACGGACGTGAAGCCCACCTGGAGTGAGCTGTCAGTCAGAGATCAGGTGCCGGGACGGGGAAAGGGAAGTGGGGGGGTGGGAAACGACCTTCATAATGATTTTAAAGCAGCTCCTTGCTAAAGGAGCATCTTCAAGGAGGAGAAAGATCTGGCGAGTCTTACGGCGGGAATTCCAGAGCGTAGGGCTGAGGGCCACGGATAGCAATAATGAAAATTGAGGATGTGCAAGGGGCCAGAATTGTTGGGGTACAGCGACCTTCGAGGGCTGAAGTCGATTACAAAAGGGACAGATAGTATGAGCCTCTCTGGACATTTAAATAAGAAAAGAGGTAACAAAGTGAGTGTTGGTGCGATAGAAAGTGAGTCCGGAGTATTAATAACGGAAAATAAAGATATGGCAAATGAATTGAACCACTATCTTGCATCGGTCCTCACTTTAGAGAATACAAGTCATTGGGGAACTGGAAGGGAAGGAGGAAGTAAGGAAAATTACAACCACCAGGGAATTGGCACTGAGTAAATTGCTGGAGCTACAGGACTTCATCCGAGGATCATAAAAGAAGCGTCTAGTGAGATAGCTGATGCATTGATTTTAAATTTCCAAAATTCCCCAGATTCAGAGAAGCATCCATGAGATTAGAAAATAGCCATTGCAGCCCCTTTATTCAAAAAGGGAGGGAGACAGAAAGCAGGAAACTACAGGCCAGTTAGCCTTACATGGGGAAAATGATCGAGGTTTTATTAAATACGTTATAACAGGGCATTTGGAAAACTTCAGCGCCATCAGGCAGAGTCAACTTGGTTTTGTGAAAGGGAAATCATGTTTACCCAGTTTATTTTATTTTATTCTTTTATTTGTTCATGGGATGTGGGCGTTGCTGGCTGGGCCAGCATTTGGTGACCATCGCTAATTGCCCTTGAACGGAGTGGTCTATTTGGTCATAGGGCATTTAAGAGTCAACCACATTGCTGTGGGTCTGGAGTCACATGTAGACCAGACCGGGTAAGGACGGCAGATTTCCTTCATTAAAGGACGTTCGTGAACCAGATGGGTTTTTGTGACAATCGGCAATGGTTTCATGGTCATCGTCGGACGTTTAATTCTAGATTTTTATTGAATTCAAATTTCACCATCTGCTGTGGTGGGATTGGAAGAATGGTCCGCAGAGAATTACCATGGGCCTCTGGGTCACTAGTGCAGTGACAATACCACCCCCTCTCATTTATTGGACGGGAGGTGGTGTGGGCTGTTTGGATGGGATTCGGGAAAACCAAATCTAATCGTATCCATAGGCGACAGCCCTTGTGTAATTCCGTCAGTGTGACACCTGTGGTGGCGTCGGGGAGGTTGAGGCGGAGGGTGGGGGGGGGGGGGGGGGGGTGGGGGGTTGGTGGGGGGTTGTGTTATTAGATAGAAGAAAGTTGGCCAACCTAAGGCAGAGTGGTCTTCTGGCCTGCTTCTTCATTGCTGCTTTGAACGTCTGCACAGCGCTCGCCGCTAACCCAATTGAGGCAGAGTGACAGGGGAACGTTCTAGTCAGCTAAATGTCATTTGTTTGCACAAAGTGTTGACACTCTTCTCCAGTGAACGCAGTGCTGTTGTCAGACACTATTGTTTCAGGAAGGCCATGGGCTCAGGGCCTCTAATTTGGCCGCTGAGTTCGCCACCCCATCAATTGAGCGTGCAATCACTTTGAGCTTCAACCAATATGAGGAACATTCTATCCAAGAACTGCAAAGTCCACATGTATCCTCGTTCATGGGTGGCCGTGTTATTCCCACGGGCGTGGGGTTGGCTGTGGGTGTCAACACTTGCTGTGTCTGGCAGGGGTTGCATTGGCGCCCCATGTGTTAATATCCGTATTTATGCCGGACCACCAAATATACCTCGTAAGTTGCATTTCATTTTTGATGGGCACTGCAATTCCTGCAACAGTGGCTCTCTTGCTGGGGGTGCTACCACCCCTCGGGAACCCCAGAGTATGACTCATGCTTACAACTGAGTCCACCTTTATGAGCGAGGTAAGGCTTTAACTGATCAGATTTATCATGATAGCACCTGGTTAGGATCATACGCTTCATGACTGGGCCGCGTAGCAAACAGTTCTTTATATGACCTGACCGATACTAACAAAGTGTCAAGAACGTTTAGTGCCAGGGCGATTTCTTGATGCACGGGTGGTTGTGCCAGGTTCTTTGGAAGTAGGAGCTGACTCAGTGCATCAATATTTTAAATTTGGGTGCCTGGGCTGTGCTGGAAGAGGTAATCGTGGGCCGCCAGCAACAAGATGTTGCCAACTTTTGGTTGGTTCAATTGGCTCTGTTTTATAACCTTTGCTCTAGAGTCGCCAGGTATCTTTATGATACCGCCACGAGGTTCAAGTTAAAGTACTGATCAATAACTCAATATGCCAATTAGTAAGATTCAAATCAAAGCACATTTATTATACACAGTTAATCGCTACTCATGCATAAACTCTACTTTTTAAGCTATTTCTATCACTAACAGGCCAATACTTAGCTTCGGACTGGCCCACCAGGTCAGGGGAACAAATGGCCTTTCGTTCGGGTTCTGAGTCTGCGGGATTCAAAAGCTGGTATGGACTGGTAGCGAGGAGCGCCTATCTCGTAGCGAGCATTGACTTGAAACTTGCGTTCTTTGGAGGCAGCTGGACAGGTCACTGTCAAGGGTTGGTTCGCGTTGCTGAGTGACCCTGTCAAGAAGGACGATTTGAACTTGAGGACTTTACTTTATAGTCCCCAGGGGCTTCCCGCCTTTCGGGGTGGACCCCGTACCTGGTTTCAAGTGATTGAACTTCGTTCCAATCGCTTGGTTCGATTTCTCCAATACTGGAGCGGTTCCCTGATCGATGGGCAGTCTTTACGTGCCCGTTAACATCTTTTGTGTTGGCTCCTGCTGGCGCCGAGGAGTCTGGCTTGGCTTTGTTTACCTTAAATGTTTCAATTGGACCCGGGGATCGCTCATTACTATGTAGATGGCTGCTACATTACTATGCAGATGGCTGCTTGTATCGATGCTGTCTGGGCTTTTGCAGAGTTTAATACACAGTAAACTTGCACCTGCTAGTTTTTGCCTGTGTTGGCTGAATTTCCCTTCAACCTTTGCTGTTCTCCATTTTACGTCGGGAAGTGGCCAACCCAGGTGGCTACAAAGGCCCACCGCTGAACCCTAGCGGAGGCAATTGGAGGTATCGGCCTGTCTTCATGGAGGAGCCCCAATAGAGGCTTGTGTTCAGTTATTATTGTGAAGCGATGTCCGTAAACATACCGGTGAAATTTTTTGATGAGGTAGATGATGACAAGACTTTCTTTCTCGATCTGTGCGTTTTTCTGATCGGCATTGGAGGAGTTCTGGATGCGAAGGCCATTGACCTCTCTGATCTCTCTGAGCCATCTTCCATTTTATTGGACAGAGCCACCCCTATTCCATATGGTGGGGGTGGGGGGGGGGGGGGGGGTGGTGGGGGGGGGGGGTCGGCTTCGGCAACATGGGAAGATCCCGCCGGCAAGAGAGGCTGGGGATTTCCACCCTTCGAATATTTTTAAGGCAGAGCAAAGGGGTGAAAGATTATCAAGGGTAGGTGGGAGGTGGAATTAAGGTCTCAATTAGCTCAGCAATGATCTCATTGAATGGCAGAGCAGGCTCGAGGGGCCGAGTGGCCTTCTTCTGCCGCTAATATGCTTATATGAAATGTTTTTAGAACAGCAAATTGATGAATGGCTTTCGTGGCAGTTAGGCGTCACTGAGCTGTGCTATATTCCAGCTCCCCTCACCAACAGAAGATGCAAATATTGGAACACGCTCAGTTGGGAGGTTTCATGACATAGTTCAGAATTTCTGAAAGTCTCTCTGGAGGCCTGAAAGGCTCTGACTCTGTTTCTTTCTGGGTCCTTTTAATTGTTTTATCATCCATTTCTTTTGTGGCAGCAATCCCTTTGGATAGACCCAACCCTCTCTCAGTTCGGAAGGTGGAAATTCAGAGAATGATAAGCCCAGTTTCCCGATACAGGCAAGGCCCCCGGATTTGCCAGTCTCGACCTGGTGGGGCCCGTCCCGGGGGAAGTAGCCCCTCCCAGCCAAAAGTCCATTGCCTTTCAGCGGGTGGGTAGGGCAGGAAAATCCCACCTGAGGTGCCACGCTTCCAAATTCTGCCTTCGGCACTGTTCCCACGGACAAAGGATTTTGTTTGTTACCCGTGCCTGCCATAGCGGGTAGCTCTCTCGCCTCTCAGTAGGCTGGACATGGGCTTAAGACCCAATCCAGATACTTGAGCACTTAATAATAACAATAATAATAATAATCTTTATTATTGTCACAAGTAGGCTTACATTAACACTGCAATGAAGTTACTGTGAAAATTCCCCTCGTCGCCACATTCCGGCGCCTGTTCGGGTTCACAGAGGGAGAATTCGGAATGTCCAATTCACCTAACAAGCACGTTTTCTGGGACCTGTGGGAGGAAACCGGAGCACCCGGAGGAAACCCACACAGACACGAGGAGAACGTGCAGACTCCGCACAGACAGGGACCCAAGCCGGGAATCGAACCCGGGACCCTGGCGCTGTGAAGCAACAGTGCTAACCACTACGCTACTGTGCCATCCACTAGGACTAAGGGGCATAAACTGAAGATAAGGAGTCAACCAGTTTGGATTGGAATCAAGGTTCCAGGGCAGTACTGAGGGAATGCTGCACCGCCAGAGGTGCCGTCCTTTGGACGAGGCGGTCAGTTGAAGTTTCTCTTAGATGACTGTGAAAGATCCCACAACATTACTTTGAACAAGAGCAGGGAGGTCCTCCTTGGTGCCCTGGCAACCCCCCCCCCCCTCGCGCCCCCCAGCACCTCAATCAGCCCCAACATTCAGCCAAACAAATGATTGAGTCTTCCCCGCAGTGCTGATTGTGGGATCTTACTGTGCATAAGCTGGCAATTTCCTACATTACAACAGGGAGCACACTTCAAAAGTACCGCGGTCTGTGAAGTCTGTTTGGGACGTTTCGAGGTCCTGTAAAGGCTTTACTCTCCTTGTTGGGATTTGAGGAGGTGGGGGGGGGGGGGGGGAATATTGTCGCCTGACCCGGCATCGATGCCGTGAGCACTTGCAGCTCGAGCCAAGAATAATCGTTCAAAAGGGAAGCAAAAAGAAATCTCCCTGCACAATATTCACCGTGTGGGTGTCCCTCCTCGGTACAGTGAGCTTGGGAGCATTTATTGATGTAATATTGAACTTGGTGAGATGATTTAATCTGCAGGGGTTAAGTAACAGAATATGACCACTGTCTGAGGCCAGTGTGCCACTGAACAGCAGACACGATATATGGAGAATGATTGGTCTCAAGCTGCTGGTCCATAAACCTTTCAGCTGAAGGAGCAGGCCGGGGCCTATGCCTTTCTTAATTGCGCATGGCAAAATAGGCACACGCCCTGCGACATAATCGTCCGAGTGAAACGATTTTACTCAGGGCAGAAATTGCTGCGAAAACTTTCTTAATCGTGACAAAGTGTCAGATCTGCCGAGCAAATGCCATTTACCACCAGATGGCGTAGTCGTAACAGCCCCTTGATGGTTTGCTCAGCCTAGCCCCCACACCCCCCCCCCCCCCTCCCCCCCCCCCCCCCCCCGGGTGCACGGACTGACACTCATGCAAATTGCTGGTGAACTGGATGACAACCCAATCAGGTGTGTCCTGGATGAATTAAACACTCTGTGAACTCGGAGCAGTCTCCGTGTACCCAGCCCCGACTGATAGACTGGGCAACCACTGGACCTCGGAGACAGCCCGTACCTCTGGAGCCAATAGGTGATTTGAAGATAAAGCTCATGCTTATGCTTGGAGCTCTTCCTTTGTGTGCTGAGTTGCTTGGTTTCTGCAGACAGGCGGTCTGGTGATTCTTTGGATGAGAATACAAACAGTAGGCCAAAGGTTGTGTTCACGATGCTTGTCTTGGCTACCAGAGCAACCGGACGTGATTTTAAACTCGGCGCAAGTGGAAGGATTTTGAATGAGTTAAACGGCAGGATTTTCCATTCCCCACATCTGCGTCGGGCGAAAAACAGGTTAGCCACCCTGCGCCAGCATGCAAACCGCCAATTTAATGCCCAAATTCTCCAACCCTCCGAACCTGGGGTGTGAGTATTTACAAGCAGGGCCCGGGCACCATGGCCTGTGAGGGGGGCCACGGAGTTAAGAAAACTTTGTACATTAATCGGGCTTGCTGGGGGGTGGGGGGTGGTGTGTTAGGCAGGTTGGTTCGACTGCACTCCATGCAGGGAAGTTAGAAACAGACGTCTAACACAGGAGAAGATCCAACACTGTTTTATTCAACTAGATGAACTGCTGTACATATTCAGCTGTGGGTCGACACTATACTGATCTGACGAGTGACCTTGTAGTAGCCTGACCAGACTTACTAGCTACCGCATGGTGTTTGCACTGTGCTAGCTCGTGGACTCTGACTGTCTCAGTAGCTGGGTCCCGAGAGAGCGGGAAACCTAGTGCCCTCTGGCTTTATAGTGGTAGTGTCCTGTCTGTGCTGTGTTGCATGCTTACTGGTCATCCTGTGTGTCAATCACTGCCTGTCTGCATCTCATTATATACATGAATGGATATTATGACATCTCCCCTTTTTTTTGAGTTAAGTAAATACTGAGGTATGTATATATATATGTATATATGCCTGACTATATACAAACGATGATTGTACAAATGTATATACATGAGAAGGTGTCGATAGTGCAGATACATGGCAAACTAAGCAATATTTACAAGAGTTAAGTCGATGGATTCAGTCACAAAATTTACAAAAGTTAAGTCTACAGATTCAGTCTTTGTGGCGGGCAACGAATTCTTGTCGATCACGCAGAGGTGGATCAGGAGCCGCCTGCACGTGGAGAGGTGGGATCGCTGCCATTGCAGTGGTCGCGTGGGCCGGCAGGATCGCTGGCAGATCGGTGGCCTCGTGGCAGGGTACGTCCGGAGGAAGCATGATAGCCGGCGGAGCACTGCGGTCAGGTGGTGGGCGTGGAACTCTTCGCAATGCCCGTCTGTTGCGCCGTAGCAGGGAGCCATCAGCCATGCGAACAATGAAAGACCTCGGGGCAACTTGTTTGACAACAACAGCTGTGGCTGACCAACCGCCCTCAGGCAACTGGACGCAAACATGATCGGCTGGAGCCAGCTCAGGTAAATCCATGGCATGAGCATCATATGTGGCCTTCTGTTGGGCCCGGGACTGCTGCACCTTTCGTAGTACCGTGAGGTGGTCAAGGTCTGGAACATGGATGGCTGGAACTGTGGTCCTCAGAGTGCGATTCATGAGCATCTGCACTGGAGACAACCCAGTGGACAGTGGCATTGCCCTGTATGCCAGCATCGCCAGGTTAAAGTCGGAGCCTGAGTCTGCAGCTTTGCACAGCAACCGCTTGACAATATGGATGCCTTCCCGTTTGATTGAGGGTAGTGGGGACTGGAGGTAACGTGACGGAAGTTGTAGGACTGTGCAAAATCAGACCATTCTTGGCTGCAAAAGCATGAACCGTTGTCGCTCATTACCAGGAGCGGTATCCCGTGCCTGGTGAACGTTTCTTTGCAGGCTTTGATGACCGCCTTCGACGTGAGGTCGGACAGTTTCACCACTTCTGGGTAACTGGAGAAGTAGTCGATCAGGAGTACGTAGTCACGCCCCTTGGCGTGAAAAAGGTCTACACTTACTTTGGACCATGGAGAGGTCATGATCTCGTGCTGTTGCAGTGTTTCCTTGGGTTGAGCCGGTTGAAACTTCTGACAGGTGGGGCAGTTGAGGGCCGTGTTGTCAATATCCTGGTTAATGCCCGGCCAGTAAACCGCCTCCCGAGCTCTGCGTTGGCATTTCTCGACTCCAAGGTGACCCTCATGGAGTTGACCCAGCACCATAGCCTGCATGCTTTGAGGAATAACGATCCTGTCGAGTTTCAGAAGGATTCCCTCCACAACTGCCAGCTTGTCTTTAACATTAAAGAATTGGGGACATTGTCCCTTCTGCCAGCCATGGGTAAGGTGCTGCATCACACGCTGCAGTAAAGGATCCTTGGCCGTTTCCTCACGAATTTGGACCACCCATTCATCAGAGGCTGGGAGGTTGGTGGCACACAATTGCACTGGCGCTTCTATGTGGCAGATAAAGTCACCTTGTTCACACCGTGTGGTGATGGACTGCGATAGGGCATGTGCAATGATCAGCTCTTTGCCTGGCGTGTAGACAAGTTCGAAGTCATAGCGGTGGAGTCGAAGAAGAATTTGCTGTAACCGAGGTGAAATGTCATTTAAATCCTTCTGGATTACGTGGACTAGAGGCCTGTGGTCCGTTTCCACCGTGAATTTCGGCAGGCCGTAAAAGTAATCATGAAACTTGACTATCCCTGTCAGGAGACCCAGACACTCCTTTTCGATCTGGGCATACCGTTGCTCAGTGGGCGTCATGGCCCTGGAGGCATATGCCACTGGAGCCCAGGACGAGGAGTCATCTCGCTGAAGGAGCACCGTCCGAATGCCGTCCTGGCTTCCATCAGTTGATATCTTGGTTTCCTTGGTTGGGTCGAAGAACGCTAGAACTGGGGCTGTGGTGAGCTTTGCCTTCAGCGCACGCCATTCCGCTTCATGTGTGGGCAGCCACTGGAATTCCGTTGACTTCTTGACGAGATGGCGGAGGGCCGTGGTGTGGGATGCCATATTGGGAATGAATTTCCCGAGGAAGTTGACCACCCCGAGGAAGTGGAGGACCGCCTTCTTGTCCTCCGGGGTCTTCATGGCGTTGATCGCCAAGACCTTGTCGGCGTCTGGCCGCACACCCTGCTGCGAGATGTGGTCGCCTAGAAACTTTATATCAGATTGACCAAATGAGCACTTGGCCCTGTTGAGCTGGAGACCATGTTCATGAATTCGCTGGAAGACCTGCTTGAGGCGAGCGATGTGTTCCTGGGGCGTTGTGGACCAGGTGATCACGTCGTCCACGTATACTCGTACCCCCTCGATGCCCTCCATCATCTGCTCCATGATGCGATGAAACACTTCAGAGGCAGATATGATACCGAAAGGCATGCGGTTGTAACAGTAGCGGCCGAACGGGGTGTTGAACGTGCACAGCTTGCGACTGGACGCGTCCAGCTGTATTTGCCAAAAACCCCGGGAGACGTCCAGCTTAGTGAAGAATTTGGCATGAGCCATCTCACTGGTCAACTCTTCACGCTTCGGGATCGGGTAGTGCTCCCGCATGATGATGCGGTTTAGATCCTTGGGATCAATGCAAATGCGGAGCTCCCCTGATAGCTTCTTTACGCATACCATGGAGCTGACCCAGCCTGTTGGCTCCGTGACCTTCAAGATGATGCCCTGGTCTTGGAGGTCCTGTAGTTGCTTTTTCAGACGATCCTTGAGGGGCGCCGGCACCCGGCGTGGTGCATGGATTACAGGGGTGGCGTTCGGCTTGAGCAGTATTTTGTATCGGTACGGGAGCGTGCCCATTCCATCGAATACACTGTGGTACTGCGTGATAATGTCGTCTGTGTCGGCTTGCCGATGACGATGACATGGTGTGGACTCGCTGAACCAGGTTCAGGAGCTTGCAGGCTCGAGCACCGAGCAGGGACGCTCTGTCAGGCCTGACGATTTCAAATTGTAACATTGCCTTGATCGCCTTGTTGGATACCCCTAGTTGACACAAGCCACTGGCAGCTATGGCATTGCCATTGTAGTCAAGGAGCTGGCAGGCCGGTGGAAGAATGCTTGGTCGGGCCGGGATGGTGTCGAGATCAGATTGTGAGATGAGGTTCGCAGACGCGCCGGTGTCCAGTTTAAATCGGATACGAGCCTTGTTAACTGTGAGGACAGCACACCACACATTGTCCGGATCCACATTGAGGATTGAGAGGCGTTGCGTAGGTGTGGTGGAGGCCAGCTCATGTGTGGTTATGATGCCCACCCGATATGGAGACTTGAGGCAGTCAGCATCAGGGTCCGTTGGGCTGTTGGGATCAGAATCTGGCATGCCTTGTTGTATTGAACGGATACTTCTGCGCCGCAGCTAGGTTCGCTGGCTGCTGAGCGGTGGAGCGGATCTGCAGAAGGCTGCGTAGTGGCCAAACTTGCCACACTGGAGACATCGGCGTCCTCCTGCCGGACAGTGCAGCTTTAAGTGGGCGGGCCACAATTCGGACACGTCATGACGCTGATGTCAGTGCGATCCGTGCACCATCGCGCATGCGCAGTGCGGTCGGCCGACGTACGCACCTGCGCAGTCGGGTTTTCAGTCTCGTCGTCCACTTGGTCGTGGCGCGCATGCGCAGGGATCCGAGAAAAGCGCGCGAAACGGCCACTCGACTCGATGCTCAGGCATCTGTGCAATGGCCTGTACCCTTCCTGCCTCGTGGGAGGCCAGCTTTGCAGTTTTGCCGCCCTGA
Source organism: Scyliorhinus torazame (assembly GCF_047496885.1). Classification (NCBI taxonomy): domain Eukaryota; kingdom Metazoa; phylum Chordata; class Chondrichthyes; order Carcharhiniformes; family Scyliorhinidae; genus Scyliorhinus; species Scyliorhinus torazame. The sequence continues at coordinate 10,824,845 of NC_092709.1, forward strand.
TGTGGGAGTAACGATTCTTGGCATGCTCATGGACAACGCACGTCTCGATAGCGACAGAGAGGGTCAACTGTTTGATTTTAAGGAGCTGCTGCCGCAGGGAGTCGGAGTGGACCCTGCAAACATGACTGCGCTAGGATGCGGAGATGGGCCAAGAAGGACTGAAAAGGTTCATCCTTACCCTGAAGTCTCTGTTGGAAGATGTACCGTTCAAAGCTCTCATCCACCTCAATGTCGCAGTGGCTGTCGAACTTCAACAGGACTGTTTTGAATTTTGTTTTGTCTTCGCCGTCGGCGAACGTAAGCGAATTGTAGATATGGATGGCGTGGTCCCCCGCAGTGGAGAGAAATAGCGCGATCTTCCTGGCATCCGATGATGCCTCGAGGTCGGAGACCTCGATGTACAAGAGGAACTTTTGCTTGAGGATTTTCCAGTTGGCGCCGAGGTTGCTGGAGATGCGGAGTTGCGGAGGAGGTTGGATGTTTTCCATTTCGCTGGATGGCTGCTTGCTGGTCAACGCTGATTCACTCGAGGTAGGTCCGTCAAGATCAATATCACTCTGGTACCATGATGTGTTAGGCAGGTTGGTTCGATATGGACTGCACTCGATGCAGGGAAGTTAGAAACAGACGTCTAACACAGGAGAAGATCCAACACTGTTTTATTCAACTAGATGAACTGCTGTACATATTCAGCTGTGGGTCGACACTATACTGATCTGACTAGTGACCTTGTAGTAGCCTGAGCAGACTTACTAGCTACCGCATGGTGTTTGTGCTTACTAGCTCGTGGACTCTGACTGTCTCAGTAGCTGGGTCCCGAGAGAGCGGGAAACCTAGTGCCCTCTGGCTTTATAGTGGTAGTGTCCTGTCCGGTGATTGGCTGCACTGTGTTGTGTGCTTACTGATCATCCTGTGTGTCAATCACTGCCTGTCTGCCTCTCATTACATACATGAGTGGATATTATGACCGGGGGTATGCCTGGAACTCTGGGACTAACGGGGGCCGACTTGCTGGTAAGTGTGTGGACTCGGGGTCCCCCTCAGGATCAGGGTGACCTGGCAGAACCTTCCACGGTCGCTCTAAACTCATTACAGTCCTTATGTGTAACGTCTGGTCTCCTGACTGTTGATTGCTGCTCGTATCCAGGAAGTGCCATGAGGTCTCCTGAGCCTGTGGAGACCCACCCAACTTGGCCATGAACATTCGCCAAGCTCTGATGCTCCTCATTCTGTGACAAAGTCTGAATCCTGTCTTTTAGACAACGTGCCATACTGTCTGCCCGGATGATCCCTAGTTGTGCGTTAGGGACTTCTTCTCAAGCGCTCCAGGATTTTGGGAAGGTGGGGGGGGAGGTTGGTGGGAGATGTTGAACGGTTTGGGCTCAGTCACTGGGAATGCTGTCCCACTAGGCTGCCTGACACTGCCGCTCCCACGGCCTGTCACTTTTCGGTGAGTGGAGGCGGCCTGCTCAGTGTCCCACCCTCTGCCCTGTGATGCCCGTGGTGGGTGTCCTCTGCCGCCTGGGCCTGGATGGGCACGGCTGAAGTTTGGGTGACACCGATGATGAGGTGTCAGGTGGGGGGGATTAGGAGGGGCTGAGGTTTCCCAGCACCTTCCCTTCAAGGGGCGCCGGGATGGGGCGCCCGGATGGAACCCCTCACTGCCTCCTCCCTCGGGGTGCTCGCTGGCCCCCGGGCTACTCCATGGGACAGAAGGGAAACCAGGGTGAGATCCGGGACCCTCATTGTCACCTGGCCCTGCCAGTCCTGGGTGCCCGCCCTGGTCTGAAACATTGCATCGATACCCTCAGCCATGGTGCTCTGTGACTGGGATATACCCCTCAGCGAATGAGCAATTGTCCTCATTGCCTCGTGTCCCTCTGTGACTGGCTAAGATCAGTGAGCACCCGGCCAATGCTCTCCATGCCCTCAGCCATGACCCTTTGTGAATGGGCCAAGCTCTGGAGCAGCAGCGATGTCCATCTTCCCCTGGGACATGTCTGCCTGTGACTGGGCCCTCCTGTCCTGCGCCTCAGCCATGGACAGCGCTGTCTGCCCCAAGCCTTGGACGTCCTTACACATGGTTCTGACCTTTCCCCCCAGACCTTCCCCCACAAACATCATCCTTCCATTGTTGGCCAGAGTGCCGTGCATTGTCAGAACCATCTCCTGCGCCTGAAGCCGGTTGTGCTCCTCCAGCTGTTCTTGCAGGCGATGGAATGTTGCTGACAATCCCTCCTGTATCATCTGACTCTGAATCTGCACCAGCGATGGGATCATCTTTTCCAGAGGCGCGTCATCTGTCTTGGTGGCAGCTGTTTCCCGGGATCGGACACCCCTCTCCGACCATCCGCTCCCTCGGGAATCTCTACCTCCACCTGGTGCAACGTGTATGTGTGGTGCTCACCCGGAGGGTGACCCAGGAGCCTGATCACTAGCTGTTCCCACCGAGGAGATCGTCTCTGCGATGGTGGGTGGTGCTGGTGAAAGCAGAGCGAGGAGTCGGTGACTTCCCCAGGATTGTGCTCCGCGGTGTTCTGAGGGTCGGGATAGGGGGCTGCGATCTATCAATTTATCATGGCCAATCCACCTAACCTGCGCATCTTTGGACTTGTGGGAGGAAACCGGAGCACCCGGAGGAAACTCACGCAGACACGGGGAGAACGTGCAGACTCCGCACAGACAGTGACCCAGCGGGGAATTGAACCTGGGACCCTGGAGCTGTGAAGCAACTGTGCTAACCACTGTGCCACCGTGCAGCCCCTCCTGTCGGCATGCTTAGATAATTTTCCCATGCTGGTAAAATATTTCCTATCAAGGTAGGTGACAGGAAATAGGCAACATTTGGCTATGACTGGAATTAAATAGAAATTGGCCTATGCCATTCAACGCCACACAGTTAGATTACAGCTGATCTGCATATTAACTCCGTTCACCAAATTTGGCCCTGGCACCACATCAGCCGCGGCTCGGACTACCAGCTCCTCAAGGGCAATTAGGGATGGGCAATTAAAATGCTGGCATAGCCAGCACACCCGTGTCATGCGAAAGAATAATGAGAAATTCTAATTAATCTTCGCTGCACCACCTCCAAGGCCAATACATCCAGAATTGCCTCCCCAAAACTCTTCACCTATCATTCTCTCCATTGTTAAGACACTTCCACTTTCCCCTCTTTCTCTGTAAACACTTCCGGTTGTACAGCCCTCCGAGCTCTCTGCACTCCTCCAATTGGGCCTCTTTCCCATCTCTAATTTTAACCGCTCCACCAATGTCGGCCGTGTCTTCCGCAGCCTGGACCCCAGCCCCAAACTCTGGAATTTCTTTCTCCGTCTCCCTTACCCCTCCTTCCTCCTTTAAGATGTCCCTTAAAGTCTGTGTCTTTGACCAAAGTTATGGTCACCTTTTCTCACCCTTCTTTGTGACACAACATCAAACCTAACCGGATAACGCTCCTGCTTCATTAAGATGGTATTCGAATCTTCATATGAAATCGCTGTTCCAGAAGCAGAATGTAGTAAGTGTTTTGATGCATGACAGTGGGTATACCCTCTTCCCTGACAAAAGTTGCAGGGGAAGTGTTTATTAAGCGGCGAGTTGTTGCGACTTGGAATGTCCGGTCTGACTGGACAGTGGGAACAGATCCAATGGTGTGCGGAATTCTAGGTTCCTGAGGCTAAGAGCCGGCACCAAAGGAGAATCCACCGTTGATCACGCCGGTAAAATTGGCGCGAACACGTCACCGATTCCGGTACCAGTGAGGGGCTAGCACCGGCACCCCGTGAACCACTCATGGAACGGGCGGAAAACGGCTGGAGCATTCCCGGATCCCGGGCCGCGCATGCACAGGGCTGACGGTCTGCACCAGTTGTGCCGGAAAACATGTTGGAACCCTGACCCGCCCACCCTGACCCCACAGCCCACCCCTGGCCAACCGCCCCCCCCCCCCACACCACTCCCCCCTGACCTAACAGCAGCCCCCCCCCCGGCCAGCAGCACGGATCTCGGTAAGTGTGGCGGCGCCGGACACTGTCGTAGCTGACATGCCTGGTTTGTGACCGCTGGGGCCACACTTGGCCGGCCCCGTCGGGAACTCGGCCCATTGGGGGCGGAGCATCGCGGGTGGGCCGGCCAAAGACGCACCAACGGCCTTGCGACGGCGCAGGGCGCACATCCCAATGACGACGATGTGGAGGGGGCGGGGTATCTCAAACAGGCGTCAAACTGCCACCTACCCCGGATCCGGCGTCGGAAGACATTCTCTGCCCGATCTCCAATCCCGATTTCGGCGTCGGGCTACGGAGAATCCCGCCCAGTAACTTCCGAAGAGGAGTGGGTGAAATCGGAGAAACGTTCAGGGCTGTGAGAAAGAACTGATGAGTGGGACCAATTGGATAGCTCTTTCAAAGTGAGTGAGCTGAATGGCCTCTTTCTAAGTTGTATCATCCTATATAAATGTGAGTTGTTGTTGTAGGCATGTGACTGTGAGGTGAGAGTAAGGGGCAAGTGAGTTTTGAGGAAACCAAGCCATCCAGCATACTATGGCATTCTGCTTAGGAACAGACATTGAGTATCGTCACTTTGGGTGGGTCACTGCAGGGTGGTCTTCCAGGAAATGCAGGGTGGGTTAGCCAGAATGGCAGCCGGACACCACGAAGGTTTAAATTCCGAGGAGACGTTTCGCAAACGAGGATTGTTACCCTGGAACTTAGGAGGCTAAGGCCAGATTCACCCGAAGGTTTCAAAATATTAAAGAGAACAGATAAAGCAGGACCTCTTTCCCGTGGCTGCGGACTAGGTGTCGAAACATTCGAGTCAGGCTTTAAGGGGTGAAATTAGGACGTGCTTCTCACAATCAAATGGGGCAAGAAGTTTGAAGCTCTCCTCTCCCTGTGGCAATTGGTGTTATTTCGATCTTAAATCTGAGATTGATGGATTTTTGTTATTCAAACGTTTTAATGGTTGTGGGGAAAAGGTGGCTATATGGAGTTAGTTCACAGAGCAGCCATGAGCTCACTGAATGATGAAGCACACTCGAAGGACTAAGTGGCCTGTTCGATTCCTAATTCCTATCATCAATTCAGCGCTTCCTGACTGTGAAGAGGAAACGGGAACAAACCTCGTACAAAACGAAAGACAGTTTTTAAAATGGCCGCGACAAACAGAACACGGTCCCTCTGATTCACAGCGCCCGGGTCCCGGGTTCGATTCCCGGCTCGGGTCACTGTCTGTGCGGAGTCCCGACGCTCTCCCCGTGTCTGCGTGGGTTACCGCTGGGTGCTCCGGTTTCCTCCCACAAGTCCCAAAAGACGTGCTTGTTAGGTGAATCGTGCATTCTGAATTCTCCCTCTGTGTACCTGAACAGGCGCCGGAATGTGGCGACTTGGGGATTTTCACAGTAACTTCACTGCAGTGTTAATGTAAGCCTACTTGTGACACTAATATAGATTATTATTATTAATTCTGCTCTTCATTTCTGAATATGCGAGGGGCCGATTTTATCATAAGTTGAACCCCAGCCTGCTCTCCCGATCAAACGAAGGTCTCTAAAGTAAATAAAGCGGCAAAATTGAATCATTTGCAGGCACACTTTCTTTTTTCAAAGCACACAGTTTTTTTTTGGACAGGACAATCAGTGGAAAGTAATAGCCATTTAACATACTGCAGGGCCGCCTCCTATTTCTAAGCATGAAAGTGTATCCCCATGTTTCCAATAAATCACAAAGCGATGGCACCGGTTGGGGCTTTGTCTTGACGATATTTTTCATCATCTTTGAAAAGTAGGTCGGCTAGTACTGCCTGCAGCCTTGGACATTGGAAAATCTTTAGCGGTGGCTCATGCAACCTTAACAGAAACAGCAGTCACAATTTGTATTTTATGCGGCACTTTCAATCATTTCGCATTTAGCTTTGTCTCCTTAGTTAACTGCTGTTTGACACACCGCACTGCTTGCAGTGTGGGACAGGTCTCATAAATAATATAAGGACCTGATACTGGCTGAAATGTGCGGCTGTTCCAAAGTGTGGATTCTACCAGGTGAGACTCTTGAGTGGTAGGATCCTGAAGGAGTCGGCCAGGAGAGAGCTTGCAGACGCAGGCATGTCTGAGTTTTAACGGTTTAAGTTACTGAGGGCAGGTTGCATAATTAGGCTAGATTAGGGGGTGACCCGATTGAGGGGTTTCGTGATGATGGGAGGATTTAACAGGCTCGATGGAGAGAACGTTCCTCTGGTGGGGCGTTAAGATCAAAGAGAGGGTAGAAACCTAAAAGTTAGAGACAGGCGCCCCAGAGGGTGATGTCACGAAGCACTTCTTCACAGAAAGGATAGTGGAGACCAGGACGTCTCTCCCCCAAAGAGCTTTTGAGGCTGGAGGACAACTGAGAATTTCAAAACTGAGATTGACTGAATTTTGTAAGATAAGACTATTATGGGCTACAAAATCAAGGTGGGCAGGTGGAGGTAGGACACAGATCGGCCATGATCTAACTGAGTGTTGGAACAGGCTTGAGGGGCTGAATGGCTCTGCCTTTGTTCGGATGTGCCTGGATGGGATTCCGAGTTCTATGTAAAGAAGCATCAAAGTACAAGCAAGACAGATAGCGGTTTGTCTGCAGTTGTGACATTGTGCACAGCCCACTGAACCTTGGGGGCAACACAGAGAAGGGGCTGGATTCTCGGGTCCCCCGGCCGCGTGTGTATCGGTGGCGTGCCTCTCGCCGTCGCTCGTCAATGGGGTTTCCCGTGGAAGCCACCCGACGCCGTCGGGAAACTCCCGGGCAGTGCGATGTCGGCGGGAACAATGGGCGAGATTCTCCGATCGCCAACGGCGAAATTGCGTTCAGCGCTCGGCCAGAGAATCCCCGTTTGTGCTGAAATCGGGGATGGCACAAACCGATGCTCCGCCCCTCCCCAAGTAGACCGCACGCCGTATGGGTGGCCTCAGGACACCACCTGAGGCCCTCCCCCGATACTCCCCCCCCCCCGATGGGCTGAGTTCCTGACGGCTCGGAACACTTATGGGATTTTTTCCGTGGCCCCTGCGTGGCAGCTGCAGACTGTGTCCAGCGCCGCCACAGTTGTTGGGGGGGGGGGGGGAGCCGTTCTGCTAACAGGGTGGGGGGGCTTCGGCGGGGGCTGGGGGGACTGGTGGGGGGTGGTCCGGGGGTGGCGAGCGGGGTTACTGGCGGACATTATTTGGCAGGCCGTTGAACAGCACGGTTGCCGCCGTGCACATGAGCAGCAATTCTCGGCAATTCTCCGGCTGTATCCGCAGGTAAAGCCGGGGGCATTACACTGCGCGGCTGCTAGACCCCCCCCCCACCTGATGGAGGATCGGTGCAGCTGTTGTGCCATTTTTTCTCACATAAAACGCCACCGTTCCCACGCCGGCCTCAGCACTTACTCTGTATATCGGGGAAGCCAGCCCAACGAATCCCAACATCCGCAGAATTCGGCCAAGATTTATTAAAATGTGAGCAGAAACAAGAATTATAATAAATTCAGAAAATTGAGCGATGAGGGAAAATTCAATAGAATGTAAAATTAAGTAAATGTTTAACTCGAAGCAGAGGGCACACTTTAATGGTAACATGTGTCCGGGGGTCAACAAGGATTTCACACAGCCAGTCGCGGTGAATGCGCTGTCTGAAAGGCAGGTGGAAGCGGATTATTCAGTAATAACCTCCGAAACAAATTGGACGTATACCCGAAGAGGAAAAGAGGTGAGGAGTATCCCCCTTGCAGAGGGCTGGCAGAGGCAGGAGGGGCTGAACGACCTCCTCCTAATTTCAGCCATTCCCTCTGCCTTCCCCCTAGACTTCGGTGCGGTGGAGCAGAACATGCAGGGCAATCGGCTCGGCTAGCCGAAAACGCTTTTGAGGTTAACCCTCCTCGGTCATCGCTGGAAAGGTAAAAGGGAGGGGTGCAGATCTGGGGTGACTGGACCTTTAAGGTCACCTGGCTTGGGGGCTCCAATTGGGAATCAGAGTGGGTGATCAACCGGGGGGGAGGGGGGGGGGGGGCGGCAGAGTCCTCTTAGGGAGGAGACGTGTCGAGAACAAGGTGCAGCAATGGGGAGCACTTTACTCAAGAGGCTGTTGAGGCCCGTTGGAAAGGAAGATGACAAACTGATACAGGAAAGAGACCAAGGGAGTCGTTAAGGACCAAGTACTGTTGCAGACTCAGAGGGCTGTAATGACTCATTCTCATCTTTCAAAAGTAATTATGAGCTACTTAAAAATTACTTTTGGTCTGGGTTTTCTCTCCCGGGTCGCATGAGCAGAGCTGGGACATTTCCCGGCTCTACAAACCCAACTCGGGTAAAAGAGGCCCCGTATTTGAGGTTTTCCTTCCGGTTGTGTGGGTGGTTCCTCCTCCCCCACCCCGAACGAGTGACGAGGCTGCTGGGTGCGGAGGTGGGCAGGGTAGGAGGCCTGATGTGTGTCGGCGCTGTTATGATCCTTGACCATAGAATCCCTACGGTGTAGAAGGAGGCGAGTTAGCCCATTGATGCTCTGAAAGAGTACTCTGCCCAGGCCCACTCCCCCACTCTATCCCCGCAACCCTGTGCATTGATCATGGCTAATCCGCTTAACCTGCGCATCTTCGGACTGTGGGAGGAAACCGGAGCACCCGGAGGAAACCCACGCAGACACGGGGAGAACATTAAAATGGAGCCTGTTTGTCTGCATCGCTGCTCAGCAGGGTTAAACCCCTTGTCGGTTCCAATGAACTTCGACAATTAACTTTGCTGTTTACGTGAGTTGTAACATTTCTTTGACAGCTTCGACAGTTCTTTGTTTGACAGTTGTGACCATTCTTTGATATCTTGACAGTTCTTTGACATTGTTGGCAGTTCTTTAGCAGCTTTGAGAGTTCCAGGGTGTTTATGCACTTTTTACACATAATCATGTCTACCTTTAACAATCCCAAATGGTACCTGACCTCCAGCAAAGGGCACCGTGTCCCGGGCCCATTGCTTCACTAAGACGATACCCTGGATACCCAAATGGTTCAGGACTGCTCCTACCAGGTATAATCTGCACACCTCGCGTTTCAAACGCTTCCCTCGGCAAATGAATGGAGGTAGCTGCTGATTTATATTCATTCCCACTCCGACTCCTGAGAAAATGGCGGCGGCTGGGGTTCGGGGGTGGACGCCGGAACAGGGGCCGGAATGTGGCGACTAGGGGCTTTTCACAGTAACTTCATTGCAGTGTTAATGTAAGCCTCCTTGTGACAATAATAAAGATTATTATTAGATTGGTGATGTGTTTCACATCCTAGTGCACGGCACGTAAAGATTAACAATAAAACAAATCACAGTTATCAGTGATACAGAGAAAATTCTTTTGAAATAGGATTTGCACACACAACATTTTCTGGCAGCGAGTCGTGTCAGTCCTGCCACAGTGTGACTACAAGCTGCAGTTGTATTGTTGGCAAATGTCATTACCGACCGAGAACAATGGAGTTACCAGCAGCTTGCATCCAAATTGACATCTTCTGCCAACAAAAATGAAGCAACAAAACACAGATCACAATGTAAGACTCTACATTGTAACTCAAAGGCAGTACTCCAATGCCAGAGGGGTTATCTATTGGACAAGGCGTTAAACCCAGACTCAACGTGCCTGTTCGAGCCAACATTAAATTCACCCAGACGCATTTTGATAAAAAAGCAGGGAACCTCATCTGGTGTCCAACAGGACCAAAAACAGATTAACTGACCGGTCAACATATTCGCACTTGCAGGGTCTTCCTGTCTTTTGTCCAGCTGCTGTGTTTGCCGACATAATGACAACAAGAACACTCGGTGCGAAATACTTTGGGTGTGACGTGACAAAAAAAAATAGAGTCCATCCTGGGCGGGACAAGCGGCAGGAACGGTCCCGCTATCTAACGACACTGGTGGGGAATGCTCTCCCGGGGCCACACTTGGCACGGAGGAGCTCTGGCGAGCGGAACTCCCCAGTGCAGGAAGAGATCGGGACGCCACTTTTAAATGGCCCCCTGATCTCTCAACCCCCGACGCGACCCCCCGGATCCCCCCCCAATGCCCCAACTCACCTAGAGGAGGGTCATCGAGTCCACCCACCCCCTCCTGCATCCCACCTCACATGGGCAGGGCACTCCTGGCCTGACCCCGGTGTGGGCAAAATGCCAGCCTGGTGACCTGGCAGTGCCACCTGGGCACCCTGGAAGTGCCAAGCTGGCACTTGGGTGGGACAGCCAGAGGTGGCAGTGCCAAGATGCCCGGGTGGCACCAGCAGTGCCAGGAGGCCACCCTCACACCCCCGTCACCTTTTATTGGCACCAGTACTGAACGGCACCTGGCAGGAGTCTCTTCAGCGAGGCTGATAGACGCCGGGTGTCTGTTAGATTCAGCAGCAGCACAGCTAAGTGGGTTCTTAAACCCCACAGAGGGCATGCGGACGAACGCCACCAGCTCCAAGTACTTTCGGCTGCACAGAGGAACGAGGCAGGGGGACCCGTTGTCCCTGCTTCTGTTCTCACTGCCCATTGAGCCACAGGCCATTTCCCTTAGGTTGGCAGACTGGCGGACGGGCATTCGAAGATGGGGTAGGGAGCACAGAGTTTCACTCTACCCAGATGACCTGCTCCTCTACGTTTCGTACCCCCCTGGCCAGCATGTGGAAGATAACGGGACTCCTTAAAGAGTTTTGTGCCTTCTCAGGTTACAAACCCAACCTGGGAAGAGCAAAATCTTCCCGATGAACCCCCGAGGGGGAGGAGTGGAGCTGGAGGGGTTACCGTTTAAGATCATCCCGACAAAGATCAGGTACCTGGGAATACAGGTGGCTCACAACTGGATCAGGCTCCACAAGTGGAACCTCTCCAGCCCGGTAGAGGAGGTATAGAAGGACCGACAAAGATGGGACTTGCTCCCGCTCTCGCTAGCGGAAACGGTATAAAATGAACATGCTTCTCAGGTTCCTCTTCACATATAGATCGCTCCCAATCACATCCCCAAATCCTCCTTCACCAGGGTTGATAAGTTAATCATGGCCTTTGTCTGGGGGGGGGGGGGAGAGTCCCGAGGATACAAAAAGCCATCCTGCAGAGAGGGCGACACATGGGAGGCCTGGCCCTGCCGAACTTCCTATTCTACCACTGGGCGGCGAACGCAGAAAGGGGAGAGGGTGGCTGGAGAAGCCGGAGATGGAATGGGCCCAAATGGAGGAAGCCTCCTGCTCTGCTCTGCTTCAATCCCGGTCCCCCGCACAAACACTTAAGGAGCCTGGTGGTAGTTGCCACAGTAAAGACCTGGCACTAGATGGCCCAGCCAACCATGCCCACATGTTCTGGCCCTGTTCCAGTCTCTATGGGTTCTGGACAGCCTTCTTCGAGGCCATGTCCAGGTTCTGGGAGTTGAGATGCAGCCATGTCGGTTGGACAGTCTTTGAGGTGTCAGAGCACCCAGAGATCTTCACAGGGAAGAGGGCGGACGCCGTGACCTCCCTCTCTCTCATCGTCTGGCGGAGACTTCTGCTGGGGTGGAAGTCAGCAGCACCTCCCAGAGCCTGAGAGTGACTCTCAGACCCGGCTTAAATCCCAAAAGATTGAAATGATAAAACTCTCAATCGGGGGTCCGAGGAGAGATTCCACGACACGTGGAGAAAGTTTGCCAAACTCTTCGAGGACCTGTTCATAGCCAGCAACCAATGGAGGGGGGTGTGATAAGAGAGGAGGGAAAAAGGCCCCAAGTAAAGGAACAGCGATCTGTGCATGCACAATTGCTTCCTACGCTCTACGTCACAAGCGTCATGATGTCAAAGGCCCCGGACCACGCCCACTTAAAGGGGAAATGTTGCAAAACACGGAAAAAAATTTTTACACCGTAAAACCCGATTCTTTCACCTTGAACGACAGCACAATGCCTGAAATTCGACAAGTAGCTGAAAGTAACCTCCGCAGAACCCTGCAACAAGCAGTTAGCACATCCCAAAGAGATGATACAGTCCTTGAAGACTATGACTCAGATCTTGAATTCTTCTTTGGACATCGCGAGCCCAATGCCAGCTCCGACACAAATCGTGATGATATGGTTCTAGAAGACAATGACTCAGACAAACATTTCACCTTGCGTGGCTACCCCAGTACCAAATCTGAACCGCAACTAGACGTGTTGCACATTGGCGACCCCGACGACGGGTTTTTCGGATTGGGGAATCTTCAGCCCAGCATATACGACATCCTGACTCGTGAGTGCAGTGTGATGCTACGGCCGGACACCAAGAGACAGAGAGCGGTACAAGCCCACAGAGAGCGGCCCACACGCCACGAAGGGTCCCAGCCTCCACACAGAAACGCTGAAAGACTCTGCAGCAAGACAACTGCACATCTCCACACAAGAAGTGACTCCAGTGACACAAGCCTCCACAGCGAGCTCGTGGACAGCCTCCACGATAGAAGCAATGCAAGACTCCAGAGCGCAGTCCTTGCATGAACAAGAAGCGATGACAGTTTCCACAGGAAGACCAATGCACGATTCCACACAAGGAACGCTGCAAGACTCCACAGAGGGAGTGGCACAAGCCTCCACAGCGAGCTCGTGGACAGCCTCCACGATAGAAGCAATGCAAGACTCCAAAGCACAGTCCTTGCGTGAACAAGACCATGAGGGTCTAGCAACCTCCTCTGAGCAACCAGTGGCAGACGATGCAAGTCTGCCACGCTCAAGTGAACAACAGAAAGACTATGACAGTCTACCCAGCTCAAGTGTACAGCAAGCAGACTATGACAGTCCATCCAGATTATTTGAGCCACCAGAAGAAGACTCTGACGGTCTAACCAGCTCAAGTGAACGACAAGAAGACACTGAGGCCCTACCCACTGTATGTGAGACAAGTGACGACGGCATCCCACTTCCCATACCAGATGTGCAACGTGACAGACCTCAGCGAGTGCGTACAGAGGCACTCGACAATCACAGTGAGACTACTGGTGACTCCACGTTACTTCAAACCCCATTCGCTCAAACCTCTCCACAAGCAAATGCATTCCCGAACGTTTTGACTCCAGACGGGGAGTATCAAGAAACCAAAGCTCATTCAGGTGAACCAGAAAGGGCTCCAGACGGGGAGCATCGACAAACCAAAACTGACTCAGGTGAAACAGACCAGACTCCAGACGGGGAGCATCGACAAGTCAAAGCTGATTCAAGAAAGCCGGACATGACTCCAGACGGGGAGCGCCGCAAACTCAGTGACGGCACGCTCCAGGAGACAGCAGACGCCACAAAGCACGCTAACACGAGTAACTGTGTGAAGGACTCGTATTATCCACAGAGTGTGGTCCTTGAGCGCAGCAAACACGGCAACAAAACCAACCAACACAACAACATCAAAGACAATAGCAAGAAGCGTACCAAAGGCAACAACGTCGACAACAAGCACGACAAACACAACGCCACTGGAACTACGGCTGGTGCGACATGGTACAACTCTGCAAATTAGCTGGTACGACATGGTACAACTCTGCCCATGAGGGACACTGTTACTGCTCAGCTCAGTACAATGACATACCATGGCAGGATGATGCATCTTACCAATTCACGTTTGCTGCACTGCCAACAGGCAACCTGGCTTTCAGGACAGATGCCATCAAGAATTACCACCACAAGCATCGTAAGAAAAAAAGAGTCCAAATCCGACAACGAAGTGATGTGACCACTTCTCGGTTCCTTCAGCACAGGGACACTGACGGCGTTTACAATGCAATGCCACCATCAACATCACCAACTCACCAACCAAACTAGAAAGCCACTCGACCATAATAATTAATGAACTTTGGACTTATGCATATGATTTGGACTTATTGTTTAATGATCACAGTTATCATAACTTGTACAGAGTATCACTCATCTACCTAGTTTGTTCAATTTTCTTTAACACTGTACAGAAAATATGTAACACGAAAAAAGGGGGGGATGTGGTGATATACATCACTGTAAGTACACAAAGGGTTAATGTACATACACTACACCTAGCTAGACACTATAGGGAGCACCAGAGACATGACACATGGACAGTCAACCAATAGGTCAGTAAGATAGGACACGACCAATGGGCATTCACGACACACACAGAGGTGACACTACCACAGGAGGGCATTACACCAACCCATATAAAAAGGATACAACACACATGATCTTCCTCGTTCCAGTGGAGACACGCAGTGTGTACACAGGGTTGATTTGAAACACATCACTCCCACCACGTGGATTGTAGCAGACTGGTTCGTCAGTCTGAGTAGCTATAGCAGGATTAACAGTAGCGTCGAATCCAAGTAGGAGAATTGTTAATAGATTAATAAACGTGTTAAAGCTATTGCCAAGTCTGAACCTTCCTTTGTCAGAGTGTACAACAAGGAAGCAGCTTCCGCTACGTCAAGAGCGTAACAAAGCAAGCGGCACGACTGTCAGCAAGCTATGGCGATGTTGGACACTTTCCGTACCCCCCCCCCCCCCCCCCCCCTCTCTCCCTCAGCAGCCACGGTGCCTGTTTCACGGTTTTTAAAAGCAAAAGTGAACCTCGCCTTCGGGAACTCGGCCCATCAGAGTCGGAGAATCGCGGAGGCCCCGGAGAATACCGGGTCGGGACCGCGAGTGAAATGCAAACCGTGTCTACTGCCCGTGCGATTTGATGTCAATTCGTGGCCTGCCACGATTCTGCCGTTGGAACCGATTCTCCGCCCAATCGCCTTTCCCAATTTTGCCGTTGTCTACCGGAGAATGCCGCCCAATATTTTTTACTGTCCTGAAGATTTTTTCTCCAATGCTGCGGAGAGCAATGTCCTGGACAATGGTCTTCAGTTCCCGGAGGCTCCTGGCCATTCCTGGAGGGTTGGCAATCCTCGTAAGGGCGACGCTGTACCGGCACACTCTCCGTGTGGTTTGTGAAGTCAAGAGTGGAGAACGACTAAAGTGACGAGTTCCTGGCTGACACATTCTTGCCGGAGACCACTGGAGTGTTGCATTCCAATCTGCCGGTTCCTAAGCATTTCTTTTCAGCCGCTTTCATTCTGCACAACCGTGTATTCAGAATTCCTGGTGTCCAGCAGGGAGTGCTTATTGCTTTTCAGTGAAAGCACATACAGGCTTACCGTGGAGAAACTAGTGTCCGCTATGTCAGTTTACACCTTGTGGTAGTACCAGGTATTGCGGTACCTAAGAGGCTGCTGACCATTGGTTAGACCCAGGAGTCTACCATTGGCTGTTGTTACGTAGCTCTGCCCTGACAGGCGGAGTATAAGAAACAGTGCCGTCCCAGCAGCCTTCACTTTCTGTACCGAAGCTGCTGGGGAACAGGTTCTAGTAGATTGAAGCCGTCAGTGATGAAATCACTTCGTCTTGAGTGTAATTGATCGTGCATCAATTTAATCTACTAGACTTAAGCTGGAAGGATGGATCTCCGAATCAAACCGGAGTGCCTTCAACTCAGCCCCCACGCGGAGAACTCGGCTGCGATATTTAAACACTGGCTGGCGTGCTTTAAAGGCTACCTCGAGACGGCCGGAGGCACCCCCTCAGAAGGACAGAAAATGCACCTCCTGTGCTCAAGGGTCAGCCCTGGGATTTACACCCTTTTCGAGGAGACGGAGGACTATGATGCTGCGATCGAACTGTTAGAAGAACATTATATCCGCCCTGTAAATCAGGTCTACGCACGTCACCTGCTTGCAACGAGACGGCAAAGCTCCAGGGAATCGTTGGAAGATTTCTACCGGGCGCTACTGGTGCTGGGCTGAAACTGTGGCTGCCCGCAAGTTTCGGAGAGCGAGCACACGGAACATTAATCAGGGATGTTTTCGTAGCAGGTATGAGCTCCTCAGATATCTGCCAAAGACTCCTAGAAAGGGACACCCTGGGACTTAGAGAGGCACGGGCCCTGGCAGGGTCGATGGACGTTGTCTACAAAAACGCGCAGTCCTATACGCCCGACCGCGGCGGCGGCCCCCTGGGCTGCCTGGCACCCTGCAGCGGCAGCCCCACAGACCTTCCCCCTGACCCCGCAGGCCTGCGCTACGAGACGGCCCGCTAATGCCGCCGGGCCCCGCTGTTTCTTCTGTGGGCAGGCGAATCATCCCGGCCCGCGCTGCCCAGCCCGCACCGCCGCCTGCAAAGGGTGCGGCAAGAAGGGCCACTTTGTGGGGGTCTGCCAGGCCCGTGCCGTGGCCGCGGTCTCCAGCGACTCCGGACCACCGCGGCAACCCCCCCTTCAGGTCCCGACCGGCCAGCGCTCACCGCCACCTCCCTATCCTAGGGCCACGTGCGACCCACGGGCGCGGCCATCTTGCCCCCGGACACCACGCTGGACGGGTGGGCGCCGCCATTTTGACCATCGCTACCGCCATCTTGTTCATCCCTGGACACCATGTGCGACCCATGGGTGACGCCATCTTGGATGGGGCCCCAGGCCCCCAGCATGGCCGACTACATGCTGCCCGATCAGAACTCGCAACTGCTTCATCTGGCCTTGGTCACACTGGACCAAAGTCGATCCCGGACACTCGCAACAGCTACAATGACGGTCTTCATCAACGGCCACGAGACGTCTTGCCTGATTTACTCTGGGAGCACGGAAAGCTTTGTTCACCCCGATACGGTAAGGCGCTGTTCACTTGTTACCCACCCTGTAAACCAAAGGATCTCCCTGGCCTCCGGGTCTCACTCGGCGGAGATACAAGGGTTCTGCTTAGCGAACCTCACTGTCCAAGGCAGGAAATTCGACAATTTCCGCCTGTATGTCCTGCCGCACCTCTGCGCGGCTACCCTCCTGGGGCTGGACTTCCAGTGCCATTTGCAAAGCCTGACCTTTAAATTTGGCGGCCCGAGACCTCCCCTTACTGTCTGCGGCCTCGCGACCCTTAAGGTCGACCCGCCTTCGCTGTTTGCGAACCTCACCCCGGATTGCAAACCCGTCGCCACCAGGAGCAGACGGTACAGTGCCCAGGACCGGACCTTCATCAGGTCAGAGGTCCAAAGGCTGCTGGGGGAAGGGGTCATCGAAGCGAGCAACAGTCCCTGGAGAGCTCAAGTAGTGGTGGTAAAGACCGGGGAGAAGCATAGGATGGTCAATTGACTACAGTCAGATCATCAACAGGTTTACGCAGCTGGACGCGTACCCTCTGCCCCGCATAGCCGACCTGGTGAACAGGATCGTGCAATGCAAGGTTTTCTCCATGGTCGATCTCAAATCTGCCTACCACCAGCTACCCCTCCGTAATGGTGACCGCAAGTACCCTGTATTCGAAGCAGATGGGCGGCTCTATCACTTTTTAAGAGTTCTCTTTGGTGTCACTAATGGGGTCTTGGTATTCCAGCGAGAGATGGACCGAATGGTTGACTGGTACGGCTTAAGTGCAATGTTCCCGTATCTGGATAACGTCACCATCTGCGACCATGACCAGCAGGACCATGACACCAACCTCCGCAAATTTCTCCAGACCGCGAAAATCCTTAACCTGACATATAATAAGGATAAATGCGTGTTTAGCACCGACCATCTAGCCATTCTAGGCTAAGTAGTGCGAAATGGAGTTATAGGCCCCAACCCTGAATACCCCAAGGCCCTGAAGCGCTGCCTTTTCAGCTATTGCGCACAGTGGGTCCCCAATTACGCAGACAAAGCCCGACCCCTAATCCAGTCCACAACCTTTCCCCTGCCCAGACATGACCACAACCACCGTCATCAAGGCCCTCCAGGGTATCTTTACACTGTTCGGTTTCCCCGCGTACATACACAGTGATAGGGGGTCCTCCTTTATGAGCGACGAGCTGCGTCAATTCCTGCTCAGCAAGGGCATCGTCTCGAGCAGGACCACCAGTTACAACCCCCGGGGAAACGGACAGGTGTAGAGGGAGAACGGAACGGTCTGGAAGACCGTCCTGCTGGCCCTTCGGTCCAGGAATCTCCCAGTCTCCCGCTGGCAAGAAGTCCTCCCGATGGCCCTCCACGCCATCTGGTCGCTGCTCTGTACAACCACAAATCAGACACCTCATGAACGTCTCCTTGTTTTCCCCAGGAAGTCCTCCTCCGGGACCTTGCTCCCAACTTGGCTAGCGACACCCGAACCCATCCTGCTTCGGAAGCACGTGCGGGCGCACAAGTCGTACCCGTTTGTCGAGAGGGTCCACCTGCTGCACGCTAACCCCCAGTACGCCTACGTGGCGTTCCTTGACGGCCGGCAAGATAAGGTCTCCCTTCGGGACCTGGCCCCGCCAGAACCCCACGCGCACCCGAACCATTACCCCCCACCCCACCCCCCCCACACAGCAGTGGGAGGGGTCAGTACTCCCGCCGCTCCTGCCACGGCCCGCCCACCCACCGACGCCCCCTACAGGCGCACCCCCCGTGTCAACCGTTTGCCCTAACAGCGCCGTCTAGGGGTGACGAAGCTGCCAGGGAGGCCGAAACCACTCTCCCGGAGTCGCAACCACCGGGACCCCCACCAGAATCACCACCCAAGCCCAGATGCTCCAGACGGACGACCAGGCCACCCGATCGAATGATTGCTTCGCTGTGAATTTAACTGTGAACAAACACTTTGTAAATATCCTCAACACCACGGTACCTCCATACCTGATCATACCATGTTAAAGGCGACTGTTACCACCGGCCACCACCCCCGCCGGACTCTTTTTTAACAGGGGGTGAATGTGGTAGTACCAGGAATTGCAGTACCTAAGAGGCTGATGACCATTGGTTAGACCCAGGAGTCTACCATTGGCTGTTGTTACGTAGCTCCGCCCTGAGAGGCGGAGTATAAGAAACGGTGCTGTCCCAGCAGCCTTCACTTTCTGTACCGAAGCTGCTGGGGAACAAGTTCTAGTAGTTTAAAGCCTTCAGTGATGAAATCACTTTGTCTTGAGTGTAATTGATCGCGCATCACACCTTATACTTTTACCAGTGCAAGTTCTCTGCTTAAGGCCGTATATCGCCCAGTCATAAACTCCTCGGCTGCACGTAAAACTGAAGGAGCAAGACCCCGACTGAACTAACCGTGTTGCCAAGAGTCAGTGCACTCAGGAGACAGTAACAACTGCAGTTGCCTTTCTACTTACATGTTCCAGGCCGGAGGCTGCATTCAAGCCCGGTATTAATATAAATCAAACTGACTCCTGCCAATGAATATAAATCTGGCGGGTTCTAATCCATCGCTCCCTGACCTTAAAGATTTATGATCTATAGATCTGCTCGTAGTCCATTTGCAATGTGTGATACAGATGTGAAAGTTATTTAAGGTGGTAAAGTAAGAGGAGACAATTGATTTGCGGCACGCTCCCACCATAAACAGTGGTTACATGCGAGCATCATATTTCTGAAGACATGCTGAAAGCAGCTGCTTCTTTCGAGAAAAGCCCAATAGAATCAAAGGAAGGAAGTTAAATCAGCGAAAACACTGAGAAGCCCGTCACTCCTCGACACCGTTTAGTTGGCTAATCTGTCACGGTCCAATAACGAAGGAAGAAAGGAGGATTTGCATTTATGTAGTGCCTGTGGCGATCACGGGACATCCGAAAGTGCTTTAGAGACAATGAAGTACATTGAAGTGAGGATAATAATAATCTCTGTTAGTGTCACAAGTAGGCTTACACTAACACTGCAATGAAGTTACTGTGAAAAGCCCCTAGTCGCCACATTCCGGCGCCTGTTCGGGTACACTGAGGGAGAATTCAGAATGCCCAGTTTACCTAACAAGCACGTCTTTCGGGAATTGTGGGAGGAAGCCGGAGCACCCGGAGGAAACCCACACAGACACGGGGAGAACGTGCAGACTCCGCACAGACAGTGACCCAAGCCGGGAATCGAACCCAGGTCCCTGGAGCTGTGAAGCAACAGTGCTAACCTCTGTGCTACCGTGCTGCCCAAGCTACTCTTGTAAAGTAAGGAGAGAGAGAGCAGGGTTAATGTTTCCAGGCCTTTTGGCTCCAAAGGGGACTGGAAACTTTAACTCTGCTTTGCTCTCCTTACAGGTGCCTTGTGTACCTTGTGTTGCCCTATTACGTATTTTCTTTTCATGTTCTAAGTGATCTGTTTGAGCTGCACGCAGTACAATACTTTTCACTGTACCTCGGTACACGTGACAATAAACAAATCCAAACCAATCCAAGATGCTGCCAGACCGTTAATAAGAATAATCTTTATTGTCACAAATAGGCTTACATTAACACTGCAATGAGGTTACTGTGAAAAGCCACATTCTGGCGCCGGTTCGGGTACACAGAGGAGGAATTCAGAATGTCCAAATTACCTAACAGCACGTCTATCGGGACTTGTGGGAGGAAACCGGAGCACCCGGAGGAAACCCATGCAGACATGGGGAGAACGTACAGACGCTGCACAGACAGTGACCCAAACAGGAATCGAACCTGGGACCCTGGCGCTGTGAAGCAACAGTGCTAACCACTGTGCTACCGTGCCACCCACATTGCGTTTCTCCAGCATCCTCTGTTCAAATTTCAGATTCCAGCATCCGAAACATTTTCCATATTTCACTCTTGTAACATCGAAGCCTTTCAACGCTCGTTGTCAAGGTTAACGCAGGTTGAAGAACCAATTTACCTTTCCGTAAGTGCTGGCTGACAGCAACCTGTCTCCACCAGGGGCGAGCGAGAGGGATGGAGGTACGAAATGTCCCTGCCCTACTATCCACTAGCCACCTTCAAAGCCTCTTTGTGAGGATTGTCAGCCTATGGGGGGGAGACACCGAGATGGAGATAATGAACTTTGATTACCAGGCAGTGAATTGTTTCATCAGTTAAAATAAAACAGCTTGCAGAATGGGATGTCCTGAAGGTGTGTGGATTGCATGTCTGGGAGACTGCTCCAATACCTGTGAAATCTAATGTGATTGATGTGCTGGTCGTTGCCAAGAAGTCTGTTTTGAGTATTCTGAACTAACTCATTGTGATGTTTCCCATTAGTTGGAGAGAGTGGGAGCGTAATGTGGCACTCTGTACTCCTGCCAGCACCTTCGCGCAAATGGGAAAAGGCATGTTGTTCGCCCAAAGATTTGTTACCCGAGACACTTTGCGCACAGCGTCAAGTTTCAGTTCAGAGAAGGCATATCTCTGCCAACAGAACAAGAGCATAAAGTATTCATACGGGATCCAAATTGTAACGATTCGCTTGGCGTGATCGATTTTTCTGTTAGTTTCTGCACGGTTATGGGTACATTAGGCTGCTTTGGGGCTAATTATTCCCGGTGGATTCCGCTGATTATGGGCGATTTCCTTGGGAGGTGAACTTCTCCGATCTGCCTTCATTACTCATTTCAATTACCAACACCTCTTGTGTCATTGTTGTTACGTAATGCAGTGGACGAGAGGACTCAGTGTCCTTAATTTCCTCTGAAATAGCTTTCATTACCTCATTCATAGATCAACATCGATTATTTTGTCTGACAGTGCACTTCAAGCTAAGAAAGCATTTTGGATAATTTCCTGAAGTTACGATGACATGTTTCATCAGAGTTCATTATACCACCACAAGGTGCAATCCTATAAAGCATCATGGTGTGATTCAGTAAGCTGAATGTAAATGCTCAAATACTGTTACACGGAATTGTAACCAGTCAGGTTAACGTTGGTGTTTACGCTCCATGGGAGGTTCTGACCTGTCGATGTAACCTTCTATTTACATTCTCCCTTATGCCTTACTTCCCCTTTTTTGAATTATTTTAAAATAAATTTAGTCTACCCAATTCATTTTTCCCAATTAAGGGGCAATTTAGCGTGGCCCTGCACATCTTTGGGTTGTGGGGGTGAAACCCATGCAAACACGGGGAGAATGTGAAACTCCACATGGACAGTGACCCAGAGCAGGGGTGGAATCTGGGACCTTGGCGCCGTGAGGCAGCAGTGCTAACCACTGCGCCACCGTGCTGCCCTCTTTTTCGAATGTTTTAAGTTAGACAAACTGAATTAAACCAAAGTCAGTGGGGACTGGGTGGTACAATAGGTGTGTACATCGTCCTTCCACTTTCCGAAACTGGCTTAAATCTCGTCGAGTTTGATGAACTGCAGGATTCCCCTGTCTGCCAGCTGGAAGTGTTCGACATGGAATCAGGTTGGCATATTAAACCCATTCCCACATGGGAGTCGGCCCATTACATTAGTCTGTCCATGACCACAAACAAATTGGGGATGTCAATGAGGATGTCTCTGAGGATTTAGGGAATGAACAGAATCATTTTGACTCGATAACAATGCCCTGCGAAATTTCCAACAGATTGTTTGACTGCAAAGAGCATTTTTCTGCACAATGTATCAAAAGCCAATGTTCCCACTTATGTAAAAAAGGGTTCCTTTTTTAACTTGATCTCAGGATTTCGTTGCCAGCAAGGTCGCTGTTATTGTTCCCGTCGAGTTGCTCTGATTATAATTGAATGGTCACCTGTGAGGGCATTAAGAGCCAAAAATCCATCCGTACCGTTTTAACTCAACTCCGGTCATGAACCATTCACAAGTCCCAGTTACGTTGGCCAGGTTCCCAATGACTATTCGACTGAACCAAAACCTCCACAAATAAGAGCATCATCTGTCGCTGCATATTACAGCGGGTGTACGACTTGCCTCACTACCGCCCTCCCCCTCCCCACCCGAACATCAGCTGGAAGCTGACCTGCTCCATGCTAGCTTGCACCCTGCCCCCACCCTGATTTGTTATGTTCTCGGTGTAACAAAAGTGGCTTCCTTTTGGTGCACTTGACAAAGGAAGGTTCAGACGTGGAGATAACTTCAACACGTTTATCAAACTATTTACACTTCAATGACTCGGGCTCGACACTACTGCTAATCCTACTATAGCTACCCAGACTGACTAACCAGTTGCTGCAATCCACGTGGTGGGTGTAATATTGAATCAACCCTGTATCTGTTCTCACTGACTGTCTCCACTGGAAAGAGGCAGATCATGTGTGTGGTGTCCTTTATATATGGGTTGGTGTAATGCCCCCCTGTGGTCTTGTCACCTCCTTGTGTATCGTGAATGTCTATTGGTTGTCTCCTATCTAACTGACCTAGTGGCTGAGTGTGTGTGTGTGATGTTTCTGGTGCTCCCTCTAGTGTCTAGTTAGCCTACATGCATTTACATTGATGCACATCACCACATCCCCCCTTTTTTATATGTTCATATTTTCTGTACACTTTAAGAAAATTGAACAAAGAACAGGGAGATAAGGTAAGGTATATACAAATCATGGGAACAGTGATTAAACAATAAGTCCAAAAACCATCAATCATCATGGTCAAATGTCTCTCTTGGTTATGAACGCCATCAACGTCCCTGTGCCACAGGAACCAAGAAATGGTCAAATCACTTCGCTGTCTGATTTGGAGTCCCTTTCTTTTTCCGATGTTTGTGATGATGCTGTCGGATGGCATCTTGAAGCTGATAAGGTGTTGATGTTGAAGAGGTATCATCAACAGTATCATTCGAGGTCATGGATGTGCCATAGATTGAAGTTGGATAAGACTCTACATACTGCTTCTGGCCACGTGCTGTGCAGGAAGGGTGATCCTGCTGAGAAGCATTGAAGCTTGTCGAATTGGAAACAGAATTGCTGCTCGCATAAATACCTGGTGATGGTATGAAACTAGAACCTTGCATCTGATAGGAATATGCCGTCTGGCCAGGCTGTGGTGCAGAAAATCCTGGGCTGTAACTAAGGCATCCAGTCTGTAATGCAGATTGCGCTGGCGGTAGTCCTCCTTCGGTCTTGATTCCATTAGTGGGCAATCCGTAGTGCTGGCCTGTTTGAGAATATGCTGCATAGACTGCTGGCTGCTGCATGCCTGAATACTGGGTTTGTCCAGCATGAGCTGTCATTGGCTGCACTGCTGGTGTGGAAAGAATGTGTGGATATAGCTGTGGTGAATATTGGTGTATTCCTCTTGGACTGTAGCCGCTGCTTGTTATTACTGACCCAGTGTAATTGTTAAGTGATCCATCTCCTGTCATTGTGGCATCTGCTGTCACTCTGAGCGTGCCATCACTGAGGTTGCGGCACTCCCTGTCTGGAGTAAAGTCCGGCTTACGTGAATCAGAGTCGGCGATTGGTTGCTCCCCATCTGGAGTCCGGTCTGTTTTAACTGAGTCAGTGTTGGTTTGTTGATGCTCCCTGTCCAGAGTCTTAGCAGGTTCACTGGAGTCAGCTGAGATTTCTTGAAGCTGCACATCTGGAGTCGGAACATGCAGGAATGCATTGACTTGTGGAGAGGTTCGAGCGAATGAGGGTGGAAGTGTCATGGTGTCACCGGAGTCACCAGTGGTCTCACAGGGATCGGCGAGTGCCTCTGTACACACAAGCTGAGGTCTGTCACTTTGCACATCTTGCATGGGAAGTGGGATGCTGTCGTCACTCGTCTCACATACCGTGGGTAGATTCTCAGTAGCTACTTGTTGTTCACTTGGGTTGGGTAAATTGTCAGAGTCTTCATCTGGTGGTGCAAACAATGTGGGTGGACTGTCATTGTCTTGCTGTTATCCTTCATTTGGGCTTGGACTGTCATCGTCGCTTTGTCCTTCATTGTAGCATGATAGACCGTCATGGTCGTCCTGCTGTGCACTGGAGCGTGGTAGACTGTCATAGTCTTCTTGCTGTTTACTTGAGCATGGCAGAATTGCATCGTCTGCTGCTAGTTGGTCAGAGGAAGTTGCTAGACTCTCATGGTCTTGTTCCTGCAAGGACTGCGCGTTGCTTCTATCATGGAGGCTGTCCACGAGCTCGCTGCGGAGGCTTGTGACACTGGAGTCACTTCTTGTTCATGCAAGGACTGCGGTGTGGAGTTTTGCGTGTCTTCGTTCGTAGAGTCGGGAACCCTGAGCAGTGCGTGGACCACGCTCTGTGTGGCAGCAGGCCGCTCTCTGTAGGCGTGTACCGCTCTCTGTCTCTTAATTTCAGGCTGCAGCATCATCCTGCACTCACGAGTTGGGATGTTGTATCTGCTGGGCTGAAGATCCTCAAAGCCAAAGAACGAATCCGCGTCTGCGTCGGATTAAATATCGGGGTCGCCAATGTGCAACACGTCTAGTTGCGGTTCGGATTTGGTACTGGGGTAGCCTCCCAAGGTGAAAGGTTCGTCCAAGTCGTAGTCTTCTATGACCATATCATCACTGTTTGCGTCGGAGCTGGCATTGTGCTCACGAGGTCCAGAGAAAATGTAATGGTCAGTATCGAAGTATTCAAGGTCGGAATCATCGGTTTGGGCGTAGTTAACTGCTTGTTGCAGGGTTCTTCGGAGGTTAATATCATTTCCTGGTTCAATTTGAGGCATTGTACTGTTATTCCAGGTGAAGGAAGGTTGTTTTACAGCTTTAATTGATTTTTTCTTTGATTTGGGACGTTTCCCCTTTAAATGGGCGTGTTCCGGGGCCTCTGACGTCATGACGCGCATGACGTAGCACGTAAGAAGCATTTGCACATGCGCAGATCGTGATTCCTTTACCGATGGCCGTTTTCGTGATTGCGCATGCGCAAACGGACCTTCCCATTCTGCGCACTTCTCGCGCAACTGTGCAAGTGCAGTCCCTGCAGAAAGATGGCCACCGACCAAAATTGTTCTCTGCTCCGGGATTTTGGCCTCGAAGTGAGTCCTGGCGCTTCTCTTACCTTTTCTTGCTGGTTGGACTGTGTTTTCCTCACAGTATTTGCTGAATTTGTCCTGGACTGCCTGGAAGTCGTTCCTGTTTTGCCCTTTGGAGAACTTGAATTTTTAAAAGATTTCTTCTGCTCTGGCACCGGCGATGGTGAGGAGAAGCTCTGTTTTTTCAGGATCGGCCACTTCTTCTAGTTCGGCTGCCACCAGGATGATTTCAAACTTTTGCCGACATGCCCGCCAGTTTTCGCGGAGATCGCCTTGGCACTGGAGCTGCTGCGGAACCCGGATCTCGAACATCTTGCCTGGGTATCGTTGCTGGCGTCACTGTACGCTGAGGTATGGCTATCTGGATTGAAACAGTTCAGTCCTGGTACCATGATTTGTTATGTTCTCGGTGTAACATAAGCGGCTTACTTGTGGTGCACTTGACAAAGGAAGGTTCAGACGTGGAGATAACTTCAACACATTTATTAAACTATTTACACTTCAATGACTCGGGTTCGACACTACTGCTAATCCTACTATAGCTACCCAGACTGACTAACCAGTTGCTGCAATCCACGTGGTGGGTGTAATATTGAATCAACCCTGTATCTGTTCTCACTGACTGTCTCCACTGGAAAGAGGCAGATCATGTGTGTGGTGTCCTTTATATATGGGTTGGTGTAATGCCCCCCTGTGGTCGTGTCACCTCCTTGTGTATCGTGAATGTCCATCGGTCGTCTCTTATCTAACTGATCTATTGGCTGAGTGTGTGTGTGATGTTTCTGGTGCTCCCTCTAGTGTCTAGTTAGCCTCCATGCATCTACATTGGTGCACATCACCACACACCCCTCCTAAGATAAAACGCACGCTGATTGGCTAATTTGACTAACGGTGGGACTTCCGACTCTCACCGAGGAGGAGATCCTGCCCTCGAGAGCTGACAGCTGATCAGATTGGCCGCCTCCTCCGGCAGTCCCTGCAGCACCAAGATCTCATTAAAGTGGGAACTGTGACCAGTCCCAAGACGTAGGCCCCGAGTGGATCCAGGAGTGGGATTAACCCAGGGTATTGGGTGGGAACGGTTTGCCCAGCCACAGAGGAGTGTGGTGTGTTCTGTAAAGTGGGCAGAGAGGAATAAAGTCACGGCAATATCTTAGAGGAGATGGTCCCCTGACGGACAAAGGGCGCTCCCAAAGATTCTATCCTCCCTCTCCTCACTGTCCCTTAAAAGACTTGTTAACAACAAAACTCTGCTCACTTCTGCCTGACTGCCCAGGCCAACTATACTCTGATTTGGCCAGTGTATTGATGGGGTCAATCAGCTTGATAACGAGCTCGGTTGGCCATGAATTGTTTATTTAGGTTTGGCAGACAAGCTGTTGATTTTGGTGCCTGCCCACTTCCCGTGCTATGGGGTGAGCTCCGGGGGTGTGAGCAGGAAGCTGGTGTGGTGGACCCCCCCCCCCCGATTTTACATGTCCCCCCACATTGCTGAAAACACACCCAGTGGGGGCACATAAAAGATTTATTCAGTCATTATATATCCGTGACTCTAACAATAAAATTGTGTTCGGTGGATTAATACCTATGTTCAAATGAAACATCGCCTCGGACTTTCCTTGGGAAATACTGTGCATTTCCCATGTTACACCTGAGATTGTTCCCTCGAGGGTGCCAATTAAGTTATTCACCCGGCATCTTTCTTTTCTCACTAACAAATGCAGGAACTATGAGTAGAATTCACCCAACCTGTCCGCAGGTGGGCTTGGTGGCAGGCGGGTGGCCGCGATGAAGAATCTGGCGGGAGTCAGGAATGTCACCCCCCCCACCCCGCCCGCCCCCCCCCCACCCCCCCCGCTCCCGACCGGCCGAGTTCCCGACGGCGTGGAACTAACCACCTATTGCCGGTCGGGACGGTGGAGTGGCAGCTGCGGACTCAGTCTGCGACCGCCCTGGTCAGGGT
Source organism: Scyliorhinus torazame (assembly GCF_047496885.1). Classification (NCBI taxonomy): domain Eukaryota; kingdom Metazoa; phylum Chordata; class Chondrichthyes; order Carcharhiniformes; family Scyliorhinidae; genus Scyliorhinus; species Scyliorhinus torazame. The sequence continues at coordinate 10,852,423 of NC_092709.1, forward strand.
GGGGGTATCAGAGACGGGGGGGGAGGGGTCCTTATCGGCGGCCGGGGATTAAATCTGCGCGGTTTCAGGCTCGGGCGCGCGGCCGATCTGGGGGGTCTCTTTTTTCTGTTTGGCTCCGCAGCCCGAATCCGCCATGGAGCTCGGCACGGCTGCTGGAGGCCGCCGCTGTGCGCAAGCGTGGACTCCAATCCGGAAGTGCGGGGGCCCGTATCCATAGCTAAAGCTGTGAGATAGACTCCGGGTCCCTGCTCGCCCCCTGCAAGACATTGAATCAGTTCAACTTTTTAAATCGGAATTTCGGGAATAAAACTCCACCGTTTTTAAGCCGGCGTGGGGGACATAGTCTCATTCTGGGAGCGTTCAGCACAGCTGCCCGCCGACGTCCCGTCAGGTCTTTCAATCTTGCGTCGCGCCAACGGGGAATCACGTCGACTTCAAACCCTACTGCGAAAGAGTGACATGCAAGTGCGCAAGGAAGTCCTCACTTCACCAGAGACTTTGGGGTGAGGGCAACAACTTTCTGCCCTGCTCCTGATGCATTGCTCATTCTGCCGGGGCAGACTGGTTCCTACCCTCTATCTCCATGCCGAGCTGGTCGTCATGGGCAGACTGGTTCCTGCCCTCTATCTCCATGCCGAGCTGGTCGTCATGGACAGCACCGTGTTGCTGGACCCATGGATCCTCCTGTCTCACCGGGTCGGATCAGGACTGTGCCTCGGATTGGGGAGTACAGGGTTACCTTCTCCTTGGCGCCACACAGCAGCGTCTATCTGGACAGCTCTGTTCTGTGGGACCCATCCAGCCATCGCTGTAGGACCTTCCTCTGCTGCTGGCTGTGTGATCCAAAGAACAAAGAACAATACAGCACAGGAACAGGCCCAATCGGCCCTCCAAGCCTGTATCGGTCATGATGCCAACCTTTGCCAAAACCCTCAGCACTTCCTTGTGCCGTATCCCTCTTTACCCATCCTATCCATGTATTTGTCAAGATGCCTTTTGAACACCGTTAATGTATCTGCTTCCACAACCTCCCCTGGCAACGCGTTCCAGGCACTCACCACCCTCTGTGTAAAAAACCTGCCTCGCACATCTCCTCTAAACTTTGCCCCACGTACTTTAATCCTATGCCCCCTGGTGACTGACCCCTCCACCCTGGGAAAGAGTGCCTGCCCATCCACTCTATCCATGCCCCTCATAGTCTCGTAGACTTCTATCAGGTCACCCCTCAACCTCCGGCTAGGTTTGGCAAGTTGCATTAAAACCTTTAATCGATTCTCCCTGTGTCTGCGTGGGTCTTACCCCCACAACCCAATGATGTGCAGGGTAGGTGGATTGGCCACGCTAAATTGCCCCTTAATTGGAATTTTCTTGTTTAAACCTTGATGCATGATCAATGACCACTAAAGCGAGGTTGTAGTCCAACTGAAGGCTTTAATAAGTTAAATGTTTCCCCCAGCAGCTCAGGTACAGAATGAAGGCTGCTGGGGCGGCACGGACTCTTATACCTTGCCTAGCAGGGCGGAGCTACCATACAGCTTGACCAATAGGAAGCATACAATTTCTACCAATGGTGTTCCAACATTACCAGGTACCGTAATACCTCTACTACCACATTCACCCCCTGTTAAAAAAGAGTCCGACGGGGTTGGTGGCCTGATACTACAAACATGGCAACGTGGTAGAATTAGTTATGGAGGTACCGTAATACCTCCGTACAGCGTTTTGTAACTATTTACAATTCTAGTAACTATTTACAATTTATGATTTAAATTTACAATTTAAAATGAAGCAATCAGTCGATCGGGGGCCCTGGTCGTCCTCTGTGATCGTCGGAGCTTCGGTGGTGACTCCGGTGGAGGCTCGGTCGTCTGTGACTCCGGGAGCGTGGCTTCGATCTTCATGGCAGCTTCAGCACCCCTAGACAGCGCTGGTGGGGAAAACGGTTGACCTGGGAAAGGAGCACCTGCGGATTGCGTCGGTGGGTGGGGGGCCTAGACGGGGCCGGCGGAAGGACCGATCCACCTGTAAGGTGCCCTGGTGGAGGGGAGGGTGGGACTGGTGGCTGGGGTGTGCGTGGGGCTCTGGCGGGCGCCAGGTCTCGTAGGGAGACCGTATCTTGTCGGCCGTCGGGGTACGCCATGTAGGCTTACTGGGGGTTAGCGTGGAGAAGGTGGACCCTCTCGACCAATGGGTCCGACTTGTGCGCCCGCACGTGTTTTCGGAGCAGGTTGGTTCTGGGAGCTGCCAGCCAGGTTGGGAGCGAGATCCCAGAGGAGGACTTCCTGGGGAAGACAAGGAGACGTTCATGAGGTGTCTGGTTGGTTGTGGTACAGAGCAGTGACCGGATGGAGTGGAGGGCATCCGGGGAGACTTCCTGCCAGCGGGAGACTGGGAGATTCCTGGACCGTAGGGCCAGTAGGACGGTCTTCCAGACCGTTCTGTTCTCCCTCTCGACCTGTCTTTTACCCCGGAGGTTGTAACTGGTCGTCCTGCTCGAGGCGATGCCCTTGCTGAGCAGGAATTGACGCTGTTCGTCGCTCATAAAGGAGGGCCCCCTATCACTATGTATGTAGGCGGGGAACCCGAACAGTGCAAAGATGCTATGGAGGGCCTTGATGACGGTGGTTGCGGTCATGTCGGGGCAGGGGATGGCAAATGGGAACCGGGAGTACTCGTCAATCACGTTCAGGAAGTACGTGTTGCGGTCAGTGGAGGGGAGGGGTCTGTTGAAGTCCATGCTGAGGCGTTCAAAGGGACAGGAAGCCTTTATCAGGTGCGCTTTCTCTGGCCGGTAGAAGTGCGGTTTGCACTCCGCGCAGATTTGGCAGTCCCTGGTGGCTGTCCTGACCTCCTCGATGGAGGAGAGCAGGTTGCGGGTCTTGATAAAGTGGAAAAAGCGAGTTACCCCCGGTGGCAGAGGTCCCCGTGGAGGGCTCGGAGGCGGTCCACTTGTGCAGTGGCACATGTGCCGTGGGACAGGGCGTCAGGAGGCTCGTTTAGCTTCCCGGGACGATACAAGATCTCATAGTTGTAGGTGGAGAGTTCGATCCTCCACCGCAAGATCTTATCGTTTTTTATCTTGCTCCACTGTGCATTATCGAACATGAAAGCAACCGATCGTTGGTCAGTGAGGAGAGTGAATCTCCTGCTGGCCAGGTAATGCCTCCAATGTCGCACAGCTTCGACTATGGCCTGGGCCTCTTTTTCGACTGAGGAGTGGCGGATTTCAGAAGCATGGAGGGTGCATGAGAAGAAGGCCACGGGCCTGCCCGTTTGGTTGAAGGTGGCCGCCAGATCTACGTCAGACGCGTCGTTCTCGACCTGGAAGGGGAGGGACTCATCGATGGCGTGCATCGTGGCCTTTGCAATGTCCGTTTTGATGCGGCTGAAGGCCTGGCGGTCCTCTATCGACAGGGGAATAGCTGTGGATTGGATCAGGGGACGGGCCTTGTCCGCATAGTTGGGGACCCACTGGGCATAGTAAGAGAAAAACCCGAGGCAGCGCTTCAGGGCCTTGGAGCAGTGAGGGAGGGGGAACTCCATAAGGGGGCGCATGCGTTCAGGATCGGGGCCTACAACTCCATTTCGCACTACGGAGCCGAGGATGTCTAGGCGGTCGGTGCTAAACACTCATTTATCCCTGTTAAGGTTAAGGTTAAGGTTAAGGATCTTTGCGGTCTGGAGGACTTTTCGGAGGTCGGTGTCGTGGTCCTGCTGGTCGTGGCCGCAGATGGTGACATTATCGAGATACGGGAATGTTGCCCGTAAACCGTACCGGTCAACCATTCGGTACATCTCGCGCTGGAAGACCGAGACCCCGTTGGTGACACCAAAGGGAACACTTAAGAAGTGATAGAGCCGCCCATTTGCCTCGAAGGCAGTGTACTTGCGGTCACTAGTGCGGATGGGGAGCTGGTGGTAGGCGGACTTGAGATCCACCGTGGAGAAGACCGTGTAATGCGCGATACTGTTTACCAGGTCTGATATGCGGGGGAGAGGGTACGCGTCCAGCTGCGTAAACCTGTTGATGGTCTGACTGTAGTCGATGACCATCCTATGCTTCTCCCCGGTCTTTACCACCACTATTTGAGCTCTCCAGGGACTGTTGCTAGCTTCAATGACTCCTTCCCTCAGTAGCCTTTGGACCTCTGACCTAATAAAGATCCGGTCCTGGGCACTGTACCGTCTGCTCCTGGTGGAGATGGGTTTGCAATCTGGGGTGAGGTTCGCAAACAGGGAAGGCGGGTCGACCTTGAGGGTCGCGAGGCCGCAGACAGTGAGGGTGGGTATAGGGCCGCCGAATTTCAACGTTAGACTTTGGGAGATTACACTGGAAGTCTAAACCTAGGAGTGTGGCCGTGCAGAGGTGGGGAAGGACGTAGAGCCGGTAATTTTTAAACTCCCTTCCCTGGACTGTGAGGTTTGCTTCACAAAACCCCTTTATCTCCACTGAGTGGGAACCGAAAGCCAGGGAGATTTTTTGATTAATGGGGTGGATGAAGAGAGAACAGCGCCTTACCGTGTCAGGGTGTATGAAGCTTTCCGTGCTCCCAGAGTCGATTAGGCAGGACGTCTCGTGCCCGTTGATAAATACAGTTGTTGTAGCAGTTGAGAGTATTTGAGGCCGGGACTGATCCAGAGTCACCTAGGCTAATCGCGGCAGTTGAGAGTTCTCTTCGGGCAGTGCGTGGTCAGCCGAGTTGGGGTCCTGGGGGTCCATCCAAGATGGCGGATCCCATTGGTCGCACATGGCTGGGGGTGCACAAAATGGCGGCGCCCATCCAACTAACGTGGCGTCCGCGGGACAAGATGGCCCGGGGGCCGCACGTCGCACTGGAGCAGGAAGATGGCGGCACCCGCTGGCCGCACGGGGACCGTGGAGAGGTTTGTGGTGGCGGTCCGCATTCGCCGCCGGAGACCGCGGCAACCGCACGGGCCTGGCATACCATCACGAAATGGTCCTTTTTACTGCATCCCTTGCAGGTGGATGCGCGGGCCGGGCAACGCTGGCGGGGTGCTTGGCCTGCCCGCAAAAGTAGCAGCGGGGCCCCCCCGGGGTTGTCAGGCCGCCTTGCAGCGCAGGCCTGTGGGGGGATGGGGGATGGCTCGGGTTCGGCTGCGGAGGGGTTTAACGCTGCCCAGGGGGCTGCCGCACGCTCGGGAACGTAAGCGCGGGCGTTTCTGGAGGCCACATCCAGGAAGCCTGCGAGGGCCCGTGCCTCCTTGAGACCCAGAGTGTCTTTTTCCAGCAATCACTGGAGGACAGCATACCTGCCACGAAAGCGTCCCGGATCAAAGGTTCTGTGTGTTTGCTCGCCGAAACTTGCGGGCAGCTGCAGTTTCTCCCCAACACCAGGAGCGCATGGTAGAATTCTTCCAACGATTCACCAGGGATTTGTTGCCTCGTCACTGGCAGATGTCAGGCGTAGACCTGGTTTACCGGGCGAATATAATGTCCTTTTAGCAGCTCTATTGCTGCATCGAAGTCTTCCACTTCCTCGATGAGGGTGTAAATCTCCGGGCTCACCCTCGAGTGCAGGACTTGCATTTTCTGTTCTCCCGTGGGTGTGTTTTCGGCTGTCCCGAGATACCCATTAAAACACGCCAGCCAGTGCTTGAAGAGTGCCGCTGAGTTTGCCGCGTGGGGTCTGAATTGCAGACACTCCGGCTTGTTTCGGAGCTCCATCCTTTTAAATCTAGCTTATTAAATTGATGCACGATCAATGACCACTAAAGCGAGGTTGTAGTCCAACTGAAGGCTTTAATAAGCTAGATGTTTCCCCCAGCAGCTCAGGTACAGAATGTAGGCTGCTGGGGTGGCACGGGCTCTTATACCCCGCCTAGCAGGGCGGAGCTACCAAACAGCTTGAGCGCCTCAGCATGGACTTCAAAGGACCCCTCCCCTCCACCGACCGAAACACTTACTTCCTGAACGTGGTCGATGAGTATTCCCGATTCCCCTTCGCCATCCCATGCCCCGATATGACTTCTGCCACGGTCATTAAAGCCCTCAAAAGCATCTTCGCCCTGTTCGGTTTCCCCGCTTGTATCCACAGTGACCGGGGATCCCCCTTTATGAGTGATGAGCTGCGTCAGTTCCTGCTCAGCAAGTGCATTGCCTCGAGCAGGGCGACCAGTTACAACCCCTGGGGAAACGGGCAGGTGGAGAGGGAGAATGGGACGGTCTGGAAGGCCGCCCTGCTGGCCCTACGGTCTAAAAATCTCCCGGTCTCCCACTGGCAAGAGGTCCTCCCCGACGCGCTTCACTCCATCCGATCACTACTCTGCACTGCAACTAACGAAACCCCCCATGAACGTCTCCTTGCCTTCCTCAGGAGGTCTACCTCCGGGGTTTCCCTCCCAACATGGCTGGCATCTCCAGGACCCGTCCTCCTCCGCAAACACGTGCTGACCCACAAGGCGGACCCGTTGGTCGAAAGAGTATAACTACTGCACGCGAACCCGCAGTACGGTTACGTGGTGCATCCCGACGGGCGCCAGGACAGTCTCCCTCCAGGACCTGGCACCAGCTGGATCCTCACCCACGGCCCACCACCCGACCCCCCCCCCCCCCCGATTGCCCCGGCGCCACTCCCCCTCCCCCCCAGTGCACCTCACCACAGCCCCCGCCCCAGGACGATCCGTCCTCCCACTGGTTCCACTTGGGGATGAAGAAGAGGACAACACGCTCCCGGAGTCACAGGCGACCAAGTTGGCGCCCGCATCACCACCGGGACCGAGGCGATCACAGCGGAGGATCAAGGTACCCGACCGACTGAACCTGTAGATTTTGCCTGAACTTGTAAATTTTGCCTGTACTGTAAATTTTTCCACCACCCCCGCTGAACTCTTTTCTTAACAGGGGGTGAATGTGGTAGTCACCACTAACAGTATATTAGATGTAGTAACTGTATATTAGATGTAGTACGGTAAGGATCCTGCACTAGAGGTACAGGGGTAAATCCCTGCCTGCTGGCTCCGCCCAGTAGGCGGCGTATAAATGTGTGTGCGCACCAGAGCTGCTCCCATTCTGGTAGCTGCTGCAGGAGGCCACACATCTGAGCTCAATAAAACCTCGATTATTCTCTACTCTCGTCTTTGTAGTAATTGATAGTGCATCACTAATGAAGTTACTGTGAAAATCCCCTAGTAACCACACTCCGGCGCCTGTTCGGGTAACTGAGGGAGAATTCAGAATGTCCAATCCACCTAACAGCGCGTCTTTCTGGGTTTGTGGGAGGAAAGCGGAGCACCCGCAGTAAACCCACGCAGACACGGGGGGAACGTGCAGACTCCACACAGACAGTGACCCAAGCTGGGAATCGAACCCGGGGACCCTGGCGCTGTGAAGCCACAGTGCTGACCACTGCGCTGCCGTGTGCTTTTGATCTGCGGTCCGCAAAAAGCCGCCGGGCTGGTGATATGCTCCTGAATTGGGGGCGGGCAGCCTGTTCCACTGCGTTTCCGCCATTGGTGGAAATCTCTGGCAACGGGGCTTGGTCGAGCAGCCGCTCCGATGTGGCTCCCTGCGGTTTGGCCGGCCCTCCCGCCTGCCTCGGCACCTGCCAGGGGCTGGTAAAATCCATCCCAACGTGCGAAGAAGGGAAGAGATTCCGCCCTGCTGCAGGATGACTGAATTCTGGACAATCTACGCTGCATCGCTTCCAGCCGTGACACGCAGGGGGAGCTGGATAAGTTTGTGACAGAGAAAGGAATAACAGGGTATGGTGATCGGGTGGGATGAAGAGGGATTTGAGGTGGTTTGGCTGGAGCATAAACACGGTGCAGACTGAATAGGCTCCTTCGGTGCGGCAGACTCAGGTAATGTGGAAAATCGGTCCAATGACTGATAATGATCGGATCCAATTCCAAGGTATGAGGTGACTCATTCTGCATTTTATTTGCTGCCATTAAATCTTCCCCTATGGATGAGTCTTTGCTGATTATTTTGTCATTTTTATAATGAGGTTCTGTGCCCAGATGACTGTTGCTAATAATGTACAAACCCAGGACTATCAGTGGATATAAAGAGTGTGAATTCTACAAACTAAAATGAATGAGGTCAGCGAAACCCAAGGCTAAATTGGCTCAGAGCATCCATCTCACTAACACCTCCAATCCATATTAATTAGTCATAGAAATCTGATTATTTGAGGGCCGGCATGAATCTAATGAAGATAACTGAGCTGTTTCAAGTCCCAACTCTGCAGTGGGAACTTCAAATTGAGACATTTTCAAAGTATGAACAGAAAACGCTGGGGAGATTCAGCAGGCCCGACAGTACCTGCGGAACGGAGAGATGGACAGGGCATGATCTGGTGGCCTTGTTGGACCCGATTCTGGACGCGGTGAGGCCTCTTGCGAGATTTGCGAAGCTCGTCACGCCTCGCGAGGTCTAATGCGATCTCGTCGGGCCTTACGATCTGGGTCCCGCATATTTAAGTGTCCAGTTAAGCTCACTTAAATATGTTTGCGCAGGCGTTATCTGAGGCGCGGGATCTAACGGCCTCGTCTTGGAGACCCTGAGCCGACGCCATTTAGCCCTGGTTTCCACAAACGTGGACCAGGCGCACTGGCATGTCAGGGGGTCTCCCAGGCGATCGGGGGCCCCTGGGTGGTAAGGCTCAGAGCCGGGTGATATCCTGGCACCCCGATCGCTTCCTGCACTGCTGAGCTCGCTAGTGCAGGAAATGAGCCTAAATGCGGTCTCGTTGGGGCATTCTTTGCCGAGACCCAGAAATAAAGCAGAGCCTTGTTAAATAACAGGGTTATTCCCGGCGGCTAAATGTGCCCAAAAAGGGACGCTGTTTCCGTTAATTCGCGTCCGCAAAGTTTACGCTTCGGGTCAGCATCAGGGTAGCTCAGAAATGGAGAATGCCGCTCCAATGCAGTTGTGAGGGAGTGCTGTAATGTCAGGCAGTTCTGAGGGAGTGCTGTAATGTCAGGCAGTTCTGAGGGAGTGCTGTAATGTCAGGCAGTTCTGAGGGAGTGCTGTAATGTCAGGCAGTTCTGAGGGAGTGCTGTAATGTCAGGTTGTTCTGAGGGAGTGCTGTAATGTCAGACAGTTGTGAGGAGTGCTGTAATGTCAGGCAGTTCTGAGGGAGTGCTGTAATGTCAGGCAGTTCTGAGGGAGTGCTGTAATGTCAGGTTGTTCTGAGGGAGTGCTGTAATGTCAGGCTGTTCTGAGGGAGTGCTGTAATGTCAGACAGTTGTGAGGGAGTGCTGTAATGTCAGACAGTTGTGAGGGAGTGCTGTAATGTCAGACAGTTGTGAGGGAGTGCTGTATTGTCAGACAGTTCTCAGGGAGTGCTGTAATGTCAGGTTGTTCTGAGGGAGTGCTGTAATGTCAGGCAGTTCTGAGGGAGTGCTGTAATGTCAGACAGTTCTGAGGGAGTGCTGTAATGTCAGACAGTTCTGAGGGAGTGCTGTAATGTCAGACAGTTCTCAGGGAGTGCTGTAATGTCAGGTTGTTCTGAGGGAGTGCTGTAATGTCAGACAGTTGTGAGGAGTGCTGTAATGTCAGGCAGTTCTGAGGGAGTGCTGTAATGTCAGGCAGTTCTGAGGGAGTGCTGTAATGTCAGGTTGTTCTGAGGGAGTGCTGTAATGTCAGGCTGTTCTGAGGGAGTGCTGTAATGTCAGACAGTTCTGAGGGAGTGCTGTAATGTCAGACAGTTGTGAGGGAGTGCTGTAATGTCAGGCAGTTCTGAGGGAGTGCTGTAATGTCAGACAGTTCTGAGGGAGTGCTGTAATGTCAGACAGTTCTGAGGGAGTGCTGTAATGTCAGACAGTTGTGAGGGAGTGCTGTATTGTCAGGCAGTTCTGAGGGAGTGCTGTAATGTCAGACAGTTCTCAGGGAGTGCTGTAATGTCAGACAGTTCTGAGGGAGTGCTGTAATGTCAGACAGTTCTGAGGGAGTGCTGTAATGTCAGGCAGTTCTGAGGGAGTGCTGTAATGTCAGACAGTTCTGAGGGAGTGCTGTAATGTCAGGCAGTTCTGAGGGAGTGCTGTAATGTCAGGCAGTTCTGAGGGAGTGCTGTAACGTCAGGCAGTTCTGAGGGAGTGCTGTAATGTCAGACAGTTCTGAGGGAGTGCTGTATTGTCAGGCAGTTCTGAGGGAGTGCTGTAATGTCAGACAGTTCTGAGGGAGTGCTGTAATGTCAGACAGTTCTGAGGGAGTGCTGTAATGTCAGACAGTTGTGAGGGAGTGCTGTATTGTCAGGCAGTTCTGAGGGAGTGCTGTAATGTCAGACAGTTCTCAGGGAGTGCTGTAATGTCAGACAGTTCTGAGGGAGTGCTGTAATGTCAGACAGTTCTGAGGGAGTGCTGTAATGTCAGGCAGTTCTGAGGGAGTGCTGTAATGTCAGACAGTTCTGAGGGAGTGCTGTAATGTCAGACAGTTCTGAGGGAGTGCTGTAATGTCAGGCAGTTCTGAGGGAGTGCTGTAATGTCAGACAGTTGTGAGGGAGTGCTGTAATGTCAGACAGTTGTGAGGGAGTGCTGTAATGTCAGACAGTTGTGAGGAGTGCTGTAATGTCAGGCAGTTCTGAGGGAGTGTTGTAATGTCAGACAGTTGTGAGGGAGTGCTGTAATGTCAGACAGTTCTGAGAGAGAGCTGTAATGTCAGACAGTTCTGAGGGAGTGCCGTAATGTCAGGTTGTTCTGAGGGAGTGCTGTAATGTCAGACAGTTGTGAGGGAGTGCTGTATTGTCAGACAGTTGTGAGGAGTGCTGTAATGTCAGGCAGTTCTGAGGGAGTGCTGTAATGTCAGGCAGTTCTGAGGGAGTGCTGTAATGTCAGACAGTTCTCAGGGAGTGCTGTAATGTCAGGTTGTTCTGAGGGAGTGCTGTAATGTCAGACAGTTGTGAGGAGTGCTGTAATGTCAGGCAGTTCTGAGGGAGTGCTGTAATGTCAGGCAGTTCTGAGGGAGTGCTGTAATGTCAGGTTGTTCTGAGGGAGTGCTGTAATGTCAGGCTGTTCTGAGGGAGTGCTGTAATGTCAGACAGTTCTGAGGGAGTGCTGTAATGTCAGACAGTTGTGAGGGAGTGCTGTATTGTCAGGCAGTTCTGAGGGAGTGCTGTAATGTCAGACAGTTCTCAGGGAGTGCTGTAATGTCAGACAGTTCTGAGGGAGTGCTGTAATGTCAGACAGTTCTGAGGGAGTGCTGTAATGTCAGGCAGTTCTGAGGGAGTGCTGTAATGTCAGACAGTTCTGAGGGAGTGCTGTAATGTCAGGCAGTTCTGAGGGAGTGCTGTAATGTCAGGCAGTTCTGAGGGAGTGCTGTAATGTCAGGCAGTTCTGAGGGAGTGCTGTAATGTCAGACAGTTCTGAGGGAGTGCTGTATTGTCAGGCAGTTCTGAGGGAGTGCTGTAATGTCAGACAGTTCTGAGGGAGTGCTGTAATGTCAGACAGTTCTGAGGGAGTGCTGTAATGTCAGACAGTTGTGAGGGAGTGCTGTATTGTCAGGCAGTTCTGAGGGAGTGCTGTAATGTCAGACAGTTCTCAGGGAGTGCTGTAATGTCAGACAGTTCTGAGGGAGTGCTGTAATGTCAGACAGTTCTGAGGGAGTGCTGTAATGTCAGGCAGTTCTGAGGGAGTGCTGTAATGTCAGACAGTTCTGAGGGAGTGCTGTAATGTCAGACAGTTCTGAGGGAGTGCTGTAATGTCAGGCAGTTCTGAGGGAGTGCTGTAATGTCAGACAGTTGTGAGGGAGTGCTGTAATGTCAGACAGTTGTGAGGGAGTGCTGTAATGTCAGACAGTTGTGAGGAGTGCTGTAATGTCAGGCAGTTCTGAGGGAGTGTTGTAATGTCAGACAGTTGTGAGGGAGTGCTGTAATGTCAGACAGTTCTGAGAGAGAGCTGTAATGTCAGACAGTTCTGAGGGAGTGCTGTAATGTCAGGTTGTTCTGAGGGAGTGCTGTAATGTCAGACAGTTGTGAGGGAGTGCTGTATTGTCAGACAGTTGTGAGGAGTGCTGTAATGTCAGACAGTTCTGAGGGAGAGCTGTAACGTCAGACGGTTCTGAGGGAGTGCTGTAATGTCAGACAGTTCTGAGGGAGAGCTGTAATGTCAGACAGTTGTGAGGGAGTGCTGTAATGTCAGACAGTTCTGAGGGAGTGCTGTAATGTCAGACAGTTCTGAGGGAGTGCTGTAATGTCAGACAGTTCTGAGGGAGAGCTGTAATGTCAGACTGTTGTGAGGAGTGCTGTAATGTCAGTCAGTTCTGAGGGAGTGCTGTAATCTCAGGCAGTTCTGAGGGAGTGCTGTAATATCAGGTTGTTCTGAGGGAGTGCTGTAATGTCAGGCAGTTCTGAGGGAGTGCTGTATTGTCAGGTTGTTCTGAGGGAGTGCTGTAATGTCAGGTTGTTCTGAGGGAGTGCTGCAATATCAGACAGTTGTGAGGAGTGCTGTAATGTCAGGCAGTTCTGAGGGAGTGCTGTAATGTCAGACAGTTCTGAGGGAGTGCTGTAATGTCAGGCAGTTCTGAGGGAGTGCTGTAATGTCAGGCAGTTCTGAGCGAGTGCTGTATTGTCAGGCAGTTCTGAGATAGTGCTGTAATGTCAGACAGTTGTGAGGAGTGCTGTAATGTCAGGCAGTTCTGAGGGAGTGCTGTAATGTCAGGCAGTTCTGAGGGAGTGCTGTATTGTCAGGCAGTTCTGAGGGAGTGCTGTACTGTCAGACAGTTGTGAGGAGTGCTGTAATGTCAGGCAGTTCTGAGGGAGTGCTGTAATGTCAGACAGTTCTGAGGGAGTGCTGTAATGTCAGACAGTTCTGAGGGAGAGCTGTAAAGTCAGACAGTTCTGAGGGAGTGCTGTAATGTCAGGCAGTTCTGAGGGAGTGCTGTAATGTCAGACAGTTCTGAGGGAGAGCTGTAACGTCAGACGGTTCTGAGGGAGTGCTGTAATGTCAGACAGTTCTGAGGGAGAGCTGTAATGTCAGACAGTTGTGAGGGAGTGCTGTAATGTCAGACAGTTCTGAGGGAGTGCTGTAATGTCAGACAGTTCTGAGGGAGTGCTGTAATGTCAGACAGTTCTGAGGGAGAGCTGTAATGTCAGACTGTTGTGAGGAGTGCTGTAATGTCAGGCAGTTCTGAGGGAGTGCTGTAATGTCAGGCAGTTCTGAGGGAGTGCTGTAATATCAGGTTGTTCTGAGGGAGTGCTGTAATGTCAGGCAGTTCTGAGGGAGTGCTGTATTGTCAGGTTGTTCTGAGGGAGTGCTGTAATGTCAGGTTGTTCTGAGGGAGTGCTGCAATATCAGACAGTTGTGAGGAGTGCTGTAATGTCAGGCAGTTCTGAGGGAGTGCTGTAATGTCAGACAGTTCTGAGGGAGTGCTGTAATGTCAGGCAGTTCTGAGGGAGTGCTGTAATGTCAGGCAGTTCTGAGCGAGTGCTGTATTGTCAGGCAGTTCTGAGATAGTGCTGTAATGTCAGACAGTTGTGAGGAGTGCTGTAATGTCAGGCAGTTCTGAGGGAGTGCTGTAATGTCAGGCAGTTCTGAGGGAGTGCTGTATTGTCAGGCAGTTCTGAGGGAGTGCTGTAATGTCAGGCAGTTCTGAGGGAGTGCTGTAATGTCAGGCAGTTCTGAGGGAGTGCTGTAATGTCAGACAGTTCTGAGGGAGTGCTGTAATGTCAGACAGTTCTGAGGGAGAGCTGTAATGTCAGACAGTTCTGAGGGAGTGCTGTAAAGTCAGACAGTTCTGAGGGAGTGCTGTAATGTCAGGCAGTTCTGAGGGAGTGCTGTAATGTCAGACAGTTCTGAGGGAGAGCTGTAACGTCAGACGGTTCTGAGGGAGTGCTGTAATGTCAGACAGTTCTGAGGGAGAGCTGTAATGTCAGACAGTTGTGAGGGAGTGCTGTAATGTCAGACAGTTCTGAGGGAGTGCTGTAATGTCAGACAGTTCTGAGGGAGTGCTGTAATGTCAGACAGTTCTGAGGGAGAGCTGTAATGTCAGACTGTTGTGAGGAGTGCTGTAATGTCAGGCAGTTTTGCGGGAGTGCTGTAATGTCAGGCAGTTCTGAGGGAGTGCTGTAATATCAGGTTGTTCTGAGGGAGTGCTGTAATGTCAGGCAGTTCTGAGGGAGTGCTGTATTGTCAGGTTGTTCTGAGGGAGTGCTGTAATGTCAGGTTGTTCTGAGGGAGTGCTGCAATATCAGACAGTTGTGAGGAGTGCTGTAATGTCAGGCAGTTCTGAGGGAGTGCTGTAATGTCAGACAGTTCTGAGGGAGTGCTGTAATGTCAGGCAGTTCTGAGGGAGTGCTGTAATGTCAGGCAGTTCTGAGGGAGTGCTGTATTGTCAGGCAGTTCTGAGATAGTGCTGTAATGTCAGACAGTTGTGAGGAGTGCTGTAATGTCAGGCAGTTCTGAGGGAGTGCAGTAATGTCAGACAGTTCTGAGGGAGTGCTGTATTGTCAGGCAGTTCTGAGGGAGTGCTGTACTGTCAGACAGTTGTGAGGAGTGCTGTAATGTCAGGCAGTTCTGAGTGAGTGCTGTAATGTCAGGCAGTTCTGAGGGAGTGCTGTAATGTCAGACAGTTGTGAGGAGTGCTGTAATGTCAGACAGTTCTGAGGGAGTGCTGTAATGTCAGGCAGTTCTGAGGGAGTGCTGTAATGTCAGACAGTTCTGAGGGAGTGCTGTAATGTCAGATAGTTCTGAGGGAGTGCTGTAATGTCAGGCAGTTCTGAGGGAGTGCTGTAATGTCAGGCAGTTCTGAGGGAGTGCTGTAATGTCAGGCAGTTCTGAGGGAGTGCTGTAATGTCAGGCAGTTCTGAGGGAGTGCTGTATTGTCAGGTTGTTCTGAGGGAGTGCTGTAATGCCAGACAGTTGTGAGGAGTGCTGTACTGTCAGGCAGTCTGAGGGAGTGCTGTAATGTCAGACAGTTCTGAGGGAGTGCTGTATTGTCAGGCAGCTCTGAGGGAGTGCTGTAATGTCAGGCAGTTCTGAGGGAGTGCTGTAATGTCAGGCAGTTCTGAGGGGGTGCTGTAATGTCAGACAGTTCTGAGGGAGTGCTGTAATGTCAGGCAGTTCTGAGGGAGTGCTGTAATGTCAGACAGTTCTGAGGGAGTGCTGTAATGTCAGGCAGTTCTGAGGGAGTGCTGTAATGTCAGACAGTTCTGAGGGAGTGCTGTAATGTCAGGCAGTTCTGAGGGAGTGCTGTAATGTCAGACAGTTCTGAGGGAGTGCTGTAATGTCAGACAGTTCTGAGGGAGTGCTGTAATGT
Organism: Scyliorhinus torazame; assembly: GCF_047496885.1. Classification (NCBI taxonomy): domain Eukaryota; kingdom Metazoa; phylum Chordata; class Chondrichthyes; order Carcharhiniformes; family Scyliorhinidae; genus Scyliorhinus; species Scyliorhinus torazame. The sequence continues at coordinate 10,867,637 of NC_092709.1, forward strand.
CAGGCAGTTCTGAGGGAGTGCTGTAATGTCAGACAGTTCTGAGGGAGTGCTGTAATGTCAGGGAGTTCTGAGGGAGTGCTGTAATGTCAGACAGTTCTGAGGGAGTGCTGTAATGTCAGGCAGTTCTGAGGGAGTGCTGTAATGTCAGGTTGTTCTGAGGGAGTGCTGTAATGTCAGGCTGTTCTGAGGGAGTGCTGTAATGTCAGACAGTTGTGAGGGAGTGCTGTAATGTCAGGCAGTTCTGAGGGAGTGCTGTAATGTCAGACAGTTCTGAGGGAGTGCTGTAATGTCAGACAGTTCTGAGGGAGTGCTGTATTGTCAGGCAGTTCTGAGGGAGTGCTGTAATGTCAGACAGTTCTCAGGGAGTGCTGTAATGTCAGACAGTTCTGAGGGAGTGCTGTAATGTCAGACAGTTCTGAGGGAGTGCTGTATTGTCAGGCAGCTCTGAGGGAGTGCTGTAATGTCAGGCAGTTCTGAGGGAGTGCTGTAATGTCAGGCAGTTCTGAGGGGGTGCTGTAATGTCAGACAGTTCTGAGGGAGTGCTGTAATGTCAGGCAGTTCTGAGGGAGTGCTGTAATGTCAGACAGTTCTGAGGGAGTGCTGTAATGTCAGGCAGTTCTGAGGGAGTGCTGTAATGTCAGACAGTTCTGAGGGAGTGCTGTAATGTCAGGCAGTTCTGAGGGAGTGCTGTAATGTCAGACAGTTTTGAGGGAGTGCTGTAATGTCAGACAGTTCTGAGGGAGTGCTGTAATGTCAGGCAGTTCTGAGGGAGTGCTGTAATGTCAGACAGTTCTGAGGGAGTGCTGTAATGTCAGGGAGTTCTGAGGGAGTGCTGTAATGTCAGACAGTTCTGAGGGAGTGCTGTAATGTCAGGCAGTTCTGAGGGAGTGCTGTAATGTCAGGTTGTTCTGAGGGAGTGCTGTAATGTCAGGCTGTTCTGAGGGAGTGCTGTAATGTCAGACAGTTGTGAGGGAGTGCTGTAATGTCAGGCAGTTCTGAGGGAGTGCTGTAATGTCAGACAGTTCTGAGGGAGTGCTGTAATGTCAGACAGTTCTGAGGGAGTGCTGTATTGTCAGGCAGTTCTGAGGGAGTGCTGTAATGTCAGACAGTTCTCAGGGAGTGCTGTAATGTCAGACAGTTCTGAGGGAGTGCTGTAATGTCAGACAGTTCTGAGGGAGTGCTGTAATGTCAGGCAGTTCTGAGGGAGTGCTGTAATGTCAGACAGTTCTGAGGGAGTGCTGTAATGTCAGGCAGTTCTGAGGGAGTGCTGTAATGTCAGGCAGTTCTGAGGGAGTGCTGTAATGTCAGGCAGTTCTGAGGGAGTGCTGTAATGTCAGACAGTTCTGAGGGAGTGCTGTATTGTCAGGCAGTTCTGAGGGAGTGCTGTAATGTCAGACAGTTCTGAGGGAGTGCTGTAATGTCAGACAGTTCTGAGGGAGTGCTGTAATGTCAGACAGTTGTGAGGGAGTGCTGTATTGTCAGGCAGTTCTGAGGGAGTGCTGTAATGTCAGACAGTTCTCAGGGAGTGCTGTAATGTCAGACAGTTCTGAGGGAGTGCTGTAATGTCAGACAGTTCTGAGGGAGTGCTGTAATGTCAGGCAGTTCTGAGGGAGTGCTGTAATGTGAGACAGTTCTGAGGGAGTGCTGTAATGTCAGACAGTTCTGAGGGAGTGCTGTAATGTCAGGCAGTTCTGAGGGAGTGCTGTAATGTCAGACAGTTGTGAGGGAGAGCTGTAATGTCAGACAGTTGTGAGGGAGTGCTGTAATGTCAGACAGTTGTGAGGAGTGCTGTAATGTCATGCAGTTCTGAGGGAGTGTTGTAATGTCAGACAGTTGTGAGGGAGTGCTGTAATGTCAGACAGTTCTGAGAGAGAGCTGTAATGTCAGACAGTTCTGAGGGAGTGCTGTAATGTCAGACAGTTGTGAGGGAGTGCTGTATTGTCAGACAGTTGTGAGGAGTGCTGTAATGTCAGGCAGTTCTGAGGGAGTGCTGTAATGTCAGACAGTTCTGAGGGAGTGCTGTAATGTCAGACAGTTCTGAGGGAGAGCTGTAATGTCAGACAGTTCTGAGGGAGTGCTGTAAAGTCAGACAGTTCTGAGGGAGTGCTGTAATGTCAGGCAGTTCTGAGGGAGTGCTGTAATGTCAGACAGTTCTGAGGGAGAGCTGTAACGTCAGACGGTTCTGAGGGAGTGCTGTAATGTCAGACAGTTCTGAGGGCGAGCTGTAATGTCAGACAGTTGTGAGGGAGTGCTGTAATGTCAGACAGTTCTGAGGGAGTGCTGTAATGTCAGACAGTTCTGAGGGAGTGCTGTAATGTCAGACAGTTCTGAGGGAGAGCTGTAATGTCAGACTGTTGTGAGGAGTGCTGTAATGTCAGGCAGTTCTGAGGGAGTGCTGTAATGTCAGACAGTTCTGAGGGAGTGCTGTAATGTCAGACAGTTCTGAGGGAGAGCTGTAATGTCAGACAGTTCTGAGGGAGTGCTGTAAAGTCAGACAGTTCTGAGGGAGTGCTGTAATGTCAGGCAGTTCTGAGGGAGTGATGTAATGTCAGACAGTTCTGAGGGAGAGCTGTAACGTCAGACGGTTCTGAGGGAGTGCTGTAATGTCAGACAGTTCTGAGGGAGAGCTGTAATGTCAGACAGTTGTGAGGGAGTGCTGTAATGTCAGACAGTTCTGAGGGAGTGCTGTAATGTCAGACAGTTCTGAGGGAGTGCTGTAATGTCAGACAGTTCTGAGGGAGAGCTGTAATGTCAGACTGTTGTGAGGAGTGCTGTAATGTCAGGCAGTTCTGAGGGAGTGCTGTAATGTCAGGCAGTTCTGAGGGAGTGCTGTAATATCAGGTTGTTCTGAGGGAGTGCTGTAATGTCAGGCAGTTCTGAGGGAGTGCTGTATTGTCAGGTTGTTCTGAGGGAGTGCTGTAATGTCAGGTTGTTCTGAGGGAGTGCTGCAATATCAGACAGTTGTGAGGAGTGCTGTAATGGCAGGCAGTTCTGAGGGAGTGCTGTAATGTCAGACAGTTCTGAGGGAGTGCTGTAATGTCAGGCAGTTCTGAGGGAGTGCTGTAATGTCAGGCAGTTCTGAGGGAGTGCTGTATTGTCAGGCAGTTCTGAGATAGTGCTGTAATGTCAGACAGTTGTGAGGAGTGCTGTAATGTCAGGCAGTTCTGAGGGAGTGCAGTAATGTCAGACAGTTCTGAGGGAGTGCTGTATTGTCAGGCAGTTCTGAGGGAGTGCTGTACTGTCAGACAGTTGTGAGGAGTGCTGTAATGTCAGGCAGTTCTGAGTGAGTGCTGTAATGTCAGGCAGTTCTGAGGGAGTGCTGTAATGTCAGACAGTTGTGAGGAGTGCTGTAATGTCAGACAGTTCTGAGGGAGTGCTGTAATGTCAGGCAGTTCTGAGGGAGTGCTGTAATGTCAGACAGTTCTGAGGGAGTGCTGTAATGTCAGATAGTTCTGAGGGAGTGCTGTAATGTCAGGCAGTTCTGAGGGAGTGCTGTAATGTCAGGCAGTTCTGAGGGAGTGCTGTAATGTCAGGCAGTTCTGAGGGAGTGCTGTAATGTCAGGCAGTTCTGAGGGAGTGCTGTATTGTCAGGTTGTTCTGAGGGAGTGCTGTAATGCCAGACAGTTGTGAGGAGTGCTGTACTGTCAGGCAGTCTGAGGGAGTGCTGTAATGTCAGACAGTTCTGAGGGAGTGCTGTATTGTCAGGCAGCTCTGAGGGAGTGCTGTAATGTCAGGCAGTTCTGAGGGAGTGCTGTAATGTCAGGCAGTTCTGAGGGGGTGCTGTAATGTCAGACAGTTCTGAGGGAGTGCTGTAATGTCAGGCAGTTCTGAGGGAGTGCTGTAATGTCAGACAGTTCTGAGGGAGTGCTGTAATGTCAGGCAGTTCTGAGGGAGTGCTGTAATGTCAGACAGTTCTGAGGGAGTGCTGTAATGTCAGGCAGTTCTGAGGGAGTGCTGTAATGTCAGACAGTTCTGAGGGAGTGCTGTAATGTCAGACAGTTCTGAGGGAGTGCTGTAATGTCAGGCAGTTCTGAGGGAGTGCTGTAATGTCAGACAGTTCTGAGGGAGTGCTGTAATGTCAGGCAGTTCTGAGGGAGTGCTGTAATGTCAGACAGTTCTGAGGGAGTGCTGTAATGTCAGGCAGTTCTGAGGGAGTGCTGTAATGTCAGGTTGTTCTGAGGGAGTGCTGTAATGTCAGGCTGTTCTGAGGGAGTGCTGTAATGTCAGACAGTTGTGAGGGAGTGCTGTAATGTCAGGCAGTTCTGAGGGAGTGCTGTAATGTCAGACAGTTCTGAGGGAGTGCTGTAATGTCAGACAGTTCTGAGGGAGTGCTGTAATGTCAGACAGTTGTGAGGGAGTGCTGTATTGTCAGGCAGTTCTGAGGGAGTGCTGTAATGTCAGACAGTTCTCAGGGAGTGCTGTAATGTCAGACAGTTCTGAGGGAGTGCTGTAATGTCAGACAGTTCTGAGGGAGTGCTGTAATGTCAGGCAGTTCTGAGGGAGTGCTGTAATGTCAGACAGTTCTGAGGGAGTGCTGTAATGTCAGGCAATTCTGAGGGAGTGCTGTAATGTCAGGCAGTTCTGAGGGAGTGCTGTAATGTCAGGCAGTTCTGAGGGAGTGCTGTAATGTCAGACAGTTCTGAGGGAGTGCTGTATTGTCAGGCAGTTCTGAGGGAGTGCTGTAATGTCAGACAGTTCTGAGGGAGTGCTGTAATGTCAGACAGTTCTGAGGGAGTGCTGTAATGTCAGACAGTTGTGAGGGAGTGCTGTATTGTCAGGCAGTTCTGAGGGAGTGCTGTAATGTCAGACAGTTCTCAGGGAGTGCTGTAATGTCAGACAGTTCTGAGGGAGTGCTGTAATGTCAGACAGTTCTGAGGGAGTGCTGTAATGTCAGGCAGTTCTGAGGGAGTGCTGTAATGTCAGACAGTTCTGAGGGAGTGCTGTAATGTCAGACAGTTCTGAGGGAGTGCTGTAATGTCAGGCAGTTCTGAGGGAGTGCTGTAATGTCAGACAGTTGTGAGGGAGTGCTGTAATGTCAGACAGTTGTGAGGGAGTGCTGTAATGTCAGACAGTTGTGAGGAGTGCTGTAATGTCAGGCAGTTCTGAGGGAGTGTTGTAATGTCAGACAGTTGTGAGGGAGTGCTGTAATGTCAGACAGTTCTGAGAGAGAGCTGTAATGTCAGACAGTTCTGAGGGAGTGCTGTAATGTCAGGTTGTTCTGAGGGAGTGCTGTAATGTCAGACAGTTGTGAGGGAGTGCTGTATTGTCAGACAGTTGTGAGGAGTGCTGTAATGTCAGGCAGTTCTGAGGGAGTGCTGTAATGTCAGACAGTTCTGAGGGAGTGCTGTAATGTCAGACAGTTCTGAGGGTGAGCTGTAATGTCAGACAGTTCTGAGGGAGTGCTGTAAAGTCAGACAGTTCTGAGGGAGTGCTGTAATGTCAGACAGTTCTGAGGGAGTGCTGTAATGTCAGACAGTTCTGAGGGAGTGCTGTAATGTCAGACAGTTCTGAGGGAGTGCTGTAATGTCAGGCAGTTCTGAGGGAGTGCTGTAATGTCAGACAGTTCTGAGGGAGTGCTGTAATGTCAGACAGTTCTGAGGGAGTGCTGTAATGTCAGGCAGTTCTGAGGGAGTGCTGTAATGTCAGACAGTTGTGAGGGAGTGCTGTAATGTCAGACAGTTGTGAGGGAGTGCTGTAATGTCAGACAGTTGTGAGGAGTGCTGTAATGTCAGGCAGTTCTGAGGGAGTGTTGTAATGTCAGACAGTTGTGAGGGAGTGCTGTAATGTCAGACAGTTCTGAGAGAGAGCTGTAATGTCAGACAGTTCTGAGGGAGTGCTGTAATGTCAGGTTGTTCTGAGGGAGTGCTGTAATGTCAGACAGTTGTGAGGGAGTGCTGTATTGTCAGACAGTTGTGAGGAGTGCTGTAATGTCAGGCAGTTCTGAGGGAGTGCTGTAATGTCAGACAGTTCTGAGGGAGTGCTGTAATGTCAGACAGTTCTGAGGGAGAGCTGTAATGTCAGACAGTTCTGAGGGAGTGCTGTAAAGTCAGACAGTTCTGAGGGAGTGCTGTAATGTCAGGCAGTTCTGAGGGAGTGCTGTAATGTCAGACAGTTCTGAGGGAGAGCTGTAACGTCAGACGGTTCTGAGGGAGTGCTGTAATGTCAGACAGTTCTGAGGGAGAGCTGTAATGTCAGACAGTTGTGAGGGAGTGCTGTAATGTCAGACAGTTCTGAGGGAGTGCTGTAATGTCAGACAGTTCTGAGGGAGTGCTGTAATGTCAGACAGTTCTGAGGGAGAGCTGTAATGTCAGACTGTTGTGAGGAGTGCTGTAATGTCAGGCAGTTCTGAGGGAGTGCTGTAATGTCAGGCAGTTCTGAGGGAGTGCTGTAATATCAGGTTGTTCTGAGGGAGTGCTGTAATGTCAGGCAGTTCTGAGGGAGTGCTGTATTGTCAGGTTGTTCTGAGGGAGTGCTGTAATGTCAGGTTGTTCTGAGGGAGTGCTGCAATATCAGACAGTTGTGAGGAGTGCTGTAATGTCAGGCAGTTCTGAGGGAGTGCTGTAATGTCAGACAGTTCTGAGGGAGTGCTGTAATGTCAGGCAGTTCTGAGGGAGTGCTGTAATGTCAGGCAGTTCTGAGCGAGTGCTGTATTGTCAGGCAGTTCTGAGATAGTGCTGTAATGTCAGACAGTTGTGAGGAGTGCTGTAATGTCAGGCAGTTCTGAGGGAGTGCTGTAATGTCAGGCAGTTCTGAGGGAGTGCTGTATTGTCAGGCAGTTCTGAGGGAGTGCTGTACTGTCAGACAGTTGTGAGGAGTGCTGTAATGTCAGGCAGTTCTGAGGGAGTGCTGTAATGTCAGACAGTTCTGAGGGAGTGCTGTAATGTCAGACAGTTCTGAGGGAGAGCTGTAAAGTCAGACAGTTCTGAGGGAGTGCTGTAATGTCAGGCAGTTCTGAGGGAGTGCTGTAATGTCAGACAGTTCTGAGGGAGAGCTGTAACGTCAGACGGTTCTGAGGGAGTGCTGTAATGTCAGACAGTTCTGAGGGAGAGCTGTAATGTCAGACAGTTGGGAGGGAGTGCTGTAATGTCAGACAGTTCTGAGGGAGTGCTGTAATGTCAGACAATTCTGAGGGAGTGCTGTAATGTCAGACAGTTCTGAGGGAGAGCTGTAATGTCAGACTGTTGTGAGGAGTGCTGTAATGTCAGGCAGTTCTGAGGGAGTGCTGTAATGTCAGGCAGTTCTGAGGGAGTGCTGTAATATCAGGTTGTTCTGAGGGAGTGCTGTAATGTCAGGCAGTTCTGAGGGAGTGCTGTATTGTCAGGTTGTTCTGAGGGAGTGCTGTAATGTCAGGTTGTTCTGAGGGAGTGCTGCAATATCAGACAGTTGTGAGGAGTGCTGTAATGTCAGGCAGTTCTGAGGGAGTGTTGTAATGTCAGACAGTTCTGAGGGAGTGCTGTAATGTCAGGCAGTTCTGAGGGAGTGCTGTAATGTCAGGCAGTTCTGAGCGAGTGCTGTATTGTCAGGCAGTTCTGAGATAGTGCTGTAATGTCAGACAGTTGTGAGGAGTGCTGTAATGTCAGGCAGTTCTGAGGGAGTGCTGTAATGTCAGGCAGTTCTGAGGGAGTGCTGCATTGTCAGGCAGTTCTGAGGGAGTGCTGTACTGTCAGACAGTTGTGAGGAGTGCTGTAATGTCAGGCAGTTCTGAGGGAGTGCTGAAATGTCAGACAGTTCTGAGGGAGTGCTGTAATGTCAGACAGTTCTGAGGGAGAGCTGTAATGTCAGACAGTTCTGAGGGAGTGCTGTAAAGTCAGACAGTTCTGAGGGAGTGCTGTAATGTCAGGCAGTTCTGAGGGAGTGCTGTAATGTCAGACAGTTCTGAGGGAGAGCTGTAACGTCAGACGGTTCTGAGGGAGTGCTGTAATGTCAGACAGTTCTGAGGGAGAGCTGTAATGTCAGACAGTTGTGAGGGAGTGCTGTAATGTCAGACAGTTCTGAGGGAGTGCTGTAATGTCAGACAGTTCTGAGGGAGTGCTGTAATGTCAGACAGTTCTGAGGGAGAGCTGTAATGTCAGACTGTTGTGAGGAGTGCTGTAATGTCAGGCAGTTCTGAGGGAGTGCTGTAATGTCAGGCAGTTCTGAGGGAGTGCTGTAATATCAGGTTGTTCTGAGGGAGTGCTGTAATGTCAGGCAGTTCTGAGGGAGTGCTGTATTGTCAGGTTGTTCTGAGGGAGTGCTGTAATGTCAGGTTGTTCTGAGGGAGTGCTGCAATATCAGACAGTTGTGAGGAGTGCTGTAATGTCAGGCAGTTCTGAGGGAGTGCTGTAATGTCAGACAGTTCTGAGGGAGTGCTGTAATGTCAGGCAGTTCTGAGGGAGTGCTGTAATGTCAGGCAGTTCTGAGGGAGTGCTGTATTGTCAGGCAGTTCTGAGATAGTGCTGTAATGTCAGACAGTTGTGAGGAGTGCTGTAATGTCAGGCAGTTCTGAGGGAATGCAGTAATGTCAGACAGTTCTGAGGGAGTGCTGTATTGTCAGGCAGTTCTGAGGGAGTGCTGTACTGTCAGACAGTTGTGAGGAGTGCTGTAATGTCAGGCAGTTCTGAGTGAGTGCTGTAATGTCAGGCAGTTCTGAGGGAGTGCTGTAATGTCAGACAGTTGTGAGGAGTGCTGTAATGTCAGACAGTTCTGAGGGAGTGCTGTAATGTCAGGCAGTTCTGAGGGAGTGCTGTAATGTCAGACAGTTCTGAGGGAGTGCTGTAATGTCAGATAGTTCTGAGGGAGTGCTGTAATGTCAGGCAGTTCTGAGGGAGTGCTGTAATGTCAGGCAGTTCTGAGGGAGTGCTGTAATGTCAGGCAGTTCTGAGGGAGTGCTGTAATGTCAGGCAGTTCTGAGGGAGTGCTGTATTGTCAGGTTGTTCTGAGGGAGTGCTGTAATGCCAGACAGTTGTGAGGAGTGCTGTACTGTCAGGCAGTCTGAGGGAGTGCTGTAATGTCAGACAGTTCTGAGGGAGTGCTGTATTGTCAGGCAGCTCTGAGGGAGTGCTGTAATGTCAGGCAGTTCTGAGGGAGTGCTGTAATGTCAGGCAGTTCTGAGGGGGTGCTGTAATGTCAGACAGTTCTGAGGGAGTGCTGTAATGTCAGGCAGTTCTGAGGGAGTGCTGTAATGTCAGACAGTTCTGAGGGAGTGCTGTAATGTCAGGCAGTTCTGAGGGAGTGCTGTAATGTCAGACAGTTCTGAGGGAGTGCTGTAATGTCAGGCAGTTCTGAGGGAGTGCTGTAATGTCAGACAGTTCTGAGGGAGTGCTGTAATGTCAGACAGTTCTGAGGGAGTGCTGTAATGTCAGGCAGTTCTGAGGGAGTGCTGTAATGTCAGACAGTTCTGAGGGAGTGCTGTAATGTCAGGCAGTTCTGAGGGAGTGCTGTAATGTCAGACAGTTCTGAGGGAGTGCTGTAATGTCAGGCAGTTCTGAGGGAGTGCTGTATTGTCAGGCAGTTCTGAGGGAGTGCTGTAATGTCAGGTTGTTCTGAGGCAGTGCTGTATTGTCAGGCAGTTCTGAGGGAGTGCTGTAATGTCAGACAGTTGTGAGGAGTGCTGTAATGTCAGACAGTTCTGAGGGAGTGCTGTAATGTCAGACAGTTGTGAGGAGTGTTGTAATGTCAGAGAGTTGTGAGGAGTGCTGTAATGTCAGACAGTTGTGAGGGAGAGCTGTTTTGTCAGACAGTTCTGAGGGAGTGCTGTATTGTCAGGCAGTTCTGAGGGAGTGCTGTAATGTCAGGCTGTTCTGAGGGAGTCCTGTATTGTCAGGCAGTTCTGAGGGAGTGCTGTAATGTCAGACAGTTGTAAGGAGAGCTGTAATGTCATACAGTTCTGAGGGAGAGCTGTAATGTTAGACAGTTGTGAGGAGTGCTGTAATGTCAGACAGTTGTGAGGAGTGCTGTAATGTCAGACAGTTCTGAGGGAGTGCTGTAATGTCAGACAGTTGTGAGGAGTGCTGTAATATCAGACGGTTCTGAGGGAGTGCTGTAATGTCAGACAGTTGTGAGGAGTGCTGTAATGTCAGACAGTTCTGAGGGAGTGCTGTAATGTCAGGCTGTTCTGAGGGAGGGCTGTAATGTCAGACAGTTGTGAGGAGTGCTGTATTGTCAGGCAGATCTGAGGGAGTGCTGTAATGTCAGGCAGTTCTGAGGGAGTGCTGTGATGTCAGACAGTTCTGAGGGAGTGCTGTAATGTCACATAGTTCTGAGGGAGTGCTGTAATGTCAGGCAGTTCTGAGGGAGTGCTGTAATGTCAGGCAGTTCTGAGGGAGTGCTGTAATATCAGGTTGTTCTGAGGGAGTGCTGTAATGTCAGGCAGTTCTGAGGGAGTGCTGTATTGTCAGGTTGTTCTGAGGGAGTGCTGTAATGTCAGGTTGTTCTGAGGGAGTGCTGCAATATCAGACAGTTGTGAGGAGTGCTGTAATGTCAGGCAGTTCTGAGGGAGTGCTGTAATATCAGGCAGTTCTGACGGAGTGCTGTAATGTCAGGCAGTTCTGAGGGAGTGCTGTAATGTCAGGCAGTTCTGAGGGAGTGCTGTAATGTCAGGCAGTTCTGAGGGAGTGCTGTAATGTCAGGTTGTTCTGAGGGAGTGCTGTAATATCAGGCTGTTCTGAGGGAGTGCTGTAATGTCAGACAGTTGTGAGGAGTGCTGTATTGTCAGGCAGTTCTGAGGGAGTGCTGTAATGTCAGACAGTTCTGAGGGAGTGCTGTAATGTCAGACAGTTCTGAGGGAGTGCTGTAATGTCAGACAGTTGTGAGGGAGTGCTGTATTGTCAGGCAGTTCTGAGGGAGTGCTGTAATGTCAGACAGTTCTCAGGGAGTGCTGTAATGTCAGACAGTTCTGAGGGAGTGCTGTAATGTCAGACAGTTCTGAGGGAGTGCTGTAATGTCAGGCAGTTCTGAGGGAGTGCTGTAATGTCAGACAGTTCTGAGGAAGTGCTGTAATGTCAGTAGGTTCTGAGGGAGAGCTGTAATGTCAGACAGTTGTGAGGGAGTGCTGTAATGTCAGACAGTTGTGAGGGAGTGCTGTAATGTCAGACAGTTGTGAGGAGTGCTGTAATGTCAGGCAGTTCTGAGGGAGTGCTGTAATGTCAGACAGTTCTGAGGGAGTGCTGTATTGTCAGGTTGTTCTGAGGGAGTGCTGTAATGTCAGGTTGTTCTGAGGGAGTGCTGCAATATCAGACAGTTGTGAGGAGTGCTGTAATGTCAGGCAGTTCTGAGGGAGTGCTGTAATGTCAGACAGTTCTGAGGGAGTGCTGTAATGTGAGGCAGTTCTGAGGGAGTGCTGTAATGTCAGGCAGTTCTGAGGGAGTGCTGTATTGTCAGGCAGTTCTGAGAGAGTGCTGTAATGTCAGACAGTCATGAGGAGTGCTGTAATGTCAGGCAGTTCTGAGGGAGTGCTGTAATGTCAGACAGTCCTGAGGGAGTGCTGTATTGTCAGGCAGTTCTGAGGGAGTGCTGTACTGTCAGACAGTTGTGAGGAGTGCTGTAATGTCAGGCAGTTCTGAGTGAGTGCTGTAATGTCAGGCAGTTCTGAGGAAGTGCTGTACTGTCAGACAGTTGTGAGGAGTGCTGTAATGTCAGGCAGTTCTGAGTGAGTGCTGTAATGTCAGGCAGTTCTGAGGGAGTGCTGTAATGTCAGATAGTTGTGAGGAGTGCTGTAATGTCAGACAGTTCTGAGGGAGTGCTGTAATGTCAGGCAGTTCTGAGGGAGTGCTGTAATGTCAGACAGTTCTGAGGGAGTGCTGTAATGTCAGACAGTTGTGAGGAGTGCTGTAATGTCAGACGGTTCTGAGGGAGTGCTGTAATGTCAGACAGTTGTGAGGAGTGCTGTAATGTCAGACAGTTCTGAGGGATTGCTGTAATGTCAGGCTGTTCTGAGGGAGTGCTGTAATGTCAGACAGTTGTGAGGAGTGCTGTATTGTCAGGCAGTTCTGAGGGAGTGCTGTAATGTCAGGCAGTTCTGAGGGAGTGCTGTAATGTCAGACAGTTCTGAGGGAGTGCTGTAATGTCAGATAGTTCTGAGGGAGTGCTGTAATGTCAGGCAGTTCTGAGGGAGTGCTGTAATGTCAGGCAGTTCTGAGGGAGTGCTGTAATGTCAGGCAGTTCTGAGGGAGTGCTGTAATGTCAGGCAGTTCTGAGGGAGTGCTGTATTGTCAGGTTGTTCTGAGGGAGTGCTGTAATGCCAGACAGTTGTGAGGAGTGCTGTACTGTCAGGCAGTCTGAGGGAGTACTGTAATGTCAGACAGTTCTGAGGGAGTGCTGTATTGTCAGTCAGTTCTGAGGGAGTGCTGTAATGTCAGGCAGTTCTGAGGGAGTGCTGTAATGTCAGGCAGTTCTGAGGGAGTGCTGAATGTCAGGCTGTTCTGAGGGAGTCCTGTCTTGTCAGGCAGTTCTGCGGGAGTGCTGTAATGTCAGACAGTTGTAAGGAGAGCTGTAATGTCATACAGTTCTGAGGGAGAGCTGTAATGTCAGACAGTTGTGAGGAGTGCTATAATGTCAGACAGTTGTGAGGAGTGCTGTAATGTCAGACAGTTCTGAGGGAGTGCTGTAATGACAGACAGTTGTGAGGAGTGCTATAATGTCAGACGGTTCTGAGGGAGTGCTGTAATGTCAGACAGTTGTGAGGAGTGCTGTAATGTCAGACAGTTCTGAGGGAGTGATGTAATGTCAGGCAGTTCTGAGGGAGTGCTGTAATGTCAGACAGTTCTGAGGGAGTGCTGTAATGTCAGATAGTTCTGAGGGAGTGCTGTAATGTCAGGCAGTTCTGAGGGAGTGCTGTAATGTCAGGCAGTTCTGAGGGAGTGCTGTAATATCAGGTTGTTCTGAGGGAGTGCTGTAATGTCAGGCAGTTCTGAGGGAGTGCTGTATTGTCAGGTTGTTCTGAGGGAGTGCTGTAATGTCAGGTTGTTCTGAGGGAGTGCTGCAATATCAGACAGTTGTGAGGAGTGCTGTAATGTCAGGCAGTTCTGAGGGAGTGCTGTAATGTCAGACAGTTCTGAGGGAGTGCTGTAATGTCAGGCAGTTCTGAGGGAGTGCTGTAATGTCAGGCAGTTCTGAGGGAGTGCTGTAATGTCAGGCAGTTCTGAGGGAGTGCTGTAATGTCAGGTTGTTCTGAGGGAGTGCTGTAATATCAGGCTGTTCTGAGGGAGTGCTGTAATGTCAGACAGTTGTGAGGAGTGCTGTATTGTCAGGCAGTTCTGAGGGAGTGCTGTAATGTCAGACAGTTCTGAGGGAGTGCTGTAATGTCAGACAGTTCTGAGGGAGTGCTGTAATGTCAGACAGTTGTGAGGGAGTGCTGTATTGTCAGGCAGTTCTGAGGGAGTGCTGTAATGTCAGACAGTTCTCAGGGAGTGCTGTAATGTCAGACAGTTCTGAGGGAGTGCTGTAATGTCAGACAGTTCTGAGGGAGTGCTGTAATGTCAGGCAGTTCTGAGGGAGTGCTGTCATGTCAGACAGTTCTGAGGGAGTGCTGTAATGTCAGGAGGTTCTGAGGGAGAGCTGTAATGTCAGACAGTTGTGAGGGAGTGCTGTAATGTCAGACGGTTCTGAGGGAGTGCTGTAATGTCAGACAGTTGTGAGGAGTGCTGTAATGTCAGACATTTCTGAGGGAGTGCTGTAATGTCAGACAGTTGTGAGGGAGTGCTGTATTGTCAGGCAGTTCTGAGGGAGTGCTGTAATGTCAGACAGTTCTCAGGGAGTGCTGTAATGTCAGACAGTTCTGAGGGAGTGCTGTAATGTCAGACAGTTGTAAGGAGAGCTGTAATGTCATACAGTTCTGAGGGAGAGCTGTAATGTCAGACAGTTGTGAGGAGTGCTATAATGTCAGACAGTTGTGAGGAGTGCTGTAATGTCAGACAGTTCTGAGGGAGTACTGTAATGACAGACAGTTGTGAGGAGTGCTGTAATGTCAGACGGTTCTGAGGGAGTGCTGTAATATCAGACAGTTGTGAGGAGTGCTGTAATGTCAGACAGTTCTGAGGGAGTGCTGTAATGTCAGGCTGTTCTGAGGGAGTGCTGTAATGTCAGACAGTTGTGAGGAGTGCTGTATTGTCAGGCAGTTCTGAGGGAGTGCTGTAATGTCAGGCAGTTCTGAGGGAGTGCTGTAATGTCAGACGGTTCTGAGGGAGTGCTGTAATGTCAGATAGTTCTGAGGGAGTGCTGTAATGTCAGGCAGTTCTGAGGGAGTGCTGTAATGTCAGACAGTTCTGAGGGAGTGCTGTAATGTCAGGCAGTTCTGAGGGAGTGCTGTAATGTCAGGCAGTTCTGAGGGAGTGCTGTAATGTCGGGCAGTTCTGAGGGAGTGCTGTAATGTCAGGTTGTTCTGAGGGAGTGCTGTAATATCAGGCTGTTCTGAGGGAGTGCTGTAATGTCAGACAGTTGTGAGGAGTGCTGTATTGTCAGGCAGTTCTGAGGGAGTGCTGTAATGTCAGACAGTTCTGAGGGAGTGCTGTAATGTCAGACAATTCTGAGGGAGTGCTGTAATGTCAGACAGTTGTGAGGGAATGCTGTATTGTCAGGCAGTTCTGAGGGAGTGCTGTAATGTCAGACAGTTCTCAGGGAGTGCTGTAATGTCAGACAGTTCTGAGGGAGTGCTGTAATGTCAGACAGTTCTGAGGGAGTGCTGTAATGTCAGGCAGTTCTGAGGGAGTGCTGTAATGTCAGACAGTTCTGAGGGAGTGCTGTAATGTCAGACAGTTCTGAGGGAGTGCTGTAATGTCAGGAGGTTCTGAGGGAGAGCTGTAATGTCAGACAGTTGTGAGGGAGTGCTGTAATGTCAGACAGTTGTGAGGGAGTGCAGTAATGTCAGACAGTTGTGAGGAGTGCTGTAATGTCAGGCAGTTCTGAGGGAGTGCTGTAATGTCAGACAGTTCTGAGGGAGTGCTGTAATGTCAGGCAGTTCTGAGGGAGTGCTGTAATGTCAGGTTGTTCTGAGGGAGTGCTGTATTGTCAGACAGGTCTGAGGGAGTGTTGTAATGTCAGATAGTTGTGAGGGAGTGCTGTAATGTCAGACAGTTCTGAGGGAGAGCTGTAATGTCAGACAGTTCTGAGGGAGTGCTGTAATGTCAGGTTGTTCTGAGGGAGTGCTGTAATGTCAGACAGTTGTGAGGGAGTGCTGTATTGTCAGACAGTTGTGAGGAGTGCTGTAATGTCAGGCAGTTCTGAGGGAGTGCTGTAATGTCAGACAGTTCTGAGGGAGTGCTGTAATGTCAGACAGTTCTGAGGGAGAGCTGTAATGTCAGACAGTTCTGAGGGAGTGCTGTAAAGTCAGACAGTTCTGAGGGAGTGCTGTAATGTCAGGCAGTTCTGAGCGAGTGCTGTAATGTCAGACAGTTCTGAGGGAGAGCTGTAACGTCAGACGGTTCTGAGGGAGTGCTGTAATGTCAGACAGTTCTGAGGGAGAGCTGTAATGTCAGACAGTTGTGAGGGAGTGCTGTAATGTCAGACAGTTCTGAGGGAGTGCTGTAATGTCAGACAGTTCTGAGGGAGTGCTGTAATGTCAGACAGTTCTGAGGGAGAGCTGTAATGTCAGACTGTTGTGAGGAGTGCTGTAATGTCAGGCAGTTCTGAGGGAGTGCTGTAATGTCAGGCAGTTCTGAGGGAGTGCTGTAATATCAGGTTGTTCTGAGGGAGTGCTGTAATGTCAGGCAGTTCTGAGGGAGTGCTGTATTATCAGGTTGTTCTGAGGGAGTGCTGTAATGTCAGGTTGTTCTGAGGGAGTGCTGCAATATCAGACAGTTGTGAGGAGTGCTGTAATGTCAGACAGTCGTGAGGAGTGATGTAATGTCAGGCAGTTCTGAGGGAGTGCTGTAATGTCAGACAGTTCTGAGGGAGTGCTGTATTGTCAGGCAGTTCTGAGGGAGTGCTGTACTGTCAGACAGTTGTGAGGAGTGCTGTAATGTCAGGCAGTTCTGAGTGAGTGCTGTAATGTCAGGCAGTTCTGAGGGAGTGCTGTAATGTCAGACAGTTGTGAGTAGTGCTGTAATGTCAGACAGTTCTGAGGGAGTGCTGTAATGTCAGGCAGTTCTGAGGGAGTGCTGTAATGTCAGACAGTTCTGAGGGAGTGCTGTAATGTCAGATAGTTCTGAGGTAGTGCTGTAATGTCAGATAGTTCTGAGGGAGTGCTGTAATGTCAGGCAGTTCTGAGGGACTGCTGTAATGTCAGGCAGTTCTGAGGGAGTGATGTCATGTCAGGCAGTTCTGAGGGAGTGCTGTATTGTCAGGTTGTTCTGAGGGAGTGCTGTAATGCCAGACAGTTGTGAGGAGTGCTGTACTGTCAGGCAGTCTGAGGGAGTGCTGTAATGTCAGACAGTTCTGAGGGAGTGCTGTAATGTCAGACAGTTCTGAGGGAGTGCTGTAATGTCAGGAGGTTCTGAGGGAGAGCTGTAATGTCAGACAGTTCTGAGGGAGTGCTGTAATGTCAGGAGGTTCTGAGGGAGAGCTGTAATGTCAGATAGTTGTGAGGGAGTGCTGTAATGTCAGACAGTTCTGAGGGAGAGCTGTAATGTCAGACAGTTCTGAGGGAGTGCTGTAATGTCAGGTTGTTCTGAGGGAGTGCTGTAATGTCAGACAGTTGTGAGGGAGTGCTGTATTGTCAGACAGTTGTGAGGAGTGCTGTAATGTCAGGCAGTTCTGAGGGAGTGCTGTAATGTCAGACAGTTCTGAGGGAGTGCTGTAATGTCAGACAGTTCTGAGGGAGAGCTGTAATGTCAGACAGTTCTGAGGGAGTGCTGTAAAGTCAGACAGTTCTGAGGGAGTGCTGTAATGTCAGGCAGTTCTGAGCGAGTGCTGTAATGTCAGACAGTTCTGAGGGAGAGCTGTAACGTCAGACGGTTCTGAGGGAGTGCTGTAATGTCAGACAGTTCTGAGGGAGAGCTGTAATGTCAGACAGTTGTGAGGGAGTGCTGTAATGTCAGACAGTTCTGAGGGAGTGCTGTAATGTCAGACAGTTCTGAGGGAGTGCTGTAATGTCAGACAGTTCTGAGGGAGAGCTGTAATGTCAGACTGTTGTGAGGAGTGCTGTAATGTCAGGCAGTTCTGAGGGAGTGCTGTAATGTCAGGCAGTTCTGAGGGAGTGCTGTAATATCAGGTTGTTCTGAGGGAGTGCTGTAATGTCAGGCAGTTCTGAGGGAGTGCTGTATTGTCAGGTTGTTCTGAGGGAGTGCTGTAATGTCAGGTTGTTCTGAGGGAGTGCTGCAATATCAGACAGTTGTGAGGAGTGCTGTAATGTCAGACAGTCGTGAGGAGTGCTGTAATGTCAGGCAGTTCTGAGGGAGTGCTGTAATGTCAGACAGTTCTGAGGGAGTGCTGTATTGTCAGGCAGTTCTGAGGGAGTGCTGTACTGTCAGACAGTTGTGAGGAGTGCTGTAATGTCAGGCAGTTCTGAGTGAGTGCTGTAATGTCAGGCAGTTCTGAGGGAGTGCTGTAATGTCAGACAGTTGTGAGGAGTGCTGTAATGTCAGACAGTTCTGAGGGAGTGCTGTAATGTCAGGCAGTTCTGAGGGAGTGCTGTAATGTCAGACAGTTCTGAGGGAGTGCTGTAATGTCAGATAGTTCTGAGGTAGTGCTGTAATGTCAGATAGTTCTGAGGGAGTGCTGTAATGTCAGGCAGTTCTGAGGGACTGCTGTAATGTCAGGCAGTTCTGAGGGAGTGATGTCATGTCAGGCAGTTCTGAGGGAGTGCTGTATTGTCAGGTTGTTCTGAGGGAGTGCTGTAATGCCAGACAGTTGTGAGGAGTGCTGTACTGTCAGGCAGTCTGAGGGAGTGCTGTAATGTCAGACAGTTCTGAGGGAGTGCTGTATTGTCAGGCAGCTCTGAGGGAGTGCTGTAATGTCAGGCAGTTCTGAGGGAGTGCTGTAATGTCAGGCAGTTCTGAGGGAGTGCTGTAATGTCAGGCAGTTCTGAGGGAGTGCTGTAATGTCAGACAGTTCTGAGGGAGTGCTGTAATGTCAGGCAGTTCTGAGGGAGTGCTGTAATGTCAGACAGTTCTGAGGGAGTGCTGTAATGTCAGGCAGTTCTGAGGGAGTGCTGTAATGTCAGACAGTTCTGAGGGAGTGCTGTAATGTCAGGCAGTTCTGAGGGAGTGCTGTAATGTCAGACAGTTCTGAGGGAGTGTCGTAATGTCAGGTTGGTCTGAGGGTGTGCTGTAATGTCAGGCAGTTCTGAGGGAGTGCTGTAATGTCAGGCTGTTCTGAGGGAGTGCTGTATTGTCAGGCAGTTCTGAGGGAGTGCTGTAATGTCAGGTTGTTCTGAGGCAGTGCTGTATTGTCAGGCAGTTCTGAGGGAGTGCTGTAATTTCAGACAGTTGTGAGGAGTGCTGTAATGTCAGACAGTTCTGAGGGAGTGCTGTAATGTCAGACAGTTGTGAGGAGTGTTGTAATGTCAGACAGTTGTGAGGAGTGCTGTAAAGTCAGACAGTTGTGAGGGAGTGCTGTTTTGTCAGACAGTTCTGAGGGAGTGCTGTATTGTCAGGCAGTTCTGAGGGAGTGCTGTAATGTCAGGCTGTTCTGAGGGAGTGCTGTATTGTCAGGCAGTTCTGAGGGAGTGCTGTAATGTCAGACAGTTGTAAGGAGTGCTGTACTGTCATACAGTTCTGAGGGAGAGCTGTAATGTCAGACAGTTGTGAGGAGTGCTGTAATGTCAGACTGTTGCGAGGAGTGCTGTAATGTCAGACAGTTCTGAGGGAGTGCTGTAATGTCAGACAGTTGTGAGGAGTGCTGTAATGTCAGACGGTTCTGAGGGAGTGCTGTAATGTCAGACAGTTGTGAGGAGTGCTGTAATGTCAGACAGTTCTGAGGGATTGCTGTAATGTCAGGCTGTTCTGAGGGAGTGCTGTAATGTCAGACAGTTGTGAGGAGTGCTGTATTGTCAGGCAGTTCTGAGGGAGTGCTGTAATGTCAGGCAGTTCTGAGGGAGTGCTGTAATGTCAGACAGTTCTGAGGGAGTGCTGTATTGTCAGGCAGTTCTGAGGGAGTGCTGTAATGTCAGGCAGTTCTGAGGGAGTGCTGTAATGTCAGGCAGTTCTGAGGGAGTGCTGAATGTCAGGTTGTTCTGAGGGAGTGCTGTAATGTCAGGCAGTTCTGAGGGAGTGCTGGAATGTCAGACAGTTCTGAGGGAGTGCTGTAATGTCAGGCAGTTCTGAGGGAATGCTGTAATGTCAGACAGTTCTGAGGGAGTGCTGTAATGTCAGGCAGTTCTGAGGGAGTGCTGTAATGTCAGGCAGTTCTGAGGGAGTGCTGTAAAGTCAGGCTGTTCTGAGGGAGTGCTGTAATGTCAGGCAGTTCTGAGGGAGTGCTGTAATGTCAGGCAGTTCTGAGGGCGTGCTGTAATGTCAGACAGTTCTGAGGGAGTGCTGTAATGTCAGGCAGTTCTGAGGGAGTGCTGTAATGTCAGACAGTTCTGAGGGAGTGCTGTAATGTCAGGCAGTTCTGAGGGAGTGCTGTATTGTCAGGCAGTTCTGAGGGAGTGCTGTAATGTCAGGTTGTTCTGAGGGAGTGCTGTATTGTCAGGCAGTTCTGAGGGAGTGCTGTAATGTCAGACAGTTGTGAGGAGTGCTGTAATGTCAGACTGTTCTGAGGGAGTGCTGTAATGTCAGACAGTTGTGAGGAGTGCTGTAATGTCAGACAGTTCTGAGGGAGAGCTGTAATGTCAGACAGTTGTCAGGAGTGCTGTAATGTCAGACAGTTCTGAGGGAGTGCTGTAATGTCAGACAGTTCTGAGGGAGTGCTGTATTGTCAGGCAGTTCTGAGGGAGTGCTGTAATGTCAGGCTGTTCTGAGGGAGTGCTGTATTGTCAGGCAGTTCTGAGGGAGTGCTGTAATGTCAGACAGTTGTAAGGAGTGCTGTAATGTCAGACAGTTCTGAGGGAGAGCTGTAATGTCAGACAGTTGCTAGGAGTGCTGTAATGTCAGGCAGTTGTGAGGAGTGCTGTAATGTCAGACAGTTCTGAGGGAGTGCTGTAATGTCAGACAGTTGTGAGGAGTGCTGTAATGTCAGACAGTTCTGAGGGAGTGCTGTAATGTCAGACAGTTGTGAGGAGTGCTGTAATGTCAGACAGTTCTGAGGGAGTGCTGTAATGTCAGGCAGTTCTGAGGGAGTGCTGTAATGTCAGGCAGTTCTGAGGGAGTGCTGTAATGTCAGACAGTTCTGAGGGAGTGCTGTAATGTCAGACAGTTGTGAGGAGTGCTGTAATGTGAGACAGTTCTGAGGTAGTGCTGTAATGTCAGGCTGTTCTGAGGGAGTGCTGTAATGTCAGACAGTTGTGAGGAGTGCTGTAATGTCAGGTTGTTCTGAGGGAGTGCTGTAATGTCAGGCAGTTCTGAGGGAGTGCTGTGTTGTCAGGCAGTTCTGAGGGAGTGCTGTAATTTCAGACAGTTGTGAGGAGTGCTGTAATGTCAGGCAGTTCTGAGGGAGTGCTGTAATGTGAGACAGTTCTGAGGGAGTGCTGTAATGTCAGACAGTTGTGAGGAGTGCTGTAATGTCAGGCAGTTCTGAGGCAGTGCTGTAATGTCAGACAGTTCTGAGGGAGTGCTGTAATGTCAGACAGTTGTGAGGAGTGCTGTAATGTCAGGCAGTTCTGAGGGAGTGCTGTATTGTCAGGCAGTTCTGAGGGAGTGCTGTAATGTCAGACAGTTGTGAGGAGTGCTGTAATGTCTGGTTGTTCTGAGGGAGTGCTGTAATGTTAGGCAGTTCTGAGGGAGTGCTGTAATGTCAGGTTGTTCTGAGGGAGTGCTGTAATGTCAGGCAGTTCTGAGGGAGTGCTGTAATGTCAGACAGTTCTGAGGGAGTGCTGTAATGTCAGGCAGTTCTGAGGGAGTGCTGTATTGTCAGGCAGTTCTGAGGGAGTGCTGTAATGTCAGACAGTTGTGAGGGAGTGCTGTAATGTCAGGTTGTTCTGAGGGAGTGCTGTAATGTCAGGCAGTTCTGAGGGAGTGCTGTAATGTCAGGCAGTTCTGAGGGCGTGTTGTAATGACAGACAGTTCTGAGGGAGTGCTGTAATGTCAGGCAGTTCTGAGGGAGTGCTGTAATGTCAGACAGTTCAGAGGGAGTGCTGTAATGTCAGGCAGTTCTGAGGGAGTGCTGTATTGTCAGGCAGTTCTGAGGGAGTGCTGTAATGACAGGTTGTTCTGAGGGAGTGCTGTATTGTCAGGCAGTTCTGAGGGAGTGCTGTAATGTCAGACAGTTGTGAGGAGTGCTGTAATGTCAGACTGTTCTGAGGGAGTGTTGTAATGTCAGACAGTTGTGAGGAGTGCTGTAATGTCAGGTTGTTCTGAGGGAGTGCTGTATTGTCAGGCAGTTCTGAGGGAGTGCTGTAATGTCAGACAGTTGTGAGGAGTGCTGTAATGTCAGACAGTTGTGAGGGAGTGCTGTATTGTCAGACAGTTCTGAGGGAGTGCTGTATTGTCAGGCAGTTCTGAGGGAGTGCTGTAAAGTCAGGCTGTTCTGAGGGAGTGCTGTATTGTCAGGCAGTTCTGAGGGAGTGCTGTAATGTCAGACAGTTGTAAGGAGTGCTGTAATGTCAACCAGTTCTGAGGGAGAGCTGTAATGTCAGACAGTTGTTAGGAGTGCTGTAATGTCAGACAGTTGTGAGGAGTGCTGTAATGTCAGACAGTTCTGAGGGAGTGCTGTAATGTCAGACAGTTGTGAGGAGTGCTGTAATGTCAGACAGTTCTGAGGGAGTGCTGTAATGTCAGACAGTTGTGAGGAGTGCTGTAATGTCAGACAGTTCTGAGGGAGTGCTGTAATGTCAGGCAGTTCTGAGGGAGTGCTGTAATGTCAGGCAGTTCTGAGGGAGTGCTGTAATGTCAGACAGTTGTGAGGAGTGCTGTAATGTGAGACAGTTCTGAGGTAGTGCTGTAATGTCAGGCTGTTCTGAGGGAGTGCTGTAATGTCAGACAGTTGTGAGGAGTGCTGTAATGTAAGGTTGTTCTGAGGGAGTGCTGTAATGTCACGCAGTTCTGAGGGAGTGCTGTATTGTCAGGCAGTTCTGAGGGAGTGCTGTAATGTCAGACAGTTGTGAGGAGTGCTGTAATGTCAGGCAGTTCTGAGGGAGTGCTGTAATGTCAGACAGTTCTGAGGGAGTGCTGTAATGTCAGACAGTTGTGAGGAGTGCTGTAATGTCAGGCAGTTCTGCGGGAGTGCTGTATTGTCAGGCAGTTCTGAGGGAGTGCTGTAATGTCAGACAGTTGTGAGGAGTGCTGTAATGTCTGGTTGTTCTGAGGGAGTGCTACAATGTCAGGCAGTTCTGAGGGAGTGCTGTAATGTCAGGTTGTTCTGAGGGAGTGCTGTAATGTCAGGCAGTTCTGAGGGAGTGCTGTAATGTCAGACAGTTGTGAGGGAGTGCTGTAATGTCAAGCAGTTCTGAGGGAGTGCTGTATTTTCAGGCAGTTCTGAGGGAGTGCTGTAATGTCAGACAGTTGTGAGGGAGTGCTGTAATGTCAGGCAGTTCTGAGGGAGTGCTGTAATGTCAGACAGTTGTGAGGAGTGCTGTAATGTCAGGTTGTTCTGAGGGAGTGCTGTAATGTCAGGCAGTTCTGAGGGAGTGCTGTAATGTCAGGTTGTTCTGAGGGAGTGCTGTAATGTCAGGCAGTTCTGAGGGAGTGCTGTATTGTCAGGCAGTTCTGAGGGAGTGCTGTAATGTCAGACAGTTGTGAGGAGTGCTGTAATGTCAGACTGTTCTGAGGGAGTGCTGTAATGTCAGACAGTTGTGAGGAGTGCTGTAATGTCAGACAGTTCTGAGGGAGAGCTGTAATGTCAGACAGTTGTCAGGAGTGCTGTAATGTCAGACAGTTCTGAGGGAGTGCTGTAATGTCAGACAGTTCTGAGGGAGTGCTGTATTGTCAGGCAGTTCTGAGGGAGTGCTGTAATGTCAGGCTGTTCTGAGGGAGTGCTGTATTGTCAGGCAGTTCTGAGGGAGTGCTGTAATGTCAGACAGTTGTAAGGAGTGCTGTAATGTCAGACAGTTCTGAGGGAGAGCTGTAATGTCAGACAGTTGTTAGGAGTGCTGTAATGTCAGGCAGTTGTGAGGAGTGCTGTAATGTCAGACAGTTCTGAGGGAGTGCTGTAATGTCAGACAGTTGTGAGGAGTGCTGTAATGTCAGACAGTTCTGAGGGAGTGCTGTAATGTCAGACAGTTGTGAGGAGTGCTGTAATGTCAGACAGTTCTGAGGGAGTGCTGTAATGTCAGGCAGTTCTGAGGGAGTGCTGTAATGTCAGGCAGTTCTGAGGGATGCTGTAATGTCAGACAGTTCTGAGGGAGTGCTGTAATGTCAGACAGTTGTGAGGAGTGCTGTAATGTGAGACAGTTCTGAGGTAGTGCTGTAATGTCAGGCTGTTCTGAGGGAGTGCTGTAATGTCAGACAGTTGTGAGGAGTGCTGTAATGTCAGGTTGTTCTGAGGGAGTGCTGTAATGTCAGGCAGTTCTGAGGGAGTGCTGTGTTGTCAGGCAGTTCTGAGGGAGTGCTGTAATTTCAGACAGTTGTGAGGAGTGCTGTAATGTCAGGCAGTTCTGAGGGAGTGCTGTAATGTGAGACAGTTCTGAGGGAGTGCTGTAATGTCAGACAGTTGTGAGGAGTGCTGTAATGTCAGGCAGTTCTGAGGCAGTGCTGTAATGTCAGACAGTTCTGAGGGAGTGCTGTAATGTCAGACAGTTGTGAGGAGTGCTGTAATGTCAGGCAGTTCTGAGGGAGTGCTGTATTGTCAGGCAGTTCTGAGGGAGTGCTGTAATGTCAGACAGTTGTGAGGAGTGCTGTAATGTCTGGTTGTTCTGAGGGAGTGCTGTAATGTTAGGCAGTTCTGAGGGAGTGCTGTAATGTCAGGTTGTTCTGAGGGAGTGCTGTAATGTCAGGCAGTTCTGAGGGAGTGCTGTAATGTCAGACAGTTCTGAGGGAGTGCTGTAATGTCAGGCAGTTCTGAGGGAGTGCTGTATTGTCAGGCAGTTCTGAGGGAGTGCTGTAATGTCAGACAGTTGTGAGGGAGTGCTGTAATGTCAGGTTGTTCTGAGGGAGTGCTGTAATGTCAGGCAGTTCTGAGGGAGTGCTGTAATGTCAGGCAGTTCTGAGGGCGTGTTGTAATGACAGACAGTTCTGAGGGAGTGCTGTAATGTCAGGCAGTTCTGAGGGAGTGCTGTAATGTCAGACAGTTCAGAGGGAGTGCTGTAATGTCAGGCAGTTCTGAGGGAGTGCTGTATTGTCAGGCAGTTCTGAGGGAGTGCTGTAATGACAGGTTGTTCTGAGGGAGTGCTGTATTGTCAGGCAGTTCTGAGGGAGTGCTGTAATGTCAGACAGTTGTGAGGATTGCTGTAATGTCAGACTGTTCTGAGGGAGTGTTGTAATGTCAGACAGTTGTGAGGAGTGCTGTAATGTCAGGTTGTTCTGAGGGAGTGCTGTATTGTCAGGCAGTTCTGAGGGAGTGCTGTAATGTCAGACAGTTGTGAGGAGTGCTGTAATGTCAGACAGTTGTGAGGGAGTGCTGTATTGTCAGACAGTTCTGAGGGAGTGCTGTATTGTCAGGCAGTTCTGAGGGAGTGCTGTAAAGTCAGGCTGTTCTGAGGGAGTGCTGTATTGTCAGGCAGTTCTGAGGGAGTGCTGTAATGTCAGACAGTTGTAAGGAGTGCTGTAATGTCAACCAGTTCTGAGGGAGAGCTGTAATGTCAGACAGTTGTTAGGAGTGCTGTAATGTCAGACAGTTGTGAGGAGTGCTGTAATGTCAGACAGTTCTGAGGGAGTGCTGTAATGTCAGACAGTTGTGAGGAGTGCTGTAATGTCAGACAGTTCTGAGGGAGTGCTGTAATGTCAGACAGTTGTGAGGAGTGCTGTAATGTCAGACAGTTCTGAGGGAGTGCTGTAATGTCAGGCAGTTCTGAGGGAGTGCTGTAATGTCAGGCAGTTCTGAGGGAGTGCTGTAATGTCAGACAGTTCTGAGGGAGTGCTGTAATGTCAGACAGTTGTGAGGAGTGCTGTAATGTGAGACAGTTCTGAGGTAGTGCTGTAATGTCAGGCTGTTCTGAGGGAGTGCTGTAATGTCAGACAGTTGTGAGGAGTGCTGTAATGTAAGGTTGTTCTGAGGGAGTGCTGTAATGTCACGCAGTTCTGAGGGAGTGCTGTATTGTCAGGCAGTTCTGAGGGAGTGCTGTAATGTCAGACAGTTGTGAGGAGTGCTGTAATGTCAGGCAGTTCTGAGGGAGTGCTGTAATGTCAGACAGTTCTGAGGGAGTGCTGTAATGTCAGACAGTTGTGAGGAGTGCTGTAATGTCAGGCAGTTCTGCGGGAGTGCTGTATTGTCAGGCAGTTCTGAGGGAGTGCTGTAATGTCAGACAGTTGTGAGGAGTGCTGTAATGTCTGGTTGTTCTGAGGGAGTGCTACAATGTCAGGCAGTTCTGAGGGAGTGCTGTAATGTCAGGTTGTTCTGAGGGAGTGCTGTAATGTCAGGCAGTTCTGAGGGAGTGCTGTAATGTCAGACAGTTGTGAGGGAGTGCTGTAATGTCAAGCAGTTCTGAGGGAGTGCTGTATTTTCAGGCAGTTCTGAGGGAGTGCTGTAATGTCAGACAGTTGTGAGGGAGTGCTGTAATGTCAGGCAGTTCTGAGGGAGTGCTGTAATGTCAGACAGTTGTGAGGAGTGCTGTAATGTCAGGTTGTTCTGAGGGAGTGCTGTAATGTCAGGCAGTTCTGAGGGAGTGCTGTAATGTCAGGTTGTTCTGAGGGAGTGCTGTAATGTCAGGCAGTTCTGAGGGAGTGCTGTAATGTCAGACAGTTGTGAGGGAGTGCTGTAATGTCAGGCAGTTCTGAGGGAGTGCTGTATTGTCAGGCAGTTCTGAGGGAGTGCTGTAATGTCAGACAGTTGTGAGGGAGTGCTGTAATGTCAGGCAGTTCTGAGGGAGTGCTGTAATGTCAGGTTGTTCTGAGGGAGTTCTGTAATGTCAGACAGTTCTGAGGGAGTGCTGTAATGTCAGACAGTTCCGAGGGAGTGCTGTAATGTCAGGTTGTTCTGAGGGAGTGCTGTAATGTCAGGCAGTTCTGAGGGAGTGCTGTAATGTCAGGCAGTTCTGAGGGAGTGCTGTAATGTCAGGCAGTTCCGATGGATGCTGTAATGTCAGGTTGTTCTGAGGGAGTGCTGTAATGTCAGACAGTTCTGTGGGAGTGCTGTAATGTCAGGCAGTTCTGAGGGAGTGCTGTAATGTCAGACAGTTCTGAGGGAGTGCTGTAATGTCAGGTTGTTCTGAGGGAGTGCTGTAATGTCAGGCAGTTCTGAGGGAGTGCTGTAATGTCAGGCAGTTCTGAGGGAGTGCTGTAATGTCAGGTTGTTCTGAGGGAGTGCTGTAATGTCAGGCAGTTCTGAGGGAGTGCTGTAATGTCAGGTTGTTCTGAGGGAGTGCTGTAATGTCAGGCAGTTCTGAAGGAGTGCTGTAATGTCAGGTTGTTCTGAGGGAGTGCTGTAATGTCAGGCAGTTGTGAGGAGTGCTGTAATGTCAGGCAGTTCTGAGGGAGTGCTGTAATGTCAGGCAGTTCTGAGGTAGTGCTGTAATGTCAGGTTGTTCTGAGGGAGTGCTGTAATGTCAGGCAGTTCTGAGGGAGTGCTGTAATGTCAGACATTTGTGAGGAGTGCTGTAATGTCAGGCAGTTCTGAGGGAGTGCTGTAATGTCAGACAGTTGTGAGGAGTGCTGTACTGTCAGGCTCTACTCTGGGAGTGCTGTAATGTCAGACAGTTGTGAGGAGTGCTGTAATGTCAGACAGTTCTGAGGGAGTGCTGTAATGTCAGGCAGTTGTGAGGGAGTGCTGTAATGTCAGACAGTTGTGAGGAGTGCTGTAATGTCAGGCAATTCTGAGGGAGTGCTGCATTTTCAGGCAGTTCTGAGGGAGTGCTGTAATGTCAGACAGTTGTGAGGGAGTGCTGTAATGTCAGGCAGTTCTGAGGGAGTGCTGTAATGTCAGACAGTTGTGAGGAGTGCTGTAATGTCAGGTTGTTCTGAGGGAGTGCTGTAATGTCAGGCAGTTCTGAGGGAGTGCTGTAATGTCAGGTTGTTCTGAGGGAGTGCTGTAATGTCAGGCAGTTCTGAGGGAGTGCTGTAATGTCAGACAGTTGTGAGGGAGTGCTGTAATGTCAGGCAGTTCTGAGGGAGTGCTGTATTGACAGGCAGTTCTGAGGGAGTGCTGTAATGTCAGACAGTTGTGAGGGAGTGCTGTAATGTCAGGCAGTTCTGAGGGAGTGCTGTAATGTCAGGTTGTTCTGAGGGAGTTCTGTAATGTCAGACAGTTCTGAGGGAGTGCTGTAATGTCAGACAGTTCCGAGGGAGTGCTGTAATGTCAGGTTGTTCTGAGGGAGTGCTGTAATGTCAGGCAGTTCTGAGGGAGTGCTGTAATGTCAGGTTGTTCTGAGAGAGTGCTGTAATGTCAGGCAGTTCTGAGGGAGTGCTGTAATGTCAGGCAGTTCAGAGGGAGTGCTGTAATGTCAGACAGTTCTGAGGGAGTGCTGTAATGTCAGGTTGTTCTAAGGGAGTGCTGTAATGTCAGGCAGTTCTGAGGGAGTGCTGTAATGTCAGGCAGTTCTGAGGGAGTGCTGTAATGTCAGGTTGTTCTGAGGGAGTGCTGTAATGTCAGGCAGTTCTGAGGGAGTGCTGTAATGTCAGGCAGTTGTGAGGAGTGCTGTAATGTCAGGCAGTTCTGAGGTAGTGCTGTAATGTCAGGTTGTTCTGAGGGAGTGCTGTAATGTCAGGCAGTTCTGAGGGAGTGCTGTAATGTCAGACAGTTGTGAGGAGTGCTGTAATGTCAGGCAGTTCTGAGGGAGTGCTGTAATGTCAGACAGTTGTGAGGAGTGCTGTACTGTCAGGCTCTACTCTGGGAGTGCTGTAATGTCAGACAGTTGTGAGGAGTGCTTTAATGTCAGGCAGTTCTGAGGGAGTGCTGTAATGTCAGGTTGTTCTGAGGGAGTGCTGTAATGTCAGGCAGTTCTGAGGGAGTGCTGTAATGTCAGACAGTTGTGAGGGAGTGCTGTAATGTCAAGCAGTTCTGAGGGAGTGCTGTATTTTCAGGCAGTTCTGAGGGAGTGCTGTAATGTCAGACAGTTGTGAGGGAGTGCTGTAATGTCAGGCAGTTCTTAGGGAGTGCTGTAATGTCAGACGGTTGTGAGGAGTGCTGTAATGTCAGGTTGTTCTGAGGGAGTGCTGTAATGTCAGGCAGTTCTGAGGGAGTGCTGTAATGTCAGGTTGTTCTGAGGGAGTGCTGTAATGTCAGGCAGTTCTGAGGGAGTGCTGTAATGTCAGACAGTTGTGAGGGAGTGCTGTAATGTCAGGCAGTTCTGAGGGAGTGCTGTATTGTCAGGCAGTTCTGAGGGAGTGCTGTAATGTCAGACAGTTGTGAGGGAGTGCTGTAATGTCAGGCAGTTCTGAGGGAGTGCTGTAATGTCAGGTTGTTCTGAGGGAGTTCTGTAATGTCAGACAGTTCTGAGGGAGTGCTGTAATGTCAGACAGTTCCGAGGGAGTGCTGTAATGTCAGGTTGTTCTGAGGGAGTGCTGTAATGTCAGGCAGTTCTGAGGGAGTGCTGTAATGTCAGGCAGTTCTGAGGGAGTGCTGTAATGTCAGGCAGTTCCGATGGAGTGCTGTAATGTCAGGTTGTTCTGAGGGAGTGCTGTAATGTCAGGCAGTTCTGTGGGAGTGCTGTAATGTCAGGCAGTTCTGAGGGAGTGCTGTAATGTCAGACAGTTCTGAGGGAGTGCTGTAATGTCAGGTTGTTCTGAGGGAGTGCTGTAATGTCAGGCAGTTCTGAGGGAGTGCTGTAATGTCAGGCAGTTCTGAGGGAGTGCTGTAATGTCAGGTTGTTCTGAGGGAGTGCTGTAATGTCAGGCAGTTCTGAGGGAGTGCTGTAATGTCAGGTTGTTCTGAGGGAGTGCTGTAATGTCAGGCAGTTCTGAGGGAGTGCTGTAATGTCAGGTTGTTCTGAGGGAGTGCTGTAATGTCAGGCAGTTGTGAGGAGTGCTGTAATGTCAGGCAGTTCTGAGGGAGTGCTGTAATGTCAGGCAGTTCTGAGGTAGTGCTGTAATGTCAGGTTGTTCTGAGGGAGTGCTGTAATGTCAGGCAGTTCTGAGGGAGTGCTGTAATGTCAGACAGTTGTGAGGAGTGCTGTAATGTCAGGCAGTTCTGAGGGAGTGCTGTAATGTCAGACAGTTGTGAGGAGTGCTGTACTGTCAGGCTCTACTCTGGGAGTGCTGTAATGTCAGACAGTTTTGAGGAGTGCTGTAATGTCAGACAGTTCTGAGGGAGTGCTGTAATGTCAGGCAGTTGTGAGGGAGTGCTGTAATGTCAGACAGTTGTGAGGAGTGCTGTAATGTCAGGCAATTCTGAGGGAGTGCTGCATTTTCAGGCAGTTCTGAGGGAGTGCTGTAATGTCAGACAGTTGTGAGGGAGTGCTGTAATGTCAGGCAGTTCTGAGGGAGTGCTGTAATGTCAGACAGTTGTGAGGAGTGCTGTAATGTCAGGTTGTTCTGAGGGAGTGCTGTAATGTCAGGCAGTTCTGAGGGAGTGCTGTAATGTCAGGTTGTTCTGAGGGAGTGCTGTAATGTCAGGCAGTTCTGAGGGAGTGCTGTAATGTCAGACAGTTGTGAGGGAGTGCTGTAATGTCAGGCAGTTCTGAGGGAGTGCTGTATTGACAGGCAGTTCTGAGGGAGTGCTGTAATGTCAGACAGTTGTGAGGGAGTGCTGTAATGTCAGGCAGTTCTGAGGGAGTGCTGTAATGTCAGGTTGTTCTGAGGGAGTTCTGTAATGTCAGACAGTTCTGAGGGAGTGCTGTAATGTCAGACAGTTCCGAGGGAGTGCTGTAATGTCAGGTTGTTCTGAGGGAGTGCTGTAATGTCAGGCAGTTCTGAGGGAGTGCTGTAATGTCAGGTTGTTCTGAGGGAGTGCTGTAATGTCAGGCAGTTCTGAGGGAGTGCTGTAATGTCAGGCAGTTCAGAGGGAGTGCTGTAATGTCAGACAGTTCTGAGGGAGTGCTGTAATGTCAGGTTGTTCTAAGGGAGTGCTGTAATGTCAGGCAGTTCTGAGGGAGTGCTGTAATGTCAGGCAGTTCTGAGGGAGTGCTGTAATGTCAGGTTGTTCTGAGGGAGTGCTGTAATGTCAGGCAGTTCTGAGGGAGTGCTGTAATGTCAGGCAGTTGTGAGGAGTGCTGTAATGTCAGGCAGTTCTGAGGTAGTGCTGTGATGTCAGGTTGTTCTGAGGGAGTGCTGTAATGTCAGGCAGTTCTGAGGGAGTGCTGTAATGTCAGACAGTTGTGAGGAGTGCTGTAATGTCAGGCAGTTCTGAGGGAGTGCTGTAATGTCAGACAGTTGTGAGGAGTGCTGTACTGTCAGGCTCTACTCTGGGAGTGCTGTAATGTCAGACAGTTGTGAGGAGTGCTTTAATGTCAGACAGTTCTGAGGGAGTGCTGTAATGTCAGGCAGTTGTGAGGGAGTGCTGTAATGTCAGACAGTTGTGAGGAGTGCTGTAATGTCAGGCAGTTCTGAGGGAGTGCTGTAATGTCAGACAGTTGTGAGGAGAGCTGTACTGTCAGGCTCTACTCTGGGAGTGCTGTAATGTCAGACAGTTGTGAGGAGTGCTGTAATGTCAGACAGTTCTGAGGGAGTGCTGTAATGTCAGGCAGTTGTGAGGGAGTGCTGTAATGTCAGACAGTTGTGAGGAGTGCTGTAATGTCAGGCAGTTCTGAGGGAGTGCTGTAATGTCAGACAGTTGTGAGGAGTGCTGTAATGTCAGGCAGTTCTGAGGTAGTGCTGTAATGTCAGGCAGTTCTGAGGGAGTGCTGTAATGTCAGACAGTTGTGAGGAGTGCTGTAATGTCAGGTTGTTCTGAGGGAGT
This sequence comes from Scyliorhinus torazame, assembly GCF_047496885.1. Taxonomy (NCBI): domain Eukaryota; kingdom Metazoa; phylum Chordata; class Chondrichthyes; order Carcharhiniformes; family Scyliorhinidae; genus Scyliorhinus; species Scyliorhinus torazame. The sequence goes on from NC_092709.1 coordinate 10,898,507, forward strand.
GCTGTAATGTCAGGTTGTTCTGAGGGAGTGCTACAATGTCAGGCAGTTCTGAGGGAGTGCTGTAATGTCAGGTTGTTCTGAGGGAGTGCTGTAATGTCAGACAGTTGTGAGGAGTGCTGTAATGTCAGGTTGTTCTGAGGGAGTGCTGTAATGTCAGGTTGTTCTGAGGGAGTGCTACAATGTCAGGCAGTTCTGAGGGAGTGCTGTAATGTCAGGTTGTTCTGAGGGAGTGCTGTAATGTCAGGCAGTTCTGAGGGAGTGCTGTAATGTCAGACAGTTGTGAGGAGTGCTGTAATGTCAGGTTGTTCTGAGGGAGTGCTGTAATGCCAGGCAGTTCTGAGGGAGTGCTGTAATGTCAGGTTGTTCTGAAGGAGTGCTGTAATGTCAGGCAGTTCTGAGGGAGTGCTGTAATGTCAGACAGTTGTGAGGGAGTGCTGTAATGTCAGGCAGTTCTGAGGGAGTGCTGTATTGTCAGGCAGTTCTGAGGGAGTGCTGTAATGTCAGGTTGCTCTGAGGGAGTTCTGTAATGTCAGACAGTTCTGAGGGAGTGCTGTAATGTCAGACAGTTCCGAGGGAGTGCTGTAATGTCAGGTTGTTCTGAGGGAGTGCTGTAATGTCAGGCAGTTCTGAGGGAGTGCTGTAATGTCAGGCAGTTCTGAGGGAGTGCTGTAATGTCAGGCAGTTCCGATGGAGTGCTGTAATGTCAGGTTGTTCTGAGGGAGTGCTGTAATGTCAGGCAGTTCTGTGGGAGTGCTGTAATGTCAGGCAGTTCTGAGGGAGTGCTGTAATGTCAGACAGTTCTGAGGGAGTGCTGTAATGTCAGGTTGTTCTGAGGGAGTGCTGTAATGTCAGGCAGTTGTGAGGGAGTGCTGTAATGTCAGACAGTTCTGTGGGAGTGCTGTAATGTCAGGTTGTTCTGAGGGAGTGCTGTAATGTCAGACAGTTCTGAGGGAGTGCTGTAATGTCAGGTTGTTCTGAGGGAGTGCTGTAATGTCAGGCAGTTCTGAGGGAGTGCTGTAATGTCAGGTTGTTCTGAGGGAGTGCTGTAATGTCAGGCAGTTGTGAGGAGTGCTGTAATGTCAGGCAGTTCTGAGGGAGTGCTGTAATGTCAGGCAGTTCTGAGGTAGTGCTGTAATGTCAGGTTGTTCTGAGGGAGTGCTGTAATGTCAGACAGTTGTGAGGAGTGCTGTACTGTCAGGCTCTACTCTGGGAGTGCTGTAATGTCAGACAGTTTTGAGGAGTGCTGTAATGTCAGACAGTTCTGAGGGAGTGCTGTAATGTCAGGCAGTTGTGAGGGAGTGCTGTAATGTCAGACAGTTGTGAGGAGTGCTGTAATGTCAGGCAATTCTGAGGGAGTGCTGCATTTTCAGGCAGTTCTGAGGGAGTGCTGTAATGTCAGACAGTTGTGAGGGAGTGCTGTAATGTCAGGCAGTTCTGAGGGAGTGCTGTAATGTCAGACAGTTGTGAGGAGTGCTGTAATGTCAGGTTGTTCTGAGGGAGTGCTGTAATGTCAGGCAGTTCTGAGGGAGTGCTGTAATGTCAGGTTGTTCTGAGGGAGTGCTGTAATGTCAGGCAGTTCTGAGGGAGTGCTGTAATGTCAGACAGTTGTGAGGGAGTGCTGTAATGTCAGGCAGTTCTGAGGGAGTGCTGTATTGACAGGCAGTTCTGAGGGAGTGCTGTAATGTCAGACAGTTGTGAGGGAGTGCTGTAATGTCAGGCAGTTCTGAGGGAGTGCTGTAATGTCAGGTTGTTCTGAGGGAGTTCTGTAATGTCAGACAGTTCTGAGGGAGTGCTGTAATGTCAGACAGTTCCGAGGGAGTGCTGTAATGTCAGGTTGTTCTGAGGGAGTGCTGTAATGTCAGGCAGTTCTGAGGGAGTGCTGTAATGTCAGGTTGTTCTGAGGGAGTGCTGTAATGTCAGGCAGTTCTGAGGGAGTGCTGTAATGTCAGGCAGTTCAGAGGGAGTGCTGTAATGTCAGACAGTTCTGAGGGAGTGCTGTAATGTCAGGTTGTTCTAAGGGAGTGCTGTAATGTCAGGCAGTTCTGAGGGAGTGCTGTAATGTCAGGCAGTTCTGAGGGAGTGCTGTAATGTCAGGTTGTTCTGAGGGAGTGCTGTAATGTCAGGCAGTTCTGAGGGAGTGCTGTAATGTCAGGCAGTTGTGAGGAGTGCTGTAATGTCAGGCAGTTCTGAGGTAGTGCTGTGATGTCAGGTTGTTCTGAGGGAGTGCTGTAATGTCAGGCAGTTCTGAGGGAGTGCTGTAATGTCAGACAGTTGTGAGGAGTGCTGTAATGTCAGGCAGTTCTGAGGGAGTGCTGTAATGTCAGACAGTTGTGAGGAGTGCTGTACTGTCAGGCTCTACTCTGGGAGTGCTGTAATGTCAGACAGTTGTGAGGAGTGCTTTAATGTCAGACAGTTCTGAGGGAGTGCTGTAATGTCAGGCAGTTGTGAGGGAGTGCTGTAATGTCAGACAGTTGTGAGGAGTGCTGTAATGTCAGGCAGTTCTGAGGGAGTGCTGTAATGTCAGACAGTTGTGAGGAGAGCTGTACTGTCAGGCTCTACTCTGGGAGTGCTGTAATGTCAGACAGTTGTGAGGAGTGCTGTAATGTCAGACAGTTCTGAGGGAGTGCTGTAATGTCAGGCAGTTGTGAGGGAGTGCTGTAATGTCAGACAGTTGTGAGGAGTGCTGTAATGTCAGGCAGTTCTGAGGGAGTGCTGTAATGTCAGACAGTTGTGAGGAGTGCTGTAATGTCAGGCAGTTCTGAGGTAGTGCTGTAATGTCAGGCAGTTCTGAGGGAGTGCTGTAATGTCAGACAGTTGTGAGGAGTGCTGTAATGTCAGGTTGTTCTGAGGGAGTGCTGTAATGTCAGGTTGTTCTGAGGGAGTGCTACAATGTCAGGCAGTTCTGAGGGAGTGCTGTAATGTCAGGTTGTTCTGAGGGAGTGCTGTAATGTCAGACAGTTGTGAGGAGTGCTGTAATGTCAGGTTGTTCTGAGGGAGTGCTGTAATGTCAGGTTGTTCTGAGGGAGTGCTACAATGTCAGGCAGTTCTGAGGGAGTGCTGTAATGTCAGGTTGTTCTGAGGGAGTGCTGTAATGTCAGGCAGTTCTGAGGGAGTGCTGTAATGTCAGACAGTTGTGAGGAGTGCTGTAATGTCAGGTTGTTCTGAGGGAGTGCTGTAATGCCAGGCAGTTCTGAGGGAGTGCTGTAATGTCAGGTTGTTCTGAAGGAGTGCTGTAATGTCAGGCAGTTCTGAGGGAGTGCTGTAATGTCAGACAGTTGTGAGGGAGTGCTGTAATGTCAGGCAGTTCTGAGGGAGTGCTGTATTGTCAGGCAGTTCTGAGGGAGTGCTGTAATGTCAGGTTGCTCTGAGGGAGTTCTGTAATGTCAGACAGTTCTGAGGGAGTGCTGTAATGTCAGACAGTTCCGAGGGAGTGCTGTAATGTCAGGTTGTTCTGAGGGAGTGCTGTAATGTCAGGCAGTTCTGAGGGAGTGCTGTAATGTCAGGCAGTTCTGAGGGAGTGCTGTAATGTCAGGCAGTTCCGATGGAGTGCTGTAATGTCAGGTTGTTCTGAGGGAGTGCTGTAATGTCAGGCAGTTCTGTGGGAGTGCTGTAATGTCAGGCAGTTCTGAGGGAGTGCTGTAATGTCAGACAGTTCTGAGGGAGTGCTGTAATGTCAGGTTGTTCTGAGGGAGTGCTGTAATGTCAGGCAGTTGTGAGGGAGTGCTGTAATGTCAGACAGTTCTGTGGGAGTGCTGTAATGTCAGGTTGTTCTGAGGGAGTGCTGTAATGTCAGACAGTTCTGAGGGAGTGCTGTAATGTCAGGTTGTTCTGAGGGAGTGCTGTAATGTCAGGCAGTTCTGAGGGAGTGCTGTAATGTCAGGTTGTTCTGAGGGAGTGCTGTAATGTCAGGCAGTTGTGCGGAGTGCTGTAATGTCAGGCAGTTCTGAGGGAGTGCTGTAATGTCAGGCAGTTCTGAGGTAGTGCTGTAATGTCAGGTTGTTCTGAGGGAGTGCTGTAATGTCAGACAGTTGTGAGGAGTGCTGTACTGTCAGGCTCTACTCTGGGAGTGCTGTAATGTCAGACAGTTGTGAGGAGTGCTGTAATGTCAGACAGTTGTGAGGAGTGCTTTAATGTCAGACAGTTCTGAGGGAGTGCTGTAATGTCAGGCAGTTGTGAGGGAGTGCTGTAATGTCAGACAGTTGTGAGGAGTGCTGTAATGTCAGGCAGTTCTGAGCGAGTGCTGTAATGTCAGACAGTTGTGAGGAGTGCTGTACTGTCAGGCTCTACTCTGGGAGTGCTGTAATGTCAGACAGTTGTGAGGAGTGCTGTAATGTCAGACAGTTCTGAGGGAGTGCTGTAATGTCAGGCAGTTGTGAGGGAGTGCTGTAATGTCAGACAGTTTTGAGGAGTGCTGTAATGTCAGGCAGTTCTGAGGGAGTGCTGTAATGTCAGACAGTTGTGAGGAGTGCTGTAATGTCAGGCAGTTCTGAGGGAGTGCTGTAATGTCAGGCAGTTGTGAGGGAGTGCTGTAATGTCAGACAGTTGTGAGGAGTGCTGTAATGTCAGGTTGTTCTGAGGGAGTGCTGTAATGTCAGGTTGTTCTGAGGGAGTGCTACAATGTCAGGCAGTTCTGAGGGAGTGCTGTAATGTCAGGTTGTTCTGAGGGAGTGCTGTAATGTCAGGCAGTTCTGAGGGAGTGCTGTAATGTCAGACAGTTGTGAGGGAGTGCTGTAATGTCAGGCAGTTCTGAGGGAGTGCTGTATTTTCAGGCAGTTCTGAGGGAGTGCTATAATGTCAGACAGTTGTGAGGGAGTGCTGTAATGTCAGGCAGTTCTGAGGGAGTGCTGTAATGTCAGACAGTTGTGAGGAGTGCTGTAATGTCAGGTTGTTCTGAGGGAGTGCTGTAATGTCAGGCAGTTCTGAGGGAGTGCTGTAATGTCAGGTTGTTCTGAGGGAGTGCTGTAATGTCATGCAGTTCTGAGGGAGTGCTGTAATGTCAGACAGTTGTGAGGGAGTGCTGTAATGTCAGGCAGTTCTGAGGGAGTGCTGTATTGTCAGGCAGTTCTGAGGGAGTGCTGTAATGTCAGACAGTTGTGAGGGAGCGCTGTAATGTCAGGCAGTTCTGAGGGAGTGCTGTAATGTCAGGTTGTTCTGAGGGAGTTCTGTAATGTCAGACAGTTCTGAGGGAGTGCTGTAATGTCAGACAGTTCCGAGGGAGTGCTGTAATGTCAGGTTGTTCTGAGGGAGTGCTGTAATGTCAGGCAGTTCTGAGGGAGTGCTGTAATGTCAGGCAGTTCTGAGGGAGTGCTGTAATGTCAGGCAGTTCCGATGGAGTGCTGTAATGTCAGGTTGTTCTGAGGGAGTGCTGTAATGTCAGGCAGTTCTGTGGGAGTGCTGTAATGTCAGGCAGTTCTGAGGGAGTGCTGTAATGTCAGACAGTTCTGAGGGAGTGCTGTAATGTCAGGTTGTTCTGAGGGAGTGCTGTAATGTCAGGCAGTTCTGAGGGAGTGCTGTAATGTCAGGCAGTTCTGAGGGAGTGCTGTAATGTCAGGTTGTTCTGAGGGAGTGCTGTAATGTCAGGCAGTTCTGAGGGAGTGCTGTAATGTCAGGTTGTTCTGAGGAAGTGCTGTAATGTCAGGCAGTTGTGAGGAGTGCTGTAATGTCAGGCAGTTCTGAGGGAGTGCTGTAATGTCAGGCAGTTCTGAGGTAGTGCTGTAATGTCAGGTTGTTCTGAGGGAGTGCTGTAATGTCAGGCAGTTCTGAGGGAGTGCTGTAATGTCAGACAGTTGTGAGGAGTGCTGTAATGTCAGGCAGTTCTGAGGGAGTGCTGTAGTGTCAGACAGTTGTGAGGAGTGCTGTACTGTCAGGCTCTACTCTGGGAGTGCTGTAATGTCAGACAGTTGTGAGGAGTGCTGTAATGTCAGACAGTTCTGAGGGAGTGCTGTAATGTCAGGCAGTTGTGAGGGAGTGCTGTAATGTCAGACAGTTGTGAGGAGTGCTGTAATGTCAGGCAATTCTGAGGGAGTGCTGTATTTTCAGGCAGTTCTGAGGGAGTGCTGTAATGTCAGACAGTTGTGCGGGAGTGCTGTAATGTCAGGCAGTTCTGAGGGAGTGCTGTAATGTCAGACAGTTGTGAGGAGTGCTGTAATGTCAGGTTGTTCTGAGGGAGTGCTGTAATGTCAGGCAGTTCTGAGGGAGTGCTGTAATGTCAGGTTGTTCTGAGGGAGTGCTGTAATGTCAGGCAGTTCTGAGGGAGTGCTGTAATGTCAGACAGTTGTGAGGGAGTGCTGTAATGTCAGGCAGTTCTGAGGGAGTGCTGTATTGTCAGGCAGTTCTGAGGGAGTGCTGTAATGTTAGACAGTTGTGAGGGAGTGATGTAATGTCAGGCAGTTCTGAGGGAGTGCTGTAATGTCAGGTTGTTCTGAGGGAGTTCTGTAATGTCAGACAGTTCTGAGGGAGTGCTGTAATGTCAGACAGTTCCGAGGGAGTGCTGTAATTTCAGGTTGTTCTGAGGGAGTGCTGTAATGTCAGGCAGTTCTGAGGGAGTGCTGTAATGTCAGGTTGTTCTGAGGGAGTGCTGTAATGTCAGGCAGTTCTGAGGGAGTGCTGTAATGTCAGGCAGTTCTGAGGGAGTGCTGTAATGTCAGACAGTTCTGAGGGAGTGCTGTAATGTCAGGTTGTTCTGAGGGAGTGCTGTAATGTCAGGCAGTTCTGAGGGAGTGCTGTAATGTCAGGCAGTTCTGAGGGAGTGCTGTAATGTCAGGTTGTTCTGAGGGAGTGCTGTAATGTCAGGCAGTTGTGAGGAGTGATTTAATGTCAGACAGTTCCTAGGGAGTGCTGTAATGTCAGGCAGTTGTGAGGGAGTGCTGTAATGTCAGACAGTTGTGAGGAGTGCTGTAATGTCAGGCAGTTCTGAGGGAGTGCTGTAATGTCAGACAGTTGTGAGGAGTGCTGTACTGTCAGGCTCTACTCTGGGAGTGCTGTAATGTCAGACAGTTGTGAGGAGTGCTGTAATGTCAGGCAGTTCTGAGGGAGTGCTGTAATGTCAGGCAGTTGTGAGGGAGTGCTGTAATGTCAGACAGTTGTGAGGAGTGCTGTAATGTCAGGCAGTTCTGAGGGAGTGCTGTAATGTCAGACAGTTGTGAGGAGTGCTGTAATGTCAGGCAGTTCTGAGGGAGTGCTGTAATGTCAGGCAGTTGTGAGGGAGTGCTGTAATGTCAGACAGTTCTGAGGCAGTGCTGTAATGTCAAACAGTTCTGAGGGAGTGCTGTAATGTCAGGCTATTTTCAGGGAGTGCTGTATCGCTAATTGTGAATTGGCAATCGTGGTTAAGTGAGCACTTCCCAGATGCCAAGTGGATTCCCATGGGTGGGCCATGTAGCACGTGGGAGTCATTACCTAGCATCCCAATCACACCTTGATGCCTGGACACTGTGTTTGATCAATGCAAGAGGCAACCCCACATACACAACATCTGAACTCGCAGGGGATGGGACAGAGCGCGGCCGGATGGCGGGTGAGTGCCATGGGAAGTGGGGGGGAATGGCGGGAGAGATGGGGAAAGGTCCGGAGGTCAGCCTGCGTTGTGGAAGTGGCAGAGGCATCAGAATGGTTGTGGAAAAAGGTGTTTAATGGGTTGTACAATATCCCACTCCCGATGCTGCCTCCTCCCCAACCCCATCCCCCCACCCCACTCCCTATCTAGCCCCCTGCTCCCTCCCCCATCCACAGTGCTCTCAGTGATCCTCTAGGTGGGCCCTCCTAGCTATACCACTATGTTTAGGTGTCTCCCCCCCAGGATGCATATGAGAGGTGGAGGCAGCCCGCTCTGCTTACCAAGTCCCCGCAGCCTTCGATGCCCCTGGCCGGCGCCCTCTGGAGGCTCTGGGGTCGGAGGGCCCCGGCTCACCTGTCGACGGCACATGCACAGCCCTGCCGCCCTTTCCTATGTGCTGAACTCGAGACGCGGCCTCATCAGAGGCGAGGAACTCAGGGGAGCTGGTGCCCACCGTTGCCGCCCCATGTTACTGCGTCCAGGGTGGCACTCAGTGCCCCCTCCCCCGATCGGCGCCCATAAGGCCCTGGGGTTCACCTTGAGATGGAAGGGCAGCTGGTTCGAGCCCCAGCTGCCCCTGCATCATCTGGCTCTGCCAGCCCTGGCGGCTCCCCATGGTCCATACCATGGTGTCGATGTCTCCACACCATGGTGTCGATGTCCTCAGCGATGCTCCTCAATGACTGGGCCACACTCTGCAGCGTCTCAGCAATGCCCACCTGCGACTGGGTCAAGCTCCGCAGCGCCTCGGCCAGTCCCATCTGAGAGCCGGACCTGTCCCGCAGAACCTCATCAAGGTCGGCCTTGTGGTGATGTGCATCAGTGTAAATACATGTAGGCTAGCTAGACACTAGAGGGAGCACCAGGGACATCACACACACACTCAACCAATAGATCAAGTAGATAGGACACGACCAATACACATTCACGATACACAAGGAGGTGACAAGACCACAGGGGGGCATTACACCAACCCATATATAAAGGACACCACACACATGATCTGCCTCTTTCCAGTGGAGACAGTCAGTGAGTAGAGACACAGGGTTGATTCAATATTACACCCACCACGTGGATTGCAGCAGCTGGTTAGTCAGTCTGGGTAGCTATAGTAGGATTTGCAGTAGTGTCGAACCCGAGTAATAGAAGTGTAAATAGTTTAATAAACGTGTTGAAGTTATCTCCACGTCTGAACCTTCCTTTGTCAAGTGCACCACAAGGAAGTCGCTTATGTTACAGTTACAACATAACAAATCAAGCCTGGTACTGGGCAACACGCAAGGCGGACATTCTGCTGAGACCCTCAGCCATGGCCATCACCAACTGCGCGATGCCATGGACATCTTTACTCATGGTGCTGGCATTGTGCTCTCTACTGTGGTCGTCACCCTAGCAGTGTTGGCCTTGGTGCCACATATTGCCAGTGACATCTCCTGGGCCTGTAGCCTCTGGGACTCCTCCAATCGGCTGTAGATCTGTTGGAGTGACGCTGACATCTCCCTCTGAATGTCCCGGCTGCTCCCTATCATCTCCATCAGCTCTGGGTAACCCTGTTCCAGAGGCTCAGCATCTGACTGGGACACAGCTGGGTCCTGGGATCCAGCACTCCTCTGACTGCTGTCTCACCTGGGAGTTCCTGCCTCCACCTGAAGAACATCAGCAGCAGTGTGGTGCTCACCAGATTGTGCTCCAGAAGCCTGACCACTAACATGTCCCGCTGAGGTGTGTGTATCTGCGCTGGTGAAAGGTGGGGATGTCAGCTGTGACGCGATATAACAGTTGCATCCTCAGAGCTCCCCTCCGAGGTGTTCTCCTCGGAGTCAGGAGAGGGGGCCGCCCGGGATGGGCCGGCGCTGTCGGCTGGAGGACCTGTGGGAGAATGGACATGTGGTCAGCCAGTAAGGCAATCACTGCTCACGTTTGACAGGTCCTCCGGATGGAGCCCGGTGGTTCCCCGCATCTGCCAGCCTCCGCGTTTGTGATCGCTCTGTCCTTGGTCACCCTGGCCACCTTCAGGGCCCGTTCCTCGAAGGAGGTGAGGATTCTTAAGTCCGGCACCCCTCTGCCGGTCTGCGCCCTCTCCCAACGGTTATGGGAGAGCTTTTCCTGAGGAGACACAGAGAGGGCATCGTCAGCCACACACATGGTTCACAGTGGTGGGGGAGAGGGGGTGGTGTGAAGGAAGGATTGGAGGGGTTGAAGGACATAGGGGGTGGAGGAAAGGTTGGGGGGGTTGAAGGACATAGGGGATGGAGGAAGGGTTGGGGGGGTTGAAGGACATAGGGGATGGAGGAAGGGTTGGGGGTCGCATTGGGTGTTGGGGCGTGGGTGCTCCCTTTGGGGGTAGGGTTGGGGGGAATGATGGGGGGGGGGCGTTGGTGTCTACTCACTCCTGCTGCCCAGTGTAGGTCGTTGATCTTACGACATTGAAGGCCAGTCCTCCTGGTCACACTCCTCATGCTCACCTCGTCCCAGCCAGCACTGGCTGACTCTCCAGGAGCCTTGGGGGACCAGGACATCCCTCCTGGCTTTCACCGCGACTAGCAGCCTCCCCAGGTCAGCATACCGAATCTAAGGGCCGGTGTCCTCGCCGCCATCATCGCGAGCTGGCTGGGGTTTGTGGTGTTGGGTGTTCTGACACACAGATGAGCCAACACGGTTGTATATGGTACAACGCTATTTTATTTAAACTTACTATGTACAGTTTTGTCTTGACACTCTGCACGTGGGGATTCCCTGTTTGTGATTTTGTAACAGCTCTTCTCCGTGTCTTTGTCCCCAGACCTACTGACCACCAGGTGTCGTGCTCGTGCTTTTTATGTGGTTGGTGTTCTTGTGTGTGATTGGTTGTGGTGTTGTGTGCTCTGATTTGCCTGTTGGTGTGTCCATCATGATGTGTGTGTTTGAATATCACGACATCCCCCCTTTTTACAAAGATATGTGCCTATGTGGTAATAAATATGATCGCGTCGTGAGTGCATCTAAGAGTGTGTGTGTGTCGTGTACAGCATGTGCATATGACGGAACTATTTATATGGGGCGATGTCGGGTGCGTCACATGAACCAAGTTGTACCATAACATAACATGAATGCGAACGAGAGAAAAAAAATAACTTGAACAGTTGTCCAGTCAGACGATATCTGGAACGATAAACAACAACAGGTTATCATGTAAAATTGTGCAACTTGTTAAACATATGAACGGTGTTATAAGTCCAGTCTAATGGGCTTGTGACGAGTTCGGGTTGACCGCCTCAAGGGTGGATCAAGAACCACCGGCTGCTGTGCAGGCATGGCCATGGGTGGCGATGGAAAGGGTGTGATGTGCGGCAGCTCCACAAAGTCATCCTCGGAAGCCTGTTGAGGATCTGGCGTGTGCGTACTGTGTGGCTGTGAGCGTGGAAGTCGGCGAAGGGCGCGCCGATTGCGGCGACGCACTGAACCATCCGGCATGCGAACCAGGAACGAGCGGGGAGCCACTTGTCGGAGGACTTCGGCCGATGCTGACCAGCCACCATACGGTTGATGGATGCGTACTTTGTCTCCGGAGGACAGGGGGGGCAGGTCCGTCGCTCGTGTGTCGTACCGACTTTTCTGGCGATCACGCTGCATTTGCATGTTCCGAAGAACCGTCTCATGGTCTGTTGTTGGTGCCAGGATGGAAGGTACCGTCGTCCTGAGGGAGCGACCCATTAGTAGCTGCGCTGGCGAGAGACCCGTGGATAGCGGGGCCGATCGATAGGCCAGCAAGGCGAGGTTAAAGTCCGATCCGGCAGCAGCCGCCTTGCACAGGAGCCGCTTGGCGATGTGGACACCCTTTTCAGCCTTCCCGTTCGATTGTGGATGTAGAGGGCTGGATGTCACATGAGTGAAACCATATGCTGCGGCAAAGGACGACCATTCACGGCTGGCGAAACAGGGTCCATTGTCTGACATGACAGTCCTTGGAATGCCATGGCGAGCAAATGTTTCCTTGCAGGCCCCAATGACTGCGGACGACGTCAGATCATGGAGAGGCATGACTTCCGGGTAGTTTGAGAAGTAGTCTATAATAACGATGTAATCTCTGCCGAGCGCGTGAAATAGGTCAACACCCACCTTCGCCCAGGGGGACGTCACCATCTCGTGTGGTAGAAGCGTCTCCGGAGGATGCGCCGGCTGAAACCTCTGACAGGTTGTGCAGTTGAGCACCATGTTGGCTATGTCTTCATTAATACCCGGCCAATATACCGCCTCTCGGGCCCTTCGTCTGCATTTTTCGACGCCCAAGTGGCCTTCGTGTAGTTGATGAAGAATCATCTGGCGCATGCTGTGCGGAATAACGATCCTGTCTAATTTCATAAGGACCCCGTCTATGTTGGTAAGGTCATCTCGCACATTATAAAACTGGGGGCACTGCCCTTTGAGCCACCCTTCCGTCATGTGGCGCATCACTCGCTGCAGAAGGGGGTCAGTCGCCGTCTCTGCGCGTATGTGGGCCAGACTAGGATCATCAGCTGGCAGATTTGCTGCTGTCAGAGTTACGTGTGCCTCAATTTGACGCACGAACCCCTCCGCATCTGGTGGTGTGCTCACTGCTCGGGACAGAGTGTCCGCCACGATGAGATCCTTCCCCGGAGTGTAGATCAGTTCGAAATCATACCTCCTGAGTTTAAGTAAGATGCGCTGGAGGCGAGGGGTCATGTCGTTCAGGTCTTTGTTAATGATGTTGACCAGGGGGCGGTGGTCAGTTTCAACCGTAAATCGTGGCAGGCCATACACATAGTCGTGGAACTTGTCCAGTCCAGTTAACAAGCCCAGGCATTCTTTTTCTATTTGCGCGTAGCGCTGTTCGGTAGGGGTCATGGCTCGTGAAGCATATGCAACCGGGGCCCATGACGACGTGCTGTCTTTTTGCAGGAGTACCGCTCCAATACCAGATTGGCTGGCGTCTGTTGAGATCTTTGTAGGGCGAGTCGTGTCAAAGAACGCCAGCACTGGTGCCGTGACCAGTTTGTGCTTGAGCTCCTCCCAATCCCGCTGATGCGATTGGTGCCAGTTGAATTCTGTCGATTTTTTTACGAGATGGCGCATATTCGTTGTATGAGAAGCCAGGTTGGGAATGAACTTCCCAAGGAAGTTGACCATGCCCAGGAATCTTAGGACAGCCTTCTTGTCAGCCGGCCGTGGCATGGCTGTGATGGCGCTAACTTTGTCTGCATCGGGACGGACCCCTGACCGTGAGATGTGGTCCCCGAGGAATTTCAGCTCCGTCTGGCCGAAGGCACACTTCGCACGGTTGAGACGCAGGCCATTTTGTCGTATGCGGGTGAAGACACGTCGTAGACGATGCATGTGTTCCTGCGGAGTGGTGGACCAAATGATGATATCGTCCACATATACACGTACCCCTTCGATGCCTTCCATCATCTGCTCCATAATGCGGTGGAAAACTTCAGATGCTGAAATGATGCCGAATGGCATCCGGTTGTAGCAGAATCTGCCAAAAGGGGTGTTGAATGTGCATAGTCTTCGGCTGGCCGGGTCCAATTGGATCTGCCAAAATCCTTTGGACGCATCCAATTTGGTGAATATTTTGGCTTGCGCCATCTCGCTGGTGAGGTCCTCTCGTTTCGGGATGGGATAGTGTTCCCGCATGATGTTGTTATTCAGATCTTTAGGATCTATACATATGCGGAGCTCGCCAGAGGGCTTCTTTACACAGACCATGGAGCTGACCCATGGCGTGGGCTCCGTGACCCTGGATAGGACCCCTTGGTCCTGAAGATCCTGCAGTTGTAACTTGAGGCGGTCTTTGAGTGGCGCAGGAACCCTGCGAGGTGCGTGAACGACAGGGATGGCGTCCGGTTTGAGTCGAATCTTGTACGTGTATGGCAATGTCCCCATGCCTTCAAAAACCTCCTGGTTGTGAGCAAGGAGGGAATGGAGATTTGCGTGGAACTCAGCATCCGGGAAGTCGGATATCTCATCTGGAGAGAGAGACATAATGCGCTGTACCAGGTGAAGGACCTTACACGCCTGTGCGCCCAGTAACGAGTCTTTTGATGAGCCGACAACTTCGAAGGGGAGTGTGGCCATGTGCATCTTGTGAGTTATCTGTAGCTGGCAAGATCCTATGGACGGGATGACGTTCCCGTTATAGTCAACCATCTTGAGCCGGGATGGCGTGATGGGTGGTTTGACCTTCATGGCCTGGACTGCAGAATATGCAATCAGGTTGGCGGATGCGCCGGTGTCCAGACGGAAGGTGACGCGCGATCGGTTGACCGTCAGGGTGGCACACCACTCATCGGCTGGATTGATGGCATTGACCTTGTTGACATCGATGACGGAAACGCGGAAGGCATCCTGGTCATCTGCATCACTTAACTGGAAGTCTTGATGCGTGGGCTGGACGGTCCTGACTTGTCTGCGAGATTGTCGGGGATGTGCCGGATCCATGGGTTGAGCCGAACGACAGTGGGCAGCGTAGTGGCCCATCTTGCCACATCTGAGGCACTGTCGGTTTTTTGCAGGACATTGCCCTTTTAAATGTAGAGCTCCACAATTGCCGCACGTCATGACGTCACGGCGTTCGTTGCGCCACTGCGCATGCGCAGTGCGATCTTGCGGTGGGCGCGCCTGCGCAGTGCGTCCCTCGATGTGGCCGTTATTTTTGGCGCGCACCAGCGCGGGAGACCGCGAAAAGCGCGGGAAGCGGCCGCTGTCGTCCGGGCCGTGGGTCGGGAAGTAATCGACGGCCTGGATGCGTTCGACGTCGTGGGCGGCCTGGCTTGCCGATTCGACGGCTGGGGACCCCCTCCGTGCCAACTCGGACGCCTGAAATCGGGCAAAACGGCAGGTAGCATTTTCGTGGAGGTCACAGGCTTCCACAGCAGATGCTAAGGTGAGGCTTTTTATTTTAAGAAGCTGCTGGCGTAGGCCACTAGAGGCAACGCCAAAAACAATCTGGTCCCTGATCATGGACTCTGTGGTGGTGCCGTAACCGCAGGACTGCGCTAGAATCCGGAGGTGCGTCAAAAAGGGTTGAAAAAGCTCCTCCTTACCTTGCAGGCGTTGCTGAAAGAGGTATCTTTCAAAACTTTCATTTACTTCAACTTTAAAGTGCTGGTCCAGTTTGAGGATGACCGTGTCATATTTGGATTGGTTTTCGCCTTCTTCGAACACCAGTGAGTTGAAGACGTCGAGGGCATGCTGACCTGCGTAGAAGAGGAGCATTGCAATCTTCGTTTCATCCGAGGCACTCTGTTTTTCGGTGGCACGGATGTACAGGTCAAATCGCTGCCTGAAGAGCTTCCAATTGGTACCTAGGTTCCCCGCGACTTGCAACGGCTGCGGTTTGTCGGTGCGGTCCATGTCCAGAATGGCAGGTTAGTTGGCAGGTATCGATCCACTCCTGTACCATGTGGTGTTGGGTGTTCTGACACACAGATGAGCCAACACGGTTGTATATGGTACAACGCTATTTTATTTAAACTTACTATGTACAGTTTTGTCTTGACACTCTGCACGTGGGGATTCCCTGTTTGTGATTTTGTAACAGCTCTTCTCCGTGTCTTTGTCCCCAGACCTACTGACCACCAGGTGTCGAGCTCGTGCTTTTTATGTGGTTGGTGTTCTTGTGTGTGATTGGTTGTGGTGTTGTGTGCTCTGATTTGCCTGTTGGTGTGTCCATCATGATGTGTGTGTTTGAATATCATGGCAGGGTTGGCTGGGCAAGTGGAGCTTAAGGGCTGCTCGACCTTGTTAGCCGGGGGACTGACGAGGGCGGTCCCGGTGAATCAGCTGGCGAGCCTTCGTTTGTGACGAGAAGCCTGTGAGGCCTCGTTAAATGGACCAATTAATGCTGAATAGCGTTGCCGGCCTCGCTGGGCCGGAATCCGGGGGGCAGTCAGCAATTCCCTCTCACTATTACACTGAGAAATCTTTCCGGGGAATCGCGCTGTGTGGGCCATGGCTTGCCTGTGCCAGAAACCTTCTCTGATTCCACAAATGCAAATCTTCCTTTTTACCGTGTGTGTGTAGAGGTGATGCTGGCTGAAACTTCTCATTCCCTCTGTTTTGGTTGCTGCCCACAAGTGTCATTGTTGGAGGGGTTTAGGCTGCAGCCTCTGCAACCCCGATGGCTGAGTGCATGCTGTTGGCCGGGACAGCGGGATGGAAGGCGCTAACCAGGAATGATGTGCAGCACCGAGATGCAATGTGGACAAATATATTTTTATTGAAGAAAATAGGTTTGTCAGAAAAAAAGACTTGCATTCGCAAAGCGCCCTTCTCAGCCACAGGAGGTTCCAAAGTGCTTTGCGGCCAGTGCGTAACTTTTCTGGAGAGTGGTCGTGGTTGGCATGAGGGAGACGGGGCAGACCATTTCTACACAGAAGGATCCCACGAATAGAACACAGAACATAGAAAAATACAGCACAGAACAGGCCCTTCAGCCCACGATGTTGTGCCGAACCTTTGTCCTAGATTAATCATAGATTATCATAGAATTTACAGTGCAGAAGGAGGCCATTCGGCCCATTGAGTCTGCACCGGCTCTTGGAAAGAGCACCCTACCCAAGGTCAACACCTCCACCCAACACTAAGGGCAATTTTGGACACTAAGGGCAATTTAGCACGGCCAATCCACCTAACCTGCACATCTTTGGACTGTGGGAGGAAACCGGAGCACCCAGAGGAAACCCACGCACACCCCTAGCAATCTGACAAATGAGCAGATCCTCCGATTTTATTGAAGTTGGCTGAGGGGGATATATTGGTGAGGGCGCGAGGGAGGACTTCCTGTCTTGCCTTCGGACGGGATCTTCTCCATCCACCCTGGAGGGCGGAGGGGACCTCAGTTTAACGTCTCATCCACAGGGCGGTGCCTCTGGCAGTTTATCGCAGCCTCCGTGCTGCAATGTGGATGTCAGCCTGGATTTAGTGACTCGGCATGGGGAGTCGGGCTTGAACTCTCGACCGTCTGACCCGGAGGCCGAGAGCGACACCGGCTGAGGTCATGTAACCGACACACATGAAGCTGCAGAGGGTAAACAGGCATCTCCCTACCTGGTGAGAATTGAACTGACAAGTGTGATCGAAATCAGTTAGGACTCTGTAATCGGCTCAATTTATATCTGTTAAGTTAAGATCAATAATCAGCTGCAAAGCAATGAAAATGAAGTTCAGTCCAATCATTGTCTGAGACAGCAATATTTCGTCTTGTTTTACGAAGGCACCAGGGCCACCAGCTTGCTGCCTCCCCAGCACAAACACAAAGGTAACGTTAAAACAAAAGACCCACACAGCTTTGACAAATGAAGGCAGAGCAGCAGACAAGCAAAGGTGGTTGGCAGAAGCCATTGGTCGGCCTAATGACCTTGTGTTGTTAGATATGGTCCTGAGCGATCCCGTCAGCTCAATGTCGCGACAGTCACTGTGCACCCTCTTCAATTCACACTTGAAACGGAGGGGAGAATGAGGAATCACTCTTCAGCTAATGGCTGTGCCTCCGAGGTCTTGACTTCTGACCAGAATGACCCTTATGCAGGGTATCTGAGCTTTGTTAGCTATCTGATTGAAATAGCTACCTTGGAAGTGATTACTTGTGACAATGATGGATGATTGACGCCACCAATACACTCACTTAAATATAATATTATATTTCATTTCTTCTTAGGGAAAAACCTTTGGTTGCAGTAGGCAAAAGACAAATGTTAGAGCGTACACTTTTGCTGGCACAGTAAAAACATTCATCACTCGCATTTGTCCACAGTCATTCATCTATATTCCCCACAATATTTTCACAGCAAGCCCGTAGCCAGAATGAATTAACTACGTTCTCCAGGATATGTCTTTGGCCTTCACATCAACTTTATTTTCTTAACTCTAAGGGTTTATTTAATGCTCGGAGACCTGTCAGCGCTGAGAGTGGAACACATTCCCACTGTTGGCAAAGGCTACGGAGCAGAAACATGTGCTCACTTAATACTCTGCTGTTGGCCCGCGTCTTAACTTGTACTGAGTCCCGTTCACCCGTGAACCCCCCCCCCCCCTCCCTCTGCCGCGCCCCCCCTCCCCTCCCTACTCCGCCCCGTGACCTTCATTAGTTCCTGGCCCAGCGACGCATAAGTTTTAAAAATCGCACCCTTATTTTCAAATCCCTCCACGGCTGTTATTATTCAGAAGAAACAGGAACTTGCTGTGTATGCACCAGTGTGTGCAGGAATGGGTAATAAGAAAGAAAGAAGTTGCCTCTATCTAGCACTTTACACAACCTCAGAATGTCCCGAGGCAATTTACAGCCAATGAAATACTTTTTGATAAGGCCATAAGAGACCATAAGACATAGGAGCAGAATTAGGCCACTCGGCCCATCGAGTCTGCTCCGCCATTCAATCACGGCTGATATTTTTCTCATCCCCATTCTCCTGCCTTCTCCCCATAACCCCCGATCTCCTTATTAATCAAGAACCCAAATGTGTTGATGCGCTGTTATAATGTTGGGAACGCGATAGCAAGATCCCGCATTAAGGTGGCCATCAGATCATTCGTGTTCACTGTTGGATGATGGTGAGGGATGGCAGCCTTTTTCTTTCCTTCCTGCAGAACTCTACATGGCTGGTCGACAAGCGTCAAGAACTGCCCTCTTACCGTACCTCATACCAATTACTGTTATCATAGAATTTACAGTGCAGAAGGAGGCCATTCGGCCCATAGAGTCTGCACCGGCCCTTGGAAAGAGCACCCTACTTAAGCCCACACCTCCAACCAATCCCCATAACCCGGTAACCCCATCTAACCTTTCTGGACATTAAGGGCAATTTTGCACAACCAATTTACCTAACCTGCACATCTTTGGACTGTGGGAGGAAACCGGAGCACCCGGAGGAAACCCACGCACACACGGGGAGGACGTGCAGACTCCGCACAGACAGTGACCCAAGCCGGAATCGAACCTGGGACCCTGGAGCTGTGAAGCAACTGTGCTAACCACTGTGCTACCGTGCTGCCCATGCTGTTCAACCATCATCCCATATTGGCTCCTGACCTGGCAACGCTGAGACTTTTAAGCTATCATCCTTCGTTGACAGACCCCTCCTTATCGCCAATTTCCTGCAGCCCCACAATGTAAAGCAATTTTGGCAGATTTTGGCTGGTTTAGCACAGGGCTAAATAGCTGGCTTTTAAAGCGGACCAAGGCAGGCCAGCAACACGATTCAATTCCCGTACCAGCCTCCCCGGACAGGCGCTGGAATGTGGCGACGAGGGGCTTTTCACAGTAACTTCATTTGAAGCCTACATGTGACAATAAGCGATTTTCATTTTCATTTCTTGCACACCCCTCGATTTCCATCGCTCTGCCCTTGGCAGTGTGCCCTCAGTGCAGCAAGAGCCCTGGATTCTTGAATTCCCTCCCTAAACCCCTCCCTTCCCCTTTAAGATACTCCTTAAAACTTGCCTCATTGACCAAACCTGCCCTAATTTCTCCTTTTGCGGCTTGATGTCAAACCCTCATTTGATAACATTGTCCTGAAGTGCCTTGGGATATTTTAAAAGCAAGGCATGGATGTGTGGCAGAGTGCTCCGAGAATTATTCTGCAGTGGCTCGGCAATTTCTTTTTTTTTGTTGAAAAATTGCATTTTAAGTCAAAAGATCAATAGATGCAGTTTTTCTTTTGGAAAATATCACAGTGATAAGGGCACATAAAGGCTTTGCTTTGTACCAGATTCCTAGCATAAGACGAGACAGGCCATTAAATTAAGAATATGTTTGTGTGATTAAAATGAGAGAGGGTTGATCATGCTGAAATATATCACAGTAAATGCCATACAACAGACCCTTTAGAAAATTGGGATTTTGAGTTGGCATTATCTTTTGGCAGATGTGAACCATTCCCTTTCATGTATTTCTCCAGATAGATTCAAATTCTCCATTTCTAAGCAAGTGTCAAATATTCTTAAAACAAAAGGAGACGAGAAGATAAATTGCTTTTATAAACATAACTTTCTTCATAATAATCAGTCTTTCATTTCCAAGTGGAATGAAATGTTGTCATGTGTGTGTGTTCAGATCAAATTGAATTCAGTCTGTAATCTCTGCTTCATGACTACAGATTTAACCCTTCCCGGTTCAGATCCAATCTGAAGTGAGCACCCAAATTGTTCCAAATTTGTGGATGTCAAAATATTGTCTAATTTGAGATGGGCACTTGACCACATATCGGCACAGTATGTACAGCAGCATTGGTAGCACAGTGGTTCGCACTGTTGCTTCACAGCGCCGGGGTCTCGGGTTCGATTCCTGGTTGGGTCACTGCCTGTGCGGAGTCTGCACGTTCTCCCCGTGTCTGCGTGGGTTTCCTCCGGGAGCTCCGGTTTCCTCCCTCAAGTCCCAAAAGACGTGTTTGTTAGGTGAATTGGACATTCTGAATTCTCCCTCGGTGTACCCGAACAGGCGCCGGAGTGTGGCGACTAGGGGCTTTTCACAGTAACTTCATTGCAGTGTTAATGTAAGCCTGCTAAGGTTATTATTAACCAAAGAGAAAAGGCTGGAAAATCTCAGCAGGTCTGGCAGCATCTGTAGGGAGAGAAAAGAGCTAACGTTTCGAGTCCAGATGACCCTTTGTCAAAGCTTCTTCTTATTATCTGTACCGTCACTAAAATTGCCTACTTCTACTTCCGTAACATTGCCCAGCTTCTCCCCTGTCCCAGATCATCTGCTGCCTAAACCTTCATTCATGCGCTTGTTACCTCCAAACTTGTCGATTCTATTGCAACCCTGGTTAGTCTCCAAATAGTCGGTTGCGAACGTCAGGCTGATCCTGGCGTCTCGAACAATCGATTGCTGTGGCTTGCCGAACCGCACCAAATTGCGCGAGACCTGGGATTCTCGTCATGACGAGTGAATCAGCTCATTGCATGCCAAACCGCTGTCAGAAATCTGCGAAACTCGCAGGCATCAAAACTTGAAGTAAGCTGGTTAAAGACAAATGATGAGCAAGGAGCCAGGGACCTCCAAGAAGGCAAAAACCTACCGGGCCAGATTCTCCGATTCTGAGGCTAAGTGCGGAGGATCCGTGGTGTTTTACGTGGAATAAAATCGGTGCCGCCGCCTCACCGATACTGCGACATGTGAGGGGCTAGCAGCCGCGCCACGTAAAACTCCGGCCTCCAAGAAATAAACGGCCGGAAAATGGCCGGATCCATGGCCGCGCATGTTCACGGCAATGACTTGCAACGGTTGCGCCGTAAAACATGGCGCCGGCCATGGGCGGAGCCAACCTACCAGATAGTGCCCCCCTGGACACCCCTGTAATTAATAGGAGGAGCCAGGTCTGTCTATAGTTTTGCAGCATGATATAGAATTTGAAATGGAACAGCAGTTTTGCCAAATGCTGTCAGGTTGAGCAGGTGTACTGGATCTGCTCTCGAAAGGAACACTCTTCAAAGGTCTGCACAGCTAAGCAAGTAACCAGTTTTGTTAACTCTATTTATAAGTGGCATTTGAACTATATTGGGTTGCTTAATTGGAATAAGTGGCAGGTGTAGACAGTAAGCTCAAGTTTTTCCTTTTACTGGTATCCTAACAAAAGTTGGGGTCTGATCCGGATCCTAACATGAGTTAAAGGGAATTTTGAAAGCTCTGAATTCGAAACCTGTGGCTAAAGGCAAGGTTGCCAAAGGTGGATATTTTCGCAATAGCCATCTGCTGGTGAAACATTAGAAGCCATTCACCGATGGCAAAGTTTTCGAGAAGGCGATGACGGTTGCTGCCGACTTTGCTAAATCTTTGCTAAAAGACCTGAAAAACAAAGATGACAGCCCTCAAGAGCATGCCGCTTGGCACATTAACAATAGCCAAAGACGTGTCTCAGCAAATACACCATGAATCAGTAGGCATGACGGATATGGCCCTATCGCACGGCATTCAAAGACTCAACACAAAGGAGGACTTTAACGGACGATTTCAGGAGTTAAGCAAGATGGCACAAATTACTATGTTTGTCTCAAATCCTTTTCTTCGAGTGGACACAGGAGAACTGACAGCACAATTTCAGCAGGTGCTTGAACAAAGTGGTGGACTTGACATGGAAATCATCGCCCTGCAAACTGGCATGGAGCTGAAAGCTAGGTCAAGGGGCAAAGGGGACTCGTAGGCAGAGAGAAGTCCTCTCTTCAGATATCCTGCGCACTGAAGGTGAAGGCCTACTTTGGTTCCACGTGCCTCTGTGAGATGGCCTTTTTCCCAGATGAAAGTCATCCAGTCCAAGGATGCCCATCTGATGGACTGTATGAGACTTTCCACCGGACCCAGACTTCACGGCACTCACAGATAGTGTGAAGCACAGGCCTCACACTGAGAAAAGGTGAGCGCAGTGCATAGCGTACATTTTTGGAGTTTTAATAACGTCACTTTAAAAAAAAAAAATTTTGAGTACCCAATTCATTCATTTTTTTCCAATTAAGGGGCAATTTAGGGTGACCAATCCACCTATCCCGCACATCTATGGGTTGTGGGGGCGAAACCCACGCAAACACGGGGAGAATGTGCAAACTCCACACGGACAGTGACCCAGAGCCGGGATCGAACCTGGGACCTCGGCGCCGTGAGGCAGCAGGGCGAACCCACTGCGCCACCGAGCTGCCCCTAACGTCACTTTTTTATGCGTAGATCTTGTGCTGCATTTAGATTCTAAAAGTGACCTTGCGCTTAAAAAGATTGGAGACCACTGTTATACGCTCTGGGAACTTGAGGTCAACCAAACCCCAGCTGCCCGTCTCAGTATTCGCATCGAGCCCTGTCCACCCTTGTGCGCCCCCAAGTTACGTTGGCTGGGGCTTTGCGTTCTGTTCGCATTGCAGGTGAATGACGAGGGGAGTGTAGAATCTCACCAGGGCACGGCGACGTGAATTACAACTGGTCGCACACAGACTCGCCAGAGAATCTCAGGTGAGTGCATCGCTCAAGGGTACTGTCTCTTGGCACTACCTGGGCAGTTCAACTGCATTGCCTCCTGGCACTGCTGGGCAGTGCTGGGGGCAGAGCTGGGGGTGGGGAGGGTAGGAGGTATTATGTGAGGGGAGTTGCAGAGTGGGGGGGTTTGGGTGGGTGGGGCGACAGGTGGGTGTGTGCTCAATCAGAACCCCCCCATCCCCCCTCCCCAATCCCCCCTCCACCCCCCCCCCACACCCCCCACCAGTGTGACATTGTGGAACCTACCCCATGGAGTTCCTCACGATATGGCGGGGGGCCCCCGGAAGTTGATTTTCCCGCCTGCTGAGACACTTGTGTTATGCTCCTTCATGTAGCATAAGCTGCTTCTTTGATGTGCGCTCTGACAAAGGAAGGTTCAGACTTGGAGATAGGTTGAACACATTTATTGAACAGTTAACAATTCTCCTACTTGAGTTTGACTCTCCTGCTAATCTTGCTATAGTAACTCAGTCTCACTAACCAGTCTGCTCTAAGCCATGCGGTGGGTGTGATGCTTCCTGAACTGCCCCTGTCCTTCTCTCTGAGTGTCGCCTGTGGAAAGAGAAAGAGCATGTGTGCCCTGTCCTTTTATATGGGTTGCCCCCTTGTGGTAGTGTCACCTCTGGACGTCTTGACTGCCCATTGGTCGTGTCCTGTTCTGTGTGTTCATTAGCTGTGTGTCTACATGTCATAACATCTCCGGTGCTCCCTCGAGTGTTTACTTAGTTGTAATGTATTTACATTCACCCCTTGTGTATATACAGTGATGCATATCACCACAACACTCTGTAAAGAAAATGGAAAAATTCCACCCATTGACACCCTACCAAGCAAAGTCTTGACTTTAAAATTCTAATCCTTGTTTTCGAATCCCTCCACAGCCTCACACCTCCCGATCTCTGTGATCTTCTCCAGTGCCACAACCCTCCAAGATGTTTGCGCCTACCCAACTGGCTCCTTGAACAATTAAAACCAGGAATGCTCCAGCACCGGCTGTGCCTTTAACCTCCGAGGCCTTAAGCTCTGGAATTCCCTCCCTCAATATCTCTGCTTCTCCAGATGCTCCCGTCAAGCTTACCTCTTTCACCAAACATCTGGCCACCTGACCTAGTATCCCCCTCCCCCGTGCGGCTCAGTGTCATGTTCTGCGTTATAACAGTCCGGCCAAGCGTCTTGGGATATTTTATCAGATTGAAGGCGCTTTGTAAAGATAAGTTGAGCAAGCTCAGATTGCAGCGAGACGCCAATCTCCTGTCAAGAGGTTCTGGCAGATAAACTGTTGGATAATATAAATTGCTGGATAATTGAGCAGAGCAGTGTCCACTGTCAGGAATTGGTGGTAATCGATTTGGTGAGCAGCCCATGAGTTTTGAATGCGGGATTTACCGTTCTTCCCGACTCCACATTCGGCGGAGTCTAGTTTTGAATCTTACCTTTTTCAAAAAAAAATGTAGGCAACCCAATTCTTTTTCTTCCAATTACTGGGCAATTTAGCGTGGCCAATCCACCTACCCTGCGCATCTGTTTGGACCCATTACAGACACGGGGAGATTGTGCCATTTTAACAAAAGACCCTGCTCCCATGCCCACATGTCTATCCTTGGCCTGCTGCAGTGAAGTTCAACGCAAACTGGAGGAACAACACCTCATCTTCCGGTTAGGCACACTACAGCGTTCCGGTCTCAACATCGAATTCAACAACTTCAGATGATTAGCTCTACCCCACCTCGACCCATTTGTTTTCATCCCATTTCATTTTAACTGTCTTTTCTTAATATATATTTAACCCTCCCCTCCCCCAATCTTATCCACCTTTCCTTACCCTTTCTCCTCTTTGCTTCCCCCTTCCCCTCCCCCCACATCTACAGTTCACCCTCTGATGTTAGTTTCTCTGCTGTTTGGCCTTTCACATCTTTTGTCCTCTCTGGGGACTGCCATTAGCGCTCTTTCCCCTTGGTTTCTGTGGCCATTAGCACTCGGTTTCCCTGGGTTTCTGTGGCTGTGACTCATCTTTCATTCTCACTCCACAGTATAAATATTTCCCACTTTCTCTGTCTGTTAGCTTTGACAAAGAGTCATCGGACTCGAAACGTTCGCTCTTTTCTCTCCCTAAAGATGCTGCCAAATCTGCTGAGATTTTCCAGCATTTTCTCTTTCGTTTCAGATTCCGGCATCCGCAGTAATTTGCTTTTATCTTGTGCAAACTCCGCACGGACGGTCACCCGGGACCGGGGTCGAACCCGGGTCCTCGGCGGCGAGAGGCAGCAGTGCTAACCACTGCGCCGCCGTGCCGCCCCAGAATCTTACCTTTCAGAACTGCCACATAGGACCTTGTGGTCCTGGTTTTCCTGTGCAACTTCAGTGTCAGCTTTTTCAGAGCAAACTAATCGTGCAAAAAGGGCCGTGAACTGGCGATCGTTTCTGTGAATGCAAATGAAGGGTTAACACCTGCTTAAGTCGTGGGCATTGCATGCCGACTTATTTTAGCTTTAATCAATATGGTGGGCACTTCTGGGGCCTGAAGAGCTCTTGTCTCCTGCTCACAATATCGGAGCTCAGGAATCCCCATAACATCTGAATTCCTAAGGCTGAGCACGCACTCTAAACACTCTCAGTACAAGAACAACACAAAAGCTTCAAACAGCCAGCTGTACCCTGACTAACCACAATTTTTATTCCTCGTATACTGCAACCGCTGAAGTAGAAAAGAAATGTTTCCAGCTCGATTGTTTAATGCGATGGGAGAGTATTCAAACTTAAAATTCACAGCCCACTTTTTATAGTCTTGGAATGCAGAAACGCTGCCCACAGGCTCCACCTCATAACCCACACAAGTAAAGGGGAATGTTCAGACTTAATTGGCAGACTAAGGGTTAGTCAGCTGTTGCCGGATCCTTGGTAGATTGACCGGTGCAATAATTACTGATGGAAGCTATCACACAGTAGGGAAGCTGAAAGCAGAGTTAGCTTCAGAACTGTACATTACAGTTCTGCAGTGTGAAATATGTTCAACACTCTGCTTCTGTCAGAGCCCTTAATGGTCCTTCCCATCGATCGGCCATTGGCAGCCATACCTTCAACTGCCTAGACCTGAGAAAAAGAGCATTTAAGTGATGGGACAGGGACAAGGGATGAATAAACTGGTGTGTTCAACGGTTTAATTGATCCGTATTTGGTTATATTAGTCTGTTGATTGATCTATGTGCACTGTGCTTGATTAATTAATTGATTAAGGCTGGGTGCAGCCTCTGAGAGCTGAAGTAAACAAAAGCTTCTGGAGAAAGATCTGGGGCGAAATTCTCTGGTATCGGCGCGATGTCCGCCGACCAGAGCCAAAAACGGCGCAATTCAGTCGGGCATCGCGCCGCCCCAAAGGTGAGGAATCCTCCGCATCTTGGGGGGCCCAGCCTGAACCTTGAGGGGCTAGGCCCGCGACGGACTGATTTCCGCCCCGCCAGCTGGCGGAAAAGGCCTTTGGTGCCCCGCCAGCTGGCGCGGAAATGACATCTGCGGGCGGCGCATGCGCGGGAGCGTTAGCGGCCGCTCACGGCATCCCCGCGCATGCGCAGTGGAGGGAGTCTCTTCCGCCTACGCCATGGTGGAGACCGTGGCGAAGGCGGAAGGAAAAGAGTGCCCCCACGGCACAGGCCCGCCCGCGGATTGGTGGGCCCCGACCGCGGGCCAGGCCACCGTGGGGGCACCCCCCCGGGGCCAGATCGCCCCCCCCCCCCCACAGGACCCCGGAGCCCGCCCGCGCCGCCTTGTCCCGCCGGTAAGAGAGATGATTTAATCCATGCCGGCGGGACAGGCATCCTAGCAGCGGGACTTCAGCCCATCCGGGCCGGAGAATCGCGGGGGGGGGGCCCCCGCCAACCGACGCGGCGCGATTCCCGCCCCCGGCGAATCTCCGGTGCCGGAGAATTCGGCAACCGGCGGGGGCGGGATTCACGCCAGCCCCCGGCGATTCTCCGACCCGGCGGGGGGTCGGAGAATCTCGCCCCCGAAAAGCCAGAATCCTAACCTGTAGGTGGCACGGTAGCACAGTGGGTAGCACTTCGATTCCCGGCTTGGGTCACTGACTGTGTGGAGTCTGCACGTTCTGTAGCTGCGTGGGTCTCCTCCGAGTGCTCCAGTTTCCTCCCGAAAGACGTGCTGTGAGGTGAATTAGACATTCTGAATTCTCCCTCAGTGTACCCGAACAGGCGCTGAAATGTGGCGACTAGGGGCTTTTCACAGTTACTTCATTGCAGCGTTAATGTAAGCCTACTTGTGACAATTATAAAAATTATTTATTTACTCCAAAGTTATCTGGAACTTACCTGTATTATTTTATACTTTATGTTTTAATGTTGAAGATTGGAAATAAAAGGAACACAGTTCTTTACTTACTACGGACCCCCCTCGGCAATCACTCGCAAACGATTATGATTATTCACCTAAGAAATAATTCCGTGTCAGAGGTTCTGTGAGGCCTTGCTTGGGTGGTGAGCCCAATCCTAGAGCCACATCTTCGACCGCACTCTTGGCAGTTGTTCCCAGGGGGCGGAATTGGTCCTTGGACTCTAGATCGCTGGCATTCCTTTCTCAGGAACTTTTCCCGGCCTCCTCTTGTCATTGGGTGTTCTTGGAGAATTGTGTCCCTTCAATCAGGAGGTTTCTCCAGGTAGGTTTCTCCTGAGCAAGGGCTTCCCAGGTATTAGTGTCTATGTTGCATTTCTTGAGAAAAGCCTTCAGGGTGTCTTTGAAGTGCTTTCCTTGTCCTCCTCTTGTTCAGGAGCTGGACAAGGAGATTTGCTTTGGCAGTCAGGACTCTGGCATCCTAAGCACATCCCACCCAGCGGAGTTGGTTTTGGATTATCGTTGCCCCGTTGCCGGTGCTTTTGGCTTCTTCAAGGACACTGATGTTAGTACAGCTGATGTGGAGAATCTGTCTCAGCCAGCTTTGAAGGTACCTCTCCAGAGCCGTGAGGTGGTGTCTGTACGTAGTCCAGGTTTCTGAGCCATTTGGAGAGCTGGGAGGATGACTGCCTTGTACACGAGGGTCTTGGTGTTAGCACGAATGTCGTGGTCGTTGAAGACTCTCATCCTTAGGCATCCAAAGACGATGCTCATGGATTGAATACGATGTTAGATCTCCACGTCGAAGCTACCCGTAGGTGAGAAGTGGGGGTTTTTCTCCATTGATCTTGCTGGAGGAGAGATCGGATCTTGCCCTGAGGCGGGTTGGTAAAGGACTTGAGTCTTCTTGAGCTTGTGGTTGAGACCGATCTTCGGTATGTTTCCACGAAAGCATCAAGCCTGGCCTGGAGATTCTTGGCTGAGAGAGTGGCGATGACGTTGCCATCTGCATGCTCAAGCTCCACGAGTGATGGCAGTGTCGTTTTCTTCTTGGATTTCAGCCGGTTGTAGTTGAACATTTTTCCATCCATCGTCCAGAAGACGTCCACTCCACTGGGAAGCTTGTTCTTGACAAGGAGAAGGATGGTGGCATTGAAGATGGAGCAAATGTGATGACACATCCTTCCTTGATTCCTGCATGATGATTTTTATCATATTTTTGTCTTTGAGGTCTATCGCCGACATCTTGTGGAGGAGTCGGAAGATGTTGATGAATTTCTCTGGACAGTTGACCTTTGACAGGGTCTTCTATAGTGCTTTCTGATTGACTGAGTCAAAAGCCTTGGTCAGGTCAATGAAGGCCATGTAGAGTGGCTGATGTTGCTCCTGGTATTCCTCTTGAAGTTGTCGAGCAGTGAAAATCATGTCCATTGTTCCACAATGTGGTGGAAGTCACACTGGCTTTCCGAAAGGATTTCTTCAGAGACTGGAAGAAGATGGCTAGTGAGGATTCAGGTGATGATCTTCCCGGCGATACAGAACAGAGAGATTCTTCAGTAGTTCCCACAGTGCACTTTGTCTCCTTTCTTGAAGATGGTGGTGATGATGGCATTTCTGAGGTCCGCAGAGATTTCTTCTCTGTCCCAGATTTTCAGGAATGACTGAAAATGTCCAAGTTTGAAAATCCATGCTAGAACCATGCTCACTCCTGCAGCTTTTCCATTCTTCATGTTTAATGGCGGCCTCTACATCGTCCATGCTTGGCAGGAGCCCAAGTTCATCATTGAAGGGGAGTTGGGGGATTTCCTCGAAATGACCTCATTTGCAATTGTATCACGGTTGAAGTGTTTATGGGGCAATGTGTTGGTTTCCTCTGGGTAGATGCCTTGTGCAGGACATCTTTTAATGTGGGTGTGCCGTTGCACATCAGTAGACACAGGAAGATCCTGTTCCAGTGGCTAGGGAACCATGACGATTGGAGATCTCTCGACTGCAGCAGCCTTCATCCGCCATCACTACCATTGATACCGTACGAGTATCTTCCACCTGACCCGCCATTGAGGACTAGTTTTGGATTGTGTTTTGTCTGGTTCCTCCCCTCCGACCTTACCGTCATGGGTGACCCTGACAGGAGCTTAAGACTCCCGACGGCATCGCTCTCGGGACCAACTGAGAGCTCAAGTCTCTCCACCACAGCAATTCACAGGAAGGACATCCTGAGCACAATAGTTCATGCCACAGGTTATTGCGCTGTATTCCACTGGCAAATGGAACTCTCCGTTAATCAGCTTTTTTGATTGACCGGCTCCATCCATTCCTCGTGCATCTGGGGAATAAAGACTTTACTAATAAGGGCAGCATTGTAGCACAAGTGGATAGCACTGTGGCTTCACAGCTCCAGGGTCCCAGGTTCGATTCCCTGCTGGGTCTCTGTCTGTGCGGAGTCTGCACGTTCTCCCCGTGTCAGCGTGGGTTTCCTCCGGGTGCTCCGGTTTCCTCCCACAGTCCAAAGATGTGCAGGTTAGGTGGATTGGCCATGATAAATTGCCCTTAGTGTCCAAAAAAGGTTAGGAGGAGTTATTGGGTTATGAGGATCGGGTGGAAGTGAGGGCTTAAGTGGGTCGGTGCAGAGTCGATGGGCCGAATGGCCCCCTTCTGCACTGTATGTTCTATGTTCTACGGTACAAAACACGCATCCAACCAGAAAGTACACAACATAGACCGCTCCTGTTCTTATGTTCTTGTGGCTCAGTCAGGAATTTTGACCCCAAACCCTCCCCTCCCCCACCACCCGGCCAATTGC
The DNA here is from genome assembly GCF_047496885.1 of Scyliorhinus torazame. Taxonomy (NCBI): domain Eukaryota; kingdom Metazoa; phylum Chordata; class Chondrichthyes; order Carcharhiniformes; family Scyliorhinidae; genus Scyliorhinus; species Scyliorhinus torazame. The sequence goes on from NC_092709.1 coordinate 10,928,162, forward strand.
AGGGATGGGTCCTGTGGGAAAATGGGAATGGCTATACTGTCAGTGGGAACTTGCGAGCAGTGAACTTTCCATCATGCCTGGTGCTCTAAAATTACAAAATTAACAACTCGAGTTCACATCCCCTCTTTAGCACAATAAAGGTGCTTCACAAGAGTGTCATCAAACACATTTGGTACCAAGCCATACCATACCACCGCCCCCTCCCTCCCACCCCCGCCATTGTTTCATAGAGTGAAAGGAAGAATTAGTTTGTAAGACAGAAAAATTATGCAGAGCATATCCTCAAGAATTCCAACATGCATTCCTGCTGGGGATGAGGAATGAAGAATTGCCCCCTTTATACACTACAGCATCCTTGGCCCAAGGTGTCAGCACTGTTGCACTCTCACCTCTCTGAGTCACGAGGTCATGGGTTCAACTTACAGTTCATTGATTTGAGGAGTTGCCCAGCGCCGGAGGAGCTATAGCCCCCCCCCCCCCCCCCCCCCCCACCAAGCTGGACGTAAACCTTCCTGTGGCATCCCCTTGATCAAGGGCAGTGGAATCCTTTGGTCAGCATTTATCCCTCACCCAACATCACTAATACAGACCATCTGGTCACTTATCTCATTGCTGTTTGTGGGAGCTTGCTGTGCATAAATTGACTGCTACGTTTACTGACATTACAACAACAAATTTGCTTCTAATGTGATTTAGGAGGTCCTGAGGTAATTAAAAATACTGTATAAATACAATATCCAATATCCTGAGTCGTGTGAGGCGGTGCACTTCGGAAGGAGTTACACGACACAGGAGTGCTCAATGAATAGGAGGACACTAGGAAGCTCAGAGGATAGGGGGATCTTGGGGTCCATGTCCACAGATCCCTGAAGGCGGCAGGAAAAATGAAATGAAAATGAAAATTGCTTATTGTCACGAGTAGGCTTCAATGAAGTTACTGTGAAAAGCCCCTAGTCACCACATTCCGGCGCCTGTTCGGGGAGGCTGGTACAGGAATTGAACCGTGCTGCTGGCCTGCTTTTTTAAAAGCCAGCAATTTAGCCCAGTGAGCTAAACCAGCCAGTTAAGAAGGCATAGGGGACCCTTGATGTTATCAGTCATGGCATAGATTATAAGAGCAGGGAGGTTATGTTGGAGCTGTACAGGACTTTGGTTAGGCTGCAGCTGGAGAACTGTGTTCAGTTCTGGTTACTGCACGATAGGAAGGATGTGATTGCATGAGAGAGGGATTAGTGTGGATTTCGAGTTTTCTTTGTCGGTGCGGGTCTGATGGGCTGAAGAACCCCTTCTGCCTGTATGAATCTTAGATTCTAAGTAATTTCATTATAAACTTCAACCAACAGAGTAATAGGGGGTTGCTGAAAACCCACAATAGCATTTTACACTTATTAAGCGCAGTTCCTTGTTGTTGAAATGCAGCATCCACCTCAGTACCTTTGGGCGAGCTTCAAACTCAGTGAGACTGCGTCTCTTTAAAAGTTGCTGGTTTGATGTAGGGTTTCAATTACTTCATTCCTGCACGGTTTCCTACAGTATACAAGTAGCTTGCTTTTTTTTTTATTAGTTACCTTGACTTTCTGATCAACAGAAACATACTCCCAGCGTGAAGTGATGCTTGAAGGGTTTTTTCATCTGGTACTTGACAGAATACAGAAAACAGGCTTTGCTTAAATTGAGTCCTCAATCACTGGGAGGCAAAGTCGAGGCAGCGTAAGAAACAAGGGCATTTCCCCACAACTCTCCAACGCTGAAGTGGCGCAGGAGTACTTGAAAGTCCTTGCCGAAATTTAATACAGATTAATTACTCTCATTAAAGGTACGAAATGGAAACGAAATTCTGTTGGGAGGGTTTGGGCGACTTTAAACTTCACTTGAAAGTGCCCCATGAGGTCAGAAAAGTCTCCAGACTGCAGCACTGCTGAATAAACAGTGTGCAGCCCCCTGCCCCCTCTGGACTGGGGCTGGTCTCATTTCTATCTTTCTGGAATAATTACTCCTGTCTCTTTTTGGGTTACGTAGCACAGCTGGGTAGACAGATGTGCCATTATAGGGATGGGGAACTAGTGCGTGTTTTTTTAAAGCAATGTTTTTGTTCACGTTTTATGAAGTACCCAGTTTCAAGGGTTGCAAACATGATGTTATGTTGGGATTTAATCATCTTTATTGGTGTCACAAGTAGGCTTACATTAACACTGCAATGAAGTTACTGTGAAAATCCCCTCGTCGCCACACTCCGGCGCCTGTTCAGGTACACAGAGGGAGAATTCAGAATGCCCAATTCACCTAACAAGCACGTCATTCTGGACTTGTGGGAGGAAACCGGAGCACCCGGAGGAAACCCACGCAGACACGGGGAGAATGTGCAGACTCCGCACAGACAGTGACCCAAGCGGGAATCGAACCCGGGGTCCCTGGCGCTATGAAGCAACAGTGCTAACCACTGTGCTACCTTGCCGCCCCAGGCTATCTGAAGGGCAACGGGGGTAGGTGGCGTGGTTTTTTTCTGCCTTCCACCACCCCCAATCAGTGGGGACGGTTTACCTGGCACAAGAAAGGAGAAATCAGGGCAAGGAGAAGGGATCTGCTAAAGGAGCAGGATAGATCTGAAAACGTCAATCGAAGGACGAATGAACCTTAGCCCAGGTATTAAATTAATGAAAAGGAGATACTTCTGCTTCAAAAATCAAACCCGCGTTCCTTCAAACCGATTCCAGTTTTATAAACAGTTGGCATCTTTTCAAATAGACAGTCTGAGGCAGTGAGAACAATACAGAGCTGGCAGAAGCTCACACTGTTCCTCTTTAATGGTGCTTGAAAAACATTGCGGTGCATGGTTGAGATGGCCCAGAAGATTCAACACTGAAACATTTAAATGAGTTTCACTTTGGTTGATTTTTCTTTTTGTTTGGACAGTTTTGAATACCAACCTATGTAAATTTGTACTCATGTGTTTCCTTGCGCAAAGTCATGAATTGACTTATGAGTATTTCGCAAAACTGGTATGTTGCATCTTTCTCAAAAATGATTCACATAAATTAGGAGGTATCGTCAATGGTAAGCTATCCTCGCGCATTACCATTCTTTGCACAATAAAAGTTTCTTTAGGTATAAGAGTGAATTTGACCTGGAAAATAAAGCCTTCTCTGTTGGTGTGAATGTGGAGTAGATGCTGGCCTGACCTCCAATGCCCACAACCTGAAAATAGATAAATAAAAAGTAAAAGAAAACTCAGAAATAACTCCATGGAAGAATGCTTAATGCATCAGTTGACTTAATATTTCTATTGAATTCCTGCCCTCAGGAATCCCCTCCCTGGACCTCTCCACCTTAAAGCAATCTCGAAAAAAATCCTCTTTGACCAAGCTTTTAGCCAGCTACTGTAAAAAAACAAAATTGCTGGATAAACTCAGCAGGCCCGGCAGCGTCTTTGGAGGGGGAAACGGAGTTAACGTTTCGAGTCCGATATGATCCTTCTGCAGAACTGAAGAGGGGTAGAAATGTCACCAAACCTGCTATCTCCTTCTGCGCCTCTGTGCCAAACTTTGATCAATAACTACTCGTGATGTCGTGTTAGGTACACTGGTAGAACATTGGCTGCAACTGGATGCAGCATAGATCAAAAAGATACTCCAGACCTTGAAGTTAGTTCAATCAGGTTTATTGAACTAATAGCACAGTTAGCACAGTTCTCTGTGAGTTCAACTCTCTGCTAACCTAAGTGTGGTTACTCTGTCTGACTGAACCAGACTAGCTCTTAGCCACGTGCTGGAGGTGTGAGAGTGTAACAACACCCTTGACTGACTCTCTAGATGTTCATCAGTGGAAAGGGGCGGAGTGTGAGTGCCTCGTGTCTTTTATAGTGACCCCTGAGTGTCCTGCCTGCTTATTGGTCATGTCCTGTTCTCTGTGTCCATTAGCTGCCTGTCTGTATATCATTATGTGTGTGTCCGCATATCATGTCAGTGAAGCACCTCGGGATGTTGCGCTACAAATGGGGCACTATATAAATGCAAGTTGTTGTTGTCGCAGATTGGCTGGCTGAAGCTGGACGGGACGGGACGGGCAGCTGTTCCAGAGAGGAAGGGAGATTACCATCTGACTTGGTGGTCAGATCTTTTGGTTTGGTTTCCGAGACAGTAAAACACACTTCGCATTCTTCATTCCTTTCCCCCAAAATGCAGCTTTTCCAACTGGGTGAAGCTGGTTTGTTTAGTGCAGCGTTGAAGGAAACAAGAGGTGGGAGGCATATTCTAAATATTCAACCCTTGCCTGTTTACATTTTACATATCACCTTTCTAAACTGCAATGTCTACTGATGTTTCCTCTCTTTGTTTTGATAGAGATAGACTCAGTTTCTCGTTACTCCATGCCCACTACACAAATTAAACTTTATGCGCCTATTGGGAATATACATATTGAACAGAAGTTTATAGTTCAATTTCAGTGTTTACCTTGCCTTATAGAATTTCATAAAGAATCAGCCTTTGACTGTTTAAAGAAGTTTCCGACTGACAAACTTTGAAGTCATCAAGGAGTAATCCATTCGCAAAAATTGCAAATGTCATTGAGCTAACTTTTGAGATCACTTTTTGTTTGTGTGTCATGTACCTCTGGCAGTTCTGTGTAGCCGCTGGGTACATGTATGTGAAGGCTGGGGTGCAGAAGTAGAGTTACAGTCTCAAATACTGAGAGGCAAACCTGCCTTGCAAGGGTCTTTCAGAATGGAGCTTCAATGCGCAGCACTCACAATTCCTCACAGATTTACAAGCATTAGTCCTCACTCAGCTTCCTCCAGTCAGCCCCCTGTCCCATCACCAAAGCACCCAAGACCATACCCGCCATTGTTATCAACAGCATTCCGTGGACATGTTGGAGCTCGCTGGGAATCCTCATCCCCTTCAATCTGTACGCTTCCTTCAAAACCGCCAAGCACTCCGTCCTAGGGTTAACGGCACAGAGGGTAGAGCTGGAAAACTGAACGGACAGGGCCTCTTTTTTTCCCGAAAGGAGGAGGCAGAGAATGATCTGATAAAAAGTCTTGGTGATTACCAAGAGGCCTGATAGGGTAGACGGGAGAAGATATTTCTACTTGTGCAACCTCGGGGCAGCACGGTGCACAGTGGTTAGCACTGTTGCTTCACAGCGCCAGGGTCCCAGGTTCGATTCCCGGCTTGGGTCACTGTCTGTGCGGAGTCTGCACATTCTCCCCGTGTCTGCGTGGGTTTCCTCCGGGTGCTCCGGTTTTCTCCTACAAATCCCGAAAGATGTGCTGTTAGGTCATTTGGACATTCTGTACCCGAACAGGCGCCGGAATGTGGCGACTAGGGGCTTTTCACAGCAACTTCATTGCAGTGTTAATGTAGGCCTACTTGTGACAGTAAAGATTACAATAAAGATAAAAGAGTCACTGACAAATTCGATTTGAAACTCAGGAGAAACAGCTTTTGTGAAAAGACCCTGTTTCAGTAGATTCGAGAATCAGAGAATTTACAGCGCAGAAGGAAGCCATTCGGCCCATCGAGTCTGCACAAGCCCTTGGAAAGAGCACCCTACTTAAGGCCACACCTCCACCCTATCCCCACAACCCAGTAACCCCACCTAACCTTTTGGACACTAAGGGGTAATTTAGCACGGCCAATCCACCTAACCTGCACATCTTTGGACAGTGGGAGGAAACCGGAGGAAACCCACGCACACACGGTGAAAACGTGCAGACTCCACACAGAAAGTCACCCTATCCCGGAATTGAACCAGTGCCTCTGGTGCTGTGAGGCAGCAGTGCTAACCACTGTGCCACCGTGCCGCCCCGAACATGGATTCATGGTTCTGTAGACCTGGTGGGCGAAATGGCCTCTTTTTTGCCATGAATGACTCTGACTAGTTCTATGCAGCTTCTCAACACTGCTTAACTTCAGAAACACAGGGCGAGATTCTCCGACCCCCCGCCGGGTCGGAGAATCGCCGGGGGCTGGCGTGAATCCCGCCCCTGCCGGTTGCCGAAGTCTCCGGCACCAGAGATTCGGCGGGGGCGGGAATTGCCAGTCGGCGGACATCGCGCCGTTTCCGGAGACTTTCGCCCACAATCTCTATCATCGGAGATTTGTATTTTTCTATTCCACACCAGGAATCTGTAAATGGCCTCAACATGTAGACGTGTCAAATTACATTGAATTTTCAGCTCCCCCAGGCACCATTAACTGGTCAAAGATGTACGGACCCAGTCTGAAAGGAGGAAATGGCCTGTATTTATGTAGCAGTTTTCACATCGCAATCCACTTTTACAGCCAATTAAGCACTTTTTGAAGTGCAGTGACTGTTGTAATGTAGGAAACGTTGCAGCCAATCGACACACAGCAAGATCCCACAAATAGCAAGGTGATAATGACCAGGTCATCTGGTTTTAATGATGGGGTTTGAGAGGTAAACATTGGCCAGGGCACCGGGGAAAACCCCTATGTTGAATTGGATTGGATTTGTTTATTGCCACGTGTACCGAGGTACAGTGAAAAGTACTTTTCTGCGAGCAGCTCAACAGATCATTAAGTACATGAAAATAAATTAAAAGAAAAAAGAAAATACATAATAATAATCGCTCATTGACACAGGTAGGCTTCAATGAAGTTACTGTGAAAAGCCCCTAGTCGCCACATGCCGCGCCTGTTCGGGGAGGCCGGTACGGGATTTGAACCCGCGCTGCTGGCCTTGTTCTGCATTACAAGTCAGCTGTTTAGCCCACAGTGCTAAACCAGCCCCTAGGGCAACACCAGGTACACAATGTAAATACATAGACACCGGCATCGGGTGAAGCACACAGGAGTGTAGTGTTAATTAGGTCAGTCCATAGGGGCTGGTTTAGCACAGTGGGCTAAACAGCTGGCTTGTAATGCAGAGCAAGGCCAGCAGCGCGGGTTCAATTCCCGTACCGGCCTCCCCGAACAGGCGCCGGAATGTGGCGACTAGGGGCTTTTCACAGTAACTTCATTGAAGCCAACTTGTGACAATAAGCGATTATTATTATCATTATAAGAGGGTCGTTTAGGAGTCTCGTAACAGCGGGGATGATGCTGTTTTTGAATCTGTTCGCGCGAGTTCTCAGACTTTTGTATCTCCTGCCCGATGGAATACTTTGGAAGAGTGAGTAAGCCGGGTGGGAGGGATCTTTGATTATGCTGCCCGCTTTCCCCAGGCAGCGGGAGGTGTAGATAGTGTCAATGGATGGGAGGCGGGTTCGTGTGATGGACTGGGCTGTGTTCACGACTCTCTGAAGTTTCTTGCGGTCCTGGGCCGAGCAGTTGCCAGACCAGGCCGTGATGCAGCCCGATAGGATGCTTTCTATGGTGCATTTGTATAAGTTGGTAACAGTTAATGTGGACATGCTGAATTTCCTTAGTTTCCTGAGGAAGTATAGGCGCTGTTGTGCTTTCTTGGTGGTAGCGTCGACGTGGGTGGACCAGGACAGATTTTTGGTGATGTGCACCCCTAGGAATTTGAAACTGCTAACCCTCTCCACCTCGGCCCCGTTGATGCTGACGGGTGTGTACAGTACTTTGCTTCCTGAAGTCAATGACCAGCTCTTTAGTTTTGCTGGCATTGAGGGAGAGATTGCACCACTCCACTAGGTTCTCTATCTCCCTCCTGTATTCTGACTCATCGTTGTTTGAGATCCGACCCACTATGGTCGTGACGTCAGCAAACTGGATGGAGTTGGAACCAAATTTTGCCACGCAGTCTTAAAAAAACAGCACAGGAATTGTAAACCCCACCCTTGAGGATTGAGAGGGGCTCTGTTTAGTCTGTCACCCAAGAGGCAGCACCTCCAGTGGCGCGGCATTCCCTCAGTACTGCACCGGCAGCGTCTGCCTGGATTATGGGCTCAAGTGTCTGGAACGTGACTTGAACCCCGTCTGCCTCCGAAGCAGGAGTGCCAGCCGCAGAGCCTGGGTTCTTGCGCAAAACCTGTTTCCCGCCTCAAAAAAAAAACTGCAATTCTCTCAAACCCAAAGTGAAGCTGAAATGAAATAAAATTGAAAAGACTGAGGAAAAAGAGAGAACAAAGCAAAAAGGAAAGACGGAGCAAGCTGAATTTCAAAAATAGTATCCCAGAAAAGCTGAGATTTTCCACAGGCTGGTGACACCAAGGGTAAGTATCAGCGAATGATTAAATCAGATTGAACCACGGAACCTGATCAGACAGTTTTATGTCGTTTTTAACTGCTTCTGTAAATCCTTGATAAGTAGCATCAAAATCAGACATTGCCTCCAGATAATACAGGTGGGACCTTTTGCAATTTCCCATCTGTAGGATCTTCCAGTTCAGCTAAAGGTGACCGTCCATTGACCGTCCCAGTCCAGAAAAGCCTTTATTTTAAAATTCTCATCCTTGTTCTCATATCCCTCCGTGACTTTGCCCCCTCTTTACCTCCATCGCCGACGACGTTTCAAGGTCTCTGCCCTCCTCCAATTCTGATCGCTTGCGCATCGTCTATTTAAATCACTCCAATATTGGCGTTTCTGCCTTCAGGCTCCTCGGCCTCTTGTAGTATCTTGAGGAGGGGTCCCAAGAGGGGTTAAACAACAAAAGGTTCATTTAGGCAAACAAAAGTAAAGGCCGCAATCCGGCATACAGCACTTAAGCCAGGACTACCGACCACACCGGTCCCGATCCGGGCCGGCTTTCAGGTACCCGGTTTACGAGCCTTAGCTGCTAGGCCTCGTCCCCTCAGCGGGGGAGCTAGTATTCCGCCGGCCCCACGAGGAGGTCAATTGGGTCGTCCCCCTGGGTCCCTTGAGGGTTATTAGGGCCCAGAATTCTGGAATTCCCTCCCTAAAGCTCTCTTCCTTTCCACCTCTCCCTCCTCCTTCCAGTCGCTCCTTTAAACCTGCCTCATTGATCAGCCTGTCATTATGTGGCTCAATATCAAATTACGCGCACCTGGACTACTGTGTGCATCTTACGTAAGTAGGGACATATCTGCATCGGAGGCAGTTGTAGGGAAGGTTGATTAGGCTGATTCCTGGGCTGAAGGGATTGTCTTATGAGGAAAGGTTGAGCAGGTTGGACTTGTAGTCATTGGACTGGAGAAGAGTGAGAGGTGATCTTATTGAAACATAAGATTCTGAGGGGTCTCGACAGGGTGGACGCTGGGAGAATGTTTGCTCGAGTGGAGGGATCTAATACTAGGGAGGAACAGTTTAAAAATGGGCCGGATCTGCTACCAATGCCATGCATGCACAGTTGTAATGTTTTGCTTCATAACATCGTTGCATGAAATGCAAATGCTGTAAGAAAACACCAGTCTAGATCTGTCTCCAGACCAGTGAAAGAAATCCACATTGTGTCCATCAAAGTTCGCCCTTGTTAGGAAAATAAAGATAGTTTTAAGGGATTTATATTTGTATTGGTAAAGATTAGAAACAAAGTACAGTTTTAAGTGGGTTCAATTTAATTTAATTTCTGTGCCTGGGAGGGTAAAACCTATAGTTAGATTCATGCTGGACAAAGGTGTTTGTATGTATGGGGGTTGGTTAGATTCCAACTGTGTCTCTGTTGTGCTGGGAGAGGGCTACAGCGAGAAGAATAAATAAAAGGCATGAGCACGTGGGTGTTGCTTAACAACTGAAGAGATTGAGGAACTTTACATTTTTAGTTTTAGTTGAATTTGTAGACAATTGGAGGCAGGATCATGAGAATGAACATCTCTCAACTTTGCCAGAAGAAAGACTGGACAGGACAGAAGTTGCAGAGAATTAGGCTTCCTAAAGTAAAAGTTACAGTCCAGATAACCAGGGAATTGGGACAGGAAGAGTGTTCAAGGTGGCTGGAGTTAAGTGAACAGAGACCAAGACATGGTTCAGCAGAATTCAAGAATGAGTAAATAAAGTGTTCTGAGTTAAAGAGATAAATGCAGTAACCAGATTTAAAGTGGGACAGCAGCCTTCAAAGATGAAACAAACGTCTGATGCCATTTTAATACAGTCTGGGAATCGAGAGTTAAAGTGAGAGAGAGCAGTTTGCACAGCAGTCAAGACAAAGAAATCTAAGTGTGTTGGTGTAAAATCATGGACTGGATTTGTTGTTAAAAGGTAGAGTAGAAGCTTTGTTTAAAAGGATCATTTGGAAAATCGCGCCCCGCCGCCGGCTCCCCCATTCTCCGGTGCCGATTCTCGGGCGCCTGCGGGATTCCCACCGCGCCGCCCGGGTGCCGTTGACAGCCACCCCCCCCCCCAGCGATTCTCCGGGCCCCGACGAGCCAAGTGGCCGACGGGTTTGGCCGAGTCCCACCAGTGTGGGTTACTCAGGTCCACACGGCGGGACCTGGAAGGTGCGTGTGCGGGGGCCGTCCTGGAGGGGGGTGGGGCGGGAGGATCTGACCCCGGGGGGGGGGGGGGGCCAATGGTGGCCTGGCCCGCGCTCGGGGCCTACCGATCGGCAGGCGGGCTGGTTCCGTGGGGGCCTATTTTACTCCGCGCCGGGCCCCTATAGGGCTCCGCCATATTGCCCGGGGGCCGGCGTGGTGAAGGGAACCCCCGTGCATGCGTGGAAATACGCTGGCCGTAGAGCGGGCATGCGTGGAAATACGCCCGCCATTCCGCACATGCGCGGAATCACGCCAGCCGTTCCGGGCACGTGCAAACTTGCGCGGGCTGTTCCGCGCCGGCTGGAGCTGTGGGGATCACTCCGGTGCCAACCTAGCCCCCTGGGAAGGGGAGAATTCCTCACTTTCGGAGACCGTTGACGCTGGAGTGGTTGGCGCCGCTTTCCACTCCGGCGTGGGGGTCATATCCCCATTATTGGAGAATCCCGCCCACTGTGTTTACAAATGGGGGGTCTCTGATTGAAGACGATGGTGAGGAGGAATTTCTTCTCTCAGAGGGCCATTCGTGTCAACTCTCTTCCGCAGAGATCATGGAGTCTGGGTCATCAAATATATTCATGGCCGAGTTAGACAGATTATTGATAGGCAGAGGAGTCAAAGGTTAAGGGTGTGGGGGGTGTGGGCGGACAGGTAGGAAAATGGAGATAAGGCCACATGGGCTGGTTTAGTAGGCCGGACAGCTGGCTTGTAATGCAGAACAAGGCCAGCAGCGCGGGTTCAATTCCTGTGCCGGCCTCCCCGAACAGGCGCGGAATGTGGCGACTAGGGACTTTTCACAGTAACTCCATTGATGCCTACTCGTGACAATAAGCGATTATTATTATTATACATCAGATCAACCACAATCTTATCGAGTGGCGGAGCAGGCTCGATGGGCCGAATGGCCTATTTCTGCTTCTATTTCATATATTTCTATGTGCGATAACACTCCTGTCAAGTGACCTGGGATATTTTAGCCATTAGAGGTGCTATATAAATACAAGCGTCTTTGTCATGTGGCGTTGCGATTTAGCAAAGCGATTAAATAAAGTCATAGACAGCATTTCTAACTTGAGCTTACAGATCCTAAATATCCATAGCCGAATACTTTGCTATGTCCTACATTATGCTGTGTATTCTCAGAACGTCAAGGTAACTGGCAACAGTATCCAAACATTGCAATTACTCTGCTAAGTAATATTGTCTGTGGATTACTAGCTGCCACTCATGGCTCTCTTTATTGAAAAATACAGTTGCTAGACGGAACCCAGCATATTTTTCATAGCAGAGGAAGGGGTGAAGCAGAATATTTGTGTATGTTTCACTGGATCCCTCTGGTATACAAATAGCTCTGGCCCTCCAACAAACTGTGCAGGCTACAGATCAGAAACATATCAGGAACACCACTCAGGATCAGGAATGGAGTGAGTATATCCCTTTAAGATTAATAGCAGAGAGTGTCCATGAAGTTAATTAAAAAACTAGCACGGCGGCACAGTGGTTAGCACTGCTGCCTCAGAGCGCCAGGGACTGGGTTCAATTCCGGCTTGGGTGACAGTGAGGAGTTTGCCCCTTCTCCCCGTGTCTGCGTGGGTTTCCTCCGGGTGCTCCGGTTTACTCCCACAGTTCAAAGATGTGCAGGTTAGGTGGATTGACCATGTTAAATTTCCCCTTAGTGATTAGGGATGTGCAGGTTAGGTTACAGGGATAGGTGAGGTGGACTGGGGAGTTGGCCTAGGTAGGGTGCTCTTTCAGAGGGTCAATGCAGACTCGATGGGCTGAATGGCCTCCTTCTGCACTGCAGTGAGTCCATGATTGAGGATTGTAATATTTAACTTACATTCACTCTCAGATATGGGGCGGGCATCTCCCCTACCCGGCGGGGCGGGCGGTCCCAGCGCCAAGGAGAGACGTGAACCACTCCGGCGTCGGGCCGCCCGGAAGGTGCAGAATCCTCCGCACCTTCAGGGGCTAGGCCAGCGCTGGCGGGGTTGGCACCGCGCCAACCGGCGCGAAAGGGGTTTGGCGTCGCGCCAACCGGCGGCGAAGGGCCTCCGCCGGCCGGCGCGAGTTGCCGCATGCGCGGGAGCGCCAGCATGTACTGCCGTCCTCCCAGCGCATGCGCAGGGGGGGTCGTCTCCGCACCGGCCATGGCGGAGGTCCACAGCCGCCGGTGCAGAGGGAAAGAATGCCCCACGGCACAGGCCCGCTCGCGGATCTGTGGGCCCCGATCGCGGGCCAGGCCACCGTGGGGGCACCTCCCAGGGCCAGATCCCCCTCGGCCCCCCCCCTCCCCCCGAGGACCCCGGAGGCTGCCCGCAGAGCCAGGTCCCGCCGGTACGGACCTGGTGTAATATACGCCGGCGGGACTGGCCGAAAACGGACAGCCACTTGGCCCATCGTGGGGCGGAGAATCGCGCAGGGGGGGGGGGGGGTGCTGCCAACGGCCCCCGACCAGCGCGGCGTGATTCCCGCCCCCACCAAAACCCCGGCGCCGGAGAATTCGGCAGCCGGAGGGGGCGGGATTCACACCGCCCCCTGGCGATTCTCCGGCCCGGTAGGGGGTCAGACAATCCCGCCCCTGGTTTTTTAAAGGATAGGATTGCAGACCATGAAGGCACAAACAAACAAAAGCTTTATTGAAAAGGTGTTTTCTCACAGGCTGTTAGACTAGACAGACTATTATTCTGCCCAAACAGCCGATGGCATCATCCATATAATCACGTGATCAGACCCTTAAAGTGGCGTTGTTCCAACTAGGAACAAACAACACACAACACCAGGGTCGCCAACTCTGGTTGGTCAGGACGTACCAACACATGAAGACCCCCCTGCTTCCAAGTGCACTGCTTGCGCTGTCTGTCTGACACGTCCACTCTAACAGCAAACTGGCTTCACTTGCTCAAATGGGTGGCAAACAGAATGGGAGGAGGTTGGTTTTTGGGGGTGGGGGGGGTGCTTTTCAAAGTGGGGGGAAGGCTGTGATTGGGGTGGTCAGCGGAAGCTGGTGATAAAGGCAGAGGGAAGTTGGTGTCAGGGGGAGATGGGGGAAGGCTGGTATTGAGTGGGTGGGCTGGGGGGTTGGCAGGGGTCAGCAGGGTTCAGCAGCGGTCAGTGGGGCTGGAAAGAAATTAGCAGCGGTCAAGTTGCCCGATTCTGAAATTTTCCAACAGGTGAGAGAAAGTTGGAGTGATAGGAGTTAACCTCCTGGCCGGCATGTTTAAACCAATTGATCTATGAACAATCATTTAAAAAATCAAGGAGATTTGGCGTGTCACGCACCTACCTCGTTCAACCCCAAAATTATGTGGCCATTTAGGCTGTGTATTGAATTTGTGCACAGGTTTCATGGGGATACAGGACAACCGGGTCACTAACACCAACACCACTTAAAAAAATATGTTTGAGTATTGTATCTGAATTTGGTGTCCGCCAACTGCAATACTCATGACCCTCTCTCTCTGTGGACTATTGTACCTATGCGTCTGCCACCTTCTCGCTGAGATGGAAATAAATGAGTATTTGAAAGGCATTTTTAATTTTGTTTTTTAAAAATACCCTGCAACGTTTCATCTGAAGTAGTTTGGGGAGGGGGTAGCACGATGGCTCAGTGGTTAGCACTGCTGCCTGACGGCGGTGAGGACCGGGGTTCGACCCCGGCCTTGGGTAGCTTCCCGTGTGGAGTTTGCACATTTTCCCCGTGTCTGCGTGGGCCTCACCCCCACAACCCAAAGATGGGGCTGGTTTAGCACACTGGGCTAAATCGCTGGCTTTGAAAGCAGACCAAGGCAGGCCAGCAGCAGGGTTCAATTCCCGTACCAGCCTCCCTGAACAGGCGCCGGAATGTGGCGACTAGGGGCTTTTCACAGTAACTTCATTTGAAGCCTGCTTGTGACAATACACGATTTTCATTTTCATTTCATTCATTTCATTTCATGTGCAGGGTAGGTGGGTTGGCCAGGTTAAATCGTCCCTTAATTGGAACAAAAAAGAATTGGGTACTCTAAATTTTTTTTTATATAAACGGAGTAGTCTTGGGAGTTGGTGTAGAAAATGGAGTCTAATGTTAGACTACCCTTTGACTGGCAATGTTGTGCATAAAGAATTGGCAGTAGAATCATTGTGCTATACAACCAATCCCTTTCCCCGTTTCCCCAACCACCAACAGCAACACTCCCCCACCCCCCCCCCCCCCCCCCCGCCCCCGCCGCCCCCCATGGTGATAGCCGCAGCTCCACTCTTACCCTCCCCTGGGTTATCAGACTGCCTGTTTGTGCCCACAGCGTTTGAAAACAGATCAAGTATCTTGGGCGGGATTCTCCCTTTGGGGGACTAAGTCCCCACGCCCGCCGGAAAGCGGGCGAGAATCTGGACTTTTTCCTCGAAAGTCCAGGGCGATTCCCCGTTCTCCGGGGGCTAGCAGGGCCCCGGCATGCGTCCCGCAGCTCTGGCTTCTGGCGGAGCCCTGCTGGGCAGACCGCGCGGCCGCGCACATGTGCAGCAGCCAACCTCGGCGTGGGCGCCGCCGACATAACGGAGCCACACAGCGGGCCCGCGCGGAGGAAGATGGGTCGCTCCCGGATTGCGGTGGCCCATCGATCGGTGGCCCCCGGTTCCCGCCAGGTGGAACCACATTAGAACCACGGCGGCAGGATTCGGCGGGCACTCGGCCCGTCGAGCGCGGAGATTCGCCGGGTGGGGAGCTTTTCCAATGGTCGATCGCGAATGCCGCCGATTCTCCAGTCACCGGTGAATCGCGTGCCGGCGTGGGGGCCTACTTTGGGTAATTATCCACCCCCGCGTCGAGCGGGATTTTAATAAGCGTTTGCGAAGAAGGTGTGCAGATGCCTGGACACTGGCGGAGTGAGTTGAAGGATATAGAAGAGCAGGTGAGGTATCTCTGAATCTTGCAAAATAGAAAGGGACACTCGAGATATCAGTGCCTTTAGAAAAACAAAGAATCCGACCATGTAGAAAGCTAGAAGGCAAATTAAATGCAGGAGTGTGTGGTGCGGGCAGGGACATGTTATTATTGCTTAGCTGTAAGGATGTAATAGGTTATACGGTAGCACAGTGGTTAGCACTGTTGCTTCACAGCTCCAGGGTCCCAGGTCAGATTCCCGGCTTGGGTCACTGCCTGTGCGGAGTCTGCACGTTCTCCCCGTGTCTGCGTGGGTTTCCTCCGGGTGCTCCAAAGGTGTGCGGGTTAGGTGGATTGGCTGTGCTAAATTGCCCTTGGTGTCCATAAAAGATTTGGTGGGGTTACTAGGTTATGGGGATAGGGTGGAGGTGCGGGCTTAAGTAGGGTGCTCTTTCCAAGGACCGATGCACACTCGATGGGCCGAATGGCCTCCTTCTGCACTGTAAAGTCTACGATTCTATGATATTTTCTGGGTCCGGCTTTCCTTGTTTTGGGAAGGATTATGCATTAAGGCATCTTTTTGAAAAAAAGAATAGCAGATAGAGAGTGATTTGAAATCTATAAGGCGATCGCACATTCACTGAATATTCGGTTTCAATTCTACTAGTTGTCATTTCACCTGAAGATATCAACGAGAGATGAGGCTAATTTCTTTCTCTCAGAGAGTTATGAGTCTTTGGAACTCTCATCCGGAAAAAGTTGTGGAAGCAAAGACTCTTCAAAGGTTTCTAAGATGTGGAGATGCCGGTGTTGGACTGGGGTGAGCACAGTAAGAAGTCTTACAGCACCAGTTTTTATTTTACATTTTAGAGTACCCAATTCATTTTTTCCAATTAAGGGGCAACTTAGCATGGCCAATCCACCTACCCTGCACATCTTTGGGTTGAGGGGGCGAAACCCACGCAAACACGGGGAGAATGTGCAAACTCCACACAGACAGTGACCCAGCAGGGAATCGAACCTGGGACCTCGGCGCCGTGAGGCAGCAGTGCTAACCCACTGCGCCACCGTGCTGCCCCTACAACACCAGGATAAAGTCCAACAGGTTTGTTTAAAATCACTAGCTTTCAGAGCACTGCTGAGGAAGGAGCAGTGCTCCGAAAGCTAGTGATTTGAAACAAACCTGTTGGACTTTAACCTGGTGAAATATTTCTAAGGCAGAGGTGGATAGGTTCTCAATAAGCAAGGGGGTGATCGGTTACTGGGGGCAGGCAGGATGCAGATTTGAAGTTAAGATCAGCCATGATCTCATTAAATGGCAGACTAGGGTGGAGGGGCTGAAAGGCCGACTCCTGCTCCTCGTTTGTATGTTTGTAGAACGACAGACAAAGGGAGAGAATTTCCATCGCCGTGAGTAGTTGATAGGTTCATGTCAAATGACATCTCGTAGATTGAAGCTGGATACTAAGTGGACGTGTGATTACTTTACAGATTTTAAATCACTCCCTGCTATCGTTTTATTCAAAAAAATGCCTTAATGGAATTAAATTTATCATAATTCTTGTGTAAAACAGGAAACGCTGCAGGTACAGAGTCAGGGTTTGAAAAGAGAAATGACAGGTTAATATTTTCTAGCTCAAGCTGTCGATCAGATTCTGTGTATTGACAAAACTGGATTTCGCTCCCTCTTCAACTCAGCAGAACTTGACCAGGGCTAAATTCATCAGAAAAACAATCCAGGAAGATTTTTTTTTGCTGTGAGTGCTGACGCAAAGAAACCCCATCCCCCGACCGGCATTTCTGTTCGTTGGATAAATAAAGAATATTTTCCCTCAGGGAAGAGTTCCTCAGTAATTTAATTTCACTGTGGTTCTGGACGGAGCACATTGTATTAAAAAGTTATTTTTGGCCCGCAGAACATTAATGGCCCAGAACTTGCTCGCCTGAGGAACCTGACCGCCCGCCCCATGAGTTGGATTTTTCTTTTCTTCACCCATCAGCTCGAAAAGGAAAGTAACTCATCCCGGGGCGCTTCGCAGGAGCGTCATCGAGCAGGTGTCAGGAGGCGTTAGATCAGATGACCTGAAGCTTGGTGGGAGAGTAGCCTTCAAAGAGTATGGTGGAGGAGAGACAGAGAGAGGCAGAGAGGTTTAGAGAGAGAATTCAGGAATTCAGGGAACAGGCTGGTGAAAGCACGGGCGACAAAGGTGAGGCAATGGCAATTGTGGATGCACTGGAAAGCTGAACTGGAGGAGCAAGAGGTAATAGAATCATAGGATCCCTTCAGTGTAGAAGGAGGCTATGCGGTCCATCGGGTCTGCACCGTCTCTTTGAAAGAACCCACACCTCTACCCTATCCCCATAACCCCACCTATCCTTTTTTTTTGACACCAAGGGGCAATTCAGCGTGACCAGTCCACCTAACCTGCACGTCTTTGGCCAGTGGGAGGAAACCGGAGCACCCGGAGGAAACCCACGCAGACACGGAGAGAAAGTGCAAACTCCACACAGACAGGGGCGGGAATTGAACCCGGGACCCTGGAGCTGCCAGGCACATGTGCTAACCACTGTGCTACCGTGCCACCCATAACAGTAGATCTTGGAAGCTTGTGGTGCTGGGTGGAGGTTAAAGACACAGGGAAAGGATGAGGCCGCGGTGAGATTTGAAAACGAGGATGAGTATTTATAATTGTTGTCGGACCAGTAATTAAGGCAGATGAGTGGGAATGAGTGGGGGAGAGGGGGGAATCTGGTGTGGTGGGTGAATGGGACATGGTGCGAGTTAGAACCGGAAGAGCAAAGTTTTGGATGGTCAACCCATTCATCTCAAAAGGGTAAAAATGGCTCGTCGGAGGAAGTAGAGAACCTACACTTTGTTGCCTGGAGCAAGATACCCGCTGGGCGTCCAGTTGATTGTCGTAGAGGGCAGATGACACTAGAAATCATTGAATTTACAATGCAGAAGGAGGCCATTTGGCCCATCGAGTCTGCACTGGCCCTTGGAAAGAGCACCCCACTTAAGTCTCCACCCTATCCCTGTAACCCAGTAACCCCACCTAACCTTTTTTTGGACGCTATGGGCAATTTAGCACGGCCAATCCTCCTAACCTGCACATCCTGTGGGAGGAAACCGGAGGAAACCCACGCAGACATGGGGAGAACGTGCAGACTCCGCACAGACAGTGACTCAAGCCGGGAATCGAACCTGGGACCCTGGAGCTGTGAAACAACAGTGCTGACCACTGTGCTACCATGCTGCCGTAAAGCACCAGCTCAGACCGATTCTTAACTCTAGCTCCGATGTAGGACCTCTGGGGGCAGTTTTTAATCTAGACTCCGTGTGCTGGCAACTCTAAATCATTACTTTGGGGAAAAAAAACTTCAATTTCACAAGCAATGAGCTCATTTTAGTGTCAAAATAATTCTTGATTCCTCATGACACCTTTTAACTCTAAATCTCTTGCCGAAGAGGTATGATAATTACTGAAACCGCACTTGACAGAAAGCGTGTCAGATTCCATTAGGACGTTAAAATGTCAAATAAAGAAGCGAATGTCGCAGCTCGTGGCAGCCCTGAAACCTGCTGGCGAAATGATTCTCCTGCAGCTACTCATAAGTAACGTTCTTGCTGTAAAGGTTTCCGGACAAAATGTGGCGTTTCCCTTGTGAGAGGTGACATTGGACTTGTGGGAACCGCGTTTATATTTTAAAGGAGGAAGAATTCAATCTCCTCTCGGCTCACAGTGCATCAAAATGCTTCACCGGCCTGATAGTGAATCAGTTCACCATTAACGTGGGTTTAATCGTTAAAATTCAGGAAAGGCGATGACACCGACGGACAAATGAATCATTAACCTTTGAAGTGCTTGGACGAAGTCTTTAGTTTGCAAATAACGTGTAAAGTGTAGATTGTTCACCAGAGTAAGGGGCGGAGATTCAGAATTTACTTTATCTTAGAAGTGACAAAATGATGAGTGATTTCTGAATCTTGCTCGCGCGGTGAAATGACAATGTCACTTCACCAATCCCCACTGAGCATTCTGCTCACAGAGGTTGAGAAATGTAATCATGCAAGCTATTCTAACACAGACACGACGGGCAACTTTCCCCTCCATTCTAAGCCGTAATTTCAGTGAAGTAATTTTGGAGTGTTTGAGCCCAAAATATCATATGATCTTAGAGCTGGCTGCAGAGAGATTGCAAATTGAGTGCTATGATAGGACAGCGCTTCAAGGATATTGAAGGCAGCTTTGTATTTTACTTTGAAATGAGGACGTTTTGAAGGAGTTGGCAGCGAAAGCAATACCAATGTAAATAGCGCAATGGTTTTGCCTCCAGCTCCTTGTCCGTTGGCCATCTATTCCTAATCTCTTCCTCTTGCTTGTCTACATGCTGCCCCAGTGCCACATTGTTCACAGACAGGCCAGCTTCTATTTGTATGTTGGTGGCACTCAACACCTTACTTAACTCCTCCATTGCCATTGTGCCCGTCTCGTCTTTGATGATTTAAAAATGATTCGCACCTCCCCCTCTGTGTACCCGAACAGGCGCCACAATGTGGCGACTAGGGGCTTTTCACAGTAACTTCATTGCAGTGTTAATGTAAGCCTACTTGTGACAATAAAGACTAGGGACGGCATGATAGCACAGTGGTTGGCACTGTTGCTTCACAGCGCCAGGGTCCCAGGTTCGATTCCCAGCTTGAGTCGCTGTCTGTGCGGAGTCTGCCCTTTCTCCCCGTGTCGCCCCGGGTTTCCTCCGGGTGCTCCGGTTTCCTCCCGCAAGTCCCGAAAGACGTGCTGTTAGGTGGATTGGCTGTGATAAATTGCCCTTAGTGTCCAAAAAGGTTAGGTGGGGTTACTGGGTTACGGGGATAGGGTGGAGGTGTGGGCTTAAGTAGGGTGCTCTTTCCCATGCTCGGTGCAGACTCGATGGGCCGAATGGCTTCTTTCTGCACTGTAAGCCTATGATTCTCAGTACCTTTTTGCACAGGGCTAAAGAGCTGGCTTTTAAATCAGACCAAGGCAAGCCAGCAGCACGGTTCAATTCCCGCAACAGCCTCCCCGAACAGGCGCCGGAATGTGGCGACTAGGGGCTTTTCACAGTAACTTCATTTGAAGCCTACTTGTGACAATAAGCGATTTTCATTTCAAATGTCACCCCCCACCCCCAGCCCCCCCCCCCCCTCCCACCTGCCATGGGTACACAGTGAATCGTTTACAAGATGCACTGCAGCAACTCGCTAAGGCTCTTTCAGCAGAACCTCCTGAATATGCGACCTCAAGGTGAACAGATGCTTGGGAACTGTACCACCTGCATGTCGCCTTCCAGGTCTCACCGTCTTTTTATCCCTTGATTGGCACCTGAGTCAAAATCCTAGAACTCCCTCCCTAACAGCACTGTGGGTGTACCTACACCCCATGGACTGCGGCGGCCTAGAAGGCAGCTCACAACCACCTTCTCAAGGGTAATGTCATTTCACCAGACAATAAATGCTAATGAAGCAAAGGTCCCGTGAGTAAATAATGCATTTTTAAAATGAACTAAACTCTGGGACAATTGAAGCCGGCACCACTGGTTACATCCCCTACCTTCTTGCTGACTCAGACTGGCACTTTGTTCAACCTCAAGTCGAGTATTTTCCAATGTTCCCTCCATTACAAGGCTACCCCCCCCCCCCCCCCCCCCCCCAGCAATGTTGCCTATTTTAAACCCTCATCCTTGAAGCACTATTGCAATGTTCTCCTGACCGGCCCCTCCAACCCTTCAACTTCCATAAACCGGAGTTCACCCAAAGCTCTGGTGTCCATATCCCTTTCTACACCAAGAGCTGTTTTTACCTGGAGTCAGGCTGACCCCAGAGATCTTTGCTAAATGATGGGTGGACCCCGGTGTGGAGAAAACCTTAATTCAACCGGTCCATTTGAAATTAGTGCTGAGTTCAAACAGACCCCATTTTGGCTGTTTAATCTACCATACACAACAGTGTGGGAGACTTGACGAAGTAGACATAAGCGGGTACGTCAAGGCATCATAAACAAGTTTTAAAACTTCCAGCACTTTAAACATGAACAAAAGGCTGAAGCTTTCAGTTAGAGCCAAATAACAGCCTCTGCTGGACTGTTTGACTGCAAGGCCATCTGATGTAGGTTATAAAAGAACACCACCATCTGCTTTTGCAGCTTCAATAGAGTTACTTTGTTGACATTTCCCTGAGGGCTATTATTACAGCTGAGGTCATTATGAATATTTGGCTGAGATTCAAATGCTTTCAAATAGGGTGGCATGGTAGCATAGTGGTTAGCACTGTTGCTTCACAGCACCAGGGATCCGGGTTCAATTCCCGGCTTGGCTCACTGTCTGTGCGGAGGAGTTTGCACGTTCTCCCCGTGTCTGCGTGGGTTTCCTCCGGGTGCTCTGATTTCCTCCCACAAGTCCCGAAAGACGTGCTGTTAGGTGAATTGTGCATTCTGAATTCTCCCTCA
The DNA here is from genome assembly GCF_047496885.1 of Scyliorhinus torazame. Classification (NCBI taxonomy): domain Eukaryota; kingdom Metazoa; phylum Chordata; class Chondrichthyes; order Carcharhiniformes; family Scyliorhinidae; genus Scyliorhinus; species Scyliorhinus torazame. Next base: position 10,949,863 of record NC_092709.1, read on the forward strand.
GTGTACGCAAACAGGCGCCGGAGTGTGGCGATCAGGGAATTTTCACAGTTACTTCATTGCAGTGTTAATGAAAGCCTACTTGTGACGCTAATAAAGCTTATTATTATTATCGGGACCATGGCCGACAAGTACGTATCTCTGTGGAGGTGACTACGTTCATATTTTGATTGATAGTTTAAAGAGGTCATTGATGAATTAGCTGCCTTCGAAGTAGTTACTGAATAGAAGTATGTTTCTTTTTCTAACACATTGAACACTTGAGGGGATTTAAAATCTTTGAATGAATTTCATGAATGGGAGTTCCATTCAGGAGCAAGTGTGTATGAATGTGTATTAGATCATTAGACGTTCAATTTTGTTTCACCTCCACATGATGTCTGAGGTCTGCCCAGGGTAGATACTGGGTGAGTGGCCACTCTGATGACCTATCTGATTAGTTTTTAATGACACCTTCAAATATCTTCTTCTCTGGCTGTTTTTGTATGATTCCACTTTGAGTTGTCCTTGTCAATTCCACATAAACAAAAGGGTGTTTTTGTTCTTGTATTGCATTTTGAAAAATGAATTCTATCAAAGAAAGAAGGTGCATTGATGCGGCTTCACGTGTCACCTGGATGTGCTGAAGCTCTTCATGACTAACCAATTGCTTCTGAGTGTTGTCCCTTGTTCAACAGGCTAATGAAATGTGCAATACAATCACAGCAAGTTGCCTCAGCTGGGAAGAGGAGGTGAATGTCCAAATTTGATTTTGATGGTAGCCATTATGTAGTATTTACAGGACAGAAACAGGCCACGGTCAGTGTTTATTCTTCACACCAACCTCTTCACACCCTGCTTTATCTCACCCTGTCAACACATCCTCTAGACCTTTCTCCCTCGGGTATTTATCCAGCTTCCCTGTGGTTGACTCTTAATTGCTTGTGAGGACAATTAGGGATGGGCAATTAATGCTGGCCTTGCCAGCAATACCCATGGCCCATGAGAGATCTGTTCAAAAATTTGCTTCCAGGATGTGGGTGTCGCTGGTCAGGCCAGCATTTATTGCCCATCCCTAGTTGCCCTTCAGAAGGTGGTGGTGAACTGCCTTCTTAAACCATTACAGTCAATGTGTTGTAGGGACACCCACTGTGCTGTTAGGGAGGAAGTTCCAGGATTTCCATCCAGCGACAGTGAAGGAACGGCGATATATTTCCAAGTCGGGTGGTGAGTAACTTGGAAGGGAACCTCCAGGTGGTGGGGTTCCCAGGTATCTGCTGCTCTTGTTCTTCCAGATGGCAGTGGTCGTGGGGTTGGAAGGTGCGACCTAAGGAGCCTTAGTGAGTTAATTAAAACTTTCTAAGGGTTGTTGTAGGATTTGGAAGGAATGAATGGAGTGCAGACTCTGTGGGTTTCTTATTTGGCCTCAACCTATTTCATGAGTTAAAACTGCATTGCACATAGGGCAAAATCTACCGCCCGAGTTGCACCTGAAAGGCAGCGTGGTCCTGGAGCGGCGAGTAGATGCCGGGTGATCCCTCTTCCGGGATCTACCGAGGCGTCACAATGTGAGAGTGGAATCACTTTTTAGCAAATCTGCATATTAGAGGCAGACAGCTAGTCTGCATCCCCACGATCTGTCCAAGGCGTCGGTCGGATCTAACTCGTTCGCCTTGGAGACCTTGAGCAAGTGTCATTCAGTACTGGTCTCCACAAACTGGGACCAGGTGGATCGGCACTCGTGGGGGTCTCCCAGGGGATTGGAGGCCCCAAAGTACTTGCCCTCTGGGCAGGGTGGCACCCTGACACTGCCAAGATTGCCTTTTTCCCGTGCTGCGGATTGGGCCTGGGGGTATTTTGTGGGTGGGGGGGGGGGACTTGACGATCCCCTTTTAGTTGAGTTGGGGCTTGGGGGGGGGCGTGTTGGGGGGTCAGGTCAGGGGGGGGGGGGGGTCGAGAGATCGGGACGCCATAAATGGAAATGGCGCATCAATCTCCTTCTGCACTGATGAGTTCCGATGAGCGAAGCTCCTCAGTGCAGCGAACGGGACAAAGTGCATCCACAGCTGAGGCCCCCAACCCACCCGAGTGGCCATTCGATAGCGTGGCGGAAACACCCGGCTAATCGTGCGTATTACAGGACCCTGTTCCCATTCCGGCAGATCGCGCCCAACATCGCTCCAAGATTTCTGGCACAGAAGAGTCCACATTAAGGGGAATCTGGATGAGGGAAAAAGCAATAGAAAGACACAGGGAGGGATTCTCTGTTAGCCAACGCTGAAATTGGGAAATGCGATTTGCGGGAGGATAACGTCCGACGTAAAAATCGCAGCAGATACCGACTTGACGCAAAATGCGATCCTCCGTCACCTTGAAAACGGCGTTTCACTCCGCACGTACTGTAGGCATCATTTGCATATCATTAGCGGGCCTGACCTGGTATTCTCCAGGGCTTCCGCGATTCTCCGCCTCCGATAGGCCGAGTATCCGACTGCGAGGTTCACTCGTGCTTGTAAAAATCGTGAAACCGGCACCATGGCTGACGAGGGAGAGAAAGGGTGTTAGGGAAAGTGTCCAACATCGGCACAGTTTGCTGACAGTTGTGCCGCTGGCCGGGGGGAATGGGGGGTGGGGGGCTTCTGCCAGGACTGGGAGGAGTAGTGGGGGCTGGTCAGGAGTTGGGCTGCGGGGCCGGGGTGGATGGGCACGGAGAACCATTGCCGCAGCCGGAAAGGCAGCCATGCAGCTGCCACCACCCCACTATGAACCTGGTACGACGGGTCGTACAGGTGTCCCCCTAGGGCACCCCCCTGGCTGTCCTCTGGCCCCAGCCGACCCATCAGCTGCATGGGCGTGATCTAGTACAACTGGTACCTGGGATACGTGTGTGTGGGGAGTGTAACGTGTATACGCGGCTACAGCTTGTCAGCCTCCCGAGTGTCAATCGCAGACTCGGCGAATCCGGCACCGTTTCGCATTGGAATCGATTCCACGCAGCACCAGCGGTAGCCTCTCAATGCTCGCGGAATCGGCCCATGTCTGGCGGCAAGTTTTTCAACACTTTGGGCTGGATTCTCCGTTTCTGAGGCTACGTGCGGAGGATCTGTGGCATTTTACATGAAACAAATTGGCGACATCCCCTTACCGATCCTGCGAGCGGTGAGAGGCTCGCAGCCGCCCCGCGTAAAACCCCGGACTTCCACGATATAAACGACCGGAGAATGGCCGGGTCCGTGGCCGCGCATGCGGACGGCGACGAACTGCGGCGCTTCCACCGTGAAACATGGCGCCGGCCATGCGTGGTTCCGACCTGCCAGATAGTGCCCCCCCCTGGCCACCCCCCACCAGTCCTCCCAGCCCCCCCGCTGAAATCCCCCTGGCCAGCGGAGCGGCTCCCCCCCCCCACCCCCCCCGGACTGTGGCGGAGTTGGGCACAGTCCGCAGCCGGCACGCAGGGTGTTGACAAAACCTCAGAGCACAAGTGATCCACGCCGCAGGGAGTCGGCTCAACGGAGGCGGAGCATCGGGGGGGGGGGAGGGCCTTCAGGTGACGTCCTGAGGCTGTCCCGACAGCGCGCGGCGTACTTACCGATGATTCCATTTTGGAAGGGGTGGAGCAGCCGAAAGCAGGCACCGCCACCCCCCCCCCTGATTACGGCGTCAAGAGGGATTCTCTGCCCAATCGGCGAATGCGATTTCGGCGTCGGCAATCGGAGAACCCCGCCCTTAGTCTCTGAAACGGAGTATCCAGCCCACAGTGTCAGGATGAGATGAGACAGGAGGGAGGAGGCTCGTGTGGAGCAGGCTCGAAGGGCCAGTTGGGTTGAATAGTCTTTTCCTGCGACAGTAATTCCACGTTAAAGGCTGTACTGCAAGAACAAAGTGTTCATAGATTTGTGCAACTAATTTTAGGAACTATCGAGTGAGTCAAAAAACCCAGATGAACAAAGCAAGCTTTCTTCAAGCCTTTTACTGCAGTGGCTAGATAGAAATATGTTCAACATTTATTAGATACCATCAGTATATTGGATTTACATTGAACAGAGCACATCTGCTTTTAAACTTTAAGGGTCCCTTTTGTCCTCATAAAAAAAAACTATCCTTCAAAATTGTTTACAATTGCATCCTCATCGCGAGGAGCCAAAGGCATCGCGGTAATATTATGGTTGTCGCCATGGTGATGCAGATTTTATTTGGCCCAAATGAAAGCGTTTTTTATTAAATCAAGATTGGGTTTCACAAAAGGGAGGAAATCTTTTACGAAACATGTGAGCGGGAGACTTCTTTGGTGTTTGTTAAGATAACAGCCAGAGCTTTTACCTCTCCTGAATTCAGTGTGGACGGAGATGGCTTGCAAATGGAAATGTTTTAAATGGCGCAGGCGCCCGGTATTTTCTTTCAGCTTCAACTTGTTGTATCTTCAGAATCGAGAACGGAGGAAAGTGTTTTGCGCCGGGCTAAATCCTGTTACCTTCTTTCAGGCCGTGCTTTCTGTTTCAAAGTTAGTCTGCACTGTGGGGCGGAGAGGGAGTGCGGGAGTGGGTTTTAGAATTCAACTTCATTCCTTCTCTGGCGCACAATGCCATGGGTGGAATGTAATGCCCCTCCCCCAACCGGGAGCGAGCTGGGAGGTGGGAGAGGCTGTTTAATTGGACGGGAACGCAGAGGGTGAGAGCTATTTGCCTTCTCAGCGCCCCCTCCCTCCCCCCACTTTGATGAAGTCAGGGGCAGCGAAGGCCACCGTTGCCAATTGAGGCCCCGTAATGACCAATCAGGGGGTGACTTAAAGACCCCCATCCTGTTGCCACTGGTATTCCACCGGAGGCTGCTGTTGCGCCCCCCCCCCCCCCCCAAGGGCAGGTTGGCGGGTGGAGGGAGCCTCCGTTTGATCCTCAGGCAGGGTCTCACTGGCAGCAAGGGATGATGTCCCCTCCACCCACCCTCCACACCGACCCTCCTCCCCCACCTTGCCGTGGCCTGCCCGACTGGCCCTGACGAAGCACCCCACTCACCAGCCCGTGCTGCTCCTGGTCCAGTACCTCTTGTAGTCCAGCAATGTCAACCAATCCCAGTGACACTTCTGGAGCCAACCAGCTGCCAGTCCTCTGATTGGTCTGCAGTACAGGGAGACAGGCCTTTGCCCCCAAAGGCCCTGAGATCCCCGACGGCAGACCGGTAAGTAACTGATTGGGATTTCATCCCAACCTGGCTGCGAGAAATCACCACGGCGACAGTTGCCACTGGCACTCTGATAGGTGGATGGGGCCTATGGCACGGCCATTATGATTTGAGTGAACCTGCGACACTTTTTGGCAAAGCATGGTTGAAACAGACTTTATTGATGTTCAGTTTGTATGATTTGCTTAACTGACCAGTTTCTGCTTCTTCTGAGCTGTTAATGGTCTTGTCATTAAGTGTTTAATTGTACTCAGGTGGAGGGAATTAACTGGAGATTCAGCTGTGCTCCGATAAATAGCAGCAGACTGAAACTAGCTGCCGGATTTGGAAGTGCATGCTTGTGATGTGGGTCTCTATAAATAAAAGCTTATACAATGCCTAAATATTGGGTCCAGTTTTATCCTTCACTGTCTGGCTATCTAAAATAGGACACGGGCTGCCTGAAGAACTATTCAAAATTATGCTCACTTATATCCCATGTTTCACCTACATCAAAGGTAGATGTTACAGATCAGATCCCAGTCTAATGTTGTTTCCACTCCTGAATGCTTTGAAGACAGTCTATTTATAGAATTGTAGAATTTATAGTGCAGAAGGAGGCCATTCGGCCCATTGAGTCTGCACCGGCCCTTGGAAAAAGCACCCTACTTAAGCCCACATCGCCACCCTATCCCCGTAACCCAGTAACGTGCCCTTTTTGGAGGCTAAGCTCAATTTAGCATGGCCAATCCACCTAACCTGCACGTTTCAAAGAGCTTTAAAAAATAGTCATTCATACCTTTTTTGCAAAAAAAATCCTGTGAAAGGATCAACCAATCAGACCTGTAAAATATTGGTAATAGAAACTGCAAGCACTTGACACCTCTTTACCTTATATAAATAAACATTGAGCAATTCAGAAATAGACCTAAGAAAGAGAGTTGTTAATCAAGCAACGTCTTTCCTTGTGTGCAGATGTTTCAATAGACTAATGGATGCCTGGGTTCTCAGCCAAGAATGCATAATGAGACTGTGTTATATTTAGTTTTATAATGCTCTTGTGAAGCCCCTTGGAATATTTTATTATGTTAAAGGCACTATATAGTATAGGTTCTTCTTGTTATTACAACATATTCTTTTATAAATTTAAAGTGCCCAATTCTTTTTTTCCCCAATTAAGGGGCAATTTTAGCACGGCCAATCCACCTACCCTGCCCATCTTTGGGTTGTGGGGGTGAGACCCATGCAGACACGGGGAGAATGTGCAAACTCCACATGGACAGTGACCCGGGTCTTCAACGCCACGAGGCAGCAGCGCTAACCCACTGCGCCAACGTGCCACCCCTAAAGCTGAAGAGTTATGGGGACGCAAGTGGTCATCCGTTACCAGGTGGACAGTGGCAGAATGATGATATTACTGGACTAGTAATCCAGAGGCTGGGCTAATAATCTGGGAGGTTCAAATCTCACCACGACAGCTGGTGCAATTTAAATTGAATTCGTAAAATCTGGAATAAAAAGCTAGACTGGGTAATGGTGGCCTTTGAAACTACTGGATTATTGTTAAAAACCCACCTTGTTCACTCATGTCCTGACCTGGTGTGGCCGTCATTGATTCCAGGTCCATAGCAAGGTCCCCTGGAACAGCCAAGAAAAAACATTCAGTTATACTAAGCCGCTACAGAAAAGTCGAAAGCACTGTGGCCATACTTACACCGCATGGATTGCAGCGGCTTAAGAAGGTGGCTTTACCATCACATCCCCAAGGGCAATTGGGGATGGGCAACACATAGAACATACAGTGCAGAAGGAGGCCATTCGGCCCATCGAGTCTGCACCGACCCACTTAAGCCCTCACTTCCACCCTAGCCCAATAACCCCTCCTAACCTTTTTGGTCATTAAGGGCAATTTATCATGGCCAATCCACCTAACCTGCACGTCTTTGGACTGTGGGAGGAAACCGGAGCACCCGGAGGAAACCCACGCAGACGCGGGGAGAACGTGTAGATTCCGCACAGACAGCGACCCAACGGGGAATCGAACCTGGGACCCTGGTGCTTTGAAGCCACAGTGCTAACCACTGTGCTACCGTGCTGCCCACATGTTGGCCCACATCCCATGAAAGAATAAAAAAGTAATTCCTTTCCCTTAAAAGTCGACCTGTCAGTCCAGATTCGCACCAGCTCTTAATCATGTAGAAGCTGGTCTTCAGCTACAGATGAGAAAGATGAACCCTGTAAGTGGCGGCCAGCGATAACATACAAAATTCCAATTTTGTTTGGAAAATTCCAATTTTGATTGCTTTGAGAAAGCATCAGCAAGTATCCATGGTAATCTTTCTATGCTGTGAGTTATGCTTAATAGTTGAGCTCTCAAGCATCTACAATCAGACTAGAGTTGTGTGAGGCACGCAATGGCACACTTCAGCTCCTCCCCATTATTGATTCTTATCGATTTGTCTATCCAATCCCTTCTGCAAAACCTGTGTTTGTTGTAAAGATTAATTCCCTGCAATCAAATTCAAAATCTTAAAAGCACAGCCGTGTATCGGTGGGCCAGTGTGCTTCACTCATCCAAGGGCTGTGGGCGAGGGAATGGAAGCTTTACCAGTCACGTGTAGGCTGCCGTTCCTAACAAAGATGTAACGATGACTTTCATACTCAACATTTGTGGGGTCAGGAGAAATTTTCAACAGAGGCAACCTTCAGGTGGGATTGCTGCACTTGCCACCACGAGGGAGGTGAAGTGACGCACAGTTAAAACCGAAACACCTACGGGGCGGTATTCTCTGTCCCGCCGCACCTGTTTTCTGGCAGCCGGCCAATGGGGAGCTGGATTCTCTGATTCTGAGACTAAGCGCTGAGGCCGGCATGGGAACTGTGGTGTTTTACGAATGGAAAAACGGCGCAAAACGGCTACTGATCCTCCGTGTGGTAGAGGGGCAAGCAGGCACGCAGCGTAAAGCCCCTGGCTCTACCTGCGGAGAATTGCCGGGTCCGTTGGCCGGCCTGCCAAATAGTGACCCCCTTTGTCCAGGCTCACCACCGCCCCCCCCGACCACCCCACACCTGTGCCCCCAGCCCCCGCCAAAGTCCCCCGCCCGCGGATCAGCTCCCCCCCCCCCCCCCCGACTGTGGGGGCGCTGGAATTAGCCCACAGCCGCCACGCCGAGTCCCGGAAAAAATACCACATGCGACTGACGTCGTCGGGAACTCGGCCCATCGGGGATGGAGCACCGGGGGGGAGGGCCTCAGGTAACGTGCTGAGGCCGTCTACACGGCGGGCGGCGTACGTGCGCCGTTTTGGAGGGGGCGGAACTTCGCGAGAGTGGTGCCGCCCCGATATCGGCGCCAACGGGGATTCTCCGGCTGACCGCCAAACGCGATGTCGGCGTTGGAGACGGGGGAATCACGCCCGGGGTTTCCCATTGCGGGAACCCCCACACGGTCGGGAAATCCGTGGTTGTGAGTGCGCTGCCGGCGAAACGGAGAATCCCACCGACGGAGAATCCAGCCTAACTTGAGTTAATGGCATTACTAGTATTGCTACTTATTTTAATAATGTCTGTCAGAAGTCACGCTCGGTAAAGCCCCTCCTGGCTAATCCCCCAAATGACACTGTCAGCACTCGCCATTTCATTAAAATGTCAAGAGAAATAGAAAATAAAAATAATGATGTGAATGTTGATAATAAGCCTCTGCGACTGTTTGATTTTTTGAAAGATATCCTGGTGGTGGCACATTCTGGAAGTTAATGTTTATCCTCTTCCGATGGTTCATGCATGCATAAGCAAAGTGATTCAAATTCTGAAGAATCGGGAACTGATGTTTGACGACACCTGCTAAGGACTAAAGCGTTGGCTGTGATGTGTGAGAGTTGGTGTTTTTTATGGCATTATTGAGCGTAGCGTGTGTGCAAACAAAAATTTGAGGAGTAACTGATCATCTCTGGGCCGCTAAGGGAGTCACATCAAGATGGGGATAGGAAGGGAAGGTGGAGTTCAGGTCGAAGATCAGCCATGGTCTTATTGAGTGATGGAGCATGCTCGAGGGACCAGGTGGCTTACTCCTGCTCCTATTTCTTATGTTCTTGCAGGCATAGCAGAGTCTGGTAAGGTCACGCAATGGCAGATGGAATATGATCCGATGGAGATAGGATATCAGAACTTCTCAAAGGAACAGGAAAGTGCAATAGCCGTAAATGCTACAGTCTAGTTTGACTAGCTTTTACTGTTACTCTTTCGTTCTAGAAAAGCCTTGCATATAATCGATCCCTACCTCTGTTGCAGAAGTCAGTGACGGCTAACCTGTCATATAATTTTATCTAATTCTTGCATTTATATCCTGCCTTACACAACCTCAGGGTGTCCCCATCCCCTTTCCAGCCGATTCGGTATTTTAGTTTGGAATTGTAGCCACTATTGCTGGCAACACCGTTTGCACCCAGGAAGCGCTCATGGGTAGTAATATGGCCAAGGCCACATAATGTTTAATTATGGTTGAGGGGTGAATTTCACTTGGGACACAGGGAAGGACCTATTCCCTGTTCTTCATCAAAATGCTGCCGCGGGATCTTTTACATCCACCTTTTTACATTGCACGCAGCCCCAGTTTCATAATAACACGTGGAGTGTCTCCTCAAACACTTCCCCATCAACTGGAATGCTTACGGATTCGCATCAAACGGAATATTTAAAATTCATTGCAATAAATCTCATTAACTGGAGTTATATCGTCGCATTTTTTGTGCAGCGGCATTTTTGAAGCACTTTTCAGTGAAGGGGTGCATCAAATCACCCCTAATAAATATTCAAATTGAGCTTGAATATTGTGATTGGCTACTTAAACTGTAACTGGGCACCTTCGAACTATGGAACCATGGAAAAAGGGCCATTCAGCCCATCATGTATGCACCGGTCACAAAGATACTAGCCGCCCATCCGAATCCCACCACCCAGCACCTGGCCCATACGGTCACGGTACTTTCGGTTCAGATCCAGATTCCTATCTGCCTCAACCACCAACAACCAGGCAGCAAATTCCGGACACCCACCATCCTCTGTGTGAAGTAGCTTTTCCTCAGGTCCTCTCCAATCCTACGACCAATCACCTTTTAATCTCCTGGTGACTGACCACTCTGCTGGGGGAAAGAGGGCATCTTTGTCTACTATCTCTAGGCCCCTCATAATCGACCCTAGCCTATCCCGGCTTTCCTCATTCCTTCAATTTTCAGGCCCTGGCAACACCCTCGCAGATCTCCTCTACACTCTCTCCAGAGCAGTTCCAGTAATGTGGTGACCAAAACTCCACACAAAACTCCAGCTCTGGCTTAACCAGTGTTTCATCCAGTTCCAGCGTCACATCCCTGCTTCTGTATTCAAATACCTTGCCCAATGTTGTGTTCTGTACTCTGGGATAACACAGGATGCAACTCGATGCAGCTTTGACCAAAGGATACTCCAGACTTTGAAGTAAGTTCAATGTGATTTATTGAACCATTAGCACAGTTCTCCATGAGTTCGATTCTTCTGCTAATAGTAACTCAGACTAACTAACCAGTCTGCTCTAAGCCACGTGGTGGGTGTGATGCTTCTGATCTGCCCCTGTCCTACTCTCTAAGTGTCGCCTGTGGAAAGAGCCAGAGCATGTGTGCCCTGTCCTTATATATGGGTTGGGTAATGCCCCCTTGTGGTAGTGTCACCTCTGGGTGTCTTGACTGCCCATTGGTGGTGTCCTATTCTATGTGTTCATTAGCTGCATGTCTGCACGTCATGACGTCTCTGGTGCTCCCTCTAGTGTTTATTAGTCGTAGTGTATTTACAGTGATGCATATCATCACCCAATAAAGGAAATAAAGAATTCCATTTACTTTCTTTATCACCTTCTCCACCTGCCCCGCCATATTTTGGGACCTGTGGACAAGCGCTCTAACGACTCTCACTTCCTCAACTCCTCAATATCTTCCTGTGTATTGTTTTGTTTCCTTTGTCCTCCCCAATCTCATTACCTCACACTTTTCCAGATCGAATTCCATTTGCCATTCCCCCCCCCCCCCCCACTGAACCAAACTATTGATATTATTAAGACCCCGGAAGCTGAGCGGTAAGGTGAATGTTGTTTATTAAGATCACAGGAAGCCTGCCTTTGGCAAAAAACATATTGACAAAGTCCAGGCCCATTGGGACAACCAACATGCCGGTCCCTGTCTGGGCCGGCCTTTATACAGAGTTCTTATGAGCCCCAGTTGGGCGAGCCTCCACCCACTGGCGGGAAGCTGGTATTCCATGAGTCCCATGGGGGGGATCAATCAGGGTGTCCCCCTGGATTTGTGGGGGGTTATTACAACCCCCCCCTCCACCCTGCCAAGTTTGAAAGTTCCCCCTCTGCCACAAACTGAAGAGGTCTTCTGCACCGCTTTGCACGTGGCTGTGCTTCAGCCAGCAACGGGCCAGGGCCGGGTGGTATATAACGGTTTGTAGACTGCGTTTTCCGAGACGGTCTCTGGAGGGCTATTGCCGGGGATTCGATTCTGGACAGGACATCATCTGTGAGTGCCGATGCTTCGGTGTCCATCTCCAGGTTGTCTCCGCCACTGTCTTGACGGTACGGGCCACTGCCCACGGCGGGTGGCACGCCTTGGCGAAGGAGTGGTCCATGAGACGGCGGAGGTACCGACGTCCACGGCCGGGTGTCCTCTGAAGCAGGTTCTCGACTCTTAAGATGGTCATTCAATAAAACCAATGACGCGCGTTGGTTTGAAATCTGCGCTGGGAGGGGCAGCCTACAACTGGCGCTGGGTCCTCCTGAATGGGGCTCCGAGGTGGTCCCCGCTCCCCACTGAATCAAGGCCGACACTCTGATTTTATTTCCATGTTTTGGTTATTTGTTCCTGCTTGCTTTGCTCAGTGACCTATTGGGTGCAAAAATAAGAAATCTGAAGACAGTGCAGCTTGTGTTACAGTGGGAGAAAGACACTGTCTGATATGTAATGGATATGCAGCTCTATCCCTGTGGGGTTGTAGCCTTTACTTTAGACTAATGGAAGGTAATGTGAGAAAAGAGAAACAAACGGGAAAACATTGGGAGAGCAAACCAATATATTCATGTGGGGGAAATTAGTAAAGGCAGTGTGCATTAAAGAAAACATGAACAGAATTGAATAAAATGGTGATAAATGGCCAATAAACACGACAACATGATAGAAATTAAAACAATAACAAACTTTGCTGTGGGACAAAACCCCGACTAAGCAAACTAACAGCTTAATGACACTCGATGAGCAAATTCAACAGCAAATTGGTTCTCTGTCAACATAGAAGTTTATTATTAAAATAGTAATAATAACTGCACTCGTTTCTCTGGCTGTGGAACACTTTTTGACTGTTTTCTGGGCGGGATTCTCCCCTACCCGGCCCGGGGGGGGGGGGGGGGGGCAGTCGTGGCACCGACGAGTGACGTGAACCACTCTGGCGTCGAGCCGCACGGAAGGTGCGGAATCCTCCGCATCTTCAGGGGCTAGGCCGGCGCTGGCGGGTTGGCGCCGCACCAACCGGCAGGGAAGGGGTTTGGCGCCGCGCCAAGCGGCGGGAAGGGCCTCTGCCAGCCGGCGCGAGTTGCCGCATGCGTGGGAGCGCCAGCGTGTGCTAGCGTCATCCCAGCGCATGTGCAGGGGGGGGGTCGTCTCCGCACTGGCCATGGCGGTGGTCCACAGCAGTTGGTGCAGAGGGAAAGAGTGCCCCCACGGCACAGGCCCGCCCGCGGATCGGTGGGCCCCGATTGCAGGCCAGGCAACCGTGGGGGCACCCCCCCGGGGCCAGATCCCCCCGCGCCCCCCCCGAAGCCGCCCGCAGAGCCAGGTCCCGCCGGCAGGCACCAGGTCTAATTTACGCCAGCAGGACCGGCCTAAAACGGGCGGCCACTCGGCCCATTGTGGACCGGGGGGGCCGCCGACCGGCGCGCCGCGATTCCCGTCCCCGTCAAAACCCCGGCACCGGAGAATTCGGCAGCCGGCGGGGGCGGGATTCAAGCCACCCCCCGGCGATTCTCCGGCCCGGCGGGGGGGTCGGAGAATTACCCCTGAAGGTAGGTTGGGCTTGGGTTTGCTCCCAGATCAGCAGCTGACCCCTCCCCACACCCCCCAGCAGCTATGTGTCGTCAGCTGATAACGTCAGAGGCCCCCCCCCCAGAAGACGTAGTGCTATGGACAAGGATGCGAAAAGCACAGGTTTATGCTGTGCCGTTTACAATATTCCACCAGCCACCAAATCCCCTTCTTCATCGTTTCATTTAGTGTTTTTTTTTAAGCAATAATAATTTGCTTTGGCATGGACTAAGCTCTGCTGAATTTCCAGGGTCTGTTGCAGAGCAAAATAATTTTGTAAACTCCTCGTAATTCCACGGACGAGGTGGTGCGGGTGCATAGTGGTTAGCACTGCTGCCTCACAGCGCCAGGGATCCGGGTTTGATTCTGGCCTCGGATGACTGTCTGTGCGGAGTCCCCGTGTCTGCGCGGGTTTCCTCCGGGTGCACCGGTTTCCTCCCACTGTCCAAAGATGTGCAGGTTAGCTGGGTTGGCCCCTTAGTGTCCAGAGGTTAGTGGGGTTACGGGGATAGGGCAGGTAATTGAGCCTAAGTAGGGTGCTCTTTCAGAGGGTCGGTGAATACTCGATGGGCCGAATGGCCTCCTTCTGCGCGGTAGGAATTCTATGCCCAGTGTCCTGCTTGCTCCAATATACCCAGCCCCAGATGCATCATTGCACTTCTCCTCCGACGTCAGGCATTTGCGCATCAACTGAAACGCTTTTGAATTCTGATCGAAAGATTTTGGACATGTGTATCGTGGCACTTTTGTGCAAATCTACTTTTGAAGTCGTTTTCAGTGAAGGGGTGCACCAAAATACCCTTAAATATTCAAATTGAGCTTGAATAATATGACTGGCTGTTTAAACAGTTACTGGCAACTGTTTAGTGTAAATTGAGTCTCCCCACGTGCTTACCAAAGCCAAAGAGACATGGCTTTTCTTAAAAATGTGTGTTATTTTGTCAGTGATGTCACAGGAGTGAAAGACAGACTAAAAGCAAATCATTCCTGGTAAAATCTCTTGACAAACTTGTTGAAATTTTCCTCTGTTGACACAAACAAGGGGCAAAAGACTCCATTGGGGAAACGAATTGCACCGGATTTGCTCTCGAAATGAGGAAGCGATTCTCAATCCTTAACCGTGCAAATGTTTGCATGGCGAGGATTGTGAGGGATTCTCTCGGAATCCCACTAACGGGCCCCCGTTTTGAGCAAGGCGGCCCTACAGCGAGATCCCATGGCTGGCTACCCCTCACCCCTGCATTGCAATTCAGCTCCCCACCCAGAAAAAGAGATCCCCACCCCCAGAGACTCCTTAAATAAAGGGACCCCCCCCCCCGAGACCTAAAAAGAAAGACCCCCTCTGTAAAGGGGCCCCCAGAGACCCCCTAAATAAAGGGACCCCCCACAAAGACCCCCTAAATAAAGGAACCACCCAGAGACCCCTACATAGAGACCCCCCACAGATACACCCTTAATAAAGAGATCCCCCCAGAGTCCCCCACAGACCCCTCAAACTCCTGTCAGGTTACCCTCCAAAGGCTAGAGAGCAGTCCAGACAGTGAAAAAAATACTGCTTTAACACTCACTTGAGCAATACACCTGCTGGCTCAGATAGAGGAAGCAGCACCTGGCAATCCCTGGAAAGAGAGAACCAGTCAGCTGTGTTTAAACCCCGTTAGATCTTTGAGCTGCAAATCGTTCATTCATTTCTCTTTGATACTGATTATTAGCTTCCTGATTGACAGCGTCCACACACCCCAGCAGACAGCAAAGCTGCATTCATCTCCCTTCACAGTTGAGTAACCGCAATATTTATAAACATCAACCTTTGATTGACAGCTCCTGGACCACTTCAAATGCAATTAAATGCTGCTAATTTCCAGCTGACCAAGCGTGGGGGGCTTCCTGACAGGGGTCTCTCTTCTGGTGGGCTTGCTGACAGGGGCTTCTTTTCTGATGGATCTGTGGGGGTGGTCTCCTTATTTAGCAGGGATCCCGGGGGGGGGGGGGGGGCACTTTATTTAGGGGAGAGTCTGGTCAGGGTGAATAGGTCTTGCATTGTGGGGCAGGGGGGGCGGGGTTAAGGGTGACCCCTGGATGGAATTTGATGACAACCTCCTTAAAGAGTTACCCCTTTGCTCACTGCGAGGTCCACTGTGTCAAGGCCATGCTCATCAGGACCTGTAGTGATTTTTGCCCAGAGGACTGGCGAATCAAGCGGGCCCAGAGAATACGGTGCCCAGCCTGCTAAGTGGATGCAAATTTGTCTTTTTTTGCAGAAAATATTTTATTAAGGCATTTCTAATTTTTTTTTAATAAATATTTTATTGAAAACTTTTGGTCAACCAACACTGTACATTGTGCATCCTTTACACAATATTATAACAACACAAATAACAATGACCTATTTTATAAACAAAAAATGAATAAATAATAAATAACAAAAATGAAAACTAGCCCTAATTGGCAACTGCTTTATCACAAGTAACACTCTCCAAAAATATAATTTAACAGTCCAATATATAATTATCTGTCGCAACGACATATACATATTATATAGTATATATTAACAACCCTGAGAGTCCTTCTGGTTCCTCCTCCCCCCCCCCCCCCCAACCCCCCCACCCCCCCAATCCTGGGCTGCTGCTGCTGCCTTCTTTTTTCCATTCCATCTATCTTTCTGCGAGGTATTCGACGAACGGTTGCCACTGCCTGGTGAACCCTTGAGCCGACACCCTTAGAACGAACTTAATCCGCTCTAGCTTTATAAACCCTGCCATGTCATTTATCCAGGTCTCCACCCCCGGGGGCTTGGCTTCTTTCCACATTAACAATATCCTGCGCCGGGCTACTAGGGACGCAAAGGCCAAAACATCGGCCTCTCTCGCCTCCTGCTCTCCCGCTCTTGTGCAACCCCAAATATAGCCAACCCCCAGCTTGGTTCGACCCGGACACCCACTACTTTTGAAAGCACCTTTGTCACCCCCATCCAAAACCCCTGTAGTGCCGGGCATGACCAAAACATATGGGTATGATTCGCTGGGCTTCTCGAGCACCTCGCACACCTATCCTCCACCCCAAAAAATTTACTGAGCCGTGCTCCAGTCATATGCGCCCTGTGTAATACCTTAAACTGAATCAGGCTTAGCCTGGCACACGAGGACGACGAGTTTCCCCTGCTTAGGGCATCTGCCCACAGCCCCTCCTCGATCGCCTCCCCCAGCTCTTCTTCCCATTTCCCTTTTAGTTCATCTACCATAGTCTCCCCTTCGTCCCTCATTTCCCTATATATATCTGACACCTTACCATCCCCCACCCATGTCTTTGAGATCACTCTGTCCTGCACCTCTTGTGTCGGGAGCTGTGGGAATTCCCTCACCTGTTGCCTCGCAAAAGCCCTCAGTTGCATATACCTGAATGCATTTCCTTGGGGCAACCCATATTTCTCGGCCAGCGCTCCCAGACTCGCGAACTTCCCATCCACAAACAGATCTTTCAGTTGCGTTATTCCTGCTCTTTGCCACATTCCATATCCCCCATCCATTCCCCCCGGGGCAAACCTATGGTTGTTTCTTATCGGGGACCCCCCCAAGGCTCCAGTCTTTCCCCTATGCCGTCTCCACTGTCCCCAAATCTTCAGTGTAGCCACCACCACCGGGCTTGTGGTGTAGTTCCTCGGTGAGAACGGCAATGGGGCTGTCACCATAGCCTGTAGGCTAGTCCCCCTACAGGACGCCCTCTCTAATCTCTTCCACGCCGCTCCCTCCTCCTCTCCCATCCACTTACTTACCATTGAAATATTAGCAGCCCAATAATACTCACTTAGGCTCGGTAGTGCCAGCGCCCCCCTATCCCTGCTACGCTGTAAGAATCCCTTCCTCACTCTCGGGGTCTTCCCGGCCCACACAAAACCCATGATGCTCTTTTCAATCCTTTTAAAAAAAGCCTTCGTGATCACCACCGGGAGGCACTGAAACACAAAGAGGAATCACGGGAGGACCACCATCTTAACCGCCTGCACCCTCCCTGCCAGTGACAGGGATACCATATCCCATCTCTTGAAATCCTCCTCCATTTGTTCCACCAACCGCGTTAAATTTAACCTATACAATGTGCCCCAATTCTTGGCTATCTGGATCCCCAGGTAACGAAAGTCCCTTGTTACCTTCCTCAACGGTAGGTCCTCTATTTCTCTACTCTGCTCCCCTGGATGCACCACAAACAACTCACTTTTCCCCATGTTCAATTTATACCCTGAAAAATCCCCAAACTCCCCAAGTATCCGCATTATTTCTGGCATCCCCTCCGCCGGGTCTGCCACGTATAGTAGCAAATCGTCCGCATACAAAGATACCCGGTGTTCTTCTCCTCCTCTAAGTACTCCCCTCCACTTCTTGGAACCCCTCAACGCTATCGCCAGGGGCTCAATCGCCAGTGCAAACAATAATGGGGACAGAGGGCATCCCTGCCTTGTCCCTCTATGGAGCCGAAAATATGCAGATCCCCGTCCATTCGTGACCACGCTCGCCATCGGGGCCCTATACAACAGCTGCACCCATCTAACATACCCCTCTCCAAAACCAAATCTCCTCAACACCTCCCACAGATAATCCCACTCCACTCTATCAAATGCTTTCTCGGCATCCATCGCCACTACTATCTCCGTTTCCCCCTCTGGTGGGGCCATCATCATTACCCCTAACAGCCTCCGTATATTCGTGTTCAGCTGTCTCCCCTTCACAAACCCAGTTTGGTCCTCGTGGACCACCCCCGGGACACATTCCTCTATTTTCATTGCCATTACCTTGGCCAGGATCTTGGCATCTACATTTAGGAGGGAAATAGGTCTATAGGACCCGCATTGTAGCGGGTCCTTTTCCTTCTTTAAGAGAAGCGATATCGTTGCTTCAGACATAGTCGGGGGCAGTTGTCCCCTTTCCTTTGCCTCATTAAAGGTCCTCGTCAATACTGGGGCGAGCAAGTCCACATATTTTCTATAGAATTCGACTGGGAATCCATCCGGTCCCGGGGCCTTTCCCGCCTGCATGCTCCTAATTCCTTTCACCACTTCTTCTACCTCGATCTGTGCTCCCAGTCCCACCCTTTCCTGCTCTTCCACCTTGGGAAATTCCAGCCGATCCAAGAAGCCCATCATTCTCTCCCTCCCATCCGGGGGTTGAGCTTCATATAATTTTTTATAAAATGTCTTGAACACTCCATTCACTCTCTCCACTCCCCGCTCCATCTCTCCTTCCTCATCCCTCACTCCCCCTATTTCCCTCGCTGCTCCCCTTTTCCTCAATTGGTGTGCCAGCAACCTGCTCGCCTTCTCCCCATATTCGTACTGTACACCCTGTGCCTTCCTCCATTGTGCCTCTGCAGTGCCCGTAGTCAGCAAGTCAAATTCTACATGTAGCCTTTGCCTTTCCCTGTACAGTCCCTCCTCCGGTGCTTCCGCATATTGTCTGTCCACCCTCAAAAGTTATTGCAGCAACCGCTCCCGTTCCTTACTCTCCTGCTTCCCTTTATGTGCCCTTATTGATATCAGCTCCCCTCTAACCACCGCCTTCAGCGCCTCCCAGACCACTCCCACCTGGACCTCCCCATTATCATGGAGTTCCAAGTACTTTTCAATGCACCCCCTCACCCTTAGACACACCCCCTCATCTGCCATTAGTCCCATGTCCATTCTCCAGGGTGGGCGCCCTCCTATTTCCTCCCCTATCTCCAAGTCTACCCAGTGTGGAGCGTGATCCGAAATGGCTATAGCCGTATACTCCGTTCCCCTCACCTTCGGGATCAACGCCCTTCCCAGCACAAAAAAGTCTATTCGCGAGTAGACTTTATGGACATAGGAGAAAAACGAGAACTCCTTATTCCTAGGTCTGCTAAATCTCCACGGGTCTACACCTCCCATCTGCTCCATAAAATCTTTAAGTACCTTGGCTGCTGCCGGCCTCCTTCCAGTCCTGGACTTCGACCTATCCAGCCCTGGTTCCAACACCGTATTAAAATCTCCCCCCATTATCAGCTTTCCCATCTCTAGGTCCGGAATGTGTCCTAGCATCCGCCTCATAAAATTGGCATCATCCCAGTTCGGGGCATATACGTTTACCAAAATCACCGTCTCCCCCTGTAGTTTGCCACTCACCATCACGTATCTGCCCCCGTTACCCGCCACTATAGTCTTTGCCTCGAACATTACCCGCTTCCCCACTAATATAGCCACCCCCCTGTTTTTCGCATCTAGCCCCGAATGGAACACCTGCCCCACCCATCCTTTGCGGAGCCTAACCTGGTCTATCAGTTTCAGGTGAGTTTCCTGTAACATAACCACATCTGCCTTAAGTTTCTTAAGGTGCGACACCCCCTCCTTCCTGCTTCTCTATTCCCGCCATGATTATCATAGCGCGGGAACCAAGCCCGCGCTTCTCCCTTGGCCCCGCCCCCAATGGCCAACGCCCCATCTCCTCCACCTCCCCTCCTCCCCCCATCACCACCTGTGGAAGAGAGAAAAGTTACCACATCACAGGATTAGTACATAAAACTCCTCTTTCCCCCCTTTTTAACCCCCCTCTTCGCCCCCCACATTCGCCCCACCACTTTGTTCAAATGTTCTTTTTAATAACCCGCTCATTCCAGTTTTTCTTCCACAATAAAAGTCCACGCTTCATCCGCCGTCTCAAAGTAGTGGTGCCTCCCTCGATATGTGACCCACAGTCTTGCCGGTTGCAGCATTCCAAATTTTATCTTTTTATGAAGCACCGCCTTGGCCCGATTAAAGCTCGCCCTCCTTCTCGCCACCTCCGCACTCCAGTCTTGATAAATGCGGATCACCGCGTTCTCCCATTTACTGCTCCGAGTTTTCTTTGCCCATCTAAGGACCATTTCTCTATCCTTAAAACGGAGGAATCTCACCACTATGGCTCTGGGAATTTCTCCTGCTCTCGGTCCTCGCGCCATCACTCGGTATGCTCCCTCCACCTCCAACGGACCCGCCGGGGCCTCCGCTCCCATTAACGAGTGCAGCATCGTGCTCACATATGCCCCGACGTCCGCTCCCTCCGCACCTTCAGGAAGACCAAGAATCCTCAGGTTGTTCCTCCTTGCGTTGTTCTCCAGTGCCTCCAACCTTTCCACACATCGTTTCTGATGTGCCTCATGCGTCTCCGTCTTCACCACCAGGCCCTGTATGTCGTCCTCATTCTCGGCTGCCTTTGCCTTCACGACCCGAAGCTCCCGCTCCTGGGTCTTTTGTTCCTCCTTTAGCCCTTCGATCGCCTTTAGTATCGGGGCCAACAGCTCTTTCTTCATTTCCTTTTTGAGCTCTTCCACACAGCATTTCAAGAACTCTTGTTGTTCAGGGCCCCATGTTAAACTGCCACCTTCCGACGGCATCTTGGTTTTTGCTTGCCTTCCTTGCCGCTGTTCTAAAGGATCCACTGCAATCCGGGCACTTTCTCCTCCTTTTTTCATCCGTATCCAGGGGGGATTCCCTTCTGGTTTACCGCACAGTGTTTTTAGCCGTTAAAATTGCCGTTGGGGCTCCTATCGAGAGCCCAAAAGTCCGTTTCACCGGGAGCTGCCGAAACGTGCGACTCAGCTGGTCATCGCCGCACCCGGAAGTCAAGGCATTTCTAATTTTAACAATTTTAAACATCAGGGACGAAATTCTCCGTTATCGGCGCAAAGTCCGCCGATCGGCGCAAAAAACGGCTCAAATCTGACTTGCGTCACGCCAGAAAAATGGTTCAAAAGTCTCTGGCCCGAAATGGGCTAGCAGCGACGTGACGGGATCCGCGCTTGTGCACGTGGTTCACGCCGTGCAGCATCATACACACCGCACGGCGTGACGGCTCATAAGGCCACGCTGCTCCCCCCCACCCGACCGGAACACCCGACCGGAACACCCGACCGAAACACCCGACCGGAACACCCGACTGGATGGCTGGCCGCCGCTCAGCCCCGAGGTTCCAGTCACGGGATGTTGAGGGGCTCCTGGACGCAGTGGAGCAGAGGAAGGACGCCCTGTATCCCGGGCACGGCCGCAGAGTTGCCACACGCCACAGCCGGCGTCTGTGGAGGGAGGTGGCAGAGGCCGTCACCGCTGCGGCCCTGACACCACGGACAGGCACCCAGTGCCACAAGAAGGTGAATGACCTCGTCAGAGCAGGCAGGGTGAGCCTCCCCCCCATGCCCGATATCCATATCCCCCTCCCCCATATCCCCCTCCCCATATCCCCCTCCCCCATATCCCCCTCCCCCATATCCCCCCTTCCCCATATCCCCCCTCACCCATATCCCACCTCCCCCATATCCCCCTTCCCCCATATCCCCCCTCCCCATATCCCCCTCCCCCATATCCCCCTCCCGATATCCCCCCTCCCCATATCCCCCCTCCCCCATAATCCCCCTCCCCATACCCCCCTCCCCCATATCCCCCCTCCCCATATCCCCCTCCTCCATATCCCCCCTCCCCCATATCCCCCCTCCCCATATCTTCCCCATCCCCCATATCCCACCTCCCCCATATCCCCCCTCCCCCATATCCCCCCTCCCCCATATCCCCCCTCCCCCATATCCCCCCTCCCCCATATCCCGCCTCCCCCATATCCCTCCTCCCCATATCCCCCCTCCCCCATATCCCACCCTCCCCCATATCCCCCCCTCCCCCATATCCCCAAGTGAATCCAGCCCTAACCTTAACCTCTGCAATGCACGCGCAACCGATGGCGTGCATTCATATACCTGCCTAACACTGTTGCCTTTTACCCCTGCCACCACCCCCACCCACCCCCCCCCACCCCCCCCCCGCCACAGGAGAAGCGCGCACACAACAATAGGGAGCATGTGAGGACTGGAGGAGGCCCCGCTGATGAGAGGCCACTGACCGAACACGAGGAAAGGGCCCTGGAACTGGCTGGCGGACCTGAGGACCGGGAGGTTGCTGATGCAGAGGTCGGGGGCATACTCGCAAGTGAGCCACCGACAGCCCGTCCCCATATCCCCCCTCCCCTATATCCCACTCCCCCGTATCACCTGATCACTGCCTGATGTCTAACCATGCATGCTTCATTGTGTATCGCAGGAGCAAACGTCGAGGCACCCATCCCCGCAGGTGCAGACCGCCCGCAGGATGCCCCTCGGAGGCCACGGGAGACGGAGAGACCCGGACCCTCCGGCATGCGACGCCCGCAGGATGCCCCTTGCACACCACGGGAGACGGAGAGGCCCGGACCCTCCGGCATGCGACGCCCGCAGGATGCCCCTCGCACACCACGGGAGACGGAGAGACCCGGACCCTCCGGCATGCGACGCCCGCAGGATGCCCCTCGCACACCACGGGAGACGGAGAGACCCGGACCCTCCGGCATGCGATGCCCGCAGGATGCCCCTCGCACACCACGGGAGACGGAGAGACCCGGACCCTCCGGCATGCGACGCCCGCAGGATGCCCCTCGCACACCATGGGAGACGGAGAGACCTGGAGCAACAGGGAGGCGACACCCCCGTCACGTGCGGGAGCGACGACGCAGGCGGGTGCCACCCAGCGACGAGGGGGGCAGCCACAGGCCCCCGTCACATCCAAGCCAGGACACCACTACCCAGGACACCACTATCCAGGACACCACTACCCGGGACACCCCTACCCGGGACAGCACTACACAGGAAGACGAAATACCGGACAGTGACTCAGAGTGGATGGGTGGAGACGGACCCCCACCCCAAAGTGCCATGGACTCAGAGTGGGACGAAGAGCACGACACAACGCCACTGCTGTCACCAACACCCTCCACCATCGCAGAAACACTCACCACGGTTGGGCACGTTAGTGATGAGGCGTCTGCTACACTCTCTGGTGCGCACAACACAGCCGTCCCGGTACAGCAGGTGGAGGTAGGAGCAGCAGAGGTGCCGGGCGGTCGGAGGGCAGCCCAGCCCAAGCGAACATCTGCCGCCCAGATGGATCCTGGGTTCCTGGAGTTACCACACCCACACATAGATCCGATGCAACCACCGACCCGGAGACGAGCGAATAGGGTGACGGCCGGCTTGCGGCGGCTGCAGTCACAGGTGGAGGAGTCCACCCGCGTCCAGGAGCTGGAAGTGGTGCCGGTCATGCGTGCCACCCAGGCCGACACCGCACGGGTGGCGTCAGCGGTGGAGGCAATGGGTGCGACGGTGTCAGACATGGGGAACGGTTTGCGAGGCCTGGGGCTTTCCGTGCAGGCGGCGTCTGTGGCCCAGGACATGGCTGCCCTCTCACAGGAGGCCATGAGCCAGTGCCAGCGCCAGATGGCAGAGGCGCTCAACGCCATAGCCCAGTCTCAGCAGGCCATGGCCCAGTCTCTGCAGGCCATGGCCCAGTCTCTGCAGGCCATCGCTGAGGGCATCGGCGCCAGTGGCCATGTGCGAGCCGGCGTCGCACTGTCACAGGCAGGGTTTGCCAACCCCCTGGGCTCCATGGCTGCAAACCTGCAGACCCCTGTCGATACCAGCACGGGCCTCCAGGACTGGCAGCGCCAGATGCCGGGGGGGCGTCGGATGGCCAGTCCGTTCGCATCCCCCACCCATGTAGAGGCCTGGGGGCCATCGGGCACCCCGAGGGAGGAGGAGGTGGTGTGGTCCGTCCCGGGTCCCTCTGTAGGGGAGGTCCGGGAACACCGCGACACCTCGGACTCCCCCCCTTCCGTCCCAGGTGCATCGGGTGGGCAATGGGCAGGACAGGCTGGCAGCTCGCCATCCCAGTCGCCCGGGCCGCAGCCTGGCCCATCTAGGCCAGGACACCGCAGGAAACGGCCGCCAAAGGGATCCAGTGTCGGAGGGCAGGAATCACAGGAGTCCACCTCCAGTTCTGCTGTACCGTCTGGGGAACCACGTAGACGTAGTCAAAGGGTCCGTAAGGCCAAACAATTAGACACTGAGTAAGTTGGCACGGGTGCAGGGCACAGATGAGTTTTAGGGGCTAGGGCACGTGCATGAACTCGTTTGGTTATTAAAGTCAATGTTACACCTACAGAAGCTGCCTTTGTGCTCTGTCCAAAGCGTGCGGGGGTGTCATGTACGTTGAGCGCAAGTGTGTGTGTGAGGGGTGGTCTTACCTCAGCCCCAGGTGAGTCTGCCCCCTTCCCCCTGGGCCGCCATCAACATCCCCCCGGGCAGAGGACGGGACCGTGCGCTGCAGTGTCACAGCCGCATGCAGGGATGGTCCGGGTGGATGGTGGTACTGTGGCCATGGGTCAGACATAGTCCAACGATGTGGAGCCAGGAGCTCACCGCAGGGCGGGTTGTCATCATCCTCCATGGCCTGCAATAGACACGCGTCCACCCGCAACTGTGTGAGCCCGGCCGTTGTGCCGCAGGTGGATCGGCAATGGGGTGGGGTGGGGTGCATGCGGGTGGGGTGGGTGGGGTTGGGGAGGGGGGTGAGGGTGCTGGGTGGGTGGATGGGTGGCGGGTGTGGGTGGTCGGCTGTTACCATGGTGTGCGGTCTGTGGCCATACTACCCGATTCCCACACCCATCTAGTCAGTGAAGCGGGCGGCTATCAGTCTGTCCCGTGCCCGCTGGGCCAGCCGGTAACGGTGGACAGCCACCCGTCTGTGTCTACCCCGTCTGCCCTGACCATTGCCCCCATTCCCCTCATCTGGGGAGGACTGCGCCTCTTCCTGCTGCTCCTCCACTCCGCCCTCCTCTGCCTGCGGCACATCGCCCCTCTGCTGGGCTATGTTGTGCAGGACGCAGCACACCACAATGATGCGGCCGACCCTATCTGACCAGAGAGGTCCAGGCACCTGAAACGCATCTTCAGCACGCCAAAGCACCTCTCGATCACCCCCCTTGTCGCTACATGGGCATCATTGTAGCGGTTCTCCGCCTCATTGCGTGGCCTCCGTACAGGCGTCATCAGCCACGATCGTAATGGGTAGCCCCTGTCGCCCAGCAACCAGCCCCTCAGCCGGGGATGGCGTCCCTCGTACATGCCGGGGATGGAAGACCGCGACAACACGTATGAGTCGTGTACACTGCCTGGGTAACGGGCGCAGACTTGCAGGATCATCATGCGGTGGTCGCAGACCACGTGTATGTTCATCGAATAGGTCCCCTTCCTATTAGTGAACACGGCCCTGTTATCTGCAGGTGGCCACACGGCGACGTGCATCCCATCGATCGCGCCCTGGACCATGGGGAACCCGGCCACGGCAGAGAAGCCCACGGCCCGGGCATCTTGGCTGGCCCGGTCCACAGGGAAGCGGATGTAGCGGATATGGCATATAGGGCATCTGTCACTGCCCAGATGCACCGATGCACCGATGTCTGCGATATGCCGGACAGGTCCCCACTCGGTGCCTGGAATGACCCCGTTGCATAAAAGTTCAGGGCAACCGTAACCTTGACGGACACGGGGAGAGGGTGTCCCCCGCCAGTGCCACGCGGTGACAGGAGTGCCAGCAGGTGGCAGATGTGTGCCACGGTTTCCCGCCTCATCCGGAGTCTCCTCCTGCATTCCCGGTCCGTGAGGTCCTGGTATGACTGCCGGGGCCGGTACACACGGGGCGCCCTCGGGTGCCTCCATTGCCGTGGGGCCGCGACGTCCTCCTCCCCTCCTCGTCCTGTCGGTCAGGTGTCCCTACAGCCTGGGCGGCTGCCGCCTGCCCCTCTCTGGCACGCTCCTCCTCCCCCTCCTCATCCAGGGCAACATGGACATTAGCAGCTGCCGCCATGGCGGCCAACATCGCTGGATGATCGGAAAACATGACGGCCTGGTTTGGCGGGGGGGGGAAACGACGACATGTCATCATTGCCCCTGTCCCCTCCTTCTCCCCAGCCAGGTGGCATGGACCGCATGGGTCCAACTGTTGGAGGCTGGCACCTGGCCAGGTGGACCAACTCACTTGCCCCCCCCATCCCCCTCCCCGGCACGGACCCCCCATCCCCCTCCCCGGCACGGGCCCCCTTCCCAACCTCCTCCCCAGCACGGACCCCCCCATCCTCCTCCCCGGCACGGACCCCCCCCATTCCCCTCCCCGGCACGGACCCCCCCATCCTCCTCCCCGGCACGGACCCCCCCCCCATCCCCCTCCCCGGCACGGACCCCAACATCCTCCCTGGCACGGACCCCCCCATCCCTCTCCCCCGCACGGACCCCAACCTCCTCCCTGGCACGGACCCCCCCCATCCCCCTCCCCGGCACGGACCCCCCCCCCATCCTCCTCCCCGGCACGGACCCCCCCATCTTCCTCCCCGGCACGGACCCCAACCTCCTCCCCGGCACGGAACCCCCCCCCCCCCATCCCCCTCCCCGGCACGGACCCCAACCTCCTCCCCGGCACGGACCCCCCCCCCATCCTCCTCCCCGGCACGGACCCCAACCTCCTCCCCGGCACGGACCCCAACCTCCTCCCCGGCACGGACCCCCCCCCCCCATCCTCCTCCCCGGCACGGACCCCAACCTCCTCCCCGGCACGGACCCACCCCCCCATCCCTCTCCCCGGCACGGACCCCAACCTCCTCCCCGACACGGACCCCCCCATCCTCCTCCCCGGCACGGACCCCCCATCCCCCTCCCCGGCACGGACCCCCCCCCCCACCCCCCCTGCTGACAGCCTAATTTTTCTCGAAGAAGTCGATGAACGGCTGCCGCCTCCGGGCAAACCCCGGCAGCGATCCCCTCAGGGCAAATTTAATTTTCTCGAGCCTGAGAAACCCCGCCATGTCGCTAACCCACACCCCCGACTACGGGGGCTCAGCGCCCCTCCATCCCAGTAAGATCCGTCTCCGAGCCACCAGGGAGGCAAAGGCCAGGACATCGGCCTCTCTCACCCCCTGGGCTCCCAGGTCTTCCGACACACCAAAGATCGGCACCTCTGGACTCGGCCCCCACCCCCCTCACCTTTAAAACCTCTGACATGATGCCAGCAAACCCCTGCCAGAAATCCCTCAGCCTCGGACATGCCCGAAGCATATGGACCTGGTGATGTGTCTTAATCAGTCTTAAAGAGCCCTTTGCATCCCCCCGCTGGTGCGGGGAATGAGCTATGACCCGGCGGTGGGGCGGGAGCATCGGAGACGGATTGCCGTCCGGCGCTGATCCCGTTTTCTTCACTACCGCTGGATTGTCTGGCTCACCAGGAACTCCGCTACCGGGGGCACGAGGTGGAGAATTCCCCCCAAGAAGCTCCAATCGGTGATTGTAAGGTTCTATCTAGATCTTTTCTAACAGGCACTTTTGTCCAACCCAAGTTTTGAATGGCAGCTAAATTTAAAGTTTAAAAGTAGTGCGTAAAGACTAAAAGTGGGACAGGTCTAACTTGCGTCAAATACCTTATAAAATGTGCACTCCTGGGTGTGAATTTTGAAGAAGAAAGTGGGTTAACTTACGGTTTTCCCCTCTTTATGATCCTCCCAACGTTTTAGTTAAGATCCTGTTTAACGGCAAAGGTTGATCTGATATATTCCCAGTATATCCTTGAGAACATGTCCAATCCTTTGAGAACAAATTTAGCAAATTCCTCCCCCAACAATCTCCTTTGCCATCCAGCCAAGTGGCACATGACGATGAACAATTTCTACGCACAACATTTGTGGGGATGGGGCAAGGTGTGAAGGGAACTTTCCTGAAATAATTTTAAAATAGGGCATGAATAACAACTGCGATTTCCGTTAGCTCATTCTGATCAAATAGGAAATTGGGGCGTATCTAACAATTTCAATGTGTAAAGGCCATGCCACCATTCCTTCCAACACACTGTGGGCAGTCATCATATGTGGATATTTCTCGCAACGCCAGCATTTATTGTCCCTCCTGAATTGCCCTTGCCAAGGTGGTGGTTCTTCGATGACAGGAGATCTCGTGGTGCAATGGGTACCTGTGGGCCAGAGACTCCGGGTTCAAGTCTCACGCTCGGATTTTTGGGCCACAGAAGGAATGTTCCTAATGCGGTTCAATGGGCTGAGACTCAGTCAGGGAATCCTTCCACTGAAAGGGAAGAAAGCCTGAGTGCGTGTGAAGATGCTCGTAAAAGAAAGCCCTTCTTTTATCACTTCAGTCCGGGTGGTGATGATACATGCAAAGTGTTGTCAGGTCATGACAGGTTTTCAGAACAATTCGATCCAACTGAGAGGCTTGAGGGTAGTTAACCATTTGCCACATTGCTGTGGCTCAGGAGTCATGTGTAGGCCAGACCGGCTAAAGATGGCACATTTCCTTCCCTCAAAGGCAGATGGGTCTCCACAACAATTTAGTCATTTTATGGCTTCCATTATTTTAACTTTTTAACCCCAGGTTTATCTAATTTACTGAATTTAAATTCACCCAGCTGCCATGGTGAGGTTTGAACCCCTGTTTCCAATCGTAATCATAATAATAGTTATCTTTATTATTGTCACAAGTAGGCTTACATTAACACTGCAATGAAGTTACTGTGAAAAAGCCCTAGTCGCCACACTTCTGCGCCTGTTCAGGTACACAGAGGGAAAATTCAGAATGTCCAATTCATCTAACAAGCACGTCTTTTGGGACTTGTGGGAGGAAATCGGAGCACCCGGAGGAAACCCCCGCAGTCACCCCGGGGAGAAGGTGCAGACTCCGCACAGACACTGACCCAAGCCGGGAATCGAACCCGGGACCCTGGCGCTGTGAAGCAACAATGCTAACCACTGTGCTACCGGTGCCGCCCATCATCAGCCTCGGTCTCTAGATCGCCACTTCAGTAACCTAACCACTATGCTACAGGATCCCAACTTGATCCTCACTCCCTGAAGGCGATCGAGCAACAGAATCAGAGAATTGTGTTATCATCTGGCAGGTGGTGAGTGTCATACGTCCCAAATCCCCAAAAGGGAAACTTCACGAGTGATCACAACAATGGCAAAGATGTCGTTGGATTGCTAATGGCAACATTAAGGAATAAAGAAGTGCTGATAGTGGCATAAAGGTAAGATTGCAGAATATGTTAATAGGAGAACTGTCAGGAAGGAAAGGTAGAACAGTGGTGAAATGGGCAAGAAGCAAGTCGCAGAGAAACTAAAGGACAATTAGTTCTATAAACCAGGGGATGAAGAGAAATTCCAGGGAGTTTGAAGTCATAGGAACAAGAGGAACTGGAGTTGGAACTGGAGTGGAGCTGTTCATTGAAGCTAAAGTCTGAGCTGAAAAGTGCTGGTGAAGTTGACTGATGAGAAGCTAGAGAGGTTTGAAGTCATCCTAAAGGCTGGTGATATCTTATTACAGCCTGTGAAGTAAAAGTTGAAGCAATTGGTAGCTGGATCCCTGAGAGATTGTGTGAAAGTTTGGAAGGTTATTCAAGGCAAAAGAATACTGAAAGGAGAGTTGGAAATCCTGGAGGTGGATCCTTGCTGAAAACAGATGAGGGACAGCATTGTTTGTAAGAAGAGTTTACGCATGTATTTCCAAGAGTGGAGTTTGGAAACACTCATGTGGAGCCCAGTGAGACCTGTTGACTTACAGTGTAATAATCACCTGGCAGCGATCTGAGGAAAAATTCACAGAAGTTCGATTGGGTGCCATCTGCCCCTCGGTTTCAGAGTGGGGTATGTCTGACCACAGTTAGCCTGTAGGGTTACAGGGACTGTGAGTTGACTGAGAACGCTAGAACAAAAGAGATATTTTGTACCCTGTGCTATCCTCAAAATCTGTGTACATTTGTGAAGTTAAGTGGGAATGAAGTAGTACTGTACTATTGTCAAACTTTTCATGTTTAATAAATGTTTTTTTGTTGTTAAAAAGCTAATTGCCAATTTCTGACTCTGTTCACCCACGCTTTACATAAAAAGGTCAAAGTTATTCTATTCTGGGACCTACCCGTCCAGTAGTAATAACAACTATGTTCATAACAGAACAAAGGCTAGAGGTCAGTGAAAGAAAAACTGAAGAACAAGCGGTAGATGGCCCTGTGGGGAAGTGGGAGGGGTGGGTGGGGCGGGGGGGGGGGGCGGGGAAATGATGTTTGCATTGGGATAAAACAACGACACCAAAAAAAGGGGTGAAGGTGGAGGGGAACGGTCTCAGTCCACATTTGTTGCACTCACTCCCGAGGGCTGTAATGTGCGTGATGTCATGGCGTTCTTTGCGCCACCGCACATGCGCAGTCTGGTCCTGCGTAGAGCGTGCCTGCGAGTCACGTCCCTCTGCGTCAATGTCTCTTTTGGCGTGTATAAGCGCGGGAGGCCGTGGAAAGCGCGCGAAATGGCCGCCCTCGTCCGGGCCGCGGGCCGGGATGAACTTGATGGAGTGGACCCGCTCGGCCTCGTGGGACCCCTGCCGTGCCGATTCGGCCGCCTGGAATTGGGAGTACCTGCTGGTCGCGTTTTCTTGGAGGACGCAGGTTTCGATGGCGGTGGCTAGGGTGAGGCTCTTTATTTTGAGGAACTGCTGGCGTAGGGTGCCCGAGGTGACCCCAAAAACTATCTGGTCCCGAATCATGGAATCGGAGGTGGCCTCATAACCGCAGGATTGCGCGAGGATACGGAGGTGTGTCAGAAAAGATTGAAAAGGCTCATCCTTACCCTGTAGGCGCTGCTGGAAGAGGAACCTCTCGAAGCTCTCAGTCACTTCGACGCTGAAGTGTTGCTCAAATTTTAGTCTTGTACTTTGTCTTGTCCTCACCTTCCGCGAACACCAGGGAGTTGTAGATGTGGATGGCGTGTTGCCCCGCCGTGGAGAGGAGGAGGGCGATCTTCCTGCTGTCCGATGCATTCTCCCTGCCTGTGGCTCCTAGGAAGCGCTGGAAGCGCTGTTTAAACAGCTTCCAGTTGATGCCGAGGTTTCCAGCGATTTGGAGCGGCTGCGGCGGGCTGATGGTGTCCATGGCGCAGGATGGCGGATTCCTGAGGATGCGTAGGTAGGTCTCACAGGTACTGGGTTCCAATCCTGGTACTATGTCGTGTTGGGTATTCCGCTATACAAACGAACCAACACGGTTGTAGATGGTACAACTCTGTTTAATTATTCTTGATAACATCTACTGTATACTTCTGGCTGTGGTTCGTACTTTACCAGTTAATCTGTGGACCCAGCCCTTGCGCTATCTTAGAGAGGCACTCAGCACATGGTGTATGTCTGAGTGGCACGCTGTGAGCTCTGTGCTCTGAGCTATCTCCTGGTGGAAAGAACGGGAACTGTGGTGTTCCCTGTTTTATAGTGCGTGTGCTCTCACTGGTGATTGACTGTGATGTTGCGTGTGTGTTGATTGGTCCGTTGATCTGTCCATCAGTGTGAGTGTGTGTTTGCACCATGATATGTTTATCTGAATATCATGACAGGGACGATGTGAATGGCCAGATGATTATGTCGCTTAACTGCCTGCAGGCTGAGACCTGCTGACACAGCACAGACCAGGGGCCTGTAGACAGAACATCCACGGCTAAAGTGATTTGTTTTTTTAAATGGGACACCGGGGGACCCAAACAGACAAAGGCAGAGTTAATTGATTGAAAATAAACTGCACTGTAAGCTGTGTGGCTTCGCGCCGCTCAGCGATTAACCCGCCACAAACCACTGCAAACTGACATGTAACCTGCATTCAATAAGTAGGTAATAAGCTGGTTGTTTGCAGCTGCTGTAGATGGTGCTGTGGAAAAAGAAGATGATTTTGTGCATCCAGATGGTGGGTACCTGATGAGAAGGTGGCCGGGAATGCGTCAGGCCAGCTGTCAGTGAAAGAATAATAGCACTTGATAGTGTTTCTGAGTCTCTAATGGGCCGTTTGATGCAGTAGCCTTTGTGCAGACACTATTATCGGGTAGCTTGCTTCTGGTGGCATCAGTGACGTAATATGTTTTGCGAAATCATCAAACGTCGTTCAAGTATCTGAGAGTAGAACGGAGAAAAAAATGGGGCCTCCTTTTGCCCATTCTGCTTGTGGTTTGATTTCTCTTTTTTTATAGAGATTTAGAGCACCCAATTATTTTTTCTCCAATTAAGGGGCAATTCAGCGTGGCCAATCCTCCTACCCTGCACATCTTTGGGCTGTGGGGGTGAAACCCACGCAGACACGGGGAGAATGCGCAAACTCCACACGGACCCAGAGCCGGGATTCGAACCCGGGTCCTCAGCGCCGCAGTCCCAGTGCTAACCACTGTGCCACCCTGCCGCCCCTCTCTGCCTTGGTTTCTGTTACTTTTAAGGACCAATTTTCACACTTTCCCTTACGTCGACAGCTTCTCTCACTCACGTTCCTTTATGATCAAATATTCCATTTCGATGTTACCTGCCTGACAGGGAAAATGTGCAACATGAAATCCATGGATGGATGTACCAGGCAGGTGAACAAACCAATTTTTGAACAAGCACTGAAGCATTTATGCAAAATTAAGAATGTTCGGAACTTGGGCCTGATAAAACTCTCTGAGGACCATGGATCTGGTGGGAGATTTTCACTCATTTTGCAAAAAAAAAAAACACTTTCTCAAGAAAAGAAATTAACTTTGCCGTACGATGGATAATCTGCATTGCGTTGCTATGGCTAACGGCATACTAATATCTTGCAGATGTCAACCAAGGAAAACTGTTCATTCTCTGTATGGTGGAGTTCATAGTGCCGTTGTCACAGAGTGACGGGATACAGATTGAAGCCAAACCTACTTGGCAATCTTCCTCGTTTTGGTTCTAATTGATCAAGAGGCTTTTAATCAGGAAGCAATTTTTTTCTGAGAATTTCTGCTTCCCCCCCCCCCCCCCCCCCCCCCACCCCCAGCCTCACTTTTTCTTAACCTTTAACCTCCTTCTGTTTCCTGTCAGAGTAAGACTCAGCGATGAAGAATTGAACCTCTTGCTGTCGTTTGTACTTTGCAGAATTGTGCGATCGCCTCAGGTTAAGACGTATGTCTGTGCCCATATTTTGTGCTCTATCTGGTCAGTGTGTGCTCTAAGTGTCAACTCACGTGTTTACGTGTGGAATCATAAATTCTAACGGAATGGGAGGGGCCATTTGGCTTGTGTCCGTGTTGGATCATTTCAGGAGCTGTCCGGTTTCGTCCCACACCCCCAACATTTCCCCCGTCACCCTGAACGTCAATTCTCTTCACATAATTACCTTTGGAAACTTGGATACGGCATCCGATACTCTTTCAGGCCGTGCATTCCAGGTGTACAACCAGGCTCTGTGTGAAATGAAGTCTACCGATTTTCCCCTCTGGTTGATTTGCCAATTATTTCCAAACTGGCCGCCAACTCACTTGCCAGAGGAAACAGTTTCTCCCTACTTGCTGCGCCTGAGTCCCCCATCATTTTTGAATACCTCCATTTAGGTCTCCCCTTACCGTCTCTGCTCAAAGGAGAACAATCCCACTTTGTGCACAGCGAGCTTCTTGCACTGTGCAGTCAACACAGTAGAATGGTAATAATTGACAGTGGGGTCGGTGTGCGACACTGGCAGATAGAATGGCTGATTATCACCAGGGCGGGTAAAGCAACCCTTTACATCAGCTCGATTGTGCGCAGACTGTCCACACGCATTGTCCAGTAGCACATTATTTCCGAGGTTACGGTTCCTCATGGCATCCTGGTGATTTTGGAACAGTGCCTATCCGACGGCTATTTAATTGTTGCTTCACAGCGCCAGGGCCCCAGGTTCGATTCCTGGCTTGGGTCACTGTCTGTGCGGAGTCTGCACGTTCTCCCCGTGTCTGCGTGGGTTTCCTCCGGGTGCTCCGGTTTCCTCCCACAAGTCCCGATAGACGTGATTGTTAGGTAAATTGGACATTCTGAATTTGCCCTCTGTATACCCGAACAGGCACTGGAGTGTGGCGACTAGGGGATTTTCACAGTAACTTCATTGCAGTGTTAATGTAAGCCTACTTGCGACAACCCGGTAGCATTGTGGATAGCACAATTGCTTCACAGCTCCAGGGTCCCAGGTTCGATTCCGGCTTGGGTCACTGTGCGGAGTCTGCACATCCTCCCCGTGTGTGCGTGGGTTTCCTCCAGGTGCTCCAGTTTCCTCTCACAGTCCAAAGATGTGCAGGTTAGGTGGATTGGCCATGATAAATTACCCTTAGTGTCCAGAGTTTCCCTTAGTGTTGGATGGAGTTACTGGGTTATGGAGATAGGGTGGAGGTGTTGACCTTGGGAAGGGTGCTCTTTCCAAGAGCCGGAGCAGACTCGATGGGCCGAATGGCCTCCTTCTGCACTGTAAATTCTATGAAATAATAAAGATTATTATTATAATTGTGCCTCAGAGGGATTTAGAATTTAATGAATTTATGCTAACAGTGGAACATTGGCCACTTGACTCATATTTCATTTCCATAAAAGACTGAGAAGTAGGGCAACATGGAGGTGCAGTGGTTAGCACTGCTGCCTGATGGCGCCGAGGACCCGTGTTCGACCCTCGTGGAGTTTGCACATTCTCCCCGTGTGTGTGCGTGTGGGTTTCACCCCCACATCCGAAATATATGTTCAGCACAGGTGGGAATTGCCACGCTACAAATTGCCCCTTAATTGGAAAAAAAAAGAATTGGGCACTCTAAATTAAAAAAGTAAAAGACTGAGGATTTACCAGACATGTTAGGAAATGTGCAGAGTCTGTTTCCTTGCGTAGTTTCTCTGCAAAATCCTCACCTAGGTTTATCTACGTTTGTTAAACAAATGGATACTGAGTGTACTGCCTTACCAATAACTTGTTTGCTGCCTCTCTCTGGGTCAGCAGGCCCGCTCAGCGCCCACATCTCATTGACTTTATCTCACTTGAGAAGGAAAGGCAATCTGATCGCACATGGTTGCAAATAAAGACCATTGATTTTAGTGGGGATGATGTTATGCTGTTGCAATGAGATATCCCCACTTTGCAATGATGCACAAGGCATTTTGTAGCATGATTCAGTTCCAGGGTTACAAGAACACAGCTGTCAATGTCTGCAGTTAAAATAGCTAATCGTAGTTAATGGACAAGTTGAGTTAAATAAAAAAGGATTAGCAATGCTCTAAAACCTATGCCCCAGAGGAACAATCTTGTTAATCCACAAAGCAGGCTTTGTGTGGGGAATACAATGGGAGTGACCGCCTAATTTTGGATGTGTATTTTACAGTGAAGTGATTTAACTGCAGCCACAGAACCATCCAGTAACAGTTCACAGTTTATTTAACAAGCGCATTAGGAGTAAATATTTAAAACTTTTTAAAAAATCCAAACCAGAGCGAACTAATGATGTTGATCAGCAATGTCGATAAACAATGTGATGAGAACAAGGGTGATGATCAGGTGCGCACTTCCAGAATCCTCAGTCCACCTCCTCAGCTGAACTAAACGATCTGTACCTGCAGCCATCAGGCTATTGGCTGGCAAGAGGGTCTTCCAGTCTCGCCGCTGTCCATGGGATTCCCGTCGTTTGCACCCTCCACCGCCAGGGTACCCACAGTGGGGGGGCACCATCAACGGGTTCGAAAGATCACACCAACAGGAACAGTTGGAAAATCCAGCCCATATAGAACAAAGAACAATGAAAATTACAGCACAGGAACAGGCCCTAGGGCCCTCCAAGCCTGCGCCGACCATGCTGCCCGTCTAAACTAAAATCCTCTGCACTTCCGGGGTCCGTATCCCTCTATTCCCATCCTATTCATGTGTTTGCCAAGATGCCCCTTAAACGTCACTATCGTCCCTGCTTCCACCACCTCCTCCGGCAGCGAGTTCCAGGCACCCACTACCCTCTGTGTAAAAAACTTGCCTCGTACATCTACTCTAAACCTTGCCCCTCTCACCTTAAACCTATGCCCCCTAGCAATTGACCCCTCTACCCTGGGGAAAAACCTCTGACTATCCACTCTGTCTATGCCCCTCATAATTTTGTAGACCTCTATCAGGTCGTCCCTCAACCTCTGTCGTTCCAGTGAGAACAAACCGAGTTTATTCAACCGCTCCTCATAGCTAATGCCCTCCATACCAGGCAACATTTTGATAAATCTCCTCTGCACCTTCTCTAAAGCCTCCACATCCTTCTGGTAGTGTGGCGACCAGAATTGAACACTATACTCCAAGTATGGCCTAACTAAGGTTCTATACAGCTGCAACATGACTTGCCAATTCTTATACTCAATGCCCTGGCCAATGAAGGCAAGCATGCCGTATGCCTTCTTGACTACCTTCTCCACCTGTGTTGCCCCTTTCAGTGACCTGTGGACCTGTACACCAAGATCTCTCTGACTGTCAATATTCTTGAGGATTCTACCATTCACTGTATATTCCCTACCTGTATTAGACCTTCCAAAATGCATTACCTCACATTTGTCCGGATTAAACTCCATCTGCTATCTCCAAACAATCTAAATCCTGCTGTATCCTCTGACAGTCCTCATCGCTATCTGAAATTCCACCAACCTTTGTGTCAGCCACAAACTTACTAATCAGACCAGTTACATTTTCCTCCAAATCATTTATATATACTACGAACAGCAAAGGTCCCAGCACTGATCCCTGCGGAACACCACTAGTCACAGCCCTCCAATCAGAAAAGCACCCTTCCCTTGCTACTCTCTGCCTTCTATGACCTAGCCAGTTCTGTATCCACCTTGCCAGCTCACCCCTGATATATAGTTTTACTTTCAATTTAAGTTCATCACAAACATCTATTCATGCCGAGTGAAGAGGTTTTGATGCAATGCATGGGGAGAAATCAATTCCACTGGTAGGAAGTTCAGAGAACACAGCATTCAGATAATTGGCAGAATGGTCAGAGGGAGGGTGAGAACTATGTTTGAAGCCATGATGTGGAGATGCCGCCATTGGACTGGGGTGGGCACAGTAAGAAGTCTTACAACACCGGGTTAAAGTCCAACAGGTAATGTAGCACGGCCAATCCACCTAACCTGCACATCTTTGGACTGTGGGAGGAAACCGGAGCACCCGGAGGAAACCCACGCACACACGGGGAGAACGTGCAGACTCCGCACAGACAGTGACCCAAGGCTGGAATCGAACCTGGGACCCTGGAGCTGTGAAGCAACAGTGCTCCAGTTTAGTCTCTGGTCATCGGAACCTCAGGATGTTGGTAGTGGGGGGATTCAGTGATGGTCATGCCATTGAATGCCAGGCAAAGGTGTTTTGATTTTTTTTTGTTGGAGATGGCCGTTGCCTGACACTTGTGTGGCGCGAATGTTGCTTGCCACTTATCAGGCCCGAGTCGTGCTTCTGACGAACACGGACTGCTACAGTGCTTGAGGAGTCACAAATGGTGCTGAATGTTGTGCATTCATCAGCAAACAACCCCCACTTCTGATCTTAGTGGATGGAAGAAAGGGATTATACTCCACACGAACGTCATCACACCCCATCAGCATATCCTCCTGCTACTTTATGTCTCATATTTATCCGGCATCCCACCAATCTCCATATAAAGTAATTTCTCCTGAACTCAGTATCAGGTCTGTTGAAGATAACCTTATATTGATAGTCACTAGTTTGGGGCAGAGCCTCAGTTTGAAATAGTTCAAGACACACTCTAGAATTTAGATCCAAGATTTATTTCCACTGAAGTCAATAGAGCTGCTTATCGGTTTGAACAAAAAGATATAACACATTTCACAACCTCGGTTCATCCTGAAGCATTTACAGCAAATCATAGAATTTACAGTGCAGAAGGAGGCCTTTTGGCTTATCGAGTCTGCACCAGCCCTTGGAAAGAGCACCCCACTTAAGCCCATACTTCAAACCTATCCCCATTACCCAGTAACCCCACCTAACCTTTTTTGGACTCTAAGGACAATTTAGCATGGCCAATCCACCTAATCTTTGGACTGTGGGAGGAAACCGGAGCGCCCGGAGGAAACCCACGCAGACACGGGGAGGATGTGCAGACTCCGCACAGGCAGTGACCCAAGCCGGGAATCGAACCTGGGTCCCTGGAGCTGTGAAGCAACAGTGCTAACCACTGTGCCACCGTGCTGAAGAATGATGTAGTGCTGATTGAACTACATGGAATTCACGGCATTGAAACAGACCATTTGGCCGGTCTGTTCCTGTGCTATATTGTTCTTTGTTCTTTGCTCGACCCTCGTGCTGCTGCTTTGATTTGCCGATTGCTTCTAATATTGTTTTTCTGTCTTCCCGCAGCTCAGCCCGGTTGTCATGGACACGGTTCTAAAGGGAACCTTCAACGCCACCCTAATTAACCCGCTCCTGAATTTGCTGCCAGTTCCAACCCATCCTGATCCGCCACTATTCCAGGACATCTGATCGCAATCTGACATTCAAATCACCATCAGACAGTAAGTACAATCACTGAAAAATCAGGCAAAGCCATGCCAATCATCCTGGCTCTGCCAGCCAGTATTTATTGCCCACCCTTAGTTTCCCTTGAGGAGAGGTGGCGGTGAGACGCCGGCTTAAACCGCTGCAGTCCGTGTGGTGGAGGTGCACCCACAGGGCTGATAGGGTGGGAGGTCCAGGATCTTGATCCAGCGGCAGTGATGGGATGTTGATATGGCTCCGCGTCAGGATGGTGTGTGGCTTGGAGGGGAATTTGCAGGTGATGGTGCTCCCCGTGTACCTGCTGCACTGGTCCTTTGAGGTGGTAGAGGTTATGGGTTTGGAAGGTGCTGCCAAGGGAGCGGCCATCTGGGGTTTCCCCGTACCTTGGCGCAAGAGAAAGAAAGTCAGGGACCCAAGCTGACACGAACCTCACCGGCCACACCCTGGGCTGGATTCTCCCAAAATGGGACTATGTCCCACACCGGCGTAAAAACGTTGGCGTTGCACTCCCCAGTTTCCTGCAAAAAATAAAATTCGATTCACTTACCTGCCGGGGGCTGGCAGGGACCCAAGACGTTCCACGATGCTCTGGCTGCGGATAGGGGCCCCGCACTTCCGGTTCTGAGTCCACGCATGCGCATGGCGGCGGCCTCCAGCGGCCGTGCCGAGCGCCATGGCGGACTCAGACCGTGGACCAACACCAACAAACTAGGGCCCCCCCCCCCGATGCCACGCGCCCGAGGATCCTTCCGGCCTGATCGCTGCCCCGGCCGCCCATCAGGCCCCCCCTCCCAGTGCCCGATCCCCCCCGCCCTCCACCTGGGCGGCTGTGGACTGAGTCCGCAGCCGCCACGCGAGAGTGCCGACCGGCTACACCGTCCATGCCGTCGGGAACTCGGCCGGTCGGGAGCGGAGAATCGCTGGGTGGGTCATTGGCAATGGTCCCCCAGCCGCATGGAGTAATTCGCGAAAGCACCGATTCTCGGGTCGCGGAGAATCTCCGGACCGGCACCAGGCCCGATTTCGGCCCGAAAGTTGATTCTCCCTCCCCGCGCCAAACGCGATTTTGGCACGGGGCTGCGAAGAATCCAGTCCCCTATCTTTGGCACAGAAAGTCTAGCTGTTTGTCTGCATGGTTTACCTTACAAACCCTCTCCTACAAAGAGGACTGCAGATGGTGCCGTGGGTGGGACATTATTATAGGTACCCTGTATTTATTAATCACTGATACATCTTATTTTGCCAACCATTTTATTTACTTTGGACGAGAGCTAGCCGAGGCATAGGTCACTGTTGTGTAAATAAGGCCAGGTCCTGCATGCGGTATCCAGAAACCAAAATGAACTGAAATTCGCAACAAAGTTGGACCCGAGAATTGTAGACGAAGGATACTTGACCTGCAGCTGGTTGAGAACAAAATACTGCAGATGCTGGAAATTTGGAAATGTTGAGCAGGCCGGGTAGCATCTCGAGGGAGCATTAATGGGCTGAATGTTACAGTGAGAGCACCGGGACCCCGACGTTGGGACCATATGCAGTCACAGTGCCTGCCGGCACAACCTTATGTGTGGCAGGGTGCTAATCGGTCGCCTATGCATTTGCCGTCTATTCAACGGTGCCAAGAAGGGAGGCCCAACCAGAGGGCCCACGAAACAGGACAGCCGGTAGCCCCCAGGGTGGGGAGGGGGGTACTACTGAGGCAGAAAGGTGAGCGTGAGGGTGCCCCAATGTGGAGGCGCGCTCGGAAGCCTGCCGAATGTTTAAAATTAAAGCTGGCTCACGGTTGTGAGGTTTCAGCAGTGTGGAGGGGATGGGACTACAGCGCTGAGGACCCGGGCTTGAATCCCGGCCCCGGGTCACTGTCCGTGTGGAGCTTGCACATTCTCCCCGTGTCTGCGTGGGTTCCACCCCCACAACCCAAAGATGTGCTGGGTAGGTGGATTGGCCACGCTAAATCGCCCCTTAATTGAAAAAAATAATAATTCGGTACTCGAAATTTAAAAGAAAGCAAATCAGCGTGGAGGGGAATCCTCTCCACTCCTGTGGCTTTGGTCCTGGGTGTAGCCTCTGCATGTTTCAAGGTCATTCAATGGGCCAGGGAGAGGTGATTCCGCTGATGGCTTAGCAACAGGAGGCCACTTATTTCAGGGATTCTGCGGGGAGAGCAGTCCTTCAGCAAGGAAATGACATAAAAGGCTGAAAATGGCCTCTTAAGTAGAGCCTAACTGGCGGTCACATTCCATTGGCAGCTTGAATCGGGATACCCCCGCCTGGAAGCGGGACAGCATCCCAGAGCAGTCCCGACGGTGATTTCCACTCGCTTTCTGCACCCCCGCAACCCCTCCAGAAAACATGTCTCCGCGGGGCCAGTTAAATTGCAGCCAATATTTTAGGTCAATGACCTTTCATCAGAACTGGCAAATGTCAGCGAGGTAACGGATCTTAATCACGGCAGGAAAGGGGTGGGAGAGGCGAATAAACAAGAGGAAGCTATGTGCCATGGTGGAGGGCAGGAATCTTTATATATTGAAAGGAAATGGGGCAAGTAAAAAAAAATCAAAAGATGAGTCTGGAAGATGTATAAATACCGAAAACAGATTCATTATAAATATTGGCTGATTGAGAAAACGGGAGTGCCAGTTATCACAGAATCATAGAATTTACAGTGTAGAAGGAGGCCATTCGGCCCATCAAGTCTGAACCAGCCCTTGGAAAACCGCACCCTACTTATGCCCCCGCCTCCACCCTATCCCCGTAACCCAGTAACCCCACCTAACCTTTTGGACACCAAGGAGCAACTTAGCACGGCCAATCCACCTAACCTGCACATCTTTGGACTGTGGGAGGAAACCGGAGCACCCGGAGGAAACCCACGCAGACACGGGGAGAAAGTGCAGACTCCACTCAGTCACCGGAGGTTGGAATTGAACCCGAGTCCCTGGAGTTGTGAGGCAGCAGTGCTAACCACTGTGCCGCCGTGCGGCCCACCCGGAATTGTTGAACTCAGTTCTGTGTCTGGAAGGTTATAAAGATTGCCTCATTGAAAAACGAGGAGACAGTCCTGGAGCTGCACTGGATAATTCGAACATTTATGGGCTGGTAATAAAACAGCAAATTTTTCAGACAGAAGAATGATCCGAGGACTAGTGAACCATAGCAGTGGCCCTGCCTGCACCGATATTTCTGGAATTAAAACAGTGAAAGGGTCTCCACACAAAGGGACCTTCTCTGTAAAGCATTGGGCCCTGTCTTAAATAGATTAAGCCAAACTCATTGTTCCAGGTATTTCACATCAATGGCCAGTATCAATGAAGCTGTCAGTAGTTGCTCTAATCAAAATCTTTGCAGGGGAAAAAAATTAAAAAATATTTTGACTAGAAAAGGCCTTTTCAACCCTGCGAGTGGGTGGAGATCACGGAGGGGATACTGGTCCTGTAAGGGCAATGCATCAGGAGCATAAAGTGGTCTGTGTGATTCATACAATCTGGTTCCTGTGTTATTAGGGAAGTAACTCAGCCAGCAAGTTCTGTAACTGCCCTTTTCTTTCCTATAAATCTCCGAAGCCAGCAAGAAATTAGTAGAGTGGGTACATTGATCTTGTAAGGTTAATGTTAAATTGGCAGCAAAAAGTTATTATTGGCCGGTGAGACAGTTCAGAGAAGTTTCCACTGTTAACACTTGCAGTGCTCTTGGCTGATGACATGCTGTGCTGGTGCTCTCATATTCAGCCTATCAATCCCCATTCTCTTAGTGCTAAGCTTTTTACTGGTGTTGGTAACTAATGCAGCCGCAGTTATTTATGTGTGCAACACACCACTTTCCTCAGTCTTTCATCAATAGGGTTCTTCTTCAGCTAATCAAAATGAAATAAATCATTGCGGTGTTTTGCCAAATCCCTGGAGTGCATAAATCAAGGTGCACTTTGTGTGCACTTCTCGCAGGGCCCATAGTGCGACTATTGTTGAAATGTTGACTGCACCCTTATATTAACGATCAGATCATTATCAGATTTTGTTCCAAAGGCACTTTGTAGCAGTATTCTTTAAATATCACCAAGTAATGTTAGGCATAACATGGAATTTTGCAGCACAGATATAAGCCATTCAGCCCAGCCTGTTTCTGCTCCACACAAGTCTCCTCCCCTCCTTCTCCAACTCACCCGAGTGCTCTCTCCCTCATGCCTCTATCTAGCTTCCCTGTCAGTGCACAGTTGCCTCAACAACAACCTGTCGTGGCCAGTTCCACATCCTCACCTCTCCGGACAAAGACATTTCTTCTGAATTCTGTGGCGCTGAAGGAAGGCATTTTGTCGAAGCTTTTCCCCTCCCACTCATCAGGGCCATCGGAGGAATGCCAGTTTTGGCGGAAACGACAATTGCGTGAGTAGGGAGCGCCGGCCGGCCGGTTGAAAAGTGGACTCTGATTGGTAGAGAACTCAGAAACGGGGCTAAGGCTATCGTCACATTCGGCCCTGAAGAATGCCCAGTCAACCCCAGCTTACCCCCGGGAGGGCGAAGTGTCTCAAACATTTGAGCAACAGGTGAAGCCAGCTGTTTCAGGCTGTAGCAACACGGGGGTGCTCACCATTAACAGGACACTGCCGTCAGGCCATAAGGATATTTTGCCTATCAAGCAAATGAGTAATGTGGTGTATGAATTTCCACAATTGGACATTATTTGCTAAATAATTTTCAGTGTACGAAAAACTACGCTGACAACCAATTGGGGGAACTCACAGCATTTAAATGTACTGGAAGCTGCATGTATTGATACAAAGGGCCCTGTTCTTTACAGACAGAAAGGACATGGACACACATTGTGCCTGTTTCAGTTAAACGCGATAGTCATTAGCTGGTTCATTCCTCAGACCAATGCCTTGACCAATGGGAATCAAGCAGCCTGGTTTAAATTTTTAAACAATGCTTGGCAGTTAAATGCCAGTCACTTTTAACTGATGCGTTCTCCGTGGAAACCAATTAGCATCCTCTTCTAATATAGTATGGTGTTGTTGTTTCCTTTAATATAGGCATTCTTGCAATTGTCTTGATGAGTGATAGATGAAAAGCTTTGACAAAATGTCTTTATTCAGCAATACTCAAGTTCTGTGCCAACAAATGGGCGGCACGGCGGCACAGTGGTTAGCACTGCTGCCTCACAGCTCCAGGGACCCGGGTTCAATTCCCGCCTTGGGTGGCCGTCTGTGCGGAGTCTGCACCTTCTCCCAGTGTCCGCGTGGGTTTCCTCCGGGTGCTCCGGTTTCCTCCCACAGTCCAAAGATGCGCAGGTCAGGTGGATTGGCCATGATAAATTGCCCTTAGCGTCCAAAATTGACCTTAGTTGTTTGAAGGTTAGGTGGGGTTACTGGGTTACGGGGATAGGGTGGAGGTATGGGCTCAAGTAGGGTGCTCTTTCCAAGGGCCAGTGTAGACTCGATAGGCAGAATGGCCTCCTTCTGCACTGTCGGGATTCTACGATTCTAATAATGAAATAATGACTATTTATCTTATATTTATGATCCCCAGTTTTGGATCAATGGAAGCATTGGTCTGAATTTAATGTTGGCAATGCCACCTGGCTGGAGAGCTGAATGGAGCCCTGTGACCCCTTCATTGGCAAAGGTCTGCCGGAAATGAGTGCTCATCAGGTAACTAACTGGCTAACTACAGGATTTAGGACTCCATCGAGTCCTAAACCCAACATGCTCTATATATGGCTGCTCCCTCGACGACCACTGGTTGCATACTAATGGCAATGGGCTGAAACCCTCGAATGGCCATTGAACTATCCACTAAAGGACCTCAATTAGCATCTGGGCGGAGAGGCCGCCACCAGCCTTCCCGCCCGGGAATCAATGGAGCGAAGGCGGGAAGGTGATGGGATTCCCACCTCGCAGTCTTCCACCCGATTAAATGCTCACTCCAACATCAAACTCCCCATTGGGGGGGTGGAGTGAGGCCAGAAATTTCTGCCCCTCTTTTCTGATTGGCTCAACCAGACCCCTTAATAATTTTAAAGAACTCTATCAGGTAAAAGCTTTTAAACTGCTCGTCTGACCTTCTTCAGGAGTGAGCCACTTTTCCATATTTCTTACTTCAGGGCAGGAT
The DNA here is from genome assembly GCF_047496885.1 of Scyliorhinus torazame. NCBI lineage: Eukaryota > Metazoa > Chordata > Chondrichthyes > Carcharhiniformes > Scyliorhinidae > Scyliorhinus > Scyliorhinus torazame. The sequence goes on from NC_092709.1 coordinate 10,994,390, forward strand.
TGGCAGCTGAATGTTGGAGGATATAGATGCTTCAGGAGAGATAGAGGGGAATGTAAAAGGGGTGGGGGTGTAGCATTACTGGTTAAGGAGAAAATTATAGCCGTACTGCGGGAGGACACCTTGGAGGGCTCATACAATGAGGCAATCTGGGTAGAGCTTAGGAACAGGAAGGGAGCAATCACAATGTTGGGCGTTTATTACAGGCCCCCCAACTGCCAGCGAGGGATAGAGGAGCAGAGAGGTAGAGAGATTTTGGATAGGTGCAAAAGTAACAGGGTTGTTGTGGTCGGGGATTTTAATTTCCCCGATATTGACTGGGACTCACTTCGTGCTCGGGGTTTGGATGGGGCAGAGTTTGTAAGGTGTATCCAGGAAGGCTTCTTGATGCAATATGTAGATAGTCCAACGAGGGAAGGGGCAGTACTGGACCTGGTATTGGGGAATGAGCCTGGACAGGTGGTTGAGGTTTCAGTAGGGGAACATTTTGGGAGTAGTGACCACCTTTAGCCTCAAAATAAGGGGAAGTAGATTTAGGACTGAGTTTAGGAGGAACTTCTTCACCCAAAGGGTTGTGAATCTATGGAATTCCTTGCCCAGTGACGCAGTAGAGGCTCCTTCATTAAATGTTTTTAAGATAAAGATAGATAGTTTTTTGAAGAATAAAGGGATTAAGGGTTATGTTGTTCGGGCCGGAAAGTGGAGCTGAGTCCACAAAAGATCAGCCATGATCTCATTGAATGGCGGAGCAGGCTCGAGGGGCCAGATGGCCTACTCCTGCTCCTAGTTCTTATTTCTGTAAGTTTTAGGGTACTTTTGGACAGGGATGAGGGTAACCTTCGCGTTAAGGTGCTAAACTGGGGAAAGGCAAATTACGATAACAAATTGAAGAATTTGGATTGGGTGCGACTGTTGGATAATAAATCAACATCGGACATGTGGGTGTCTTTCAAGCGACAGTTGATTAGGATTCAGGAAAGTCACGTTCCTGAGAGAATGAAGGATAAGTATGGGAAATTTAGGGAGCCTTGGATAGCGAGGGATATTGTGAACCTCGTCAAAAAGAAAACAGAGATTTTTGTAAGGTCTAGAAGGGTGGGAGCAGTCGATACCCTTGAGGAGTATAAAGAAAGTAGGGAGGTACTGAAGCGGGAAATTAGGAGAGCTAGGAGGGGTCATGAAAAATCCTTGGCAAGAGAGATTAAGGTGAATCCCAAAGCTTTTTATTCATATGTAAAAAGCAAGAGGGTAGCCAGGGAAAGGATTGGGCCACTTAAGGACAGTGGGGGGAATCTATGTGATGAGCCAGAGGAAATGGGCAAGGCACTAAATTAATACTTTGCATCAGTGTTCACTAAAGAAAGGGACTTGGTGGTAGTTAATTCTTGGGTAGGGTGTGTGGACATAAGGATATTTTGCCTATCAAGCAAATGAGTAATGTGGTGTATGAATTTCCACAATTGGACATTATTTGCTAAATAATTTTCAGTGTACGAAAAACTACGCTGACAACCAATTGGGGGAACTCACAGCATTTAAATGTACTGGAAGCTGCATGTATTGATACAAAGGGCCCTGTTCTTTACAGACAGAAAGGACATGGACACACATTGTGCCTGTTTCAGTTAAACGCGATAGTCATTAGCTGGTTCATTCCTCAGACCAATGCCTTGACCAATGGGAATCAAGCAGCCTGGTTTAAATTTTTAAACAATGCTTGGCAGTTAAATGCCAGTCACTTTTAACTGATGCGTTCTCCGTGGAAACCAATTAGCATCCTCTTCTAATATAGTATGGTGTTGTTGTTTCCTTTAATATAGGCATTCTTGCAATTGTCTTGATGAGTGATAGATGAAAAGCTTTGACAAAATGTCTTTATTCAGCAATACTCAAGTTCTGTGCCAACAAATGGGCGGCACGGCGGCACAGTGGTTAGCACTGCTGCCTCACAGCTCCAGGGACCCGGGTTCAATTCCCGCCTTGGGTGGCCGTCTGTGCGGAGTCTGCACCTTCTCCCAGTGTCCGCGTGGGTTTCCTCCGGGTGCTCCGGTTTCCTCCCACAGTCCAAAGATGCGCAGGTCAGGTGGATTGGCCATGATAAATTGCCCTTAGCGTCCAAAATTGCCCTTAGTGGCTTGAAGGTTAGGTGGGGTTACTGGGTTACGGGGATAGGGTGGAGGTATGGGCTCAAGTAGGGTGCTCTTTCCAAGGGCCAGTGTAGACTCGATAGGCAGAATGGCCTCCTTCTGCACTGTCGGGATTCTACGATTCTAATAATGAAATAATGACTATTTATCTTATATTTATGATCCCCAGTTTTGGATCAATGGAAGCATTGGTCTGAATTTAATGTTGGCAATGCCACCTGGCTGGAGAGCTGAATGGAGCCCTGTGACCCCTTCATTGGCAAAGGTCTGCCGGAAATGAGTGCTCATCAGGTAACTAACTGGCTAACTACAGGATTTAGGACTCCATCGAGTCCTAAACCCAACATGCTCTATATATGGCTGCTCCCTCGACGACCACTGGTTGCATACTAATGGCAATGGGCTGAAACCCTCGAATGGCCATTGAACTATCCACTAAAGGACCTCAATTAGCATCTGGGCGGAGAGGCCGCCACCAGCCTTCCCGCCCGGGAATCAATGGAGCGAAGGCGGGAAGGTGATGGGATTCCCACCTCGCAGTCTTCCACCCGATTAAATGCCCACTCCAACATCAAACTCCCCATTGGGGGGGTGGAGTGAGGCCAGAAATTTCTGCCCCTCTTTTCTGATTGGCTCAACCAGACCCCTTAATAATTTTAAAGAACTCTATCAGGTAAAAGCTTTTAAACTGCTCGTCTGACCTTCTACAGGAGTGAGCCACTTTTCCATATTTCTTACTTCAGGGCAGGATTGGCAGCTGAATGTTGGAGGATATAGATGCTTCAGGAGAGATAGAGGGGAATGTAAAAGGGGTGGGGGTGTAGCATTACTGGTTAAGGAGAAAATTATAGCCGTACTGCGGGAGGACACCTTGGAGGGCTCATACAATGAGGCAATCTGGGTAGAGCTTAGGAACAGGAAGGGAGCAATCACAATGTTGGGCGTTTATTACAGGCCCCCCAACTGCCAGCGAGGGATAGAGGAGCAGAGAGGTAGAGAGATTTTGGATAGGTGCAAAAGTAACAGGGTTGTTGTGGTCGGGGATTTTAATTTCCCCGATATTGACTGGGACTCACTTCGTGCTCGGGGTTTGGATGGGGCAGAGTTTGTAAGGTGTATCCAGGAAGGCTTCTTGATACAATATGTAGATAGTCCAACTCGGGAAGGGGCAGTACTGGACCTGGTATTGGGGAATGAGCCTGGACAGGTGGTTGAGGTTTCAGTAGGGGAACATTTTGGGAGTAGTGACCACCTTTAGCCTCAAAATAAGGGGAAGTAGATTTAGGACTGAGTTTAGGAGGAACTTCTTCACCCAAAGGGTTGTGAATCTATGGAATTCCTTGCCCAGTGACGCAGTAGAGGCTCCTTCATTAAATGTTTTTAAGATAAAGATAGATAGTTTTTTGAAGAATAAAGGGATTGAGGGTTATGGTGTTTGGGTGGGAAAGTGGAGCTGAGTCCACAAAAGATCAGCCATGATCTCATTGAATGGCGGAGCAGGCTCTAGGGGCCAGATGGCCTACTCCTGCTCCTAGTTCTTATTTCTGTAGGTTTTAGGGTACTTTTGGACAGGGATGAGGGTAACCTTCGCGTTAAGGTGCTAAACTGGGGAAAGGCAAATTACGATAACAAATTGAAGAATTTGGATTGGGTGCGACTGTTGGATAATAAATCAACATCGGACATGTGGGTGTCTTTCAAGCGACAGTTGATTAGGATTCAGGAAAGTCACGTTCCTGAGAGAATGAAGGATAAGTATGGGAAATTTAGGGAGCCTTGGATAGCGAGGGATATTGTGAACCTCGTCAAAAAGAAAACAGAGATTTTTGTAAGTTCTAGAAGGGTGGGAGCAGTCGATACCCTTGAGGAGTATAAAGAAAGTAGGGAGGCACTGAAGCGGGAAATTAGGAGAGCTAGGAGGGGTCATGAAAAATCCTTGGCAAGAGAGATTAAGGTGAATCCCAAAGCTTTTTATTCATATTTAAAAAGCAAGAGGGTAGCCAGGGAAAGGATTGGGCCACTTAAGGACAGTGGGGGGAATCTATGTGATGAGCCAGAGGAAATGGGCAAGGCACTAAATTAATACTTTGCATCAGTGTTCACTAAAGAAAGGGACTTGGTGGTAGTTAATTCTTGGGTAGGGTGTGTGGACAGTCTGGATCATGTTAACATCGAAAAGGAGGAGGCATTGGGTCTTTTAAAATATTTTAAGATAGATAAGTCTCCTGGACCAGATGAGATTTATCTCAGAATACTGAGGGAAGTAAGGGAGGAAATTGCTGGGGCCTTGACTGACATCTTTGTATCCTCATTGGCTATAGGTGAGATCCCAGAGGACTGGTGAATAGCTAATGTGGTACCGCTGTTTAAGGAAGATAGCAGGGATAATCCTGGAAACTATAGGCCGGTGAGCCTCACGTCGATAGTCGGTAAATTATTGGGCAGGATTCTCAGGGACAGGATTTATGCCCATTTGGAAACAAATGGACTCATAAGCGATAGACAGCATGGTTTTGTGAAGGGGAGGTCGTGCCTCACTAACTTGATCGAGTTTTTTGAGGAGGTGACAGAGATGATGGATGACGGGAGGGCAGTGGATGTTGTTTACATGCACTTCAGTAAAGCCTTTGACAAGGTACCTCATGGCAGACTGGTGCAAAAGGTGAAGTCACAAGGGATAAGAGATGGTAAGACGAATACAGAACTGGCTCGGTCACAGAAGGCAGAGCGTAGCAGTAGAAGGATGTTTTTCTGAATGGAAGGTTGTGACTAGTGGTGTTCCACAGGGATCGGTTGCTGGGGCCTCTGTTGTTTGTGGTGTACGTAAACGATTTGGAGGAATATGTAGCCAGTCTGATTAGTAAGTTCGCAGATGACACCAAGGTTGGTGGAGAGGCAGGTAGTGTTGAGGATTGTCAGAACATATAGCAGGACACAGATAGGTTGGAGACTTGGGCAGAGAAATGGCAAATGGAGTTTAATCTGGACAAATGTGAGGTAATGCATTTTGGTAGGTCTAACATAGAGGGGAAATATACCGTAAATGGCAAAACTCTTCGGAATATAAAACGTCAGAGAGATCTGGGCGTGCAGGTCCACAGATCTTTGAAGGTGGCATCACAAGTGGACAAGGTAGACAAGAAAGCATACAGAATGCTTGTCTTCATTGGACGGGGCATTGAGTATAAAAACTGGCAAGTCATGCTACAGTTGTATAGAACCTTGGAAAGGCCGCACGTGGAATATTGGGCACAATTCTAGTTGCCACACTACCAGAAGGATGTGGAGGCTTTGGAGAGGGTGTCAAGGAGGTTTACCAGGATGTTGCCCGGTCTGGTGGGTGTTAGCCATGCGGCGAGGCTGAATAGACTCGGACTGTTTTCATTAGAATGACGGAGGTTGAGGGGTGACCTGATAGAGGTCTTCAAGATCATGAGGGGCATGGATAGAGTGGATGGGCAGGCACTCTTTCCCAGGGTGGAGGGGTCAGTCACCAGGGGGCATAGGTTTAAGGACCATGGGGCAAAGTTTAGAGGAGATGTGCGAGGCAGGTTTCTTACACAGAGGGTGGTGAGTGCCTGGAATGCGTTGCCAGGGGAGGTTGTGGAAGCAGATACATTCACGCCGTTCAAAAGGCATCTTGACAAACATATGGATAGGATGGGTATAGAGGGACACGGCATAAGGAAGTGCTGAGGATTTTGGCAATGGTTGGTATCATGACCGGTACAGGCTTGGAGGGCCGAAGGGCCTGTTCCTGTGCTGGATTGTTCTTTGTACTTCCATGGCTAAAAATGAAGTTATGTTCTGAGAAATACTGCCCATTACTATGACAACCTACCTTTGGTGGCCAGACTGAGTGTACCGCAATCAGATGTACCCCATAGCTGGGCCTGTTTCCGAGGCAACATGTGCTGCCTCAGTGGCTGATATGCTCTCCTCTCCTTCAGTGGCCAGGAGTGGGGGTCCTTCCCTCCATTATTTGTGGGCAAAACAATTCAATTTTTAAAAATGCCTTTGACGTTAATTGCAAGATTGAAAATCACCACATCCCAGACACAGGGTCATTTGGCCCGTCTGCTCCGTGCTGTTCTTTATGCCCCACAGAAGCCTCTTCCCACCCCGAATTCATCTCTTCCCAGGGGAGGCAGTGATGTAGCAGTATCGTCGCTGGACCCGTAATCCAGAGACTCGGGTTGGAATCTTGCCACAGCAAATGCAATCTGAATCGATTGTCGTAACAACCCATCTGGTTCAGTAATGTCCTTTTCGGACGGCAAATCTGCCGTCCTTACCCGGTCTGGCCTACACGTGACTCCAGACCCACCGGTCTGGTTGACTCTTACCAGCAAGCCATCCATTCCAAACAGGATGGACAATAAATGACCCAGCCAGCAATGCCCACATCCCATGTAAGGGTTTAAAAAAACACATAATCAACTATTCCTTTCTCCCTCATCTATTTAACTAGACTCCCCTTAAAGGCATCTCCACCGTTCACCTCAAGTGCTACTTGTGATAGCAAGTTCCACATTCTCATCATAAGGATGTTTCTTCCAAATTCTTGACTTGGATATATCAGCATCTTTCGTATGTTTATGCAAATAGATGCACAGTGCTTCCTGAAATAAGCAGCTCTCAGGCAGACTGTGAAATGTTTAACTTCCTTTAGTTCCTTGGAGCTGTTACAATTGTAAAATACCTCAGCCACTGCCTCCTCCCTGCGATATGTGACGGTGCCGTTTGGCACTGCCCTTAAAATCCTTTCATACATAAATGGCGGCCGAGGACTGGCTGGATAGCGGGCAAGGGCCCAATGTCGCCTCTGTTTGGGAAGGCCTGTCAAATTAAGTGCCAATCAGACACTTAGCTGGACAGGTACCCGTTTTCCGCAACGTCCCCCAGGTGCGAAGTCCCACCCGCCTTGAGCTGCTGACCAATCGGTGGCCGGTAGCCTTTCATTGCTCAGTACTGCCACCAGGGAGGCAGTGGCTGCTTCTGTTACTACACCTGTCCAAGGACCAGGATTGCTGATGATGGTGGGAGGTGGGTGAGGGTCGTGTGGGAGGGTGTTTAAGGGATTGGCTCTCAGTGCCTCTCCCTCCACCTTCCTGATGTTGGCTATCTTAATCATCTCTCTCCTGTTGTAGCACTCTACTCCATGGGCGAAATTCTCCGTCGGCGGACTCCTCCGCTTCGCCGGCAGCGCAGTCGCGCCCGCGGAATTCCCGACAGCGTGGGGGTGGCCACAATGGGAAACCCCATTGGCCGGCTGCTGGGACGGAGGATCCCACTGCTGGCTGGGGCGCACCACGCCAGTAAACGGGTCTGGCGGGACGGAGAATCCTGCCCCATATTCTTCACCTGATGTCTATGTCTATGTATTTACATTGTATATTTATCGTATGTCCTATATTTTTACGTATGGAGCGATCTGCCTGGACTGTACGCAGAACAATACTTTCCACGTACCTCAGTACACGTGACAATAAATCTAAATCCAAATCAGACACTTGCTTTGAACACGGAAACCCACTCACCTCAGAAGCAACTCTCTGACAGTGTTTACTTGACGAGCTTCCTGAATGGTGACTCCCTAACCCTGAGGGTCGAGGCCCTTGAGCGGGCCGGGCCCACTTTTAGGGCCTCAATTGGCAGCGAGATGGGATATCCATCTCTGGACCTTTCCGGCATGAACTTAATCGGGGCAGAGGTGGGACCATCGCACCCAATTAAATACGCTTGTGCCACCCAACTCACCAGGGAGAAAGGCATTAAATTTTGCCCAGTCAAAATCATCTGAATTTTTAGAAGGGTTTGAATAGGAATCCTTCCCTTGCCCAGTGTAAAAGTGACGAGTCTGAGTCATTGAGGAGGAGGAATAAAAGCACTTACATTTCATACTAAAAATGTTTTAATCAATGTAATTTACAAGTCAGGTAATTAGTCAATATAGGTCATGATACTAACTACCATTCTACAAATATTTTATATATGCTCGCTGGGATAATCAATGGATTTTTCAAAAAAGGTAATCACTATTACTGAGTATAAATACGAGATTGATGTATTTTTAAAAATTTATTTTTGCTCTGTTGATCACTTCCTTAGTCATACCAAGTCCTATCCACTGTGCTCAAGGACCTACGCTGACCCCTGGCCCAGCAATGCTTCAAGATAAAAATACTCGTCCTTGTTTTCAAACTCCTTTTTCCTCCCCCACCCAACCCTCGCTATCTCAGTAGTCTCCGCCAGTCCCTCAATCGTCCAAGCTCTCTGCCCTCCTCCATTTCTGGCCTCTTGTGTCTGCTGATTTTAACCGTGCCAAAATTGGGGGGGGGGGCTGTGCCTCCAGCTGCTTCAGAATTCCCTCCCTCCGGCTCTCCACCTCGCAAACTTTTTTTCCCATCGACGAGATGATGTTCCTTACAACCTACCTCTTGAACCAAGTTTTTTGATCACCTGTCCTAACATCTCCTTAAGTTTGGTGTCACATTTTGCATCGTGACAAAAACACTGGGGGACGTTTTATTACATTAGAAGCACAATGTCAATATAAATTGTTGTATTTGTATACTGTATCATTGTATATGTGTATGCATGTACCGACACAAATGTGCGTTTGTACATATCTAGATGTAGATACATACAAAAACACGACAAAACCACAAAGGTTGAGAACCATGCTCCCATACCTGATGCGAGTGATAAGGATTATATGATGCCTGGAATGAGTGTGTCCACCATCAGGGAGTCCTGTACGTGCTTTGATGGATCAATAATGGTTCCGCAACCAACCAAGGGGGGTCACGTTGATAGTGACTCCCATGAATTATTGAGGGGGGTCTCGGGTTGCAGAACTACTGAGCACCAGATTAAAAAGGGAAAATAGGGGACAACGAGGGGCAGAGCAGTCGTGTCTGGTTGCGGGGTCAAGGATAGGCAGTGAACTCTGCCCAAGGCAGCCTCCAGCTGTGCGTCAGTAAGGCCGTGTGCTGTTACCTTCCAACGCCATTGCTTCACTGTTCAGGTTTAAAAGAGAAAACACGCAGAAGTCTGAAAGAACAGATAGTCCCAGAGCAGAGGATTAAGAAACTGCTTTCCGCTCACATGTAACTATGTCACAAATCCTCCTCGTGCCAAACATACAGGTTTCAAAGGGAAAGACTGGGCACAAAAATAAATTCATATTAAATCTTCTCTTTTAGAAAATAGGATTTGATTACACAATCAGTTAACAGTTGGCAAGTTGCTGATGCAATACATCTGGAACTTGATTGCAAGCCAGTCAAACAGTATTATGGTGTTAGCTGTTCAGAGACCCAGAGAATGGTCCAACACAGATAGAAATCATTTGACCATTGAGTCTGTGCTGGCTCTTTTGAAGAGTAATCCACTTAGTCACACTGTACCTCCCCTTTTTCTCACTATCCGGGCAGCATGGTGGTGCAGTGGTTAGCAGTCCTGTCTCACAGCGCCAGGGTCCCGGGTTCAATTCTAGCCTTGGGTGACTGTGCGGAGTCTGGACGTCCTCCCTGTGTCTGCATGGATTTCCTCCGGGTGTTCCGGTTTCCTCCCAGGGTCCAAAGATGTTCAGATTTGGTGGAGTGGCCATGATAAATTATCCCTCGGATAGGTTGGGGGATTGGGCCGAGGTTGGTTGCTCTTTCAGAGGGTCAGTGCAGGCTCGATGGGCCGAATGGCTCATGGAGATTCTGGACTGGATTCCCCGCCCCGCCGCGCCGCATTTCTATTTCACCCCGCTGGCGGGATACTCCATTGTGCCGGCCGGTCAATGGGGTTTCCCATTGTGGGGCAGCCCCGCGCCGTCGGGAAACCCCCGAGTCTCTGGCAAAATGGAGCATCCCGCCGGCGGAGAATTCAGCCCTCTACGTTTCTGTGATTTTTCCCTTCCAGGATGTATCTAGTTTCTTTTTCAAGGCAGCTCTTTGATCCGGATGCACCACTCTATTAGGCAAGGTTTTCCAAATCCTAATCACTCGTTTTAAAAAAAATCCCCTCTCGTCAACGGATGCTGAATGAGCATCACAGGATGAGTCGGGATTTCCTCTAATTAAATATTGGTCAGATCAGAGTGACTGTCTTCAGATCCTGGACTCGGTTTCCTAGCTACCAGCTCTGTTGCTCTGCCTTGCAAACTCTCTGAGGCTGGATCCCACCCCTCCCTCAGCTCATCACTCATATGTATCTATATACCCTAATCCGCACTTTTGTTCCCCTCTGGACCTGACTATTCCACCGCACTTCTGGCTGAGCTCTCATGTTCTATCTTCCGCGGCGTGGCCACACAGTGGTTAGCACTGTTGCTTCACTGCGCCAGGGTCCCCGGTTCGATTCCCGGCTTGGCTCACTGTCTGTGCGGAGTCTGCACGTTCTCCCCGTGTCTGCGTGGGTTTCCTCCGGGCGCTCCGGTTTCCTCCCACAAGTCCCGAAAGACGTGCTTGTTAGGTGAATTGGACATTCTGAATTCTCCCTCTGTGTACACGAACAGGTGCCGGAATGTGTCGACTAGGGGCTTTTCACAGTAACTTCATTGCAGTGTTAATGTAAACCTACTTGTGACAATAAAGATTATTAATTAAAAATGTCACCCAGAACTCCAAACCCTGTTTATCCAACACCCCAGTGGTCGCTGACCTACACTGACTCCCAGTCAGTGTTAACATTTTTCATAGAATTTACAGTGCAGAAGGCCATTCGGCCCATCGAGTCTGCACCGGCTCTTGGAAAGAGCACCCTACCCAAGGTCAACACCTCCACCCTATCCCCATAACCCAGTAACCCCACCCAACACTAAGGACAATTTTGGACACTAAGGGCAATTTATCATGGCCAATCCACCTAACCTGCACATCTTTGGACTGTGCGAGGAAACCGGAGCACCCGGAGGAAACCCACGCACACACGGGGAGGATGTGCAGACTCCGCACAGACAGTGACCCGAGCCGGAATCGAACCTGGGACGCTGGAGCTGTGAAGCAGTTGCGCTATCCACAATGCTACCGTGCTGCCCAAACTTGTCTTCAAATCTCTCCAAGGCCTTGCCCCTCCCTATCTCGGTAATCTCCAGCACCCTCCAAGATCTCTGAATCCCTTTGATTCCAACCTCTTGAGCAGCTTCGATTTTAATCACACCACCATCTCTTTATGAGACTCAGTGTCAAACCTTGCCTTACAAACCCCCCCTGCAAAGTGACTCGAGAGGCCTTTTAATACATTAAAGACGTTATTTAGATAGATACGAGTAACCATCATTGTTGTTGCCAGCTACTACCCGGGCCAAGGGATTGTCAGTGGTGTCTTATTTCCTATGATTCCTTGAATTAAGGTGAGCAGATGAAGACAAGTGGAGTTTTTGAAGACAAAGAGAAACACACTGACTCTTCACAGCTCGCAAAGAAAATACCTTAACGTACTTCACATGGAGGAGGCTCCTCGAAAAGAAAGCAGCTGTTCCACGTGACCTTTCGGCCTAGTCTTCATTTCATACAGATTTGCCATCCTCTGACTGATTTAACAGCTGAAATGGGCCAGTCTGATCTACAGTAAAGAAACAAGACTGGAGATGGGGACTTGCTATTTGCAATAATGCTATTAGTTAATCTTCCATGTCACTGCACAGGAACAAAGCTAATAAATAAATTGTGTCTCTCTTGCCTTTATATTTGTCTAACTCCTGTGGACTTTTTCACAGCCTTCATGGAGGTTTGGCGGGTTTTTGCAGCAAGCTTTTCATTCTCTTTGCGAACCTCTCCGGATTTCCCTTCCAGCTCCCTTTACCTGTGTTCCTCTTCTGCCCTTTAGCCTTAAACTCTCCAAGAGACCAGTGTTTGTTAAATTCTGCCCCTACCCCCCGCACTCCCACTCACTTCATCCCACCATTGATGGCCATGCTGGTTGCTCTCTAAACCCTCTCTAAACCTCTCCACTCTCTAACTCTCACTCTCTCTCCCTCTTTATGTCACACTTTAAACCCTCCATCAAGCCTTTGGTTACCTATGCTGATACCTCGTTATGTAAGAAGTCTTACAACACCAGGTTAAAGTCCAACAGATTTGTTTGGAATCACTAGCTTTCAGGTCATCTGCTGAAGGAGCTACACTCCGAAAGCTAGCGATGGGACCAGAAGATCCCGCTGCTGGTCACAGGCAGGCAACCTCCGTCCACCGGGAAACACGTCAGAGGGATGCCAGAGAATCTCGGCCATTATCTTATCCTTCATCCCGACATACAGCCCTTGTGTTGCTTTAGCAGCAATCGAGGTTGTCCCATCTCACCAACCCAATATCAAAGCATTTTCCTAATTCCTTGCCTCGAGTACCAGCAGTCTAGAGATGGTCGAGTCAAACGATGGATTAGGGATTCAGTCCCATCATCACCCCCTCAACGTCATCTCCAAGTCCCTTCCCAAAGCCCACTGGGCTGAATATTACTTCCTGCCCAGTACTGAGAGGCACATGCTCAGGTTAAGTCCTCATCGGCACAGGGCCATCGGTGCAGAAGTGGACCATTTGGCCCATCGAGCCTGCTCTGCTGTTCAAACAGATCGTGTCTGATCATCCACCGCTACACCATGTTTCCCGCTTTCCCCAGATCCCCTGATGTCATTGGACTCCAGAAATCGATATCTGCTTTAAACATGCTCAGTGATTGAGCTTCCACAGCCCTCTGGGGTAGGGAATTCCTGTGATTCACCACCTTCAGAGTGAAGAGGGTCCCACACTCAAAAACCCGAGGGTCCCGCACTCAGATCGAGGGTCCCACACTCAGACCGAGGGTCCCACACTCAGACCGAGGGTCCCACACTCAGAGACCGAGGGTCCCACACTCAGAAACCCGAGGGTCCCACACTCAGAAACCCGAGGGTCCCACACTCAGAAACTCGAGGGTCCCACACTCAGACCGAGGGTCCCACACTCAGACCGAGGGTCCCACACTCAGAGACTCGAGGGTCCCACACTCAGAGACCCGAGGGTCCCACACTCAGAGACCCGAGGGTCCCACACTCAGACCGAGGGTCCCACACTCAGAGACCCGAGGGTCCCACACTCAGAGACCCGAGGGTCCCACACTCAGAAACTCGAGGGTCCCACACTCAGAAACCCGAGGGTCCCACACTCAGAGACCCGAGGGTCCCACACTCAGAGACCCGAGGGTCCCACACTCAGAGACCCGAGGGTACCACACTCAGAGACTCGAGGGTTCCACAGCCAGAGACCGAGGGTCCCACACTCAGAGACCGAGAGTCCCACACTCAGAAACTCGAGGGTACCACACTCAGAAACTCGAGGGTCCCACACTCAGAGACTCGAGGGTTCCACAGCCAGAGACCGAGAGTCCCACACTCAGAAACTCGAGGGTACCACACTCAGAGACTCGAGGGTTCCACAGCCAGAGACCGAGAGTCCCACACTCAGAAACTCGAGGGTCCCACACTCAGAGACCCGAGGGTCCCACACTCAGAGAACGAGGGTCCCACACTCAGAAACTCGAGGGTCCCACACTCAGAGACCCGAGGGTCCAACACTCAGAGACCCGAGGGTCCAACACTCAGAGAACGAGGGTCCCACACTCAGAAACCCAAGGGTCCCACACTCAGAAACCTGAGGGTCCCACACTCAGAAACCCGAGGGTCCCACACTCAGAACCCCGAGGGTCCCACACTCAGAGACCCGAGGGTCCCACACTCAGAAACCCGAGGGTCCCACACTCAGAAACCCCGAGGGTCCCACACTCAGAGACCGAGAGTCCGACACTCAGAGACCGAGGGTCCCACACTCAGAAACCCGAGGGTCCCACACTCAGAGACCCGAGGGTCCCACACTCAGAGACCCGAGGGTCCCACACTCAGAAACCGAGTGTTAAATAGAATAGAAACATAGGGAAGATGTTACCACTTGAGCAAAAGTGATTATACCAAATATAAGATCGGCCAGAATTTGGGCTGCCTCCCTAGGCGGGTCTGAGGTGAAGGGGGTGTGGGAGTGGGAAGTTACAGGGACAAGATTCCTTCCCGGTTCCTGCCTGCTGTGACCTCACTGGGGCAGGTGAGGCCTCAGTTGGGAACCCACCCTATTAAGTGGCAATTAACGGCCGTATTGGTTTTGTTCCCACCCAGCCTCAAACGCTATGCTGGCGCGCAGAGTGCAGCTCCATGTGGAGGAAACCCGAAAATAAAGAATGTTAGATTCTCGGACAGGAAGTGGGGAAGGGGGGAGTGCCCCTCCATCAGACACCGCTTCTAACTGGGGGTGCCCTCCCTCAAGGTCTGGTGATCACCGGATATCCCCACCCCCCTCCCCAATCTATTCCTCGAGACCCTGATCTCCCCCTTCACCACCCCCTCAGTCCTTCCCCCCGGACCCCCTACACTTACCTGCGTCTCCAATTCCCGGGACGTTGATGTTCCCGTGAATTCTCTGGTCCCACCGGTAGCGCACCTCCTCCTTCGGGTTTCCCGGTGGCTTGGGGTGGCTTCAATGGGAAATCCCATTGACAGGGTGGCAGCAGAGAATGCCGTCCCCAGCGACCGACGCGACGCCTACCGCCGCTGGGAAGCACGCGGCCGGGAGGCCGGAAAATCCCACCCTCCCTCTCAGGCAGCTATTTGCAGTTCCTCTTCCAGCCACTGCAGCGCTGTTGCGGCAAGGATTGGACAGCAGGCCTCAAAGGCGGGACTGCCACCTGAGTTATAGGGGTGGATGTCCTGCCTACAGCAAGTCAACGCATAAAATGGCTGCGGGGAAGCCAGAGTTGGCGGGGATGTGTTCCTGGTCAGCCTAAACATTCAGGCCACAGTCACTGATAAATCCAATGGGGAATTCAGGAGAATCCTCTTTACCCAGAGATCGGTGAGAATGTGGAACTCATGACCCATGGAAGCAGTTGAGTTGACTAGTGTAGAAGCAGGTAAGGGGAAGCTGGATAAACACAAGAGGGGGAAAGGAACAGGAGGAAATGTTGATGGGGTGAGATGCAGAGGCTCGTGTGCAGAATAAACACAGGTGGGGGAAATGGCCCCTCCCTGTGCCCTGAATTCTGTACACATGCTGAAAGCTAATTTGTTCAAAAGGCAGTTACTGAAATATCATCAGGAACAGTTCCAGGGTGTGTTTAGCGGAGACTACAGTAACCAAGGCACCCAGAAACTTCCAAACATTTATTAACTATATATAACTGTACGGAGATGGATAAACACAAGGCTCCTTCCAGAACCATCTCTCTCTCGACTTGTGATCTCACATGACTGATGATGTATATTCGCTCTTAGAATCATAGCAGTTAATTCTTTATTCTGCAGAAACAAAACAAAAATCATCAATTTTAATGTACGGATATATATAAATAGTCTCCGACAAATCGATTTAAGTTCATTAGGAAAGTTTTGGGGCTTCTTTTCGATTTGCCTCAATCTTCAAGTTCCAACTGAGTGGAATGTATGGAAGGAGGGAGGGTGTCTATCTGATAGAATGTTAAACACTTTATTTAAACGATTCAATCAACTGAATTAGAAATTAATGAAATCCTCATGAATTTATGCATCGGCGGTGAATGTGGGAACAAGGTGAGGTCTTATTTTCCCCAATAAATTGATATAGTACATGGGTTTCCGGGTTTTTTGGCGAATGGTTTGTCCGTTGCCTCATATGTATTAAGTTGTAAATTGGTTACAAATATTTACGTAGTGGTGTATGTATAGAGAACATCACTTCCTCTTTGCTGTGACACATCGATCTATTGTACAAATCAATAAACATGATGCTAAATTAAATGCCGGATCACTTTTCATTATTTTTACAGAAATTACTCCGTCCTTTATATTGGTTTTGCTTAATTGAAACAATTACTGATTATTGATTTCCCTAGTGCCATCAAACAATGGGGCACAATTCATAGAAGTCTAAAATCGCAAAAGAAATTCATCAACTTAAATAATAATAATAATTAAGTCATAGTGTCCCGGTCAATATTTATCCCTCAATCAACATCGCACGTAGAATAAACATTATTTGAGGTGATTATTGTCGTTTGCGGGATCATGCTGCGCGCAAATTGGCTGCCCTGTTTCCTCCAACAGGGAGTACGCTTCAACAAGTATATGATTGGCTGTAAAGTTCTTTGGGGAATCTCGAAGCTGTGAAAGGTGCTGTCTTAATACAATCTCTATCCTTCTGTCACTGCACAGTCCAGCCTCTTGACATGTCCATCCGTTGGGAAAACTGGTGGAAACCATGCACTCCTTCTCGAGACCCACCCAGGCAAGACTGTAGAGGAGAGGTGGGTTGCCACTGAATTGTGTTTACTCCAGTTTGGGTTTTCAGCTGCTGTTGTACCAGTTGACGCAGTTCCACACTTGACTGAGCCTGTCTTTGCAATCTTCACACTTGCCCCCATCCCCGCCCTGCTCGCACAGCCCCAGCTCCTTTCCTGCGTAGATGTAACGGCAGGGTCTCTCTCACCAAAGTCTGCCAAGCTGTGATTTGATTTTTCTATGCTGTTGAGTTGTGAGATGCGAGAGAGCCTGCTAGAATGTGCCAACAATGATTCTTGAGTAATGCTTTTGACAGAGCAGACATGAAAAATTTTCATTGTGGAGGCAGCAATATTTTCATTGTTAAATCTTCCTGAATTCCTTTACCTGAGTAACTCAGAGTCCAGTATTTACTCCAAGATCATTCCCATTTTCAACATCCTGAGCGTGCGTGCACTTTTTCATGCATACATGTCTGATTGTGGAGTTACATCACAACCTACAGTTTTCCCAAATGGTGCTCAGAATTATGCCAGATTTGAGAAGTGCCTTTTCCTCAAGTTTCCACTCAAACAATTTGCATATCAACGAGCATACAATTTGCCAAGAGACAATGCAATCAGGCAACGTCTTCGAATGGATTTTTTTAGACGTTTGCTTGGAAAAAAAACAATCTTTGAGATAGTTAAGAGTGGATCTTGTGTAGCTTGATTAATGCAATTTCAAAAGGGTTTATCGCTGAAAATTAACATTTTAATCAGTGTTGAGACAGCACCTGTGAGTAACCCACTAAATGAAAATGGTTTTTAAAAATTATAGAGCCATTTACATAATGACTGACGGTGCAAAGGTGATTATTTTAATCTGGGGGTGTGGCCAGTGTTACAGGTGAGGTTATCTTCCAGCACAATGTATTTAAACGAATGCGGAAGATTTCAGAAACTCAATTTTCACTCGGTGTAATTTGCATATGATATTTTGCAATTTGTTGCAGCGGTTTGTCCAATTTTGAGGAAGATTGTATTGAAATATTCAGTGCAACCAATCGGAAACTCCCACCTCAGATTCTCACAGCATGGACTATTTCACTCTAGATACCGGAACAACTTGGTTATCAACACTTTTGCCTCTGAATCAGGAGGATTTGTATTTGAGCCCCGCTGCAGAATTGAGGATTAATCAAGGCCGACACTTTACTCTACAACACTGAGGGAGTGCTGCATTGTCAGAGATGACAAACAGGATCTTTCCCAACGTTGGGGATTCCTTCCGGTGACTGGCATGCTGGGGCGAGCCACGGCCACCCTGCTAAGAGGGACAGGACCCAGAAGGTGAGGCGAGCGAGGTTACCGATTATGGAAGATGGGTGGGCTACCTGCCCACTCCGGGGGCTGGAAGCTCTGCAGAGACGGCCGCACCATTGAGGTGGGTGCTGCTGAGGAACGAGGGAAGCATGAGGGAGCTTCCATTTCGAGGCGCCCCAATCCCCAGGGCCGACAGTGTTTTTAAAATATCCTGTGGCATGCCCCAGTGACTGGCGGGGAAGCCCTCCAGCAGCAGAGTTGGGGGTCCACGGGGATGGCCTTTGCGGTTGGCCCCTACTCCCTTGGGCCCTTGAGCCTCTGCCTTTGAGGAAACGCTCGATCCCCAAGGAGTCGCAGGAAAGCCACATCTTGTGGCAGGGTATAGAACCGCCGCCAAATAAGTGCCGGCAGTCTAGGAAAATAGCCTTTAACTGGGCCTTTGGTTGTCAAATTTTACCTCCCACCACTGGTCAGCAGGCAGCTGGGGCACGGCTACTCCAGTTGCTGGCGACCCGCCCACTGGCCGCACTGGATTATTGAGCCATCCGACCTGGCTCGTAGAATCTTACTGGCCCACCCACCTCCGAGCCTGCTACCCAGGATATATTTTACATGTAACAAACCTAAACACTTTCTCCCTTCTTATGTGCCGGGACAGTATTTTGTAACTTCCTAACTGGGCGGTTGACATTTTGCTGGTGATGATTTCTCGCGGTGCAATGGCCATCATTCTTACCTTGACCAACGTCATTAGCACAGATTATCCGGGCCATCCGTTCATTTGTTTGCTTCCCATGGCCTATCACTGTGCACAAAAGTAGTTCTAGTTTTTATTGAGATGGCTGTGTTGTTCTCTGCTTTGTTTGACCTGGGTGGCTTGGATGCGTAGTGTTGAACAAAGAACAACATGCTTTGTTAACAAACAAAACTAATTTATTAACACTACTAAATAAGATTGGTACGTATTCTTAAAGTAGAAGGTTACTACAATAAACTATGCTATCTCTAACTACAGAACTCTCAAATACACAACTGATCTTTCTCATGCCTAAACACCTTCTGCCCAGAATCCCAGAAGTCACATGGTATATATATACGACTGTTCTGTAGTTCCCTCTAGCGGTAAGAAGCATTATCATTAACTTGTTAACTCTTTACATCCCAGTCAATATACATATCATGACAATGGCAACAGTGATTATTCTTCAAAAATAATCCCTTCAACATCAAAATGGACGTCATGATGAGTGATAGGTTGCTACATAAATGGAAGACTACTCTTACTTACGTATATTTGTAAGACCACTGGAAAAGGTGGGGTGAGAGTCAAGTGTTGGCGACAATATGAAGTGAAACATCTGGAAGGACGAGGTCAGGTTGGGAGAAGGAGTGGACGGATGGACAACATCAGAAGCTGGATGGAGGGAGGAATGGGAGCAGTGCACAGAACGGAAGTGAATGAAAACCTATTTGGGTCTGTTTAGCGATGATCAAAACGTGGTGGTCGATGATGGGTAGTTGGACATATTTTGTCCCTAGATTTATTTTGCACCCACTGTCTGTGCCTTTGCAAGTCAAGTGTAGGCAGCTACAGGTGTGACTTTCCTTTGTTTCTGCTGGGAGGACAAGGTGGCGTAGTGGTGATGTCACGGGGCAAATAATCCAGAGGCTAATGCTCTGTGAACATGGGTTTAAATCCCACCATGCCAGCTGGTGAAATGTAATGGTTTAGGGAAAGATTGAGCGCCTCACCACTTCTGACCATGGACCTATCATCAATCGCTGCAAAAAACCAACCTGGTTCACTAATGTCTCCTGAGGAAGGAAATCTGCCATCCTTACCCGGTCTGGCCTACATGTGACTCCAGACCCACAGCAATGGTTCAGAAGTTTGCCCCTCTCTGTGGGTATCTCACTGCAGAGACAAGCAGAGAGATTAATTCCTGAGATTCCTCTCTTATAGAATTTACAGTGCAGAAGGAGGCCATTCAGCCCATCGGGTCTGCACCAGCTCTTGGAAAGAGCACCCTACCCAAGCCCACTCCTCCACTCTAACTCCATAACCCAGTAACCCCACCTAACACCAAGGGCAATTTTGGACACTAAGGGCAATTTAGCATGGCCAATCCACCTAACCTGCACATCTTTGGAATGTGGGAGGAAACCGGAGCACCCGGAGGAAACCAACGCACACACGCGGAGGATGTGCAGACTCCGCACAGACAGTGACCCAAGACGGGAATCGAACCTGGGACCCTGGAGCTGTGAAGCAATTGTGCTAACCACTATGCTACCGTGCTGCCCATAAAACTCTTGTTTTCTGTTACATTGCTAAAATATCAAAAGTGGGCAGTTCTGGTTATTGCTGAATATGTGGTGCTGTTTTTCACCATCTAACTAAAACCTACAATCTTCCACTCCATGCTGAATTCGGTAGCTGACAAGTTTCTGTTTGAATGTTTTCGGTGAGTGTAAGGCTTCCTAACGTCTCCAGGATTGTCCTGGAGTCTCTAGGCATTAAATATTAATCTCCAGGATACTGCTACAAGCAGCCCAGGCGATAAATCATGACTTATTAATTTTTATTGAACATTTGTTCATTAGTTATAAAAATATCAGAGGTTGGGGTGAGGGGGGCGGAGGGACTGGGGGATGGAAGGTCACACAAAGAAACCTCTAGGAATACATCAAACGTAGTTAAGCGAATAATTGTCTTGCTAAATGATCGTATCTTCACACCCACACTTTCTTTTTCTACCCTTTTGGGGAATAGTGGGGGACGTGGTGAAGAATTCCTCAGCTGATTATCAGCTCGTTGAACCGTGTCACAAACGTTCCTTCCAAGGCCAACCAGTCCTAGTGTTGGACTCAAACCTGGAGCTTCTAGCCCCGCAGTAGAAACGCTACCATTGCGCCACAAGGCCTCTCTCTTGCTCAATCATCGATCCCTCAAAGACGTAACGGTGGACAATTGCTTTTATTCATTCGCGGGATGTAGGGGTCACCAATAAGATCAGCATTTAATTCTCCATCCCTAATTGCCTTTGAGAAGGTAGTGTCTTGCTGCCTACCCGGATAAAACTCAGTGGCTTGCTGGGCTATTACAGATGGCAGTTTCTAGTGGCAACCAATGGCTACATATAGGCCAGACCAGGTTAGAATGGGAGGTTTCCTCCCTTACAGGGACATTATTGGGGAGCCAGATGGGATTTTCCGACAATCTGGTAGCCTTTCTGTCCACATTTTAGCTAATCAATTGAATTTACATTGTACAGCTGCCTGGGTGGGATTTGAACTCAAGTCTCCAGAACATTAGTCTAGAATATTCACTGTTATGTTTAACTGTTGTGTTTTTATAGTTTATAATCGCAACAGCATGCCTCCTTACATCCACCTTCACAGTTCCAGACATTATTTCCGATCTTAGCGTTCTTTCTCGGTGGGGATAGATTTCAGTTTCCTAACTCGATGATCTAATAGGTGGAATTATCTCTGTTGCTCTTTTTTACAATGGCACTGAATAAATCAAGGAGCGAAAGTGGACGGATGGAATCACAGCAAGCAAATGAGACGTGAAAATAAGGAAAAATCTGCAGCAAAGTGATTGACTGTTGACTGTTCTCTCTGTGCATTTCCAGGCACTAATTTAGAAGGGAAAATGGTTGAAGGCTGGCAAGAAAAGAATTGCTCGGGACACAGAAGGGAGAGCCTGATTATCGCAGCGAGTCCTTTGGTCTTCATGACCCTTGAGCATTCGAGGCCGACGCGAAGCTCAGCCTCGTCGAAATGAAGAGCCAATGTCTTCATTTTGAGGATTAACGTTTGTAACTGTCCTTAACTTCTCTGCTCTGAGGACAGCACAGGCCCAGTTTATTTAGTCTGTCCCCGCAATGGAAGCCTTTCACCCTTGATGCTGTCTGAGTGAATCTCTCCCGCAACCCTCCCTAAATTCTGAATCTCTGTGTAGCCTGCCCAGTCTGAATGGGGTTGATCGTGGCTCTCTCACCGAGATACGGTGAGCTCAGTCCAAAATTTCAGGATACCTCTACCTCACACAAATCAGAAAAAGAATCATCGAAAACTATGAAGCTTCCCTGAATATGACGGGCCGGAAGCAAAGTCTCCAACATGATTGGCAGGGGGAAATATCCAAGGATAAGGTGAGCTGCGGTAACTTTATGGACGTTTTGTTTTTCAGGAAAATCTTTACAGCTACGCTGACAGATGTTGCCATGGCAACTCCAACCCGATCACAGCAAAGTCACAGAGACTTGTTGCGAAAGGGCAGCATCTGTTATTCTTTTTTTCCCTCGCAAAATATATGAGAAATAGACATCGTAAGGCGATGTGGGAAGCCCATGGACAGGCGCGCAAGAGAGGGGCAGGGAAACAGAGAGTTGCAATCGGAGCTAGAGAGAGAAAGGCAAACGGTTAGAGAACAGGAGAGGGGACGGGAGTAGGGATTCCCGTGCCCCATGATTACCCAGGAGTCCACATAAATTAAAGACACATTTTCAGGAAGCTGCTGAGGGCAAAAGCAACCGAACAATGATAAGCGTTAAAAAATGTATTTGAATACTCTAGCTGCTATTTCTAAAATGTATGCGAGGAAGAGACAAACAGGCTTTATGACCGATGGTTAAAAACCATCCAATCAGATTGCAAAACATCCATTTCCTGACTGGATTGGATTGGTTTATTGTCACGTGCACCGAGGTACAGTGAAAAGTATTTTCTGCGAGCAGCCCAACAGATCATTAAGTTCATGGGAAAAAAAGGGAATAAAAGAAAATACATAATAGGGCAACACAAGGTACACAATGTAACTACATAAGCACCGGCATCGGATGAAGCATACAGGGTGTAGTGTTAATGAAATCAGTCCATAAGAGGGTCATTTAGGAGTCTGGTGACAGTGGGGAAGAAACTGTTTTTGAGTCTGTTCGTGCGTGTTCTCAGACTTCTGTATCTCCTGCCCGATGGAAGAAGTTGGAAGAGTGAGTAAGCCGGCTGGGAGGGATCTTTGATTATGCTGCCCACTTTCCCTAGGCAGCGGGAGGTGTAGATGGAGTCAATGGATGGGAGGCAGGTTCGTGTGATGGACTGGGCGGTGTTCACGAATCTCTGATGTTTCTTGCGGTCTTGGGCCGAGCAGTTGCCATACCAGGCTGTGATGTAGCCAGATAGGATGTTTTCTATGGTGCATCTGTAAAAGTTGGTAAGGGTTAATGTGGACATGCCGAATTTCCTTAGTTTCCGGAGGAAGTATAGGAGGAAGTATAGGAAGTATACTAAGTCCCTTGGTGGTAGCGTCGACGTGGGTGGATCAGGACAGATTTTTGGAGATGTGCACCCCTAGGAATTTGAAGCTGCTAACCATCTCCACCTCGGCCCTGTTGATGCTGACAGGGGTGTGGACAGTACTTTGCTTCCTGAAGTCATTGACCAGCTCTTTAGTTTTGCTGGCATTGAGGGAGAGATTGTTGTCGCTACACCACTCCACTGGATTCTCTACCTCCCTCCTGTATTCGGACTGGATTGGTGACCATTCGCAGGATTGTTTTGTTCGAGGTTGTGGGAAGCAGGAGGTGCTACAGGCCAGTGAAACCTCCAGGAATGTGTTAAACCCGTTCGCAACCATGGAAAAGATATACATCATTAATTTGTATTCCATGGAACATGGAATATTGCGCACAGTTCTGGTCGCCACACTAACAGAAGGATGGGGAGGCTTTGGAGAGGGTGTCGAGGAGGTTTCCCAGGATGTTGCCCGGTCTGGAGGGTGTTATCAGGGGAAAACAGCAGCAGCCAGAGCAGTGGCACCACGGCTGGCTCTGATGTTCAGAAGGGAGGGTCAAAGCGCAGAAGAGTAATAGTAATAGGGGACTCTATAGTCAGGGGCACAGATAGGCGCTTCTGTGGACGTGAAAGAGACTCCAGGATGGTATGTTGCCTCCCTGGTGCCAGGGTCCAGGATGTCTCCGAACGGGTAGAGGGCATCCTGAAGGGGGAGGGCAAACAGGCAGAGGTCGTTGTACATATTGGTACTAACGACATAGGCAGGAAGGGGCATGAGGTCCTGCATCAGGAGTTCAGGGAGCTAGGCAGAAAGTTAAAAGACAGGACCGCGAGGGTTGTAATCTCGGGATTACTCCCTGTGCCACGTGCCAGTGAGGCTAGAAATAGGAAGATAGAGCAGATAAACACGTGGCTAAACAGCTGGTGTAGGAGGGAGGGTTTCCATTATCTGGACCACTGGGAGCTCTTTCGGGGCAGGTGTGACCTGCATAAGAAGGACGGGTTGCATCTAAACCGGAGAGGCATAAATATCCTGGCCGCGAGGTTTGCTAGTGTCACACGGGAGGGTTTAAACTAGTATGGCAGGGGGGTGGGCACGGGAGCAATAGGTCAGAAGGTGAGAGCATTGAGGGAGAACTAGGGAATAGGGACAGTGTGGCTCTGAGGCAGAGCAGACAGGGAGAGGTTGCTGAACACAGCGGGTCTGGTGGCCTGAAGTGCATATGTTTTAATGCAAGAAGTATTACGGGTAAGGCAGATGAACTTAGAGCTTGGATTAGTACTTGGAACTATGATGTTGTTGCCATTACAGAGACCTGGTTGAGGGAAGGGCAGGATTGGCAGCTAAACGTTCCAGGATTTAGATATTTCAGGCGGGATAGAGGGGGATGTAAAAGGGGAGGCGGAGTTGCGCTACTGGTTCGGGAGAACATCACAGCTGTACTGCGAGAGGACACCTCAGAGGGCAGTGAGGCTATATGGGTAGAGATCAGGAATAAGAAGGGTGCAGTCACAATGTTGGGGGTTTACTACAGGCCTCCCAACAGCCAGCGGGAGATAGAGGAGCAGATAGGTAGACAGATTTTGGAAAAGAGTAAAAACAACAGGGTTGTGGTGATGGGAGACTTCAACTTCCCCAATATTGACTGGGACTCACTTAGTGCCAGGGGCTTAGACGGGGCGGAGTTTGTAAGGAGCATCCAGGAGGGCTTCTTAAAACAATATGTAAACAGTCCAACTAGGGAAGGGGCGGTACTGGACCTGGGATTGGGGAATGAGCCCGGCCAGGTGGTAGATGTTTCAGTAGGGGAGCATTTCGGTAACAGTGACCACAATTCAGTAAGTTTTAAAGTACTGGTGGACAAGGATAAGAGTGGTCCTAGGATGAATGTGCTAAATTGGGGGAAGGCTAATTATAACAATATTAGGCGGGAACTGAAGAACATAGATTGGGGGCGGATGTTTGAGGGCAAATCAACATCTGACATGTGGGAGGCTTTCAAGTGGCAGTTGAAAGGAATTCAGGACCAGCATGTTCCTGTGAGGAAGAAGGATAAATACGGCAATTTTCGGGAACCATGGATGACGAGAGATATTGTAGGCCTCGTCAAAAAGAAAAAGGAGGCATTTGTCAGGGCTAAAAGACTGGGAACAGACGAAGCCTACGTGGAATATAAGGAAAGTAGGAAGGAACTTAAGCAAGGAGTCAGGAGGGCTAGAAGGGGTCACGAAAAGTCATTGGCAAATAGGGTTAAAGAAAATCCCAAGGCTTTTTACACGTATATAAAAAGCAAGAGCGTAGCCAGGGAAAGGGTTGGCCCACTGAAGGATAGGCAAGGGAATCTATGTGTGGAGCCAGAGGAAATGGGCGAGGTACTAAATGAATACTTTGCATCAGTATTCACCAAAGAGAAGAAATTGGTAGATGTTGAGTCTGGAGAAGGGTGTGTAGATAGCCTGGGTCACATTGAGATCCAAAAAGATGAGGTGTTGGGTGTCTTAAAAAATATTAAGGTAGATAAGTCCCCAGGGCCTGATGGAATCTACCCCAGAATACTGAAGGAGGCTGGAGAGGAAATTGCTGAGGCCTTGACAGAAATCTTTGGATCCTCGCTGTCTTCAGGGGATGTCCCGGAGGACTGGAGAATAGCCAATGTTGTTCCTTTGTTTAAGAAGGGTAGCAAGGATAATCCCGGGAACTACAGGCCGGTGAGCCTTACTTCAGTGGTAGGGAAACTACTGGAGAGAATTCTTCGAGACAGGATCTACTCCCATTTGGAAGCAAATGGACGTATTAGTGAGAGGCAGCATGGTTTTGTGAAGGGGAGGTCGTGTCTCACTAACTTGATAGAGTTTTTCGAGGAGGTCACTAAGATGATTGATGCAGGTAGGGCAGTGGATGTTGTCTATATGGACTTCAGTAAGGCCTTTGACAAGGTCCCTCATGGTAGACTAGTACAAAAGGTGAAGTCACACGGGATCAGGGGTGAGCTGGCAAGGTGGATACAGAACTGGCTAGGCCATAGAAGGCAGAGAGTAGCAATGGAAGGATGCTTTTCTCATTGGAGGGCTGTGACCAGTGGTGTTCCACAGGGATCAGTGCTGGGACCTTTGCTCTTTGTAGTATATATAAATGATTTGGAGGAAAATGTAACTGGTCTGATTAGTAAGTTTGCAGACGACACAAAGGTTGGTGGAATTGCGGATAGCAATGAGGACTGTCGGAGGATACAGCAGGATTTAGATTGTTTGGAGACTTGGGCGGAGAGATGGCAGATGTAGTTTAATCCGGACAAATGTGAGGTAATGCATTTTGGAAGGTCTAATGCAGGCAGGGAAAATACAGTGAATGGTAGAACCCTCAAGAGTATTGAAAGTCAAAGAGATCTAGGAGTACAGTTACACAGGTCATTGAAAGGGGCAACACAGGTGGAGAAGGTAGTCAAGAAGGCATACGGCATGCTTGCCTTCATTGGCGGGGCATTGAGTATAAGAATTGGCAAGTCATGTTGCAGCTGTATAGAACCTTAGTTAGGCCACACTTGGAGTATAGTGTTCAATTCTGGTCGCCACACTACCAGAAGGATGTGGAGGCTTTAAAGAGGGTGCAGAAGAGATTTACCAGAATGTTGCCTGGTATGGAGGGCATTAGCTATGAGGAGCGGTTGAATAAACTCGGTTTGTTCTCACTGGAACGAAGGAGGTTGAGGAGAGACCTGATAGAGGTATACAAAATTATGAGGGGCATAGACAGAGTGGATAGTCAGAGGCTTTTCCCCAGGGTAGAGGGGTCAATTACTAGGGGGCATAGGTTTAAGGTGAGAGGAGCAAGGTTTAGAGTAGATGTACGAGGCAAGTTTTTTTACGCAGAGGGTAGTGGGTGCCTGGAACTCGCTACCGGAGGAGGTGGTGGAAGCAGGGACGATAGTGACATTTAAGGGGCATCTTGACAAATACATGAATAGGATGGGAATAGAGGGATACGGACCCAGGAAGAGTAGAAGATTGTAGTTTAGTCGGGCAGCATGGTCGGCACAGGCTTGGAGGGCCGAAGGGCCTGTTCCTGTGCTGTACATTTCTTTGTTCTTTGTTCTTTGTGTTAGCCATGCGGCGAGGCTGAATAGACTCGGACTGTTTTCATAAGAATGACGGAGGTTGAGAGGTGACCTGATAGAGGCCTGCAAGATCATGAGGGGCATGGATCGAGTGGATGGGCAGGCACTCTTTCCCACGGTGGATGGGTCAGTCACCAGGTGGCGTAGGTTTAAGGTCCGTGGGGCAAAGTTTAGAGGAGATGTGCGAGGCAGGTTTTTTATGCAGAGGGTGGTGAGTGCCTGGAACGCGTTGCCAGGGGAGGTTGTGGAAGCAGATACATTAACACAGTTCAAAAGGCATCTTGACAAACACATGGATAGGATGGGTATAGAGGGATACGGCACAAGGGAGTGCTGAGGATTTTGGCAAAGGTTGGTATCATGACCGGTGCAGGCTTGGAGGGCCGAAGGGCCTGTATCTGTGCTGCATTGTTCTTTGTTCCCAAGCAATAACAGTAAGTTTCAATTAAAAATATGAACCTACGTCGAGTTGGTAGTAATTGCGACAACAATAAGGGATCTCTATCTTTAATTTACATTATTGAAAATAAGGTAGATCCACATTGCAAAAACAATTGGTTAGTTACATGTGAGTGACCACATTGCATTTAGCCTGTGCCAACTTACTCTGAATGTCTGCTCTCAATGTATGTTTTCAGGTTACTTCTTCTATCACAGTTAGCTGGTCAAAGGACAGTCCATTGTCTGCCTGTTCGGGATAATACGAAAGAATTCGTCTTGGTGATATTGGTCTAAAAATGTTGTTCCTTTCTTTACAGTTCAAAGAAATAATAACTGATTAGAACCTCATAGAGATGTCAATTAATTAAAGCTAAACTTCTACTTCAACTGATGTAAACAGACTCCTGCTGAACTCATCCGTTAGTGAGTCTTGGAGCTCTGCCAAACATTCATGGTGACTGGCCACCTGTTTCTGTTGATACAGTTCCCAGGGTGAAGGGGTGTGGGGAGGGGGGGGGGGGGGGAGGGGGGCGGAGGCCTGGAGGGCCTCACAGCTTTTA
Organism: Scyliorhinus torazame; assembly: GCF_047496885.1. NCBI lineage: Eukaryota > Metazoa > Chordata > Chondrichthyes > Carcharhiniformes > Scyliorhinidae > Scyliorhinus > Scyliorhinus torazame. The sequence continues at coordinate 11,022,524 of NC_092709.1, forward strand.
ACACAACTGGGAGAAAGTCCCAGAGAACCAAGCTTGTCCTTCCAGCCAGCATGCCTTGGCACTTGCACACCTCCGTGGTCGCACCTACCCAGAGCAAAAATATTAAGTGCGGGGACCGTTTATATTGAGGGAGGCCTGTCAAATTGGGAAAGTTCCCTCATCACCAGAAAATGCAGACCAACAATGAGTAATTCTAAAATACGAATAGAGGAAAATTCGGAAGCATTTAAAAATACTTGCCGTCATTAACAACACCTTCCTGCGAGACTAGCACACCTCACCAACTCGATCACAGATCTCTGAGCCAGGAAATGCTGTAGTGAGGGAACAGTCATTTCAGAGGATTGCCAAACCTTCTTTTATCACGCGATTTACTGCTGCCATAGCAGCCCCCCCCTCCCCCCCCCCATACCCTTCTGTCAGCATGTCCGTCCTTGCTTGCTCCCTCAGTCCACAATCACTTACCCCCTTATCATGATGTGCAGACACACACACATAATGAATAACAGACAAGCAGCTAATGGACACAGAGAACAGGACGTAACCAATAAGCAGGCAGGACACTCAGGGGTGGGATCTGACTATAAAAGACACGAGACACTCACACTCCGCCTCTTTCCACTGATGAACATCTAGAGAGTCAGTCAAGGGTGTTGTTACAATCTCACACCTCCACCACATGGCTAAGAGCTAGTCTGGCTCAGTCAGAGTAACCACACTTAAGTTAGCAGAGAGTCGAACTCACATAGAAGTGTGCTAACTGTGCTATTAGTTCAATAAACCTGATTGAACTAACTTCAAGGTCTGGAGTATCTTTCTGATCTAAGCTGCATCCAGTTGCAGCCAATGTTAGACCAGTGTACCTAACACGACACCCCTCACTACTCCCCTCTCCCCCATCACCACCCCCGTTACGAGCAGTCTTCATTGCATGGTTGGCTGATTCTGTCAGTCAAACAGCCTTTTCCCCACATGCCCCAAACTTTTATAACAAACAAATATTTTTAATAAATAGAACCGTTACTTTTAATGACCCTTGTGACCTTTCTCCAGGATCACTTGGCGGCATTCTCCTGCAGATTAGTATTAATTTCATGGAGAATTCAGGACAATCCTGCGGGACGGGTGGGGGGGGGGGGGGGGGGGGGGGGGGGGGGGTAGTGGTTTGGCAAAGTTGGCCCTTGTCTCTTGATGATTGGTAATGTCACAGGACTAGTGGTCCAGAGGCCCCAGGCTATTGCTTTGTGGACACAGGTTCAGAAATCACCACGGCAGCTGGAATATAAAGCTAAAGTCTCAGTAATGGCGACCGTGACAACTATCATCGATGGTTGTAAAAACCCATCTGGTTCATTAATGTCCCTTTCAGGAAGGAAATCTGCCGTCTTTACCCGGTCTGGCCTACACGTGACTACAGACCCACAGCAATGTGCTTGACTCTTACCACCCCCTCTGAAATGGCCTCAGCTAGACTCTCAGTTCTAGGGCATTCGGATGTTCAACAAATGCTGACCTTGTCGCCAATGGCCACATCCCACGACAGAATGTAGAAAACAAAGAGACAGAATTATGCTGAGACACCCATATGTTCCTGTAAATTCTACATAAAAAAGAACTACTTCAGCAAGAGTACGCCATCCGATCCTTTGGGCCTGTTCCACCATTCATTACGATCATAGCTGATCCTCTACCATAATCTACCTTCCTTCCCTATCCCCATATCCCCCAATCTCCTTTGTACCCGAAACTCTTTCGACCTCTGTCTTCAGTAGAGACCAAAAGACCATAAGATGCAAGAGCACAAGTAGGCCAGTCGGCCCATCGAGTCTGCTCTGCCATTCAAAGAGGCCACGACCGATCTGATATGACAATCCTCGATCCCACTTTCCCACCTTATCCCCATAACCCTTGACTCCCTCTCTGATTAAAAACCTGCCTATCTCAGCCTTGAACATATATAAGGACCCAACCTCGAGAGCTCTCTGCGGTAAAGAGTTCCACAAATTCACGACCCTCTGAGAGAGAAATTCCTCCTCATCTCTGTCCCTTCCTCTGAGATCAAGCCCTCTGTTTCAGATTCTCCCACAAAGTGGGGGACATCTTCTTAGCATCTACGCTGTCGAGCACCCTGAGAATCCTGGATGTCTCAATTAGGTTGCCTCTGATATTCTTCTAATCCCAAATGAGTACAGTCCCAATCTAGGAAAATACTCACAAGTGGGCAGCACGGTAGCGTAGTGGTTAGCACAATTGCTTCACAGCTCCAGGATCCCAGGTTCGATTCCCGGCTTGGGTCACTGTCTGTGCGGAGTCTGCACGTTCTCCCTGTGTGTGCGTGGGTTTCCTCCGGTTTCCTCCCACAGTCCAAAGATGTGCAGGTTAGGTGGATTGGCCATACTAAATTGCCCTTCGTGTCCAAAATTGCCCTTCGTGTTGGGTGGGGTTACTGGGTTGTGGGGATAGGGTGGAGGTGTGGGCTTGGACAGGGTGCTCTTTCTAAGAGCCGGCGCAGATTTGGTGGGCTGAATGGCCTCCTTCTGCACTGTAACTTCTATGAACAGGTTGAACATTCTCAGCTCCCTGGGATAGAGAGTGCCAAAGATTCACAACCCTTTAACTGAAGAAATTTCTCCTCATCTCAGTCCTAAATGCTCGACCCTTTAGTGTTGAGGCTGTGGGCCAGTGTGCAACTGCAACAATATTAAATCGGCATGTGATTACTTTTAAAATACTTCCCTTTACAGAAAGCTGCCGGGAAATTGAATCAATCATACTTTTCCGATAAGTGCATCACTTTGAACCAGAGAAATAACAGGTCATAAATCTTAAATCATTAATTAACAGAGTTCATGATACCTGTGCAAAGCTGGTAAGTTTAAAATATCGAAGTAACACAACTTAAAAATATCATCACCTATCTGAAAGGAGGCTAGGATCCGGACAGCATCGGCATACAACATTAAAAAGTGGATTGCAGAAAGTTCACCATCTTTACATTGTGTGTGATTTATTTATGACCAAAATGATAACCTTAAGCAGTTTATTTTTCACCGAAACTTCTTTTGTTGTGTTGCTAATTTGCAGGTGTTTGATCCCAAGCAGCGACTCTTGGTACCTTTATTAATGACGCTCTGTCAGTCTACAATGGTGATGTATCTGCATCATTTAGGAAATGAAATGCTTCTAAATGCATAATTTCAAAAAGCAACGAGTAGATTTAAATGAATGCAAACCATAAAGTGACTCAAATCTATCATGATGTACGCTCGTTTTTCTGAGTGGTCACCATCTTCACGGCTATTTAAGCAAGCATTCTAAATGGAAATGTACTTGACTCTCTGTAATCAGGTGTAATCAAACAACGTTAGAATTCAACTGACGTTGAAGGCTGTGATTAATATTTCAATGGCAAGAAAGGAAGGTATTCTACATAATGGCTTGTGTCACTGTCTGCCCATGGTCACCATCACAAATGGAACAAGCAGCTTTAATTTTAAACAATCTCTAAAAAAAGACAACTGGTACTCAGCAGACAATAATATCCTGTTCAACATCGGATAACCTACAATTATTTTTATAACCCACGTCTGAGACACCTCTAGGTCTTCTTAATAAGCATCAAATGATATACGCCATTCTTCATAAACACAAGTTACCATTTCCCCATTACCAATTTTGCCTTGCAAGCATCATCCCTTTTATTATTGAATCTCTCCTTCCCGCTAACCTATCACAGGCCTTCCCTCTTCTTCTTGCCTTCCAGTTCTGAAATGTGGTCATCAGGTGGATAGCCCAATACCTTGCCCCTGCTGTGGTATGTTGCCAGAGAAGGAACGCTTGCAGAGCTCCTGCCTCAGATGGTCAATTGAGCCGCTGAAATGGCCAATTGATGGGCACTTCCCGCCTTTGTGGGTATCTTACCCGTCTTGAGAGGACCCGTCATAATGTAAGGAGTCGGCCAGGTAAATCCTTGTGGCCTCCCATTGGGTTCCTGTGCGGCGAGGGGCCTTTCTTGATGGCTGTTCCAAGGAGGGGTACCTTGCTCGCATTGGCCTTCCCTGTGCCTAACCCGGGGCCCAAATGGCAGCCTGTTCATAGGCTGCCGCTGGCAAAGTTCCACCCCAGGGTCCTGTTTCCCATTGCAGGGAGCAAGGTTGGCTCCCGGGTACGTGCCCAATGGCTGGACATCTTCCGAACTGAGAGCATTCAGTTCATTAACTGATTCTTCCTCCACAGGTGGCGCCTGAGTGTCTCCAGAACTTCCTGTTTTGATGTAAGTGGGTCATTGACATCATTTCCTGCATCTAAGGTGGTTGGAGAGGATTTTCTCAGAGTTTACTTTTCCCAAATCAGCTGGGGATTTATTTTGCTTTTTAGCTCTCCAAGGAGATCACGGATTCACAGAACCATAAAATTCATAGAATCATAGAATTCACAGTGCAGAAGGGGGCCATTCTGCCCATCGAATCTGCATCAGCCCTTGGAAAGAGCACTCTACCTAAGCCCACACCTCCACCCTACCCTATCCACTTAACCCAGTAACCCCACCTAACCTTTTTGGACACGAAGGGCAATTTAACATGGCCAACCCACCGAACCCACACATCTCTGGACTGTGGCAGGAAACCGGAGCATCCAGAGGAAACCCACGCTGAAACGGGGAGAACGTGCAGTCTCCGCACAGACAGTGACCCAAGCTGGGAATGCGAACCTGGGACCCTGGAGCTGTGAAGCAGCAGTGTGATTTGATTTGGTACCCGAGTGAGCCCGTTAATCTTAACTTGCCACCCAGGTACTGCATTAACGCCATCAGGTGCAGGAAATGTGAACATGTTTCCTTTACTACAGCTGCGTCTCTACGCTGAGGAGAGAGTTGGACTGTGAGAATTAGGTCATTCTTTTTATTTGTGGATGTGGGTATCACTGGCAAAGTTTTAAAATTAATCTTTCATGAGATGTGTGCAGTCGCTGGCTGGACCAGCATTTGTTGCTCATCCTTAATTGCACTTGAACTGAGTGCCTTGTGAGGCCGTTTCAGGGGGTAGTTGACAGTCACCCACATTGCTGCAGGTCTGGAGTCACATGTGGTCCAGACCGGGTAAGGACGGCAGATTTCCTTCCCTAAAGGGACATTCGTGAGCCAGATGGGTTTTTACGACGATTGAAAATAGTTACATGGTCACCGTTACTGCGACTAGCGACCAGATTTATTAATTGAATTCACCAGCGGTCAGTGCGCAGACCCGTGTCCGTAGAGTCTTAGACTGGGTGCCTGGATTACTAGCCCAGTGACATTACCACCATCTCCCCACTTATTGTCCATCCCTAATTGCCAATGCAAAGTTATAGGTGAGCCATCTTTTTGAACCGTTACGGCCCTTGTGACAACACATTGCTTATATAAAGTGCCTTTAACCCACTAAAATATCCCAAGGTGTTTGACTGGGACATAATCAGACTTCAAACGCATAAAGAAACATTTGCACAGGTGACCAAAAGCTTTGTCAAGGGGTAGGTTTTAAGGAGCAATTTGAAGGAGGACAAAGAGGTAGAGAGATGAAGAGGATTAGGGAGATACATCCGTTTGCTCACCTTCTTGACACTTCTTTTCAAATTTGTTGGTAATCACAGCCCTTCGCATGATTTTAAAGGATTTTTAAAAAAATAATGCCGACTTTTATCAGCTTATAACAGAGGTGGAGTGAGGATGCGGCCGTAATATTCATGTTCACTCCCCGAAAATAAGTGAAATAGGGGCCGCACGGTGGCACAGTGGTTAGCACTGCTTCCTACGGCGCTGAGGACCCGGGTTCGAATCCCGACCCGGGGTCACTGTCCGTGTGGAGTTTGCACATTCTCCCCGTGTCTGCGTGGGTTTCACCCCCACAACCCAAAGATGTGCAGGGTAGGTGGATTGGCCACACTAAAATTGCCCCTTAATTGGAAACAAATTAATAATTGGGTACTCTAAAATTTTTTTAAAAATAAATGAAGTAACTGTTGCACAAAGCAAGCTATTGTATAAACATCAAAAAAACTAATAGAACTGTCAGACTTGAGAATCAGGTGGCCAGGGAACGTGAAACTGCTCAATCGTGTAGCGATGATTTCGTACAATTTTTTAAAATTCATTCTTGGGATGAGAGCCTGAAGTCTTTCAATGGAATTCCAGACCTTGCAGTTAAGCACAATGGAAGGTTTTCAGATTGGATGTACAATTGTAAATCATAGAATTTACAGTGCAGAAGGAGGCCATTTGGCCCATCGAATCGGCACCGGCCCCTGGAAAGACCACCCCACCCAAGCCCACACTTCCATCCCATCCCCGCAACCCAGTAACCTCATCCTAAACAAACTGAAAAGCCCCCTAGTCGCCACATTCCGGCACCTGTTCGGGTACACTGAGGGCAAACCTACACAGAAATGGGGAGAATGTGCTGACTCCGCACAGACAGTGACCCAAGCAGGAATCGAATTCGGGTTCCTGACGCTGTGAAGCAACAGTGCTAACCGTGCCACCCACGTTATACCGTGCCTTGTTGACCAAGCTTTTGATCATTTGTCCCTAATATCTTCTAGCGTAGCTGTGATGGTGTCAAATTCTGTCTGCTTATGCTGCTGTGGTCAGAGTGGGAATAGGCACCATGAGATTAGTGCAAGTGTAACTTGAGGATATGCGGCATGTGTGTGTCTCAGGAATTCCATTTTGTTTTTCGCTACTCAGCAATGATAGGCACCACGAAGGAGAACAAATTTGAATTGGACAGCTAGCAATAATATGCAGATCGAAACATCAATTCATGAAGAACTGCAACACTAATTACTTGCGGCTGTAAGTAGTACTGTAGATAAGAAAGATATATGTCCTATCAACAATAATGTCATCTTCCCCGCTGTCTCTAATTAACTTAGCAATTCTTATCTTACCTAAAGCGTGACAAACTGCAATGCCTTTTTCTCAAAACGTAGGAGACGGTAGCAGACGCTAATTTCTCCTGTGCTTTAAGGGTTTGCTGAAGAAAAGAGAATGCGGATATTAATTAGGTTTAAGCCCCCGTTAATATTCAGCACTGTGGAAGAATGTGCCTCAGACGCAGCCAGTGTGAACTCTGTAACCCCGATAGCCACACGCACTCCTGTGGTGAAGGGCAGATTTGTTTCTGTCACTCTCGGTTGTGGATTACGAAGGATGGGCCTGGCCTCATTGCCGCGGAACGCTCCAAGTAGTTGGACCGTACCGTACCACCTGGCCCTCGTGGAAAAGTTTTTGAAGAAAAACACATTTGACCACAAGGCAATGAAGCAGTGGTCAGCACGTAATGTCCTCGAGGCCCTCAGGGAAAAGGAGACCGTGGAGGATGTTGGATGGTTCCCTGAGCAGACTGTCAGAGTCATCTGGCAGAACGCCTCATCACCAGAACTTTCAAACAAGCACCAAGACCTAGATTGGCTGGTGGTGAGAAGGGCCCTCCCTGTCAGAGTCTTCATGCACACCCGAAGACTCTGTGCCAATGCACGCTGCCCTCGGAGTGGCTGTGGGGGAAATGAGATGGTCACACACCTCCTTGTGGAATGTGCCTTTGCAAAGAAGGTCTGGAGAGAGATGCAGTGGTATTTGTCAAGGTTTATCCCGAACAGATCTGTGACACAGGACCCTGTGCTCTACGGACTGTTTCCAGGGACACACACCGAAACAAACATCAACTGCTGCTGGAAGGTCATCAACTCGGTGAAAGACGCTCTTTGGTCTGCCCGAAACTTGCTGATCCTCCAGTGCAAAGTGCTGCCCTCGACCGAGTGTTGCAGACTGGCACATTCCAAGGTCCAGGACTACGTGCTGAGGGACGCACTCAAGCTTGGGGCAGCTGCCGCCAAGGCGCAATGAGGAAAGACCACTGTGTAAAGTCTTTCCAGTAAATGTACACCGAGGGGCGGGTAACAGTGTAAACCCCCCTCGGTCTGGGTCATTAACACTCCAATGTATAAAAGAAACATGGCAATGTAAATATTTAAGAAGGAATTGTAATGTAAAGAGTGATATGTGTATAATAATATCAAAATTGAATGGAAGAAAGTCAAGGCAATGTGTAGCTCTGACGGAAATGTACAGTCAAGACAATTCGAAATGCTCTGTAATGCTTATGATAAATTTTATGAATAAAGTATATTTTTTTGAATAAAAAAAAACTTAGCGACAAAATAAGCTGGAGCAATGTGGGAATGATGTTTCAGGCGTGGCTTATGTTAAGCGGTGCCGTGTTTCTCCTTCTGCCCCTGAAAGCACCGTTTTTGTGATTCAGATCATATGAAACTGAAAAGTCAACAATCAGGTGGTTAATAATGGACTTCACAAAGTTATAGTCGTGTTGGCAGCCTTCTGTCTGGTGAGACGATGCCTTGTGCCGTGTTGGTCAATTCTGTTTAAGCATCGCCTGGCATAGCTCGGGAGCCTCAATCTGGCCTGGCAGCCTGTACTGTGCTTGCTGCAGTGGGAAAGAGTGGGCCAAGAAGGTGCAGGATTCGCTGGCCTCTCGTACTTCCTCTCTGCCCTCTTAGCTTTTTGTTTCCGCTCTCCTAACTCAATGCCCATCCAAGCAGTCAGCCTCCAGACATCAGCAGCTACCCTCAAGTTGTCAGTGCCAATGTCCGCCATCTTCGTATCTCACTTGCAGGTGTCCTTGTAGCAGAGGTGTAAATGCCCAATGTAGTAATATGTATAATGTAGGGAGCATAAAGGGTTAACAAGATGATGTTCATGTATCTCAACACTAGATGGCACCACAGAGTAGTCATATAAATATACTGTGACTCCTAGGATTCTGGGGAAAGGTGTCAGTGGTAGGTAAAGATAGGTTGTTCATTGTATAAGAGAGAGATTAGACATCACAGTTAGATATTATAGATTTCTGTAGCATAGATTTAATACTGTTCTTTTCTCAATTATTACTTAGTAAGGTGTGCAAATCATTTCAATGTAAATGTTAATGTAAATAAACTAGCTCTGTTTGAATACATAGCTTGCTGTTCTTTGTCCGCACTACGACTTTTAGCCAGCTTGAGGGGCTCCACAGAGGATATCACACCCCGGAGGCCATTTCACCGGACAGAAGATGTTCACCGTACGGTTAGACGGCTGTCATCTAGGCGATGAATGTGGCTGAGACTGCACAGCTTAGCAGTGAGTGAATGCTGACGGAATTGGCGCGAAGTGATGGATTTGGTAGGAGGACCCTGGAGAGGCCACATGAATAAAATGGAACAGGTATAAAAGGGAGATTTGCAAAACAAGATTTGAACAAATATTTGACGGTGGCAGAGCAAGAAGGATGTTTTAAAAATGCATATGGAGCTTTTGGCTTTATTGATAGAGGTAAAAATTTCCCTCCTCGCCTTTCTGCCTTTGACAGAGTTGACCACACCATCTTCCTCCAAAGCTGTTGTCTGGCTGGGTGGGACTGCGTCCTCATGGTTTCATTCTTTTCTATTTAATCGTAAACAGAGAATCACTTGCAATGACTTCCCATCCTCCCCTGGCATTGTTACTTCCTGGTGCCCCCTCCAGTTTATAACTTCCTCCACTCATTGGCATAATTAACCAATAGCACAGAGTTAAATTTCACATGTACGTTGAGGATACCCAGGTCTACCTCACCATCACCCCTCACAACCTTTCCACTGTCGCTAAATTATCAGACTAGTTGGCCTCTCCGCTGGGGTACCCTCCGTGGGGGTGGGTGGGGCCACCCTCGGTGGGGCCAGAAGACTCCGGTGGTGGGCAGGGCAGGAAAATCCCGGCCTTGGAATTTATTGATTTGAGCAAATGGAAAAAGTACCAATGTGCACGCCGTTTTGTTGGATTTTCAACCAGGGACAATTGCTTATTTCAGTAACGTTTGTAGGAACCGTACATTGTTCAACCCTCTCATTATTCACCCCTCTCATTAGCGATCACTCGAAACAGACACCCAAGATAAGGACCTCGACTTTCAGAAACTCACACTGAAGGTTATAGAATCTTTCTCAGCACCGGGGTGGCTTATCTCTCACTGCACACCTTAACCTTTGCACTTCTATCGTCTCTCACAGCATCTTTTTCAACGTTATTGACAACTGGACAAATTTGTAACTAAAACTTGTGTTTGAATGTATCTGAGCCCGTATGTCTGAATGGAGAAAACGGATGTTTTAATGAAACAATTGTCTGTGGTAATTAAGAGCTTGCCATTTGCTGATTGTTGAGCGGGTCCCAGAGAGGGTTCATTTCTTGAAGTGGGTTTGTTCAGTTTGTCTAGGTGATTATACCGCATCCAGTTTCAAGAAGACCCCTCCCTGGGTGCAGCCTGTGTCCCGATATTGCATTTGTAGATTGTGCGCTTGGCTCTGCTTTTGTACATTAAACTCTAAAGAGACATTGGTGACATGGGAGAAGAATAGTTTGAAGGTTTATGAAGAATTATCAGGAGCGTGGGACTAATTTTGGACAGCTCTTTCAAAGGGCCAGCAGAGCCGTGATGGGCCAAATGGCCTTATCTGAGCTGTAAGATTCTACGATACTAAAGTGTGTGGGCAGCTCCGCACAATCACTTCACAAGCAGTTTCCCTGACCTTGAGGGTAGAACCGCAGCCCCCTAGGATGACCACTGACATTCACTTACAACTCGGAACACAAGCCTATTGAACCAATTGCTCGATGCAGGGGTTTATTCTCTCCTTTTTCCTCCCCCCCCCCACCCCCGCCCCAACCTACTTAATGTAACCCTATTAGCATACCTTTCTATTTCTTAGTTCTTTCTCCCTTATTTGTCTATCTACCTTCCCCTTAAATATATTCCATAGAATCCATAGAATCCCTACGATGCAGAAGGAGGCCATTCGGCACATCAAGACTGCACCGATCCTCTGAAAGAGCACCCGGACCAGGCCTTCCACCCCTGCCCCCACCACCGCCCCATTCCCGTGACCTGCACATCTTTGGACACTAAGGGGCAATTTAACGCCGCCAACCCACCTAACCTGCACATCTTTGGACACTAAGGGGCAATTTAGCGTGGCCAATCCACCTAACCTGCACATCTTTGGACACTAAGGGGCAATTTAACGCCGCCAACCCACCTAACCTGCACATCTTTGGACACTAAGGGGCAATTTAACGCGGCCAACCCACCTAACCTGCACATCTTTGGACACTAAGGGGCAATTTAGCGTGGCCAATCCACCTAACCTGCACATCTTTGGACACTAAGGGGCAATTTAGCGTGGCCAATCCACCTAACCTGCACATCTTTGGACACTAAGGGGCAATTTAGCGTGGCCAACCCACCTAACCTGCACATCTTTGGACACTAAGGGGCAATTTAGCGTGGCCAATCCACCTAACCTGCACATCTTTGGACACTAAGGGGCAATTTAGCGTGGCCAATCCACCTAACCTGCACATCTTTGGACACTAAGGGGCAATTTAGAATGGCCAATCCACCTAACCTGCACATCTTTGTGCTTATTGGGCAGGATTCGGCAGACCCACCAAGGTGGTGAAGAAGGCATTCAGCATGTTTGCTTTCATTGGTCAGAACATTGAATACAGGATTAGGACGTCTTGTTGAAGTTGTACAAGACATTAGTAAGGCCACACTTGGAATACTGTGTACACTTCTGGTCACCCTAATATAGAAAGGATATTATTAAACTAGAAAGAGTGCAGAAAAGATTTACTAGGATGCAGCTGTGACTTGATGGTTTGAGTTATAAGGAGAGGCTGGACAGGCTGGGACTTTTTTCCCTGGACTGTAGGAGGCTTAGGGATGATCTTATAGAGGTCTATAAAATAATGAGGGGCATAGATAAGGTAGATAGTCAACAGGTAGGGGTGTCTAAAACTAGAGGGCATAGGTTTAAGGTGAGAGGGGAGAGATATAAAAGGGTCCAGAGGAGCAGTTTTTTCACACAGAGGGTGGTGAGTGTCTGGAATGAGCTGCCGAGGCAGTAGTAGAGGCGGGTATGATTTTGTCTTTTAGAAAGCAGTGAGACAGTTATATGGGAAAGCTGGGTCTAGAGGGATATGGGCCAAATGCGGGCAATTGGGACTAGCTTAGTGGTTAAACACTGGGCTGCATGGACAAGTTGGGCCGAAGGGCCTGTCTTCATGCTGTAAACCTCGATGACGCTGTGACTCCAGGACCAGAGAATCGTGCCCGAGTTCAATAGACGTTTTGTTGCCCATCAAGTTATCCATCCTTCCCACGGTGCGTGGGGCTGGAAGATTTGGGCCATCCATACTGTTCACTTCATTCGCACCCTGCGGTGTTCTCACCAATTCCTGAGTTCTCCTGAATTCCAGATTGGCTTTATTAGTAACTATCTTTATTTTGGGCCTCTAGGTGTGGACCCATGTATCAATAGGGTTTCCCCATGGCCATCCTTGCCCCCTGAGCCCACCACCTCCTGCAGTTCCCGCGTCTCTCCTGCAGATATCAATCAATACCAGGACCTGTCATTTGGGAGAAAAAAAGGGGATTGAGATTTAAAGTAACTAAAATCAACGTTAAGCCTGGAAGGACGAGATACGGTCCCTCGAGCCTCCATTGAGTTTCATGGAGTTTCATCTCGGAGGAGACCCAAGGACAGAGAGGTCAAAGGACTAAAATGGCAGGAAAGCAGGTTCATGGGGGATGTGGGGGGGGGGGGGGGGGGGGGACTAGCAGAGGTGCTCTGCAAAGTGATCACCTAGACTGCGTTTGGTCTCCCAGTGTAGGTGAGAACACACAGTGCAGCAAATACAGATAGAAGTATAGCGATTACACTCTGGAATGCCAGCAAAGGGAGAGATATTGAGCCAACACCTGCAGAGAGCGGCTCGTAATTGTGTCAAACACTGAAGCTGACAACAGCTTCTGTTTGTACAGCCTGGACTGGACTGTTTTGAAATGCAGATTGCTATTGTGGTGGCTTGCGTCTCACATTCAAAATCGCTCTCAGTAAGGTTTGAAATGTTCGATCACTACTTTAAAATCCAATACTCTAACCCATTGCCTTTGGAGTAAGGGAGTTGTTAACAGAGTTTGTTTCACGTCTAACAGCTCCCGACAAGTATTCTTCTGAATGCACATCTGTATTCTTGCTTTAGCAGACAGCCACGAGAGCCTTTGGAACATTACATACGATATGTATAGCTCAACGGCTTCAGGATAAAGAGCTGGAGGAAATTCCAGAGACACTGCAATTGATTTTGTACAAAATAACAGAGCTATGAATGGTTAATGGATCTTACAGGCAGTTACTGAGGTCTCAATCATCCATCCAGTAGCTTTTCCTCTTGTATTACTAATTTACCAAAACCTAGTATCTAATCCCACGAGGAAACTTTAAAGGTCTTAATTTTCAGACACGCAGAAAGGATATTAAAAATATCACGGTTTCTTGAAATTTAATAGGATCGAAAGCTTTCCTTATACCCATATGCCCCGAGACATAATCTCTGACTAATTAAGAAAGTACAATGTGAAGGCGAAGACTTGAGGTGGGCAGGCTGACATTGGCTTTTTGGGAGCCTAACTTCAGAATTCTAAATGACTAAATGTGACACATCGCGATACTAACACATCTGTGACTGCCATTAACTTTTCTTTATGTGATAGGGTGTGTAGTGATCTCTGTACGTGCATGTACACAAGGGGTTAATGTGTAATCAGCAGCACCACATGATCACTAGAGGGCCGGACCAACAGGGATATAAAAGGCAACCACATTGGGTCTCCCCCTCTCTCTTGGGTGCACTGTGACCAGGGCAGTATCAGATTAGTTCAGATGGCTAGTGGAGTTACGTGTAGTTACTGTAGTTAGATCTTGTTAACCTTATCACTTGTTTCAATGTTAAATTAAAGAACTCATGCAATTATTGTTATAGTTACTCAATAAACCTTTTGTTACTACATGGACGAGTTTGAGTCTTCTTCATTGAGATTCAGAAGACCTCATCAGTAACCAAGGTTTGAGTAGCACATGTTACCCACCACACAGGGAACAAAACAGTGTGTCTAGCTGTTCTATACTGTCTCCAAGTATGCCGAAAGATTCTGATCACTTTATGCAGTTGAAAGCAAAGTCACCGGGCGGGATTCTCCGTCAGTCAACGGCGGAATCGGGAAAGGCGATTGGTCGGAGAATCGTGCATGAGGCGAAAATCATGGCCAGCGCCGGCCGCCCGACAGAATGCCACATTCCGGTGCCTCGACAGCAGCGTCAATGCGTTCTACTCCGCACGTACAGTAAACGCCATTGGCATATCATTAGTGGGCCTGACCCAGTATTCTCCGGGGCTTCAGGAATGCTCTGCCTCCTCCGGGAGGAATTACCGACTTCGAGTTTCACTTGTGCTGTTAAGAATCGGGAAGCAGGCTTTGTGGCTGATGAGGGAGAGAGAGGAGGTAGGACACGGAGAGGCACGACAGTGGGCAGGGCTGGCTGTGGTGGTGGGGGTGGTGGGGTGGGGGGGGTTTCTGCCAGGTCAGGGGGAACAGCCGGGCGTGAGTGTGGGGGAGTAGGATGTGGGGTTGGAGGGGGACATGTGGGGACAGGGGCTGCAGTGCAGGCCGGTGCCACCATGTAGCCCGGTGGACCTGGTTGGGCAGGAGGGTACACACCATGCTAACATGTCGGCCTTTCACCCCCTGCAGACAATGGCTATCGGAATCTAACCAGGCTTGGTGGCCTTCACCCTAGTCGCCGCTGCCCTGGGGGATGCACTGAGGCTGTGCGATCAGGAGCTGCTCGGGGGGATCCTGTAGCAGCGGAGTCTGCCCCAGAGGAACAGGAGGCAGCTGACATCTTTAACCTGTCCCTGCACTACCTCCTTAGTGATAACAATCCTCTCAACGTCCTCACCTGTCATAGCCTCATTTCTATCAGTCACTGGCATGTTATTTGTGTCTTCCACTGTGAAGACCGACCCAAAAAACCTGTTCAGTTCCTCAGCCATTTCCTCATCTCCCATTATTAAATCTCCCTTCTCATCCTCTAAAGGATCAATATTTACCTTAGCCACTCTTTTTTGTTTTATATATTTGTAGAAACTTTTACTATCTGTTTTATAGTCTGAGCAAGTTTACTCTCATAATCTATGTTACTCTTCTTTATAGCTTTTTTAGTAGCTTTCTGTTGCCCCCTCAAGATTTCCCAGTCCTCTAGTCTCCCACTAATCTTTGTCACTTTGTATGCTTTTTCCTTCAATTTGATACTCTCCCTTATTTCCTTAGATATCCACGGTCGATTTTCCCTCTTTCTACCGTACTTCCTTTTGTTGGTATAAACCTTTGCTGAGCACTGTGAAAATTTGCTTGAAAGGTTCTCCACTGTTCCTCAACTGTTTCACCATAAAGTCTTTGCTCCCAGTCTACCTTAGCTAGTTCTTTTCTCATCCCATTGCAATCTCCTTTGTTTAAGCACAAAACACTAGTATTTGATTTTACCTTCTCACCCTCCATCTGTATTTTAAATTCCACCATATTGTGATCGCTCCTTCCGAGAGAATCCCTAACTATAAGATCATGAAACAATCCTGTCTCATTACACAGGACCAGATCTAGGACCGCTTGTTCCCTCGTAGGTTCCATTACATACTGTTCTAGGAAACTATCGCGGATTCATTCTATAAACTCCTCCTCAAGGCTGCCTTGACCGACCTGATTAAACCAATTGACATGTAGATTAAAATCCCCCATGATAACTGCTGTACCATTTCTACATGCATCCGTTATTTCTTTGTTTATTGCCTGCCCCACCATAATGTTACTATTTGGTGGCCTGTAGACTACACGTATCAGTGACTTTTTTGCCTTACTATTCCTGATTTCCATCCAAATGGATTCAACCTTATCCTCCATAGCACCGATGTCATCCATTACTATTGCCTGGATGCCCAACACATTAGCAGGGGTCCGCTCAGACGGGATTCCACCGCACACCTGCGCGTCCTCGAGACCGTGAGTGCCGGCGAGTTCAAGCACGACCATTTTAAGGTCACGGATGGCATCGGCCGCGAGCTGGATTGGATTTGTTTATTGTCACATGTACCGAGGTATTGTTCTGCATACAGCTTAGACAGATCATTCCGTGCATGAAAAGAAATTACTTTTGGCAAATATAAATGCACAATGTAAATACATAGCCACAGGCATCGGGTGCAGCATACAGGAGTGTAGTACTGCTCAGTAGAGGAGATGTGTGAAGAGATCAGATCAGTCCATAAGAGGGTCGTTTAGGAGTCTGGAACAGTGGACCCGCACTGCCCCTCGATGTGCCAATTCATGGGGTGTCATCCAACCCAGTCCTCAGCCACCCAGCACGCCCCGGACCCTGGTCACACCGTCAGCCACAGCCCTCTGCTCCGCCAGCCACGCAAAGAGGTCAGTCACCCAGTCTGCGTTTGATCGCTGCAACATAGGGGAGACCATATTGAGAGCAGCGAGCACGGTATACTAAATTGAAATAAGTCCAAGTAAATCACTGTTTCACGAGGAAGGTGCCTTGGATGGTGAGGCGGGAGGAGTCAAAAGGACAAGTGTTGCATCTTCTGAGCTCGCATGCCTTAGGAAAGGGAAGGGGCGTGTTGGGGGTGATTGAGGAGTGGACCAGGGTGTTGCAGAGTGAACAGTCCCTTCAGAATGCTGATAAGACAGGGCACAGAAAGAAGTGCTTGGTGGTGGCATCACTTTAATAATAATCGCTTACTGCCACAAGTAGGCTTCAATGAACTTACTGAGAAAAGTCCCTAGCCGCCACATTCTGGTGCCTGTTCAGAGAGGCTGGTACGGGAATTGAACCGTGCTGTTGCCTTGTTCTGCATTACAAGCCAGCTGTTTAGCCCAGTGTGCTAAACCAGCCCCATAGCAAGAATATTAGAGGGTGATCTGTTGAATGTGAAGGTGGGTGAGGTGAAAGTGAGGACGAGGGGAACACTACTGTGGTTCTGGGAGGGAGGAGAAGGAGGGAGAATAGAAGGGAGTGAAATAGATTGAATATGGTGGAGGTACCCTATCAATCAGTCTGGGGAAAGAGGGAGACATAGCGGAATGGTTAGTATGGCTTTTGTATCAATGATTCCAAGTATTGTACAAAAGGAGTCTTTCAATGCAATCAGCAGAAATGATTCTCGAAATAGAACATAGAGTGCAGAAGGAGGCCATTCGGCCCATCGAGTCTGCACCGACCCACTTAAGCCCTCACTTCCACCCCATCGCCGTAACCCAATAACCCCTCCTAACCTTTTTGGACACTAAGGGCAATTTATCATGGCCAATCCACCTAACCTGCACATCTTTGGACTGTGGGTGGAAACCGGAGCACCCGGAGGAAACCCACGTAGTCACGGGGAGAACGTGCAGACTCTGCACAGACAGTGACCCAGCGGGGAATCGAACCTGGGACCCAGGCGCTGTGAAGCCACAGTGCTATCCACTTGTTAAACACACAAACATACAGGTTAAGAGCAAAAGTAGGCCATTCGGTCCATTTATGAAAGCAAATTACCATGGATGCGTAAAAAGAAAAGGGTCATCTGGACTCGAAACGTTAGCTCTTTTCTCTCCCTACGGATGCTACCAGACCTGTTGAGATTTTCCAGCATTTTTTCTTTGGTTTTGCATTCGGTCCCTTTAGTGTGCTGCGTCTCAATAAGATCATGGCGAATTTGATCGTGGCCTCAACTTCACATCCTGCCTAGCCTCGATAACATTTGACCCCCTTGTTAGAGAATCGATCTAACTCTGCCGTCAAAACAGTCATTGACCATGCTTAGACTGGTCTCCGTGGAAGCGAGCGCCAGAAACTCAAAACCCACTGAGACAAAGCATTTCATAGAATCATAGATTCAGTGCAGAAGGAGGTCATTCGGCCCATCGAGTCTGTACCGGCCCTTACAAAGAGCACCCTACTGAAGCCCACGTATCTACCCTATCCCCGGAACCCAGTAACCCCCACTTAACATTTTTTGGTCACTAAGGGCAATTTAGCATGGCCAATCCACCTAACCTGCCCATCTTCGGGTTGTGGGAGGAAACCGGAGCACCCGGAGGAAACCCACGCAGACACGGGGAGAACGTGCAAACTCTGCACAGACAGTGACCCAAGCCGGGAATCGAACATGGGACCCTGGAGCTGTGAAGCAGAGTTGGAGAATCTTTTCTGTCCACCTGGGAGAGCAGCTGGGGCTTTGGTGTAAAGTCACCTGCGGCAGTGCGGCATTCCCTCAGCTCAGCGCTGGGGTTGACAATCCAGATGATGATGCTCGCACCTCTGGAGTGGGGATTTGAATGTGCTGAGCAAATTGGCCGCTGCATTTCTGGCATCACAACAGTGACTCCGTTTCAATGGTTATAAAGTGCTTTGGGATATCCTGAGGTCATGAACGGTGCTATATAAATGCAAATCTTTCCGTTTGCAGGACGAATTCTGATCCTCCCGCTAGCAAGGGGCGGGGACCTCAAACCCCACGCCAGTGGGGGAGGGGGGGGGGAGGGCCATCAGAAACACGTTTTCTTATTTTATTTTATTTTGTTATAAATTTAGCGTACCCAATTATTTTTTTTTCCAATTAAGGGGCAATTTGGCGCGGCCAATCCACCTCCCCCTGCACACCTTTTGGGTTGTGGGGGTGAGACCCACGCAGACACGGGGAGAATGTGCAAACTCCACACGGACAGTGACCCGGGACTGGGATTGAACCCGGGTCCTGGGCGGCAGTGAGGCAGCAGTGCTAACCACTGTGCCACCATGTCGCCCCCAGTGCCGTAATGCAGCAGTGCTAACCACTGCCCCACCGTGCCGCCCCTGGAGAAACGCGTTTTCTTCACAACCGCTGGATTCTCCACCCTTTCGGGAAATCCGCTACCGGCGGCGCAAGGCGGAGAAATTCTGGCAAGTGGCAGCTCCGACGGCCCGGCACCCTTCTGGAGCGTCAGTCCTTGATTTCCACACGTGGGCCCTGGGGTGCGACTTGAGCCGAGAACCTTGGGGCTGGGAGGTGCGAGTGTTCCCAATGTGCCACAGACTTAAACGGACTTCAGTTGGGCAAGAGCATTTAGAGTGAAGGAACATGGGCGGGTACAGGTTCAAGGGGCTGAATGGCCTTCTCCTGCGCTCCCTTTAAAAACTGAGTGACCGTACGTAGAGTGACATGGCATCACTGGGTGAATGAAAGCTCCCAGTTATTATCCTCTGACACTCGGCTCCAGATGGTGTGTGTGTGCGTGCAGCGAGGGAGATCAGAGTCAATGACAGCTGTCCGCAATGTTCTTTCCTTTTGACCGTCAGACATATTTTTGGCACCAAGCTGGGGGATGAAGCTTGCCTAAAGCGTTGCCTTATTAATTTCCTTTTAAAGCTTAAGCCATTTGCTGAAATATCACCACTGGCTCTTGGAGAACTCGCCCAGCCGTTGCACAGATTTCATAGAATCACACAGGAATTCCCAGCACAGAGCCAGGCAATTCACCCCCTCTCTGCCAGACTTAAGCATAGAATTTCATAGAATTTACAGTGCAGAAGGAGGCCATTCGGCCCACTGAGCCTGCACCGGCCCTTGGAAAGAGCGCCCTAGCCAAGCCCACTCCTCCACCCTATCCCCGTAACCCCACCTAACCTTTTTGGACACTCGGGACAATTTATCATGGCCAATCCACCTAACCTGCACATCTTTGGACTTGTGGGAGGAAACCGGAGCACCCGGAGGAAACCCACGCACACACGGGGAGAACGTGCAGCCTCCGCACAGACAGTGACCCAAGCCTGGAATCGAACCTGGGACCCCGGATCTGTGAAGCAACTGTGCTAACCACTGTGCTACCGTGCTGCTCCACACCAACCTCCTGACGCCCTGCATCAGCCTTGACCCCATAAGCAGAAACCTTCCCTCAGATCTTGATGTTGATATGCGAGGCTGAATCAGGAGATCTTGCAGGCTGTCTAACTGTGAGGAAGCTTTAATGTTAGTTTAATTCAGTTAGGTTCCCCGCTGTGTGGAGATTGATGTATCAGAGCGAGGTCACTGCTTATACTCATTCCTGATGGAAAAATAGCATACATTTAATTTGATTTGATGACGCTTTTTAAACTGAATGAGCAACCGGCTATTATCATTTGTCTTCTTTGGGAAAAAAAAAATTCCAGAAGTTGTGCAAATGTTTTTTTTTTCCTCGCCGAGCTCCAGCCTTTCCTGAAACCTTCAATACTCTGTGTTTTCTGCCTCAGTGCAACCACCACCTCCGGAATGCACCCATGGGGTTTGCCCCCTTATTACCACAATTACAATCTGTACACATTTCATTAAACAAATATGACTCCTCCAAAGCTTTATCTGTCACGTTGCACAGCGGGAGAGCCATTTCTCCACGTCAGCTGAGGCAGACTGACAGGTTAAAAAGCCTCTTAATGGCTGAAAACAGGTGTTTAGAAAAAAAACCAATCTGCCGTGCATCTAAAATGCCCACAAGATGGTTTATGGGTCTGGTGGGGGGCTGCCACATTGTCTTATCTGGGTTCCCTGGTTACCGACTGACCCTTCTCCCAGTGGAAACAATTCTCCTTTATTTACTCTATCAAAACCCTTCATGATTTTCAACAGCCCATCTCCCCTGCACCTTCCCTGCTTTGAGAACAATCCTGGATTTTCTAGTCTCTACCTCCTTGGCATCATACTGGCAAGTACCCTTTGCAACCCCCACAAGGGCCTGACTCACTCCTCCAAGTGTGTTACGGCATTATCTCGATGCTGTTTTTTTGGACATTGCTGCGCACAAACTGGCTGCCATGAGAACACCGACTGTATTCCAAAGGGTGCTTCATTTCGGGGCAGCACGGTAGCACAGTGGTTAGCACAGTTGCTTCACAGCTCCAGGGTCCCAGGTTCGATTCCCGGCTTGGGTCGCTGTCTGAGCGGAGTCTGCACGTTCTCCCCGTGTCTGCGTGGGTTTCCTCCGGGCGCTCCGGTTTCCTCCCACAGTCCAAAGATTAGGTGGATTGGCCATGCTAAATTGTCCTTAGAGTCCAAAAAAGGTTAGGTGGGGTTACTGGGTAACGGGGATAGGTTCGAAGTGTGGGCTTAAGTGGGATGCTCTTTCCAAGGGCTGGTGCAGACTCGATAAGCCAAAAGGCCTCCTTCTGCTCTGTAAATTCTATGATTTGCTGTAAATGCTTCAGGATGAACCGAGGTTGTGAAATGTGTTATATCTTTTTGTTCAAACCGATAATCAGCTCTATTGACTTCAGTGGAAATAAATCTTGGATCTAAATTCTAGAGTGTGTCTTGAACTATTTCAAACTGAGGCTCTGCCCCAAACTAGTGACTATCAATATAAGGTTATCTTCAACAGACCTGATACTGAGTTCAGGAGAAATTACTTTATATGGAGATTGGTGGGATGCCGGATAAATATGAGACATAAAGTAGCAGGAGGATATGCTGATGGGGTGTGATGACGTTCGTGTGGAGTATAATCCCTTTCTTCCATCCACTAAGGTCAGAAGTGGGGGTTGTTTGCTGATGAATGCACAACATTCAGCACCATTTGTGACTCCTCAGGCACTGTAGCAGTCCGTGTTCGTCAGAAGCAAGACTCGGGCCTGATAAGTGGCAAGCAACATTCGCGCCACACAAGTGTCAGGCAACGACCATCTCCAACAAAAAAGAATCAAAACACCTTTGTCCCAAACTTTGTACAGTTCTAACCCTAAAATGGCTGTTTTCCCAACCTGTTGAATCATGCTTCCTTATTAGATTGGGTTAGTCCCAATCTGGAGGGGGGTGGGGGAAGTGAGGGGGGGGGGGGGGTGGGGGGAGATGGTGTATCACAGCCCCATCATTCACTTTTTGGCCAAGGTAATCCACCTTTGAAATGTGTCAGCCGTTAACTTGAATGATTCCCAGGTTTGAGGAAATAGGAAAGAGCTATTCACTCCGCCAGGGAAGCCACAATGAGTTTCTGTTTGCGTTTGTGGAAGTGCTAATTGAATTTCAAATATCTTCACATGCCCGCAGCCCACTTGAAACCTTCTGCAGCTTGACCACATTGCAGTTGAAAAAGGCCAGGTGGCTTTTCGCAGCCGTCTTTAGGGCTTCTTGCGTCCATTTAAAAAGGAAGATTTGCGGTTTTACAAAAATCTTTAATGCCACAACTATACGTTTGTGACATATCAATGAGCTGGTATATCTGCCCTGCTCGATGCTGCTGTCTGTCATGTACAGATCACAAAAAACGCATCAACCGCAGAAATGGTGATTCTAAAGTTCACCAGATGCAGAAACAGCTTGTGTTATTTCGGAGAGAATATAAATATGAATCGCAGGCAGAACGAGAGCAATCTTTATTTTTTTTCCCCCTCCTCTTGTGTATTTAAATGTGATTCTCATCTGCAGGTTTTGACAGCTTCTCCCCACTCCAATAGTAATTTATCTTCAAACCTTTCGGTGTGGCGGCTCTGATCAGGCGGGGCTCTTCCTGTCGATGACACATCAGGTTAGTGAAATGTGGGACGGAAGGACATGGGCCAAGTGTGCCTTGTCCGGTCGGATCAGTCAGAAGGAGCAATGTCAGTTGGGGAGTGTGATTGCGGGTGCTGTGTGTAAATGAATGGAGCAGGATGAACCATCCCAGGGTTCCAGGGTCGCCCGGCCTGCGTGTAGAGGGCAACCAATCAAAGTCGCACTCTGAGCAGCCTCTGAACTGTTTCTCGGAATGGGCGGCTGCTGGGAACAGATGAAGACGGAGAAGGAATACTGCTCTTGGCATCTGCTGGGAGGGCGGGGGTGCCAGTTGACGGTGACGGGAGGCAGTTGCGTTAGCAGTGAGGTACGACCTGCATCGCTGCTCTGCAGATGTCAGTTCGTAGACTAAGATTAAAAAGAAACCCCTCCCTGTAACAACCATTGCTTCAGCTGCATGGGTTCTGTGAATAAAAACCCATTATACAGCTGAGAAAGGCAGAATTAGCCCTGTGGGACGCTTGTGTGTGTGACCGTATGTTTGCATGTGTCGTTTGTGGTAAATGAGTGTGTGAACAATGTATGTAAGAGTGTGTATGTGTGTGTGAGTAGCATCTGTATGTGTGTGTAAACAGTGTGTACGAGTGTGTGTGAGCAGTGAGTGTATTTGTGTGTATGTGAGCAGAGAGTGTGTGTGTGAGCAGTGAGTGTGTGTGTATGAGCAGTGAGTGTGTGAGCAATGTGTGAGCAGTGAGTAGATGTGTGTGAGCAGTGACTGTATGTGTGTATGAGTGTGTGTATGTGTGAGCAGTGTATGTGTGGGTGTGTGTGAGCAATGTGTGTATGGGTGTGTGTGAGCGGTGTGTGTATGGGTGTGTGTGAGCAGTGTGTGTATGGATATATCCTATTATCCTAGGATTCTATGGGAAGCTAGGGAGGAGATTGCTGAGCCTTTCGCTTTGATCTTTATGGCGTCATTGTCTACAGGAATAGTGCCAGAAGACTGGAGGATAGCAAATGTTGTCCCCTTGTTCAAGAAGGGGAGTAGAGACAACCCCGGTAACTATAGACCAGTGAGCCTTACTTCTTTTGTGGGCAAAATCTTGGAAAGGTTTATAAGAGATAGGATGTATAATCATCTGGAAAGGAATAATTTGATTACACATAGTCAACACGGTTTTGTGAAGGGTAGGTCGTGCCTCACAAACCTTATTGAGTTCTTTGAGAAGGTGACCAAACAGGTGGATGAGGGTAAAGCAGTTAATGTGGTGTATATGGATTTCAGTAAAGCGTTTGATAAGGTTCCCCACGGTAGGCTACTGCAGAAAATACGGAGGCATGGGATTCAGGGAGATTTAGCAGTTTGGATCAGATATTGGCTAGCTGGAAGAAGACAAAGGGTGGTGGTTGACGGGAATTGTTCAGACTGGAGTCCAGTTACTAGCGGTGTACCACAAGGATCTGGGGCAAAATTCTCCCCAAACGGCGCGATGTCCGCCGACTGGCGTCCAAAACGGCACCAATCAGACGGGCATCGCGCCGCCCCAAAGGTGCGGAATGCTCCGCATCTTTGGGGGCCGAGCCCCAACATTGAGGGGCTAGGCCGGCGCCGGAGGGATTTCCGCCCCGCCAGCTGGCGGAAACGACCTTTGTTGCCCTGCCAGCTGGCGCGGAAATGACATCCCCGGGCGGCGCATGCGCGGGAGCGTCAGCGGCCGCTGACAGTTTCCCGCGCATGCGCAGTGGGGAGAGTCTCTTCCGCCTCCGCCATGGTGGAGACCGTTGCGGAGGCGGAAGGGAAAGAGTGCTCCCACGGCACAGGCCCGCCCGCGGATCGGTGGGCCCCGATCGCGGGCCAGGCCACCGTGGGGGCACCCCCCGGGGTCAGATCGCCCCGCGCCCCCCCCCCAGGACCCCGGAGCCCACCCACGCCGCCTTGTCCCGCCGGTAAATAGGTACTCTTAATTTACGCCGGCGGGACAGGCAATTTATCGGCGGGACTTCGGCCCATTCGGGCCGGAGAATCCAGCGGGGGGGCCCGCCAATCGGCGCGGCCCGATTCCCGCTCCCGCCGAATATCCGGTACCGGAGACTTCGACAACCGGCGGGGGCGGGATTCACGGCGGCCAACGGCCATTTTCCGACCCGCTGGGGGGTCGGATAATGACGCCCCTGTTTTGGGGCCACTGCTGTTTGTCATTTTTATAAATGACCTGGAGGAGGGCGTAGAAGGATGGGTGAGTAAATTTGCAGATGACACTGAAGTCGGTGGAGTTGTGGACAGTGCGGAAGGATGTTACAAGCTACAGAGGGATATAGATAAGCTGCAGTGCTGGGCTGAGAGGTGGCAAATGGAGTTTAATACAGAAAAGTGTGAGGTGATTCATTTTGGAAGGAATATCAGGAAGACAGAGTACTCGGCTAATGGTAAGATTCTTGGCAGTGTGGACGAGCAGATAGATCTCGGTGTCAATGTACATAGATCCCTGAAAGTTGCCACTCAGGTTGAGAGGGTTGTTAAGAAGGCGTACGGTGTGTTAGCTTTTATTGGTAGAGGGATTGAGTTTCGGAGCCATGAGGTCACTGGTGCGGCCGCAGTTGGAGTATTGCGTGCAATTCTGGTCGCCGCATTATAGGAAGGACGTGGAAGCATTGAGAAGGGTGCAGAGGAGATTTATCAGAATGTTGCCTGGTATGGAGGGAAGATCTTATGAGGAAAGGCTGAGGGACTTGAGGCTGTTTTCGTTAGAGAGAAGAAGGTTAAGAGGTGACTTAATTGAGGCATAAAAGATGATCAGAGGATTGGATAGGGTGGACAGTGAGAGCCTTTTTCCTCGGATGGTGATGTCTAGCACGAGGGGACATAGCTTTAAATTGTGGGGAGATAGATATAAGACAGATGTCAGAGGTAGGTTCTTTACTCAGAGAGTAGTAAGGGTGTGGAATGCCCTGCCTGCAACAGTAGTGGACTCGCCAACACTAAGGGCATTTAAATGGATAGACATATGGACGATAAGGGAATAGTGTAGATGGGCTTTAGAGTGGTTTCACAGGTCGGTGCAACATCGAGGGCCAAAGGGCCTGTACTGCGCTGTAATGTTCTATGTTCTATCTGTGTGTATGGGTGTGTATGTGAGCAGTGGGTGTGTGAGCAGTGTGTGTATGGGTGTGTATGTGTGTGTGTGAGCAGTGTGTGACAGTGTGAGTGAGCAGTGTGTGTATGGGTGTGTGTATGAGTGTGTGTATGTGAGCAGTGTGGCTATGTGTGTGTATGTGAACAGTGGGTGTGTGAGCAGTGTGTGTATGGGTGTATGTATGAGTGTGTGTGAGCGTGTGTGTGTGTGAGCAGTATGTTTGTGTGAGCAGTGGGTGGGTGTCATTTGTGGGACATGTGTATGTGTGGATTGCATGTACACGCAGGCAGACATGCACACACATACTACAATGTCTCTCCTTCTTGATTCATGTCACTGAATGGCTGCAGGGCATTCTGAAGGAGGAGGACAAACAGACAGATATCGTGGTACACTTTGGTACCAATGACGCAGGCAGGAAAAGGGATGAGGTCCTGAAAGCAGAATTTATGGAGCTAGGAAGTAGATTATGTCATAATATACACCAGTATATCATAGTGCAGATACACACTGATGGACACACAGTGGGACCAATCAACATACACAACACCGCTGACAATCACCAGTGAGAGCACACGCACTATAAAGACAGGGGGCATCAGAGTTCCCGCTCATTCGAGTAGCAGCTAGCTAGGAGCACAGAGCTCACAGCCTGCAACACAGACATTCACCATGTGCTGAGTGCATCAACTGGTTAGGACAAGGCAAAGGTCTTTAGTTAAAGCTAGTATCGTATTTACCCACAGTTCAAATATGTTTAAATAGTTAACCTGTTAATAAAATAGTGTTGCACTACTTGAAGTGTTGGTGACCTGTATGTGATCCAGAACACCCAACACATCATGATACCAGGAGTGGTTGCATACTAGCACTTCTTAGACCTACCTGCATGTGATCTGCCTCTTCTGCCAGCATTCCATCATCCTGCAACATGGACAACATCAGCCTAAAAAACAGAACCTAGTAACTAGTAATCTGTGGAAGACTTCCGGTGCCACGTTCTAGTGAGTATTGGAATAGGAGGTTAGTCCAGATGAATGTGAGCTACAGTAATGCTGCAGGAGGGAAGGCTTTAGATTTCTGGGACATTGGGAGATCCTGTACGAGGCAGAAGGGTGGTAGATCCTGTACAAGGCAGAAGATTTGCACCTGAACTGAAATGGGACCAGTATCCTTGCAGGGATGTTTGCTAATGCTGTTGGGGAGGGTTTAAACTCACTTGGCAGGGGCCTGGGATCCTGAGAGAAGGTTCAGCAGGGGTACATAGAATTTACAGAGCAGAAGGAGGCCATTTGGCCCATCGAGTCTGCACCGGCTCTTGGAAAGAGCCCCCTACCCAAGTCCACACCTCCACCCTATCCCCATAACCCAGTAACCCCACCCAGCACTAAGGGCAATTTTGGACACTAAGGGCAATTTATCATGGCCAATCCACCTAACCTGCACATCTTTGGACTGTGGGAGGAAACCGGAGCACCCGGAGGAAACCCACGCAGACACGGGGAGAACGTGCAAACTCCGCACAGACAGTGACCCAGCGGGGAATCGAACCTGGGACCCTGGAGCTGTGAAGCAATTGTGCTAACCACCATGCTACCGTGCTGCCCAGTAATGGTCTAAACTGAGGGAAAGCAGAATTTAATAAAATCAGGGGCGAAATTCTCCGGATTCGGCGCGATGTCCGCCGAGTGGCGCCCAAATGGCGCAAATCAGTCGGGCATCGCGCCGCCCCAAAGGTGCGGAATGCTCCGCATCTTGGGGGGCCGAGCCCCAACTGTAAGGGGCTAGGCCCGCGGCGGACGAATGTCCGCCCCGCCAGCTGGCGGAAAAGGCCTTTGGTGCCCCGCCAGCTGGCGCGGAAATGACATCTCCGGGCGGCGCATGCGCGGGAGCGTCAGCGGCCGCTGACGGCATTCCCGCGCATGCGCAGTGGAGGGAGTCTCTTCCGCCTCCGCCATGGTGGAGACCGTGGCGACGGCGGAAGGGAAAGAGTGCCCCCACGGCAGAGGCCCGCCCGCGGATCGGTGTCCCCGATCGCGGGCCAGGCCACCGTGGGGGCACCCCCCCGGTGCCAGATTGCCCCACGCCCCCCCCAGGACTCCGGAGCCCGCCCGCGCCGCCTTTTCCCGCCGGTAAGGTAGGTGGTTAATCTACGCTGGCGGGACAGGCATTTTAGCGGCGGGACTTCGGCCCATTCGGGCCAGAGAATCGAGCGGGGGGTCCCGCCAACCGGCTTGGCGCGATTGCCGCCCCCGCCGAATATCCGGTGCCGGAGAATTCGGCAACCGGCGGGGGCGGGATTCACGCCAGCCCCCGGCGATTCTCCGACCCGGCGGGGGGTCGGAGAATCTCGCCCATGATATGATTTGGTCAGAGTGCACTGGGAGCAGTCACCTTTCGGTAAATCTGTGACAGAACAGTGGGACGCATGCAAGAAGGAAATAGGGAGAGTGCAGGGACAATATGTTCCAATCTAGAAAAAGGGAGGGGCCAACAAATCCAGTGATATCGAGGGATATACAGCATTGGATAAGGAGAAAAAGGGAAGCTTATGGTAGATATTGAAGGCTCAAAACAGCAGAAGTTCTAGAGGCAAGTAGAATGTGCAAGAGGAAACTTGAATAGGAAATTAGGAAAGCAAAAAGAGGAAATGAAAGGATACTGGCAGGTAAAATACAGGAAAATCCCAAGTTGTTTTACAATGGTGGCGCAGTGGTTAGCATTGCTGTCTCAGTGCCAGGGACTGTGGTTCGATTCCGACCTCTGTATGCAGTTTACACTTTCTCCCCGTGTCTGCGTGGGTTTCCGCCGGGTGCTCTGCTTTCCAACGCAGTCCAAAGATGTGTAGGTTAGGTGGATTGGCCATGCTAAATTGCCCCTTCGTGTCCAAAGGTTAGGTGGGATTATGGGGTAGGGTGGGGGATTGGCTCAGGTAGGATGCTCTTTCAGAGGGTCGGTGCAGGCTCGATGGGCTGAATGGCCTCCTTCTGCACTGTAGGGATTCTATGATATTCTTCTTTGGAAAGTACATTAAGGTAAAAGGATAACTAGGGAACGAGTAGGGCACTATTTAGGACCACAGTGGTAATTTGTATATGGAGCCAGAAGATGTAGGTGGGGTTCTAAATGAATACTTTGTGTCCGTGTTCACTCGTGAGAGGGACAGTGTGGGCGTAGAAATCAGGGGGAAGGATTGTGCTAAAATTATAGAGTCTAACATAGACAGAGAGGAGGTTCCGAGTGGTCTGGCAGGCTTAAAAGTAGACGAATCTCCAGGGCCAGATGAAATGTATCCCAGGCTGTTGCGTGAGGCAAGGGAGGAAATAGCAGAGGCTCTGGCATTCATTTTCAATTCCTCTCTGGCCTCAGGAGAGGGGCCGGAGGACTGGAGGATAGTCGATGTGGTGCCATTGTTCAAGAAGAGAGGAAGGGATAAATCAGGAAACTACAGGCCGGTCAGTCTAACCTCAGAGGTGGGGAAACTATTGGAAGCTATTCTGAGAGGCAGTGCCTCGACACTGAGGATGTTGGCCTGGGAGAGGACGCTCATGTTGGCACACTTACCCTGCCAGTGGAGCTGCAGGATTTTGCAGATGCAGCATTGGTGATATCTCTCCAGGGATTTGAGGTATCTGCTGTACATTGTCCATGTTTCTCGTGGAAACAGGAGGGTGGGGACTGTCATGATATTCAGATAAACATCATGGTGCAAACACACATACACACTGATGGACAGATCAATGGACCAATCAATACACACGCAACATCACAGCCAATCACAAGCAAAAGCAAACACACTATAAAACGGGGAACACGACACTTCCGATTCATTCCAGCAGGAGACAGCTCAGGGCACAGAGCTCACAGCAAGCCACTCAGACATTCACCATGCGCTGAGTGCTTCTCCAAGATAGTGTTAGGGCTAGGTCCACAGGTTAGAGGGTAATGAACGAACCACAGCAACCAGTTTGCAAATGTTAATAATTGTTCGTAATAAAACTGAGTTGTACCTTCCGCAACCGCGTTGGTTCGTCTGTGTAGCAGAGCACCCAACACGACAGGGACCACGGCTGTTCTGTAGACCATGAGCTTAGTGCTGGGTTTGAGCTCTCGGTCTTTGACCACTCTGTTCCCCAGGCATCCGAAGACTGCATTGGCACATCGGAATAGATGCTGGATTTCATCGTCGTTGTCTGCTCGCGCCGGGAGGGGACTCCATGCATTTACCAGAATGACACTCTGACTGCGACGGTTAAATTATGAGGGGGGTTCTCTGGGGTGGTCTGTCCCAAATTGAAAAGGTTCAAAGCCCATTTGCTCAAAGTTGTCAAGATATTGAGGGGAACAGACACGGTCGACAGGGAGAAACAGGGAGAAACTGTTTCCACTGCTTGAAAAAGTCAGACTAGGGGACATAGGGCGGCATTCCCTGCCTGCCAACCTCGTGTTGCTCAGCCGGGCGCCATTTGCTGACGACGGAACATTCTGGTCCCGCTGCTGTCAATGAGAATTCCCATTGAAGTCACCCCATGCCTCTGGAATCCCTCTGCCAGTGAACGGCTGGCGAATTCAGGCCGTAGTTTTAAAAATTTGATCCAGTGCTTTCAGGAGTAAAGTTAGGAAGCACTTTGATGGATGCTTGGAACCCTCCACCACGAACAGCAATTGATGATGGGTCAATTGCGAATTGTAAATGTCAGAGTGAAAGAGTCTTGTTATCCAAAATTATTACGGGATTCGGGGCAAAGGTGGGAATATGGGGCTGGATTCTGCGACCTTGCGCCGGTTCGGAGAATCGGCGTGCGCGAATCACGCGACGCCGCTCCGACGCCGGTCTGCCGATTCTCTGGCGACCAGAGAATTGGCGGGAACGGCGCCGGCGCGGTCGCAATGGTACCGGTCGGGTGCTGCTCAATGCGGCCCTCCCGGTGATTCTCCACGCTCGACGGGCCGAATGTCCGCCAAATTCGGCCGAGTCCCACCGCCGTCCTTTGCGTGTGGTCCTACCCGCCGGGACCTCAGCGTTCACGCTGCGGGGGCCGTTCTGGTGTGGGGGAGGGGGTTCCAGCTCCAGAGGGGGCCTGGCCCGTGATCGGGGCCTACCGATCGGTGGGCGGGCTTATTCCAGGGGGGGTCCTATGCCGCTCCGCGCTGGACCCCTGTAGGGCTCCGCCACGTTGCCCGGGGGCCGGCGCGGAGAAGGCCACCCACGCGCATGTGCTGGTGCCCGTATCGGCAGCTGGATCTGCGTGAAGCGCTCCAGTGCCAAGCTGGCTCCCTGTGCGGCGCAGGGTCGTTGCTTCTAGGGGCCAGGTGACGCCGTCGTGAAACGCTCCAGCGTTTACGACGGCGTCAACACTTAGCCCCATTATCGGAGGATCCCGCCCATGGTGTTCAGTTACTGATCAGCCATTTAATGGTGCAACAGGTTCAGGGGGCTGAATGGCCTCCTCCTACTTGTGTGGTCCTCCAGTATCTGACCTCCTAGCACCCGGCCCTATGCGCCTGTTGGTTTTTGCTGCAGATTTCCGCGGAAGGAATTTCTTTTTCATGAAAAAACCATCTTAGCCTGAAGGAAGAGTAATGTAATTAACCATAGAAAAAAAAAGCTTATAAAAGAAATTCATTCAAAAGAATGCTTGAGGGAAAATTTATACAGGATATAAAGAATTAACTCTTCAAGATATCAGGAGATTTGTTATTCAGCTTTTCAAAATGACCTTTGTGATGCTGGAGGCTACATGTTCTGTCACAATGCAATTCAAGCTGCTGCTCCTTCTATTGCCAAGAATTGTTTTAATACACGCATTTTACCTGCTGTAGGAACAGAGGATTTATGTCAGAACATCGACAGGCGCGATCCGGCTCTGACATTCTGTAAGATCATGGGCTATCTGATTGTAATGTTATCCCCCCCACCCCAAGCTCACCCCACCCTCACCGGCCACCACAGCACTGCCCACACTGGGTCCTCTCCGACTGTCCCTGGCAACCCTTTTGGCCGCGTGCGGCGCCCCGTCATGTTGCCAGGCTGGCCACTCCAAGTGGCAGAAGTGGGCACGGCTCCAGGAATTGTCTGAAGACCAACGAATCAGGTCTGGACTCCGGCA
This sequence comes from Scyliorhinus torazame, assembly GCF_047496885.1. Lineage (NCBI taxonomy): Eukaryota > Metazoa > Chordata > Chondrichthyes > Carcharhiniformes > Scyliorhinidae > Scyliorhinus > Scyliorhinus torazame. Next base: position 11,054,239 of record NC_092709.1, read on the forward strand.
CCACGCCCCCACCACCGCCATTGACCCCCCCCCCCTCCCCACCCCGAGGTGGGCTGCCCCCCAGCTTTCTGACCCGCTGCCCACTTCGCACAAATCAAAGATGTTCTTCAAAGCAGTGGGGAGTTTCAGGACGGAAGGAGCTGGAGGAGGAGCTTAATACAAAGCAGCAAGTCCTGGAGACGGACAACCACCGGCTGATTTTATGCATTAATAAATGCGTTTGACATTATCACGCTGTCATCTTTCAAGGAAGGTTTGATCCATTAATAAAAATCAATAATATTTTATCAAGAACGTCAACGTGCGAGGCTGTGATATTGCATTGAATTTGGACAGTCAGAATCAAGGCTTCTTGGGACATAATTAAAACATGTGTCACATGGATATTCATTATCCGGCCACACGCTGTCAAAATGTCGGCAGCATATTCAAAATAGTTTCAAAGGATTCCACTGGACTGCTTTATTTGCTGGCTTTTCAAGTTCCTTTCATCTTTTGTTCGTCAATCTTTATCAATGCTGCAAGTGGAAACTGTATTGTCCACTGGCCTTTCATTTCATTTTCCATACTGTTTGCATTAAAATATTTGACCGTATTTGGCGTTTGCCAAGTTGAGGGGCAATGGCCGCCGGGAGGAGTATTTATGTCCCGCTAAACTCCCTGTCCTTTTTTTTAAAATCAGTGATTGTTTCATCTGTAAAAGTACATCCTTCCCTATATTACTGATGTCTGAAACCTCCCACCTCTGTCACAGTCAGGAAGTGCCTCCATCCCAAACAAAATCAGTATCTGCAAGGGGAAGCAGATCTGGCAGCAACTGTGGAGAGAGGAATAATAATCTTTATTATTGTCACAAGTAGGCTTACAGTAACACTGCAATGAAGTTACTATGAAAATCCCCTCGTCGCCACATTCCGGCGCCTGTTCGGGTACAGAGAGGGAGAATTCAGAATGTCCAATTCACCCAACAGCACGTCTTTTGGGACTTGTGGGGGGAAACCGGAGCACCCGGAGGAAACCCACGCAGACACGGGGAGAACGTGCAGCCTCCACACAGACAGTGACCCAAGCCGGGAATCGAACCCAAGACCCTGGCGCTGTGGAACAACAGTGCCAACCACTGTGCTACCGAGTTACTGTTTCAGGTCAAGGATCTTCCTTCAGAACCATTCTGACCCAGTGGGATCACAAGAACAGGAGAAATAGGAGCAGGAGCCGAGCTCACGGCCCCTCGAGCCCCTCTGCCATGTAACACAATTGCACCTGATCATCAGCTCCAACTCTCCAGCCTGCTCCCCATATCGCCCAATTGCCCAAAAGGCCAATTTCTGTCCATTTCAGCCTTCAATGGATATATTTTTTCTTTATTCTTTCATGTGATGTGTGCATTGTAGGCTGTAACGTGCGTTACCATCCCTCATTGCCCTTGCACTGAGAGTCTTGCTCAGGACACGTCAGACGGGCAGTTAAGAGTCAGCTACATTGCTGTGGGTTTGGAGTCACATGTAGGCCAGGGTAAGGAAGGCGGATTTCCTTCCCTAAAGGATATTATTGAACCAGAGGGGTTTTTACAACAATTCCATGGTCACTGTTACCATGTGGCGGCACGGTAGCACAGTGGTTTGCACTGTCGCTTCACAGCGCCAGGGTCCCAGGTTCGATTCCCGGCTTGGGTCACTGTCTGTGCGGAGTCTTCACGTTCTCCCCGTGTCTGTGTGGGTTTCCTCCGGGTGCTCCGGTTCCCTCCCACAAGTCCCGAAAGACATGCTTGTGAGGTGAATTGGACATTCTGAATTCTCCCTCCGTGTACCCGAACAGGCGCCCGAATGTGGCGACGAGGGGATTTTCACATTAACTTCATTGCAGTGTCAATGTAAACCTACTTGTGACAACAATAAAGCTTCTTATTATTAAGACTAGATTTATTAATTGGATTTAAATTCCACCAGCTGCCAGCTGAGTCAGGATTTGAACCGGTGTCCCTAGACTATTAGCCTGGGGCCTCTGCATTCCCCAGTCCAGTGGCTTTACCATGGACCATTCACACCCCTCTGGTGTAGAAAATTCCAAAGATTCACAACATTTTGCGTGAGGTAATTTCTCCTCATCTCAGTCCTAAACGATTGGCCCCCTTATCCTGTGACTGTGCACCCCCCCCTCCTCGTGTGCATGAGACTCCTCAGCTAGGGGGGTGGGAATGGGTTTGACGGGAAACAACCATTTAGTGTCTACCCTGTAAGGCTGCTCCAGAATCTCGCATGCTTTGGGGAAGGAGCTGCAAATAAGTAGCCAAGATTCCTGTAAATACCTTTGTGGGATTGTAATTAGAAAATTGTGAGCTTGCAGCCAAAGATATTACAGTCAAGTGATTGTTCCAGCGTCCGGATTTATTGTTAAGAGCGGAGGTATCACAAAACGGAAACTGCATCCTTTATGTCGGGTCATATAAGATTGCAGTTAAACTATTAAAAATTAATTCCATGCCACAAGCTCTTCCTTTGTTTTATTTCCCAGCCATTTCATAAAGGCTTGCATTAAATCCAGGCAAGGAGAAATCAGCGGCAAGATTGCAGACGGAGGCATCATCTTTCCCAGCTTCGAGAAAGCACTTTTCCATTGCTGTAAGCAGATCTTTTAATGAAACTCAAAAGCAGTCCTATTTTCTAAAATATGTCAGCATTCAGGACTTACAGACAATATCGCTTTGGAGGTTTGATTTGCCAGGGTACTGCCGTTTTGAACCAAACTGTTGGCTCAAATCATAGGGGCAAAGAAAGAGAAACACATTTGTTTCAGGATTTCAGAAGGTTTTGGACAATACAATAAAAGCCATTTGATTGCCAGTCAAGGGTTGTCCAATCAGATCATGGTTGGTCGAATCAATTTCTGATTTCTCGGGGGAACCATGGTTACTGACGTGTTGGGTGACCAATGGTGGGAATCATAGAATTTACAGTGCAGAAGGAGGCCATTCGGCCCATCGAGTCTGCACCGGCCCTTGGAAAGAGCACCTTACTTATGCTCACGCCTCCACCCTATCCCCGTAGCCCAGTAACCCCACCTAAGCTTTTTTGGTCACTAAGGGCAATTTATCACGGCCAATCCACCTAACCTGCACATCTTTGGACTGCGGGAGGAAACCGGAGCACCCGGAGGAAACCCACGCAGACACGGGGAGAACGTGCAGACTCCGCACAGACAGTGACCCAAGCTGGGAATCGAACCTGGGACCCTGGAGCTGTGAAGCTAACCACTATGCTACCGTGCTGCCCACGGTAGTGTGGGGATAAGGTATGGGAGACGGGAGGCCACATATTGCCGCCAGGAATATGTCCAACCAGAGCTGGCGATACTCTCCTCACAGCAGACCAGTAGAAAGGGCTGTTAGGGTCCTTTTTTTTGCCTCTGTGGGAGTGCGACACAACACATGAAACGGGCGGCACAGTGGTTAGCACTGCTGCCTCACAGCGCCAGGGATCCCGTTTCAATTCCCGCCGTGGGTGACTGGGTGGAGTTTGCACGTTCTCCCCGTGTCTGCGGGGGTTTCCTCCTGGTGCCCCAGTTTACTCCCACAGTCCAAAGATGTGCAGGCAAGGTGGGGTTATGGGGATGGGGAGTGGAGGTAGGTAGGGTGCTCTTTCAGAGGGTCGGTGCAGACTCGATGGGTCAAATGGCCTCCTTCTCCACTGTAGGAATTCTATGATTCTATGTAAAGAGTGAGGCTCCCCCTGTCTGGCTGTAATGTGGGTTACGATCTAAAGCTGAAATACAGGCAACATTCACAACAACATGGACTGTTTTTGGCCTTTGTCACAAGAGGTTTCCTTGCAGTATACCAGGATGAGCTTTTTGAGCAGAACTATCAAACCAAATATCGAGCCAACGTCTGTCTCAATTCCTGATTTTTTATTCATCAAAAATGACAGGCAGGAAAAGTTGAGCTGGTCAAACCATCCGTCCTACCCTCAGGATGGATGGTGCGTCATGGCGAGATGCTTCCCACCAACTCTACCATCCCCACCTCCTCCTTCCCCTTTGGAATATTGCACATTTTGAAGATATGCCAAAAGGCAGGCAGGTGTACTGGAATAGACCTCTGTGTGTGTTTATCGTGACATACCCCCGGGAAGCATTATCTAATTTGAGTTGCTGGTACACGTGACTCATATCCAGCTTTGAGTAAGATTGACCTCCTGCCAGCTTTCCATACAGGCCTTCAATTTTCGGAATTGGATGTTTATCCAGTTTGGCAGCCTGATTAACTGTTAGCTTATAAATGCCACAAATGTGGATAGTCTTGTCTGGTTTCAATACGGGGACTATAGGTGCTGCCCATTCTAAGATCAGAACTGGCTGGGTAATGCGTAGTCCTTCCAACCTGTTTAACTCAGTGTTCAATTTCTCATGTAAGGCATATGCTACCGGTCTTGCCTTAAAGAATCAGTGAGTCGCCTTTGGATCCACATAAATCTCAGCTTGTAGCTCTTGGATTTTGCCTAATTCATCACAGGAGACGACCTCGTATTTTACATAACATGTAACACAGAACATACAGTGCAGAAGGAGGCCATTCGGCCCATCGAGTCTGCACCGACCCACTTAAACCCTCACTCCCACCCTATCCCCGTAACCCAATAACCCCTCCTAACCTTTTTGGTCACTAAGGGCAATTTATCATTTGCCAATCCGCCTAACCTGCACGTCTTTGGACTGTGGGAGGAAACCGGAGCACCCGGAGGAAACCCACGCAGACACGGGGAGAACGTGCAGACTCCGCTCAGACAGTGACCCAGCGGGGAATCGAACCTGGGACCCTGGCGCTGTGAAGCCACAGTGCTATCCACTTGTACTACCGTGCTGCCCACGCGGGTAGCAGCTCGGGCAGTCTCCCTTCCTGCACTTGAAAAATCCCAGCCCAATTCAACTTGATTTCTTGAAGTCAGTCACAGAAATATTTGGTCCTTCACCGTCACTATTATCACTGGGAACTGGGTAGACCGTTGTCCATAGCTTACAACGACCATTGTGGTGCCTTTTATTTTTATTGCTTCTCCTGTATGAAACTTCAACTCGGCAGAAGCAGTTATCATGGTTAGTACCTCTCTTAGATACTGGAATGCACGCTCACCCATCATAGTGACTGATGCCCCTATGTCTACTTCCATCTTAGGAGGCCTCCCATTTACAGTAATAGGGTCTCCCTTCCTGTTTTTAGATTAAACAGAGAGTGAATACCAGAATCATGGGTGCTAGGCTCCTTCAGATTATATACTTGTAGCACCTGGTTTGATTGATTACTCAGCGATTTGACTTAGCTCTGCACTGCTTTATCAAATGTCCTCTTTTGTGACAATAAAACCCTCAGCCTCTTTAAACCGACATGATTCAGGGGTGTGGTTACCTCCACATCGCTATTCATCCACTTTAAGCATTACTGACTGATTGCCTATTCTGTACCTTTTTGTTTTGTTGGCGGCTGAAATTGTTTCCCGCTTCGCGGCTGCTTCAGTGGTTTTAACGGCATAGCTGGCTGCAGGTTCCTGCCGTAACTGGTGAACAGCGCCAATTGATGATCTCTGAAGCTCTTGTAACCTTTTTTAGCTACTTCCATTGCTCGTTTAAAATTGATGTCGACCTCTGCAAGCAATCTGCATTGAATAGCATCGATGCTCATGCCACAAACTAACCTACCCCATAACATGTTGTTTAGGGTGGCTCCAAAATCACAATACTTTGATAATTGCTTCCATTTAGCAATGTAAGTCTTGATTGATATGCCTTGGGTTCTCACCCTCAAATTAAATTTGAATCTCTGGAGTTTGACTGATAGTTGACTTTGCAACTGAGCGTTCACTAAATCCACAAGTTCACTAAATGAATTGGAGCCGGGGGCGCTTGGAGCTGTAAGACTGCGGATAAGGGATGCCTGAGTTCCACAAACATTTTGGAGAATTACTTTGCATTTTGGCTCTTCCCCTACTTCATTTGCTTGGAGATAATGCCCAAGGCACTTGGCGTATTGTGTCCAACCCTCCGTGGAGGAATCAAATGGGCCTATTAGCCTAAAGAGAGGCATTCTGGTGAGTGCTTTCTTTTCAGATGTCGATTAAGGAGTTTGGTGAGGAGCTACTTCCGGCTTGGGTCACTGTCTGTGCGGAGTCTGCACGTCCTCCCCGTGTCTGCGTGGGTTTCCTCCGGGTGCTCCGGTTTCTTCCCACAGTCCAAAGATGTGCAGGGTAGGTGGATTGGCCATGATAAATTGCCCTTAGTGTCCAAAATTGCCCTTGGTGTTGGGTGGAGGTGTTGAGTTTGGGTAGGGTGCTCTTTCCAAGAGCTGGTGCAGACTCAGGGGGCCGAATGGCCTCCTTTTGCACTGTAGATTCAATGATAATCTATGATTAATCTAGGACAAAGGTTCGGCACAACATCGTGGGCCGAAGGGCCTGTTCTGCGCTGTACTTTCTATGTTCTATGTACTGCAGATCATGGAAAATGACGAGGCAGCACGGTGGAACAGTGGTTAGCACGGCTGCATCACAGCTCCAGGGTCCCAGGTTCAATTCCGGCCTTGGGTGACTGGCGCCTGGAGTTTACACATTCCTCCCGTGTCTGCGTGGGTTTCCTCCGGGTGCTTCGGTTTCCTCCCACAGTCCAAAGATGTGTAGGTTAGGTGGATTGGCCACGCTAAATTGCCCCTCAGTGCCCAAAGGTTAGGTGGGGTTATGGGGATAGGGCGGGGCGTGGCCTAGGTTGGGTCCTTTTTAAATACAGACTCGATAGGCTGAATGGCCTCCTTCTGGGATTCTTTAAGGATTCTATGGATAAAACAAGATTCTCAGAGGTGTTAAGCCAGAGGCAGTGTCCTGATAATTTATCCTCATTGCCAGATGTAAAGACGTACTTTTAAAGACTTCATTAGAAACACAAAAGATATTTATTAATAAGAAAACAGCAGCCGCTTGGTTGCAGTTCACTCCCAAAGTGTTTCTTTGCCGAAGAAGCCTTTCTCATCTTCTGTAATTCAACACTCTGACTTCCGATTGGTCACAAAGGCCATGTGACCCTTACTCTGCTGTGTTGCCCTTAAAGGGACAGTCACCACAGCACTGAAGAAGGGGATTTAACCTGTTCCTTACAAGCACCTGTCCCCTTGACGTAAATCGCTGCAAAAAACATTGCAGCATGACATGTTACATCACTACTGCTTTTTTGAATCTTCTAACTCCTTCAAACAAAAATATATTATGCCAGGTACATTTTGAGGAGAATAGTGCCCTTTAATATATTAATTGTGAGGCTGCAACACATTTGCATTTGTATTTTTTCCCCTGATAGTTTATCTGTTCTCTTATCATCTCTGTACCCAAATCCAAATGATTTTCATTAAAGATTCTGTGGCTGGCATTCTAGTGTCCTATTCACAGTAGAAAACTGAGGAAATTAAAATGGAGTTCGATGCGAAGACAATGAATTACTGACTCTTAGAGATTAAGCCTGCAGAATTGTGCGGAAAACCAGTTTGCACAAAATAATTGCTTATGTTTCCTCTTCTGGAGTTTGAGTGAATGCCAATGCATTTTGTGGTGGGATCACTGTCCCCTTGTGAGCATGGGAAGAGGAGCAGAAAAGTGCCTTAACTGCACATCCCAAAGTGCTTTAGCCACTTTAACGGTGTTGGTTGAGGGGTGAATTGTCTTGGAAGTTCTTCTCCACCCGTCTTTGAAATAGTGGCACGGGATCTGTTACATCCAACGGGGAGGGCAGGCAGGGCCTTGATTTAATGACTCATTTGAAAGACGGCACCGCCAACAGTGCAGCACTCCCTCGGTACTGCAGAGTGTTAATTGGATGGAAATTGAGTATTTGAGTGTATCCAGGTGGTGGATGTTACCTAGGGATTTGCTTCAGGCTCCATACATAGGAGCAGACTGAACTTGTGGTTGCTGGGTTAGGTGGTGCATGGTTGTAATGTGCTTCTCTGCAAATAAAAGCTTGGTGTGTACGTGAAGATTAGGCTCCAGTCCTATCCTGCACTGCCTGGCTATCCGGAGTAGAACGCACTGGAGCATTGACCTGGATTCTGTGCTCAAGGCTCTGGCATGGGACTTGAACCCAGAACCTACTGACTATGGCTGATTTAGGCATGCAAGACATGAATGAGCTACTCCATAATTTATAGAACTCTCTGCCTATTTGCTTTTAAAATTAAGAATCTAGCTCTTTTTTGCTTTTGCATGAGAAACTTCCCTCAAGCAACAAGGCGAATCCTTTAGGATTGTAGATTTTTGTACTGGGCCTCCATGCACCATCTGTAATCTCTTTGTTTAATAAAGAAAACACTGTCGCAGGTCTGTATACTCATGGAAGACTTACAAAAGAAGCCACATGACATGTATCCCCTCTCCTCCTCTTAACAGATTTATTAAGCAACCTGGTGGAAGCCTGTTAATTGGGACACATAGGGAAATGCAATTATCTTATCAGATTGTCTCTATTAAGCAAAGCCCATTGGCATTGCTTTGCATATGTTCAAAATTAATTCAGGCCCAAGAAATGGCCTTCCAAATTACTTCCTCAGCGACTGGCGTGTGTGACAGCGAGCACATGGAGAGTCTCTGGGGTATAAGTGATGGCCTGCTCCCATTAATGCACAGAGCTGCCTTCTCTTTAAAGGGGTAGCCTTGCTTTCCTTGACGCTTCATAAAGCTGTTAAACAATTCTTCAGCTATTTGAAATTCCGTAATCACTTCCCTCCAATGAAGTTTCTGTTCATGGTTATTCAAATTGCATTGCACTAATGTTCTCATTAAACTCAAACTGTTATGTCTTTGTTAATGGCATAGCGAGGATTACAGCACAAAGTCCACTCACTGCAAACTGCCTGTTTGAAACACTTTAGTGCCAAATCTCCGGGGCCTGGGTCCTCGCACCAAACCCTGTGCACCGATTGCCCCCTCTGCATATTGTGCCAGTCTGGCGATGCATTTATTTAGAAATTGCAATCCTGCTGTTCAATTCCCTCCATGGTCTCGCCCCTTCGCTGTCTCTGCAACCATTTCCAGCCCTCCAACTCGCTGAGCTTTTGGCGCTCCTCCAATTCTGGCCTCTTGTGCACCCCAGATTGTAATCACCCCACCATTAGAAGCCATGCCTTGAGCTGTCTAGGTCCTAATCCCTGGAATTCACGCCGTGACGTCCTCACCTCTCTACCTCCTTGTCTACCAAAATGCTCCTCAAACCCACCTCCTTCGCCAGGGTTTTGCTACCTTACTGTAATATCGTCTCCCGTGGCCCGGTGTTAAATTGGCCGGCAGCGAAATCTTACGGTCTCGCTGATGTCTTGAGTGGCTCGCCCATCTCGCCGTCGGGGAGCCTGCCATGGGAGGTTGCCTTCGGCGAGACTGGAAGATGCTGCAGGTGGGAAGGGCTGGAAGATCCCACCCAATGTGTGCAAGCTGGATGTGAATGGATCCTATCACCCTGCCGTTGTAATATGAGGGTTTCCATCATCCATATCAGGCTGGGTAAATCTCAAGGAGAGACAACACAGGAGGGATTGGAATCGATTGATGCACTGCCATTGTTTGGAAAAAGGACTTTGAACTTGTCACATGATGTAGTTTGTTTTTTAAACCGGCAAGAAGCTGTTTGCAGATGTTGCCCCAAAAGCCATTGACGTAGCCAAGCCACCATGGCAATGGACAGCAATGTCTTGGAAATGACAGTTCATAATACAGAGGGCACCCCAACCTGTTCGATCTTTGAGTCCACTTGAGATACCATCGGCTGGAAATTCGACTACAGAAAGCCTCACAGCTTAGTGAGAAACCTTTGTGTTACCATATCCTTCACTTCAACTTTAAAGCATCCAGGAAACTACGGACAAGAGACCGAGGTTGGGATTTATTGCCCCCCCCCCCACCCTCCCCCGCGGTATGTTTTCCGTCGGTGGAGGAGCGTCACCATTGGCTGCCGGTGGGATCTTCCGATCCCGCCAACGTCGAAGCTGATTTGTGTGGCTCGCCTCTCCCACCGCAGGGTAACCCTTCGCGCAGCGGACGGGGAGGTGGTTGCCGACTCGAGGACCGGAACATTCTGCCGTTGGGAAGAGTAGCGAAATCCCGCCCTGAGTTAATTATGAGCTATAACTGTATGTTACCTTTACTGTCTCTAATCTTTGTGTGTGTGAGACAGTGGGTGTGTAAGGTGCGGGAGTGAAACATTGCGTTAAATTCAGGGTACGTGTGCGATAAGAAACAACTTTTTGTTTTAAACTCACAAAATAGCTGAAAAATTCCCGTACCAGCCACCCCGAACAGGCGCCGGAATGTGGCGACTAGGGGCTTTTTACAGTAACTTCATTTGAAGCCTACTTGTGACAATAAGCGATTTTTACTTTCATTTCATTTTTCAAAATCTTGCTCTTGAAGTTATTTTATTTATTTATTTTTAATTTTAGAGTACCCAATACATTTTCTTTCCAATTAAGGGGCAATTTAACGTGGCCAATCCATCTACCCTGCACATCTTTGGGTTGTGGGGGGTGAGACCCACGCAGACACGGGGAGAATGTGCAAACTCCACACGGACAGTGACCCAGAGCCGGGATTGAACCTGGGACCTCGGCGCCATGAGGCAGCAGTGCTAACCACTGTGCCACCGTACCTCCCTTAACTCCTGGAGTTATTTTTTTACAAAAAATAAATTTAGCGCACCCAATTAATTTTTTTCAATAAAGGGGCAATTTAGCATGTCCAATCCACCTACCCTGCACATCTTTGGGTTGTGGAGGCGAAACCCACGCAGACACGGGGAGAATGTGGAAACTCCACACGGACAGTGACCCAGAGCCGGAAGCAAACCTGGGACTTCGGCGCCGTGATGCAGCAGTGCCAAGCAGTGTGCCACCGAGCTGCCCCTAATTCCTGGAGTTAATCAGGACACGCACTCTGAGAGTATAAACATGCACACTCCTTACTGCCAAAACACTGATCATGATCAGTAAAAGAATGCACATGAATTTTGCCCGTGACACAACTTGTACCATCTCAGTCCGCAATGCGTTGCACCCTTAACCTCCTACCTCCACTCGTTATCTCCATGTCCACTCCAGGATCGAATGCCTTCTTCCCAAGAGTCTCACAGCAGTTTAGTGAGCTGAGGTAAGCTGAGGCCTCTCAAGGGATGGAATTGCCTGAGAAAGTTAGCTTCATTCCCACACGTGCTCCGTAAGGGGTGAGGTTGGTCCATAGTCCGCCCGACTGGAATTTACAAGGCATTTGGAGAAGGCATCTCAAGATGATTCACCTTAAACGAGCATAATTGGACTAACCTTAACATCGAGCCACAGGAGAAAATATTCAGGCTGATGACAAAAGTTTTGATCAAGGAAGCTGGATTCATGGAACATCGTGCAGGAGGACAGAGAGGTAGAGAGGCAAAGGGATTAGAAAGGGAATTCTAGAGCTTGTTGTCGAGACACATGAGGGGAAGACACCCATTGAGGAGATGGTTAAAGCTGGAAGATGCACACGCAGTCAGAATTAGAGGAGCACGAACATGTGAGAGTGCTATTGGTCTGGAGAAGGTAACGACGATCAAGGAGGATTTGAACACAAGAATGGGAATTTTAACTTGAAAAATCTCACTAAATTGAAGTGAAGAATTGGAGTGTCAAAAAAGGATTTCTGAAAACACAAACAAGGTAGGGTTTGTTTGGGGAAAGAACATGCAGTGAGAGTGAGCCACTCATGGGTCTAAAGCTGGCATTAAAGCAGCCCGCTTGAACCCTTTCCACCACCTTAACCATTCACTTGCTCTGCCATTGGCGCACTGTTGCTGCAGTGTGTACCAACTCACCAAAGCTTCTTTGACCGAAAATGTGACATCTACCATCTGGAAGGATGATGGCAGCAGATGTATGGGAACACCACAATCCTCTCCCACTTACTCACCATCCTGACATGGAACTATAGCATTGTTCCTCCACTGTCGCTGGATCAGTAACCTGGAACTCCCTCCCTAACAGCACTGTGGGTGTATGTACACCCCCGGGACTGCAGCAGTTCAAGAAGACGGCCCCACTAACCTGACAAGAAACTAGGATTGGACAATATGTCGATTTTGCAGTGATATTGAGATCCCCAGAATATCTAAGGAAGGATGTGCTGGCCTTGGAAAGGGTCCAGAGTGTTGAGTCACCACTGTTGTATTATATTGTATATTTGGGTATTACGGTAAGGCCCCTGTACTACAGGTATGGGGGTAGACCCCTGCCTGCTGGCTCCGCCCAGGAGGCGGAGTATAAATGTGTGTGCTCTCCGAACAGCAGCCATTTCGTAAGCTGCTGTAGGAGGCCACACATCTCTGCGTAATAAAGCCTCGATTACATTCTACTCTCGTCTCATCGTAATTGATGGTGCATCACAGAGGAGGTTAACATGAATGATCCCTGGAATGAAGAGCTTGTTGTATGAGGATTGGTTGAGGACTCTGGGTCTGAACTCATTGGAGTTTAGAAGGATGAGGGGGGGATCTTATTGAAACTCACAGGATATTGCGAGGCCTGGATAGAGTGGACGTGGAGAGGATGTTTCCAGTTGTAGGAAAAACTAGAACCAGAGGACACCATCTCAGACTAAAGGGACGATCCTTTAAAACAGAGATGAGGAGGAATTTCTTCAGCCAGAAGGTGGTGAATCTGTGGAACTCTTTGCCGCAGAAGGCTGTGGAGGCCAAATCACTGTGTGTCTTTAAGACAGAGATAGATAGGTTCTTGGTTAATAAGGGGATCAGGGGTTATGGGGAGAAGGCAGGAGAATGGGGATGAGAAAATATCAGCCATGATAGAATGGCGGAGCAGACTCGATGGGCCGAGTGGCCTAATTCTGCTCCTATGTTTTATAATCTTACGGTATAATAACTTTTTTTGTTGCGGGCCCTTGGAGCAAGAGGTTTTGATAATGTGATGTGTAACCTTTCTCAGGGGATTGGTGCTGGAAACAGAACCTTCTGATGCGAAAATGAAACGGGAAAATGCTGGAAATACGCAGCAGGTCTGGTAGCGTCTGTGAACAGACAAAAACAGACGCTCCGAGACCGCGTGATTCTTCTGCAGAGCTGCCAATTGCACTCAAATTAATTGCCTTTTGCACTCGCCCGCCTGGTAGAAATGTATTTGCCCCGTTCAGTTTTAAGACTTGAAAAAAAACACTCAGCGGATTTTCTTTTATGGTTCACAGATCAAACACATCGTGAAAACATCAGCTGCGCAGCTTGAACTGGAGACCCTGGCAATGAAAACGATCCTTTGAGTTCCTGGAAGCTCGCCCTCACTCAGGATGAAAAAAAGAAAGGCACAGACATTTTGCTTGTAATTTAATTCTCCGCACTCTGGTTGTCACTTGAGAAAAAATGCAATTTATCATTTTGCATAATTTGCGTTTCGGGTCTTCCTGGCCAGAGGCCCTAATTGTCCCGTTCTGGTTACTTTCTGAGTGAGGGCTTGGTCTTTTTTCTCATGCGGAAAGGTTATTTCAACCTCGACAGGGGACCAACCAGAAAGCACTTCACTCAATCAGTATTTTCTAAGCTTCTAGCCTGAGGACTGGACCATTAGTAGGAAAAACAGGTTATTAGTTCATCTTGTCAACGCAGCGACTGTCAAATGATCTCCACTTATCCCCTTGCTTGAGTTGAAACAGACCCTCAGCTGCAAATGTCTTCTTCCTCTCACTGGGCAGCACGGTAGCACAGTGGATAGCACAATTGCTTCACAGCTCCAGGGTCCCAGGTTCGATTCCCGGCTTGGGTCACTGTCTGTGCGGAGTCTGCACGTCCTCCCCGTGTGTGCGTGGGTTTCCTCCGGGTGCTCCGGATTCCTCCCATAGTCCAAAGATGTGCAGGTTAGGTGGATTGGCCGTGCTAAATTGCCCTTTGTGTCCAAAATTGCCCTTACTGTTGGGTGGGGTTACTGGGTTATGGGGATAGGGTGGAGGTGTGGGCTTGGGTAGGGTGCTCTTTCCAAGAGCCGGTCCAGACTCGATGGGCTGAATGGCCTCCTTCTGCACTGTAAATTCTATGAAATTCCTGCAGTACATTCTCATTCCCTTCCCTCCCAGCATCACCATCGCCATCTCTGCGCCTTGTCGGAAGATGTGGATGGCCTGTCCTGTTATTCAGTCAGATCATAGAATTTACATTCGGCCCATCGAGTCTGCGCCAGCCCTTGAAAGAGCACCCAACTGAAGCCCACGTCTCCACCCTATCAGTAACTCCACCTAACCTTTAGATCATCTGTGACTTGGTTCTATCAGCTTTATTACCCTGACCCAATGAAACTCTGAGAGATCACAGTTGGAAAATTTGTTTTTATTAAGGGTTAATTTACCGTGGCCGACCCACCTCCCCTGCACGTCTTTTTGGGTTGTGGAGGTGAGAACCACGCAGACACGGGGAGAATGTGCAAACACCACACGGACAGTGACCCGGGGCCGGGATCCAACCCGGGTCCTGGGCGCCGTGAGGCAGCAGTGCTAACCACTGCTTCGGAAATTTCTAATTGATATCCAGCCTCCAAAGATTTTTTGGGGGGAGTGTTTCAGATTTCCACCATCACATTTGTGAAGAAATATTTCCTCAACACAGCCGAGCTCCAGTTACACGGTATAAAATAAAAAAACAGAAAGTGCTGAAACAATCCAGCAGGTCTGGCAGAGTCCGTGGACAGCGAGACACGGAGGGCCGGATATTCCGGCCCCGTCACGGCAGGTGGATCGGGAAAATATGGAGAACGGTCAAAATACAGTTTCCTGTCGGCGTAGAAATAATTTGCAATTTTCTTCTCCGGATTTTGGTGGTGAGTCGGGAACCGCATTTATATTGATTTGAACATAATGAATACTCATTATTCACCACAATCACGCCCCCCCCCCACTCCGCCGAAAGGCCACACTGGCGGCTAATTAGACTGACGTGATTCACCAAGGAGAGGGACATAGATTATCATAGAATTTACAGTGCAGAAGGAGGCCATTCGGCCCATCGGGTCTGCACCGGCTCTTGGAAAGAGCAACCTACCCAAGGCCAACACCTCCACCCTATCCCCATAACCCAGTAACCCCACCCAACACTAAGGGCAATTTTGGACACTAAGGGAAATTTATCATGGCCAATCCACCTAACCAGCACATCTTTGGACTGTGGGAGGAAACCGGAGCACCCGGAGGAAACCCACGCACACACGGGGAGGATGTGCAGACTCCGCACAGACAGTGACCCAAGCCGGAATCGAACCTGGGACCCTGGAGCTGTGAAGCAATTGTGCTATCCACAATGCTACCGTGCTGCCCCATGACGGATGTTGAGGCTAGGGATGGATGTTTAAATACTCTAGGTCAAGTCGGCATAAGGAAGGGGGAAGTTTTTGGGTATTCTAAAAGGCATTAAGGTGGACAAGTCCCCAGGTCCAGATGGGATCTATCCCAGGTTACTGAGGGAAGCGAGGGACAAAATAGCTGGGGCCTTAACAGATATCTTTGCAGCATCCTTGAGCACGGGTGAGGTCCCGGAGGACTGGAGAATTGGTAATGTTGTCCCCTTGTTTAAGAAGGGTAGCAGGGGTAATCCAGGGAATTATAGACCTGTGAGCTTGATGTCAGTGGGAGGCAAACTGTTGGAGAAGATACTGAGGGATAGGATCTATTCAAATTTGGAAGAAAATAGACTTATCAGTGAAAGGCAGCATGGTTTTGTGCAGGGAAGGTCATGTCTTACAAATCTAATAGAATTCTTTGAGGAAGTGACAAAGTTAATTGATGAGGGAAGGGTTGTAGTTGTCATATACATGGACTTCAGTAAGGCGTTTAATAAAGTTCCCCATGGCAGATTGATGGAAAAAGTGCTTGGACCACTGTTGTTTGTGATATACATAAATGATCTGGACGAAGGTATAGGTGGTCTGATTAGCAAGTTTGCAGATGATACTAAGATTGGTGGAGTTGCAGATAGCGAGGAGGACTGTCAGAGAATACAGCAAAATATAGATAGATTGGAGACTTGGGCAGAGAAATGGCAGATGGAGTTCAATCCAGGCAAATGCGGGGTGATGCATTTTGGAAGATCTAATTCAAGAGCGGACTATACGGTCAATGGAAGAGTCCTGGGAAAAATTGATGTACAGAGAGATCTGGGAGTTCAGGTCCATTGTATCCTGAGGGTGGCAACGCAGGTCGATAGAGTGGTCAAGAAGGCATACAGCATGCTTGCCTTCATCGGACGGGATATCGAGTACAAGAGACAGCAGGTCATGTTACAGTTGTATAGGACTTTGGTTAGGCCTCATTTGGAATACTGCGTGCAGTTCTGGTCGCCACATTACCAGAAGGATGTGGACGCTTTAGAGAGGGTGCAGAGGAGGTTCACCAGGATGTTGCCTGGTATGGAGGGTGCTAGCTATGAAGAAAGATTGAGTACATTAGGATTGGTTTCGTTGGAAAGATGGAGGTTGAGGGGGGACCTGATTGAGGTCTACAAAATTATGAGAGGTGTGGACAGGGTGGATAGCAACAAGCTTTTTCCAAGAGTGGGGGTGTCAATTACAAGGGGTCACGATTTCAAGGTGAGAGGGGAAAGTTTGAGGGAGATGTGCGTGGAAAGTTTTTTACGCAGAGGGTGGTGGGTGCCTGGAATGCTTTGCCAGTGGAGGTGGTAGAGGCGGGCACAATAGCATCACTCAAGATGCATCAAGACAGATATACGAACGGGCGGGGAACAGAGGGAAGTAGATCCTTGGAAAATAGAAGACAGGTTTAGATAAAGGATCTGGATCGGCGCAGGCTGGGAGGGCCGAAGGGCCTGTCCCTGTGCTGTAATTTTCTTTGTTCTTTGATTCACGGCCATGTATCAGTGACGTGCACCTGGCGAGCACCACTTCCTTTGTGACCCTGAGGTGTGCTCACCTACATTTCTTAGCGCTGCGCTCGTAGCTGCTCTGACTCCATGGCAAAGGAAGCACAGGCAAGACGAGCAGGAACTCAAGGGCGGGGCGTTACCATGTGAGACCAACAGGAGCATGAGGGGGTTGAGGGGGGGGGGGTGAGGGGCAGGAGGACAGAGGCTGGAATGTTGGAGAAGGAGGGGAGGGGTTGGGTTGACTGGGGAAGAGTGCAAAGAGACACACAAGTGGGAAATTCGTTAGGTTCAGAAAGAATAAGCAGCCCTAGGCATTGGAGGGACAGGTAGTCAGGGCCACAATGCATAGTCAGTGCTGTGGGTCTGCGACACAATTTAAGGGGTGCCCCTAATGCGACTGTCCTGGTTCCAGTCAAGGGAGAGGGAGGGCCTGTTGGTCATGCTTAGCGTGGTGCGCAGGCTGTGGTTAGTCCCTCATTCATGTCAATCCTGGGGGTTGGTAGCTTGATAATGGGCTTACAAATGGCACAGTCACAGCCAGTGGAGGCTTCTGCAGCCTGTAGATGGGAACAGGTAATGAGGAGGGGGGCTGGGGACGCGATGGTCTCTTGCAGGGAGGTCTCTGTAAGTCACATCACAATAGGCCTCAAAGTAGGGGAGGGGTCGAGTCAATCTGGGGCGTCGGAACATCAACGTCAAGTAGTTCAGCGGAGAGGTCACGGCTATCAACCACTTTAACAACAGGTGGGAGGGAGGGAAACCTCAAGGTGAGTCTCCTCCAGACTTACGGGAGGGATTGTGACGGTCACGGGGTGGGCTCGAAGCTGGTCAGTTGCTAAACCCCAGCACCACCAATTTTCAAACAATTTTCATTGACGCATTAGGTTAGATTTGATTTGGATTTATTGTCACGTGTACCAAGGTACAGTGAAAAGTATTGTTCTGCGTACAGACCTGGCAGATCGTTCCATACACGAATAACGTAGGACATACGATAAATACACAATATAAATAAATAGACACAGACATCGGGTGAAACATATGGGGCTGGATTCTCCGTTTTCGAGGGTATGTCCGGAGGATCCGTGGCGTTTTGCATCACAAACATCGCCGCCGCCCCAGCAACCGATCCTCCGGCTGGGGAGGGGCTAGCTGCCGGCCTCCATGACAAAAATGGCTGGCAAATGGCCGGGTTCATGGCCGTGCATGTGCACGGTGACGACCTGCAGTGGTCGGGCAGTACAACATGGCGCCGGCTGTGCGCGGACCCGACCTGCCAGATAGTGCCCCCCTGGACACCCCCTCGCCACTCCCGGGCCACCCCCCACCAGTCCCCCCAGCCCTCGCTGAAGCTCCTCCGGCCAGCAGCACGGCTCCCGCCCGACTGTGGCGGCACTGGACACAGTCCGCAGCCGCCACACCGGCTTCTCGACCGCTGTGACCACACGTTCCCCCGCGTGGCCAGAGCATCGGGGGGGGGGGGGGGGGGGGGGGGGCTCAGGTGGCATGCTCCTTGATGACGCCGTTTTGGATGGGCGGAGCATACGCTTCCCCCGGATTCCATCATAAAAAGGGATTCTCCGCCCGATCGCCGATTACGAAATAGGAGTCGGGGAACGGAGAATCCTGCCCATGGAATGTGGAGCTACAACAGCAGAGAAGATGCGTAGAGAGATCAGTTGAGTCCATATGAGGGTCATGTATCATTCCTTGTGTCTGAATAAAGCTCGTAGTCTTACAGCTGAAGTAGATGCTTTATTTGTATGAGTTCGCTCTCGCTCCAGCGCTTATACTATGTTACATCTCAGCTGCCTGTCTGTGTCCTGCTCACTAGCTGCCATTCCTGTGAAGAGTCTGTCTGACCTCCGGTCTGTCTGTATTTATACATCTCCCATGCTCCCTCTGGTGATTGCTTAGTTGTAGTGCATTTACATTGACCCCTGGTATAGATACACAGATATGCAGATCACTACATCCCCCTTTTTTCTTTTACATATTTTCTGTACAGTGTTAAAGAAAATTGTACAAAACAGTTAAATTAATTATATGTATATCTGTACAAGTGGTGATGATATTCGTTATTATACAAGGCCAATTAATATTTATGAGTCCAATCTTCATTAAAAAAATGATAAGTCTAAACTTTATGAATTTGTTCAGTTGAGTTTTTTTTTCTATTGTTGACGTGGTGATCTTGATATTGTAATTTCTTTGTTAATCGCGTCAGTGTTCTTGATTTTAAGTAACCAACAAGTCATTGTGAGGTGTTCGAATGGTCGAACCACTGATGTTGACTGACGTGGACTTTTTTCTGTGCTTGTGGTATCGATTAAGTGTGTCATCTGCTTTGAAAGCTGGTGTGCTTGTTTGTTCTGGAGCAAATGTGAATTTGTGAGATTCGTTGTCATGCCATTGTATGCTTGTACTCTTCTCATTGTTTTGGAGTGTGCTGTTGCATTGTCCTTCATGTGCAGAGTTGTACAGGTCATTGTTTCATTGTTGTTGCTTCTGTCATTTCTGTCTTTGTTGTTTTCATTGTTGTTCTTGCTGTTTTTGTCGTGCTTGTTGCTTTCTTTGTTGTTCTTGTTGTTTTTGTCATGCTTGTTGTTACTGTTGTTGTCTTTGTTATGCTTATTGGTGTTGTTTTTGTTGTTTTTGTTGTTGTGCTTCTTGTTGTTTTTGTTGTTGCTGTTGTTGTTCTTGTTTCTGTTGTGCTTCTTGCGGTTTTTGTCCTTCTTGTTGCGCTCAATGACTGTTCCGTGTGGATAATTTGAGTCATTCTCAAAATTATTGGTGTCAGTGTCCTTTGTGGTATCTGATGTTTCATTGAACATAGAACATAGAACATAGAACAATACAGCGCAGTACAGGCCCTTCGGCCCACGATGTTGCACCGAAACAAAAGCCATCTAACCTACACTATACCATTATCATCCATATGTTTATCCAATAAACTTTTAAATGCCCTCAATGTTGGCGAGTTCACTACTGTAACAGGTAGGGCATTCCACGGCCTCACTACTCTTTGCGTAAAGAACCTACCTCTGACCTCTGTCCTATATCTATTACCCCTCAGTTTAAGGCTATGTCCCCTCGTGCTAGCCATTTCCATCCGCGGGAGAAGGCTCTCACTGTCCACCCTATCTAACCCTCTGATCATTTTGTATGCCTCTATTAAGTCTCCTCTTAACCTTCTTCTCTCTAACGAAAACAACCTCAAGTCCATCAGCCTTTCCTCATAAGATTTTCCCTCCATACCAGGCAACATCCTGGTAAATCTCCTCTGCACCCGTTCCAAAGCCTCCACGTCCTTCCTATAATGCGGTGACCAGAACTGTACGCAATACTCCAAATGCGGCCGTACCAGAGTTCTGTACAGCTGCAACATGACCTCCTGACTCCGGAACTCAATCCCTCTACCAATAAAGGCCAACACTCCATAGGCCTTCTTCACCACCCTATCAACCTGGGTGGCAACTTTCAGGGATCTATGTACATGGACACCTAGATCCCTCTGCTCATCCACACTTTCAAGAACTTTTCCATTAGCCAAATATTCCACATTCCTGTTATTCCTTCCAAAGTGAATCACCTCACACTTCTCTACATTAAACTCCATTTGCCACCTCTCAGCCCAGCACTGCAGCTTATCTATATCCCTCTGTAACCTGCTACTTCCTTCCACACTATCGACAACACCACCGACTTTAGTATCGTCTGCAAATTTACTCACCCACCCTTCTGCGCCTTCCTCTAGGTCATTGATAAAAATGACAAACAGCAACGGCCCCAGAACAGATCCTTGTGGTACTCCACTTGTGACAGAACTCCATTCTGAACATTTCCCATCAACCACCACCCTCTGTCTTCTTTCAGCTAGCCAATTTCTGATCCACATCTCTAAATCACCCTCAATCCCCAGCCTCCGTATTTTCTGCAATAGCTTACCGTGGGGAACCTTATCAAACGCTTTGCTGAAATCCATATACACCACATCAACTGCTCTACCCTCGTCTACCTGTTCAGTCACCTTCTCAAAGAACTCGATAAGGTTTGTGAGGCATGACCTACCCTTCACAAAGCCATGCTGACTATCCCTGATCATATTATTCCTATCTAGATGATTATAAATCTTGTCTCTTATAATCCCCTCCAAGACTTTACCCACTACAGACGTGAGGCTCACCGGTCTATAGTTGCCGGGGTTGTCTCTGCTCCCCTTTTTGAACAAAGGGACCACATTTGCTATCCTCCAGTCCTCTGGCACTATTCCTGTAGCCAATGATGACATAAAAATCAAAGCCAATGGTCCAGCAATCTCTTCCCTGGCCTCCCAGAGAATCCTAGGATAAATCCCATCAGGTCCCGGGGACTTATCTATTTTCAGCCTGTCCAGAATTGCCAACACCTCTTCCCTACGTACCTCAATGCCATCTAATCTATTTACCTGGAGCTCAGCATTCTCCTCCACAACATTATCTTTTTCCTGAGTGAATACTGACGAAAAATATTCATTTAGTATCTCGCCTATCTCTTCAGACTCTACACACAACTTCCCATCCCTGTCCTTGACTGGTCCTACTCTTTCCCTAGTCATTCGCTTATTCCTGACATACCTATAGAAAGCTTTTGGGTTTTCCTTGATCCTTCCTGCCAAATACTTCTCATGTCCCCTCCTTGCTCGTCTTAGCTCTCTCTTTAGATCCTTCCTCGCTACCTTGTAACTATCCATCGCCCCAACTGAAACTTCACACCTCATCTTCACATAGGCCTCCTTCTTCCTCTTAACAAGAGATTCCACTTCTTTGGTAAACCACGGTTCCCTCGCTCGGCACCTTCCTCCCTGCCTGACCGGTACATACTTATCAAGAACACGCAGTAGCTGATCCT
Organism: Scyliorhinus torazame; assembly: GCF_047496885.1. Lineage (NCBI taxonomy): Eukaryota > Metazoa > Chordata > Chondrichthyes > Carcharhiniformes > Scyliorhinidae > Scyliorhinus > Scyliorhinus torazame. The sequence goes on from NC_092709.1 coordinate 11,076,040, forward strand.
TGAACAAGCTCCACTTATCCAGTGTGTCCAACACTTGCAGCCTACTTCTCCACCTTATCCCCCCCCAAGTCACGTCTAATGGCATCATAATTTCCCTTCCCCCAGCTATAACTCTTGCCCTGCGGTGTATACTTATCCCTTTCCATCCTTAACGTAAACGTCACCGAATTGTGGTCACTGTCCACAAAGTGCTCACCTACCTCCAAATCCAACACCTGGCCTGGTTCATTACCCAAAACCAAATCCAATGTGGCCTCGCCTCTTGTTGGCCTGTCAACAAACTGTGTCAGGAAACCCTCCTGCACACACTGTACAAAAAACGACCCATCTAATGTACTCGAACTATATCTTTTCCAGTCAATATTTGGAAAGTTAAAGTCTCCCATAATAACTACCCTGTTACTTTCGCTCTTATCCAGGATCATCCTCGCCATCCTTTCCTCTACATCCCTAGAACTATTTGGAGGCCTATAGAAGACTCCCAACAGTGTGACCTCTCCTTTCATGTTTCTAACCTCAGCCCATACTACCTCGGAAGATGAGTCCCCATCTAGCATCCTCTCCGCCACCGTAATACTGCTCTTGACTAGCAGCGCCACACCTCCCCCTCTTTTGCCTCCTTCTCTGAGCTTACTAAAACACCTAAACCCGGGAACCTGCAACATTCATTCCTGTCCATGCTCTATCCATGTCTCCGAAATGGCCACAACATCGAAGTCCCAGGTACCAACCCATGCTGCCAGTTCCCCTACCTTATTTCGTATACTCCTGGCATTGAAGTAGACACACTTCAAACCACCTACCTGAACACTGGCCCCCTCCTGCGACGTCAAATCTGAGCTCCTGACCTCTATACTCTCATTCTCACTTACCCTAAAACTACAATCCAGGTTCCCATGCCCCTGCTGCATTAGTTTAAACCCCCCCAAAGAGCACTAACAAATCTCCCCCCCAGGATATTTGAGCTTGAGTGTTTCTTCTTGAGGATTGTAAGAATGATCTGATGTTGCATTGATCTTGGTGACATCAGTCATTTGTGGTGGATTTGATTCCTCTTCTTTGCTTCCTTGGTGCTCCTCTTCTGGAGTCAAAATGTCCAGATTTCATTTTCTTGTGGGTCGTTTAGAGTGGATGAGGTTTTAATTGACGAGGTCTCACTGGACTCATGAGTAGTTTTGCTTTGATTGTTGAGTGTACAGACGAGCTAAGATCTGTCAGTCTCGCTGTGATCTTGCACACCGTGTATGTCGATTGTGATCACATTGTCACTTGTCTCATATACAGTGGGTAGACTTACATTGTCTTCTTATTGATTATGTGTGCTGGGTAGACTTTCATAGTCTGCTTCTGGTTGCTCAGATACGGTGGGTAGACCTTCATGGTCTTGTTCATGCATGGCGTTCGCTGTGGAGTGTTTAAATGCTTCCATTTTGGAGTCTGTCAACGAGTTCTCTGTGGAGGCTTGCATCGCTCTCTCTGGAGTATTTCATCGCTCTCTGTGTGGAGTCATGCAGTGTTCTCTCTGTGGAGTCGATCTGTGCTCTCTCAACTGAGTCGGTTAGTACTCTCTCTGTGGCGTCGTATTCTTCTTGGGTATTTGACAGGTTGCTGTCATCCAATGTATCGACGATCTGCCACTGCATCATGGTATTGGATTCATCTACCATGAGTAGAGTCGTGTTGAGCTTTTCTACCGTGACGCTGATGCTATGATTAGCATATCCGAATAACCCAACCATGTCTGGGTAGTATTGTTCAATGAACAAATCATCTTCTTTGGTTTCAGAGTTGTCATTGTGTTCGTCACTTTGGGTGGTGCAAACTGCTTGTTCCAGGGTGCTGCGAAAGTTATTTTCAGCTGCTGGTAGACGTTCAGGCAATGTTGTGCCTTTTGAGGTAAAATTTGTTGGCTTTGTGCCTTTAAGAGTCTTGTTTGTGATTTTCGGGCATTTCCCCTTTAAGTGGGCGTGGTCTGAGTTTTCTGACGTCATGATGCTTGTGATGTAAAGCGTAGGAATCGTTTGCGCATGTGCAAATCGGTTTTCCTTTACTGTGTGCTTTTTCGTACACTGCACATGCGCGCGGCTTGTGCATGCACAGACCCATCGGCGAATGGTGTTCTATCTTCTTCCGACTGCACATGCACGCCTTGCGCACGCGCAGAGCGGTCTTTGCGCAAAACGGCTATTTTCAATTGCACATGCGCGGCTGCGGTTTCCTGCGCATGGCAGAAGCAGATTTGCGTCTATTGTTCCCCGGGCAGTTTAAAATGTGCTCCGACGTCATTTTAGCTGCTTTAGACCTGTGGAGAAGAACTTTCTTGGTGTTCTTTCTTGGTAAAGACTTAATGTTATTTTTTTCTTCCGGTCTGCACTTTTCAATCCCGATTTCCAGCGTTAAACCTTTCGGTTCTGATAATGATTGTTTGAGTTTTGCATCATTCATTCCCTGTGCAATTTGGTCTCTGAGCATTGAATGTCTTAAAGCAGCATTGTTGCTGGTGTTACAGTGATATTCAAGTTTTTTGAGTATTACTTCTAATTTGGTGCTGGCTTCACCTTCTACCTATTTAAAGCCTCTAGCTTCATGTCCTGTGAGGAGCCGTGCTATTTTCATTTCTTCAGAGGCTGTTCTCAAATCATTAGCTATGATATATATTTAAAACATTTGTTTAAAACTTTTCCAGCTATGACTTAAATTACCGGTTGTTTACAGCTGCGGTGGAGTTCCAACGAGTTTCATTGAATCAACGAAGTCTCCCCACGTCGAATGTCCAGTACGAGTGTTCTTGTCATTTCGATCTTTCTGTGTCTGCGTCTTGAGTAATCTTCTAGTAAGCGTTCTGAAGTCTCCTGGTACCATGTATTATTCCTTGTGTCTGAATAAAGCTCGTAGTCTTACAGTTGAAGTAGACGTTTTATTTGTATGAGTTTGTTCTCTCTCCTGCGCTTATACTATGTTACAACTGAGCTGCCTGTCTGTGTCCTGCTAACCAGCTGCCATTCCTGTGAAGTGTCTGTCTGACTTCCTGTCTGTCTGTATTTATACATCTCCCGTGCTCCCTCTAGTGATTGCTTAGTTGTAGTGCATTTACATTGACCCCTTGTATATATACACAGATTTGCAGATCACTACAGGTCACTCAGGAGAATGGGGGAGAGGAAGCTGTCTTTGAATCTGTTAGTGCATGTTCTCTGCCCGATGGAAGAGGTTGGAAGAGTGAATAAGCCGGGCGGGAGGGGTCTTTGATTATGCTGCCCGCTTTCCCCAGGCAGCGGGAGGTGTAGATGGGGTCAATGGATGGGAGGCGGGTTTGTGTGATGGACTGGGCTGTGTTCGCGACTCTGAAGTTTCTTGCGGTCCTGGGCCGAGCAGTTGCCATGCCAGGCTGTGATGCAGCCCGATAGGATGCTTTCTATGGTGCATCTGTAAAAGTTGGTAAGGGTTAATGTGGACATGCCGGACCTGCTGAGTTTATCTGGAATTTTCTATCTTTCTGATCTCTAGTAGTAGTGTGCTTCGCTATTAGTCTCTATGGCTCTGCCCCTTTTGTTCCGGACTCTCCAACAAGGGCAAATATCTTTATCAGCTCCTTTAATTCCACAGAATCTCTCCAGTGCGGAAGGAGGCCATTCAGGCCACCGAGCCAGCACCAGCCCTCTGAAAGAGCACTCTACCCACGGCCCCTCCACCGGCCTATCCTCGTAACCCCGCATATTGATCATGTCCAATCCACATCTTTTGGACTGTGGGAGGAAACCGGAGCACCCGGAGAAAACCCACGCAGCCACGGGGACAGTCACCCAAGGCCAAAATCAAACCCGGGACAACCCGGGTCCCTGGAGCAATGAGGCAGCAGTGCTAACCACTGTGCTACCCCCCCCCCCCCCGCCGCTTAAACACCTCGACCGGACCACCTGTTAATCTTCCATACTCAAGGAAATTTCTGCACATTTTGAAACTGAGAAGCTCGAGCAGAAACCAATGACTTGGCATTGGGAAAAGAAATGTCAGAATCTTGTATTACATCCAGACTAACTTTCTCTGGGGGCTTGTATCAAACATCACCACGTGAGCCCCTCGTGAACCTCTTGGCTGTTGCCTTATAGCTTCACTGATTACCTCCTTCCCAGATCTCCTGACCCATTGGACACAAAAGCAGCATTTTGTTTGAGCTGGGATAGAAGTGGAAAATCCAGCATCACACAACAATTCCAAATCCTGCTTGATTGTGTGTCGGAGGCTCGCAGAGTATTCTCGCTGCGGAGCTAGGAAAGGCTGGACAATAAATCAAGTATTATTTCAGTGCTGGGCTGCCCACTTGTAAAGCCATGAGCTAAAAGCAGTTAAACCGAGGCCCCTCCACAACTGAAAGCTCACTGTGAAATACAGTTAAACAGTATTACAGCAGTTTGTTATCATTTGTCCCACAAACCTTTCACATGAACTGATATTACGACATAACTTTATATCTGAGGCAAGCGTTTAAACCCCGCGCGATGGTTTTATGACTCTTTCAAAACCTAAGCTATAGCGGGACTACTTAAAGGATTAAATGCTGCATCAGATAAGGGCAGAGGTGCATGGAAATCCCCCCAAGTTATACACCAACCTGACTTGGAAAGATGTCTTTCAGATACGTCCAATATATATTCCTTCATCATTGATGGGCCAAAATTCTGGAACTTCTCTATCTAACAGAACTGCGAGAGTGCTATCTCCTCCTGAGGCAGCACTGGTTTAGGAAGGCAGCCCACCAGCACCTTCTCAAGGGAAACTAGGGATGTCAACAAATGCTGGCCGAGCCAGTGAGGATGCAACGCACGAGTGAATAACAAAATAATCTGTTTTCAGCTGCAGAGTTGAACATTCAAACGGTCTAAAACGGGTCAATTTCCCATCACCTACGCTCATAAAAGGTCACCAAAAAAAGATGCTAAATGCTTGTTAAATTTTAAGGATTTAATTCACGATTTTATCTTGCTGTTATTATTATAAACTATTGTAATCTAACCCTTCCCTGTCGCAGGGTGTTGGATACAAAGTCTTGTCTGTCATAACATACACCAGTATATCATGGTGCAGACACACACTGATGGGTACACAGTGGGACCAATCAACATACACAACACCGCAGCCAATCACCAGTGAAAGCACACGCACTATAAAGACAGGGGACATCAGAGTTCCCGCTCATTCGAGTCGCAGCTAGCTAGGAGCACAGAGGTCACAGCCTGCAACACAGACATTCACCATGTGCTGAGTGCATCAACTGGTTAGGACAAGGCAAAGGTCTTTAGTTAAAGCTGGTATCGTATTTACCCACAGTTCAAGTATGTTTAAATAGTTAACCTTTTAATAAAATAGTGTTGCACTACTTCAAGTGTTGGTGACCTGTATGTGATCCAGAACACCCAACACATCATTGTCGTCTTCAGTTAACCGTATGTACTTTTTATGTATTTATTAACTTCCAAAAACTGCGTGCATATATAAAGGGTTCAATCTAGGAGCTGTCTCCGTGCTTGCTTGCACACATGGCTCTGTCCAGCACTAGACTGACCCCTAGGTGTGGGTCATGTGTTCTCTCACATCACTGTGTCAGCGATACAGTGCTCAGTCCCATGTTAACCATAGATGTGCCGGACCCCGATATGAGATTCTCCAGCTTGTTCCCCCGAGTTGGTAAGTAAGTCAGCGTCAGCTGAGCGATTAATCCAGAGGACCCCAGATTTGATTCTCAGTGCTGAGATCGTTTTTCACAGCATGTGCAGGATAAGGAACCTTACGGTTGTTTTCAGCTTCATTGGCCATGGTGGGACGATGGGCAGCACGGTAGCATTGTGGATAGCACAATTACTTCACAGCTCCAGGGTCCCAGGTTCGATTCCGGCTCGGGTCACTGTCTGTGCGGAGTCTGCACATCCTCCCCGTGTGTGCGTGGGTTTCCTCCGGGTGCTCCGGTTTCCTCCCACAGTCCAAAGATGTGCAGGTTAGGTGGATTGGCCATGATCAAGTGCCCTTAGTGTCCAAAATTGCCCTTAGTGTTGGGTGGGGTTACTGGGTTATGGGGATAGGGTGGAGGTATTGACCTTGGGTAGGGTGCTCTTTCCAAGAGCCAGTGCAGACTCGATGGACCGAATGGCCTCCTTCTGCACTGTAAATTCTATGATAATCTATGATGGATAGGTTGCTCGGTCAGCAACATAGCATGGAAAAAAAATCAGCGATCACGAGCGCAGTATTTAGTGAATTAGAATTCAACATAAACAATATCTAAAACCTGCTCACAGTAAACACGGTCACAAAATTGTCAAATGGTTGGAAAAACCCAACTGTTTCATTGACGTTTCTCAATTAAGGAAACCTGCCTCCTTCAGTGACCCCGGTCAATATCTCTCGCAGCTTCCCCAGCATCAAACCGGATGACTAGGAATGGGCGGTGAGCGGCCTCGAGAATGAGGAGTGGAGCTCGCCAACATCCAGCAATACTTCTGAGGGCTGGATGTGAACGGCCCTCCCTACACTCTCAGTGTCTACAATCCACATGAAGAATGGACAGAGAGACTGCCAGTGGCCGTAGAAATGTGCCACAGCTTGAGTGAGGGCTTCAGGCAGAGTGGAGGAGAATATTAATGGGGCTGGCAGCAAATCAGTCAAAACCCTTTCTTCTCCAAAATTCCAATCTGTATGTTTTTCAAAGTTGAAAACGCACCGGCAATATTTCATCCCAGGACCCCTGTGAAGTTCACATTTGCAAAACCAAAGGATCTTATGAAAATGATGGATTGAATGGGGAATTATAGAGAGTTAAGTTTAAAGGCAGGCTACCCTCAGATTTCTGTTTGTTTGTAGTTTCTTTCTGCACATTCAGCCGACCCAAAAGCACTTCGGAATGACGAACGAGGAAAGGCAACGTGAGTTAAATGGTGGAAACTTTAAAGGGGCCACAGCTAGAAACAGAGAGATTAGGGAGTAGAGATGTATAAATCTTTGAGGGAGGCAGGACGGGTTGATGGGAGCATTGTGTTGCGGTCCCGGTTGACGTTATGACTGGATGGGAAGATCCCACAACGGGACCATGGCTGAAAGACCGTGGTGCTGCATTCTCCGCCTCATCACGCTGGAATCGCGATTGGGCAGGGAATTGGGCGTCAGTCGAAAATCGATTTTGGCACTGGCGGCAAAAATGTCAAAAATCGCAATGGCGAGCTGGCAGTTGTGCCTCTGGCTGGGGGGACGTCTGCCAGGGCCAGGGGAGAGTAATGGAGGGGGGGGGGGGGTGCCAGGAGATGGGCCGTGGGTTCGGGCTGTTCTCCTCCCGGAACAGAGTGGCCGAGCATATACCTCCATTGCCGTGGCCGGCAAGGCACGCTCCTGGCTGCGCACTCCACTGACTGCCCATTGTGTCCTATAGATGTACGGACTGCCACCCGCTGTATGGGTGCAACCCCTGGCCAGACCACGAGGAACCCCCACACCCCAGCTGACCCCCCACCCCACAACCCAGTGCCACCCTTCTGCCGGGGTATCACACAGCCCACCCAAAGAGGACACTGTGAACCGAAAAAAACCTCTCTCTAAATGTCAGAAAGACCAAGGAACTGATCAGCGACTTCCGGAAGCGCAGCACGACACACACACCCGTCTGCATCAATGGCTCCGAAGTGGAGATGGTCGATAGCTTTAAGTTCCTGGGGGTCACCATCACCAACAGTCTATCCTGGTCCACTCACGTTGATGCAACAGTCAAGAAAACCCAACAACGTCTCTACATCCTATGGAAGCTAAAGAAATTTGGCAAGTCTGCATCGACTCTCACAAACTTCTACCGATGTGCCATAGAGAGCATCCTATCCGGCTGCATCACAGCTTGGTATGGCAACTGCTTGGCCCAAGATCGCAAAAAAATGCAGAGTGTGGTGAACTCAGCCCAACGCATCACACAAGCTGGCCACCCGCCTATTGCTTCCGTCTACACCTTCCGCTGTCTCAGGAAGGCAGACAGCATTATCAGAGACCCCTCCCACCCAGGCATTGCCTTCTTCGAGATCCTTCCATCAGGCAGAAGGTACAGAAGTCTGAAGACCCGCACATCCAGACATAGAAACGGCTTCTTCCCCACAGCTACCAGACTCCTCAACGACTCCCCCTCGGATTGATCTGTTCTCTGTAAGAACACTATTCACGACGCCCTATGCTGCTCTTGCTCATTTAGTTGCTTTGTTTGACCCCTTGTTCCGCACTGTAACCAATCACTGTTTGTCGATGTACCATTTGCCAATGCTCTCTGTCAATTATTCTTTTTTTGTCTACTATGTACGTACTGTGTACGTTCCCTTGGCCGCTGAAAAATACTTTTCACTGTACTTCGGTACATGCGACAATAAATCAAATCAAATTAAACCCAGAGTAGACCCCACAAGAGGATGCAGAACAGGAGCAACAAAGCGTATCGCTGGCATGGGGAGCAGGTGGCAGGGCCAGAGGCTTCCTGGTGCCAGCCCTGATGGGGCCAGGGCTGCGGTGTGAAAGGTAAAGTGTCAGGTAGTGGGGGTGGCAACGGGGGCGGGGGGAGGGTGCGGATTGGAAGGGGGGTCATGCGGAAGCTGGAGCTGTAGCCTATTTGACCTGGATGGGGATGGGAGTACTCATGGGAGGCTGGAATTGAACCTGGGTCCCTGATGCTGTGAGGCAGCAGTGCTAACCACTGTGCCACTATACCACCCTTTTAAGTCCCTTAAGATGACAGTGGGAAAATACACTCTCCACTCTGAACCCCAAGTGAATGTATCTGAATGACTCATTTGAGTCCTCCCAGATGATTGTCGCATGAGAGTTTCCAACCTCCACTCCCAAAAACACACTTTCATATCTTCTCTCATAAGTATGATTTCCCTTGGCGGTTTGCATTCCAAAATCCAGACCAGGTTTTCAAAATGACACTTTTAAGCAAAGCTTCCACTCCATTTTTAAACATTAAATAGTGTCCAGGATTTCACACCAACCCCTTTTAGGGCTTCCTTGTCTTGACAGCTGTACAAGCTGTTCACAATTGCTTTAACACTCAATTCCCAGACAGTATTAAAATGACATCAAATGTTTCATCTACCTCTGAAGTCTGCTGTTCCGTTTTACATCTAGTTACTGCAATTGTCTCTTTAACTCAGAACACTATGGCCGGAATTCTCCAGCCATTGGGATTTTCTTTTCGCGCTGGCAGCGCAATCCTGCTCTCGGGTTTCTTGGCGGAATGGGTCGCTCGAATGGGAAGTTACATTGACAAGCAGCAGGAAGATTCTGCACCAGGGAATGGAGTGCCACTGAGTAACACATGGCTGGGGGACTAGAGAATCCTCATCCGTGTGTACTCTTCCTGGAATTCTTCTGAATAATACCTTGGTCTCTGTTCACTTAATTCTAAACTTCTTGGACACTTCCCTTCATTTCTCTAGTTTCCTTAACTAGCTGGACTTCAGAATTCTGGCATCAGTTTTCTTAACCATTATACAGTATGGCTTTTCTTGTAGCATGGCTGAGCGAGGTGTTCCCTCTTTTGCCTTCTAAAACCAACTGCTTCTCGCAGAGCTGTGAGAGCTGCCGTCTCACTCAGTACCTATCTCCAGCTGCAATCAAATTAGCTAAACTAAAACTTAAAAGCTTCTCTACCTTACAAAGCCCCAGTTGCTAAGCGACCACTGCTGGTTTATTTATTCTTCGTGCCGTAGCCCTCTCTAATCACAATAGAATAACATTTGGAATTAACCAACACCACACATACAAACACCTTTGTTCAGCATGAATCTAACTCTAGGTGTTACCCTTCCAGGCAGGGAATCATTAAATTAAACCCATTGAAAACTTTACCTTATTTCTAATGTTAACCAATACAAATATAAATCCCTTCAACCTACCTTTGTTTTCCGAACATCTTTCACAGCATTTTAAAATCTTATCCAAAGCCGCCACACCTCCCTCAGCAATGCACGGCAGAGTGAGTGAGGCCTAGCTTATGTGCTTGAGCCCTGGCGCGGAATGCTGCCATTTGAACTGGAGATGATATGATTAAAACTCGCCAGGGAAACTGTGCATCCTGTCAGGGTTCATTTGTCTCTCCCTTCCTGGGTATTAATGTGGCAGGATGGGTTACCTGCTCTGGTTAGAGATTTTATTTCCTTATTTTTTAAATATAAATTTAGAGTACCCAATTAATTTTTTCCAATTAAGGGGCAATTTAGCATAGCCAATCCACCTAACCTGCACAACTTTGGGTTGTGGGGGCGAAACCCACGGAAAATGTGCAAACTCAGAGCCAGGATTCAAACCTGGGACCTCGGCGCCGTGAAATGAAATGAAAATCGCTTATTGTCACAAGTAGGCTTCAAATGAAGTTACCGTGAAAAGCCCCTAGTTGCCACATTCCGGCACCTGTTCGGGGAGGCTGGTACGGGAATTGAACCGTGCTGCTGGCCTGCCTTGGTCTGCTTTCAAAGCCAGCGAGTTAGTCCTGTGCTAAACTGATACCTTCATCTGAGACTGCAGTGCTACCACTGCGCAACCCTGCTGCCCTGGTTAGAGATTTTATAAACCCTAACCCACATCGAGTTAAGGTGGGCAGGTTGTCCCACCAAGTTCGAAGCCAGATCGGAGTAGTACAGAAGGATTGAAAAGGCCGGCCCCTTTTCCCTAGGAAAGAGAAGGCTGGATTGAGGGCTTTGAGATTTCCAAAGTCTTTGGTCGGTAAGATTTACAATGGATGCAAGCATTTGACACCAAATTAGAGGCATAAATATGAGAGAGTCGCTAATAAATCCAATAGAATAATCTTTTTTCACTCATTCGTGTGATGTGACAAGGGCAACATTTGTTCTCCATCCCTAATTGCCCTTGCGCTGAGTGCCGTGCTAGGTCGTTTCAGAGGGGCAGTTAAGAGTCAGCCACATTGCTGTGGGTCTGGAGTCACATGGAGGCCAGATTGGGTAAGGGTGACAGATTTCTTTCCCTAAAGGGTATTCGTGAACCAAATGTTTTTTTTACAATATTCATGGTCACCTTTACTGAGACTAGCTTCTATTTATATTTTTTAAATGTATTTATTTCATGGGATATGGTAGCATTTATTGCCCATCTCTAATTGCCCTTGAGAAGGTGGTGATGGGGAGCTGCCTTCTTGAGCTGCTGCAGCCCGTGTTGTGTAGGTACACCCGCAGTGCTGTTGGGGTGGGAGTTCCAGGTTTTTGAACCAGTGACGGTGAGGGAATGACATGATGGTGTGTGTCTTGGAGGGGAATTTGCAGATGGTGCTGTCCCCAGGTTTCTGCGGCCCTTGTCCTTCTGCCTGGTAGAGGTTGCAGGTTTGGGAGGTGCTGTCGAAGGAGCCTTGTTCAGTTGCCGTGGTGCATCTTGTAGATGGTACACACGGCTGCCACTGTGCGTCAGTGGTGTCGGGGGTGAATGGGGTGTCAGTTAAGTGGGCCGCTCTTTTCTGGATGAGTGTTGTTTGAGTGTTGGTGTAGCTGCACTCATCCAGACAAGTGGAGAGTATTCCATCACATCTCTGGCATGGGCGGCACGGTAGCACAGTGGTTAGCACCGTTGCTTCACAGTGCCAGGGTCCCAGATTTGATTCCCGGCTTGTGTCGCTGTCTGTGCGGAGTCTGCATGTTCTCCCCGTGTCTGCGTGGGTTTCCTCCGGGTGCTCCGGTTTCCTCCCACAGGTCCCGAAAGATGTGCAGGTTAGGTGGATTGGCTGTGATAAATTGCCCCTTAGTGTCCAAAATGTTAAGTGGGGTTACTGGGTTACGGGGATAGGGTGGAGGTGTGGGCGTAAGTAGGGTGCTCTTTCCAAGGGCTGGTGCAGACTCGATGGGCCGAATGGCCTCCTTCTGCAATGTAAATTCTGTGATTCTCTGTGTGCCTTGTAGATGGTGGACACACTTTGGGGGAGTGAGGAGATTAATTACTCTCTGCAGGATTGCCAACCTCAGACCTCTTGCAGTCACAGCATACATATGCTAAAAGCAAAATACTGAGGTTGCTGGAACTCTCAAATCAAACCGAAAATGCTGGAAAAACGTAGCAGGTCTGGCAGCATCTGTGGAGGGAGAAACAGTGTTAACGTTTTGAGTTCAGTATGACTCTTCTTCATTATTTAGATGACTGGTCCATTCAGTTTCTGGTCAATGCTGACCCCCAAGGGGGCTGATAGTGGAGGATTCCATGATGGTAATGCTATTGGGTAGTTGGATAACATTTATTAATTGAATTGAAGGTACACCAGATGACATGATGGAATTTGAACCCATGTCCCGGAGGGTAGCTGGATTAATAATAATAATCTTTATTGTCACAAGTAGGCTTACATTAACACTGCAATGAAGTTACTGTGAAAAGCCCCTAGTCGCCACACTCCGGTGCCTGTTCGGGTACGCAGAGGGAGAATTCAGAATGTCCAATTCTCATAACGAACACGTCTTTCGGGGCTTGTGGAAGGAAACCGGAGCACCCGGAGGAAACCCACGCAGACACGGGGGGAACGTGCAGACTCCGCACAGACAGTGACCCAAGCCGGGAATCGAACCTGGGACCCCGGCGCTGTGAAGCAACAGTGCGAGCCACTGTGCTACCCTGTCGCCCAGTAACATCACCACTATTTCACTCTCTATAGTCCCCCTGTCTTTACCCAGGAAGTGATGAGAATGTGGAACCTGCTGTCAGTTAGTAGTTGCGGTGAGAAGCATTTAAGGGGAAGCTAGATAGACACACGAGAGAGAATGGAACAGGAGGATAATCTGATAGGAATCGATTAAGAGGGGTGGCAGTGGTCAATAGTATTGGGTCAGAATCCTGGAACTTCCTTCCTGACAGCACTGTGGGCACGCCCATGCCACACGGACTGCAGCGATTCAAGAAGGAGTCTCACCATCGCCTTCTCAAGGGCAATTAGGGAGGGGTAGTAAAACTGCTGGCCTGGCCAACGAAGATCACAGCTCATGAAAGAATAAAAACAAGGAGGACTCTTGCGGGGGAAGAATGCCAAGCTGTACTAGTTGGGAAAGGTGTCTGTTTCTGTGCTGGAAATTCAACGTAAATCCATAACTCCAGCCAGGTTCTGAAGCTGAAAGGATTGCTGCGAGGGACCGCACGAAAGCTTTCGGAAACGCCACTCCAGCGCTGTTGAAAAAGGAAAAGGTGCTGCCACACGCAATTTGTAACATGCTCCAACATGGATCTGTTAACTGAATAGTAACAAAATGCAAATTGAACATCTTTTCAGTTACATTATTTTTTAAATTCAAACTGACTATATTAGTCCTCCTGCAACACCAAATATCACCAACTGCTTAATGGAACCAAAGGCAACAATGCTAAACGATTTTTAAATGTCACACAAGCGAGTTACTGTATAATAATCTGTCTATTTTCATCTGGAAATCCTATCACGCTAACTTAAAGACATAATTGCATTTACTTTAATTAGACACTGACCGAATTTCACCTGCAAGCACTCAGTCTCTCTTACAGTCACCTAAAAGCTGATTATGCAGGGAGCAAATACGTGTTAAATTTTTCATTACTTTATTCAATTTTTCAACAAATTATAATGGCCTCTTCAATCACCAGTTGCTGTTGCTTCAGCTCCCCTGCATTAATCAGCAGCTTCTCTCTGGGGAAAACAGTGGCAGGTCACCTCAGTTAAAAAAGGGGTGGAGGGAATCGAGCAACGGGAGGACCAAGCTGATGGGCGAGTTGGTGCAAGCTGCTTACGGGCGCTACTCTACTCCCGACGGCAAGTTCCCACTTAACTGGAAGATCCCGCCGCTGGGCCAATGACGGGCACCTCCTGCTACGGCGGCACATAATTAGTTCAGATGACCCCAAACAGGTGGTCAAAGGGATCGGCTTCAAGGAATGTCTTGAAGGAAGAAGGCTGGGCAGAGAGGCAGAGAGGTGTAAGGAAAGAACTCTAGAGCTTGGGGTCCTGGCATCTGAGGGCACTGCCACGAATGGTGGAACATTTAAAATCGGGGTTGTATAGTTAAGCTGGATTTAGAGGAGCGGGGATATCTCAGACAGTTGTGGAGTTGGGCTGTATGAAGAGGCCGTGGAGGGAATTGAAAATGAGGATGTGAATTTTAATTAAAATCAAGACATTACTTGACTGGGAACCAGTGTGGGTCAGCGGGCACGGGGGAGGAGGTGGTGATAGGGGAATGGGACTTAATGTGAGTTAAGAGGCAGGCAGCAGAATAGGGTAAAGAAAAAGCCTTTTCACTTCCCAATCAGACATGTGGGGGTGGGATGACCGATGCCAGGAATGTGAGGGTAGGTGGCAGTCAGAGGTGGGGGTCATGTGCTGAAACGCCCAGGAACACATTCGCTCAGAATTGGCAACCCCCTGACCTTTGACTATATTACTGAGTGACCTAATGAAGAATTCTTCTGCGAGGTAAGCAGCAGGTGATTTAGACAGCCATCATCACTAAAAAAAGCAAACAACATTTACTATCGTTCCATGTCTAAACATACATGGTGAGCCCTTGGACAATGTGGATCATTTACCATACATCAGGAGCCTCCTCTCGGATCAACATCCAATCAAATGCGCCAGTGCAGTCTGCGAACGCCTGAGGAACAGAGTATTCGGAGGCCGAGACCTCAAATCCAGCCCCAAGCTCATGGTGTACAGAGCAGCCATGGTCCCCACCCTCCTGTATGCATCAGAAAGATGGACAATGTACAGCAGACACCTCAAATCCCCAGAGAGATATCACCAACGCTGCCTCCGCAAAATCCTGCAAATCCGTTGGCAGGATAGGTGTGCCAACGTGAACATCTCCAGTATCGAGGCACTGGTCACACTCGACCAGCTGCGATGGGCGGGCCACATTGTCCGCATGCCCGACACAAGACTCCCGAAACAAGTGCTCTACTCCGAGCTCCGCAATGGCAAGCGATCACTCGGAGGGCAGAGGAAACACTGCAAGGACACTCTGAAAGGCCCCCCCAAATAAATGCAGCATCCCCATCGACGCGTGGGAATCACTGACTTAGAACGCACAAATTGGAGAAGAAGCGTCCACGAAGGCGCCAGTCACCTCGAGCTTCGCAAGGTGGAGAACAGGGAGGCCAAGCATAAACAGCGGAAGGAGAGCGCAGAATCCTGAGTCCCCGTCCCGTCCCGTCCCCGTCCCCCACCCCCCCTCATCAAGCACCACCTGCCAAACCTGTGGCAGAGACTACGGATCCAGAATCGGACTATTCAGCAGAACTCACTTCCCCGGAATGAAGCAAATCATCCTCGACACTGAGGGACTGTCCGAGAAGACGTAGAAGGACCATGTAAAAAAAAACATTGACTATAGCTCCACGTATAAACATACAATCTAAATGGTAACATGCTCGATGTAGTGAAAAGGGAGAGCGATCTACATTTTGCAGACGCAGCAGTATTTAACTCCAGGATTGCAGGTGAAAAGGAACATTAAAAAACTCAAGGGTTTATGTGGCCCAGAGAAGGCCATTAAGAACCTGAAGCTACAAATGACATTGGTTAAGCCACATCTGGCCTGTCGTCTTGTCGTTTTGTGCACTCTGCTGTCGAAAGCACATCAGAACCACAGAGAATTTGAAATGTAGAACTACCGAGGGGAGAGAACGTAGATGCAATGAGACACGAGATTAGAAAGGCCACATTCTTTGGAACAGTAAGCTGAAGGAAGATCGAACAGATGTGTTCAAAGTTATGAAAGATTACAGGATACCTTCCGCTGTTTCGTGCCTCAGTAACAAAAGGGACATAAAAATAATGAGATCCAGAAACATAAAAATCGGTTGTGTGAAAAGAATGAAGAGGATATTTCGCTTAACCGAAAGAAAATGTCCCCAATGTAACTAAATCCTTGAGCATCTCAAGCTCTCCACTGAAAGCTTGGAGACTACTTTATGCAGCGTGGAAAGGTAATTGAAATCACTCTGTGGGGTGAAATCACCATGAAACTTGGTGGGAGTATTGAAATGTGCTGAAAACACTAGATCTGGTTGGGCAGCGATACTGAGTTTACTCTTGTAGAATCATAGAATTTACAGTGCAGAAGGAGGCCATTCGGCCCATCGGCTCTTGGAAAGAGCACCCGATGTCACCCTACCCCCGTAACGCAGTAACCCCACATCACCTTTGTGGACACGAAGGGCAATTTATCATGGCCAATCCCCCTAACCTGCACATCTTTGGACTGTGGGAGGAAACCGGAGCACCCGGAGGAAACCCACGCCGACACGGGGAGAACGTGCAGACTCCGCACAGACAGTGACCCAAGGCCGGAATCGAACCTGGGACCCTGGCGCTGTGAAGTAATAGTGCTAACCACTGTGCTTCCCGTGCCGCCATAGGTCTCTGATGCAGATCGTACCGAAGAGATTTCCCATTATATAACTGGGAACCATTAAAAGAACATAATTCATTCATTCTGAGGTATTACTGTTACTCGCTTGAAGGCTCATGTCTTGTATAGAAAGGATTATTTCAGGTTATTTTATTGCTTGTATTTTGCCGTCTGCTGCTCGTTCAATGATTATTTACCTCGCTGTTTGTTTATATTTATGGTGACCTGCATTGTTCAGTTAGCAGTGGCCAATTGTTGTGAACATTGATTCTCGAATCAGATAATACTTTATGCTCCCTGCACACTCAGACACGTGACAGTCACCTTGCCCAACAAAACGTTAATATGCATTTAAATCCCACAATAGTCACTGTTGCAATGTTGGAAACACAGCAGCCAATGGGCGGAATTCTCCGACCCCCCGCCGGGTGAAGAATCTCCGGGGGGGCGGCGCCGGTTTTTGGGCGGGGCCGGGATTCCCGCCACGCCGGTCAGGGGCCGTTGGCAGCGGCCCCTCCCGGCGATTCTCCGGGCCCCGACGGGCCGAGCAACCGTCCATTTTTGGCCAGTCCCACCGGCGTGAATCACTCAATTCACGCAACGGCGGGACCTGGCAGGTGAGTATGCGTGGGCGGTCCTCGGGGGGCGCGGGGGGATCCGACCCCGGGGGGGGGGGCCACGGTGGCCTGGCCCGCGATCGGGGCCCATCGATTTGCGGGCGGGCTTGTTCCTTGGGGGCCACTCGTCCCTGGCAAAATATGCTGGCCGGTCAGCGCATGCGCGAGATCACGCCGGCCCTTCGGCGCCGGCTGGTGCGGAACCAACCCCTCCGCCGTCCACCTAGCTCCCGAAAATGCGGAGAATCCCGCACTATCGGGGGACCGTTACGCCGGAGTGGTTGGCGCCGGTTTTCCCGGTTAGTCCTCAGAAGGAAGAATCCCGGCCCTCGTGTGCACAGCAAGCTCCCACAAAACATCAATGTGATAATGACCAGATAATCTATTTTAAGTGAAGTTGATTGAGGAATAATTATTGGCCAGGCTGCCAGGAAGTACTTGCCCATTCTTTTCCACAGGATCTTTCACATCCACCTTGCTGTGACTGGATAGGGTCACAGTATAAAATCTTACCCAGAAGTCAGCATCTCTGACAGTGCAGCATTCTTTCAGCTGTGTACTTGAGTCTCAACCTTGATTTTGATTCTCACACCCTGGAGTGAGGCTTGAACCCCCAACCGTCTGGCTCAGAATCCATATAATCACAACAGTGCAGAAGGAGGCCACTTGGCCCATCGAGTCTGCACCGTCTGTCCGAGAGAGGCCCACTCCCCGCCCCACTCTATCCCCGTAACCCCAGTTAAGCTGCGCAACTTTGGATTGTGGGAGGACATCGGAGCACCCAGAGGAAGCCCACGGGGACACGGGGAGAATGTGTCGACTCCGCACAGACAGTCACCAAAGGCCAGAATTGAACCCGGGTATCTGGCGCTGTGAGGCAGCTGTGCTAACCACTGTGCCATCGTGCCACGTGATACCCACTTCATCTCATGCAGTAAACCTGACCAACAACTTGAAGGAGGCGTATTCTTATTGTTTCTCCCGTCTCTTTGACTACTCAAATTTTGAATCTGGGGCGGGATTCTCCGCGAACCGGCGGGGCGGGGGGGGGGGGGGGGGCGGGCACTCCGGCGGGAAGCAGTGGCGTGAACCACTCCGGAGTCGGGCCGCCGCGAAGGGGCGGAATCCTCCCCACCTTCAAGGGCTAGGCCGGCGCCGGAGTGGTTTGCAAGGGGCTTGGCGCCACGCCAACCAGCGGCGAAGGGTCCTCATTTGTTAAATATACCCCATAGATTTTGATGCAGTTGCTGCTGTGGTACATTTAAGCCTTTCTGTGCTCGTTAGCAAAGCTTTACCCTGTTATGCGAGAAAGCCAAGTCTTCACATTGTTCTGACTTCTGCAGCACCAACTCAGCAAGCTCTTTGTGTCCACTGTTAGGAGCTCAAAATGTAAAAGCCCAGGGGCGGGATTCTCCGGGTGGTATTCGCTGAACCACCGTGCCGAAATCGCAATTGGCGCGGGGTAGGAGAATGGGCAGTGACGCCGAAAACCGGCGCGACTCTTCGGTCCCGCGGGTCACGCGCGGTCTACGCAATGCGGGTAGGGGACCATTGACAGGGGCCCCCGCGGCGATTCACCGACAAAAACTGGCCGAGTTCCTGATGGCGTGGTCCTAACCATGTTTCGCCTGTCGAAGGCTGCGGAGCCAGACCACGGCCGCCCTGGTGGGGGTAATCCTTCACCGGGTGGGGCCTCAGGGACGGCCAGGCTAGCGATCGGGGGCCACTGATCCACGGGCGTGCGCGATCTCGGGGGGGGGTCCTACATTTTCGGGGCCGGTCCGCGGTGTGAGTCCGCCATGTCGCATGAGGGGGCCGCCAAAGACCGCCGTTGTGCGCAAGCCCGGACTCCCGACTGGAAGTGCAGGGCCCCATATCGGGAGCCAGAGCTGCGAATGTCGTGTTATTCACCCTAGGGTAACACGGACTGTAACACGATGCCTTTAACTGATCAAGCATACACCAAACGTAGGCGTTGGGTCAATAAGATTTATTGAACTTCAGTAACGAAGCACACAGCTGCCTGTGGGTTGACTCTCTACTACGCTCAGTAAACTAACATTCGCTATCTAGACCAGGCTAGCTCTGATCCACGTGTAGAAGGTGTGGCACGATTTGTACACCCTGACTGTCACTACAGTTGTCACCAGTGGAAAGAGGCAGAGTGCTGATGCCTCGTGTGCTTTATAGTTGGAAGCCCCCTGTCATGATATTCAAACACACACATCATGATAGACAGACCAACAGACCAATTGGCACACATAACACGACAGCCAATCACAGACAAGGACAGAGACAGTATAAGACAAGAAACACGACACCTGGTGGTCAGTAGATCTGGAGACCAGGACAAGGACAGGACCTGATTTACAACACACTCAGAGAGTCACCACGTGCTGAGTACCAGGACAGATCTGTAAATAACAAGTTGGAATAAAACAGCGTTGTACCAATTGTAACCGTGTTGGTTCATCTGTACCTCAGAGCACCCAACACCACACCCCCCTCTGGTGTTCTGTCTGGTGATTGGTCGTGTTCTGTTCTGTATGTTGATTGGCTCACCTGGGTGTATGTCACTGCCTGCTTTTACCTAATGATGTGCAGGGGTGCATATTATGACAGTGTGGAGTTCTCCAGTACCCTGCTAGCCCCCTCTAGGTAAAATAATCACTTTGGACTTTCTTCAGGAAAGTCCAGAGTGAAACGCCCGCGTTTTGACGCTGGAGTGGGGACATAGCCCCATTACTGGAGAATTCTGTCCTCTGTTCCTGAGACTAAGGGTGGGATTCTCCGATTTTGAGGCTATGGTTGGGATTCTTCGATGGTCGACACCGAAATCGTGTTCGGCGATTGGCTAGAGAATCCGTACTTACGGCGAAATCGGGGACGGTGCCGTTTTTCGGATGCACCGCCCCCTCAAAAACGGCGTAATCGCTGAGTACGTCGCACGCCTTTGGGGCGGCCTCAGGACTCCACCTGAGGCCCTCCCCCGACGCTCTGGCCCCAATGGGCCGACCTCCTGACGGCGTGGGACACGTGTGCTCTCAGTTTCCGGGGACCTAGTGCGGCGGCTGCGGACTGTCCAGCGCCGCCAAAGCCAGCGGGGGGTGGAGCCGTTCCGCTGGCTGGTGCGGGGATTTCGGTGGTGGCTGGGGGCGGGGACTGTTGAGAGATGTGTCCAGTCTTGCCAGGCTGTGCTTGACAAAATATTGTTTATTCGCCCTTCATCTTGTGAATCCTTTTGTACTTTCCCGACCCGCCCCCGCTCAAAAAATAATAAAACCCACAAGCAACCATTCCAATCCCAATTGGGGGCTGAGCTGTAATTTCCTTGTCCTTTCCCGTCATGTTACCTGAGGTTGCCAGCTATACTGGACACCCTTCATCTCACCATTGTTGTTCCTCTAGGGATTTGAACATAGAACATAGAAAATACAGCACAGAACAGGCCCTTCGGCCCACGATGTTGTGCCGAACCTTCATCCTGGATTAATCATAGATTAGCATTGAATTTACAGTGCAGAAGGAGGCCATTCGGCCCTTTGAGTCTGCACCGGCTCTTGGAAAAAGCACCCTACCCAAACTCAACACCTCCACCCAACACTAACGGCAATTTTGGACACTAAGGGCAATTTATCATGGCCAATCCACCCAACCTGCACTTTGGACTGTTGGAGGAAACCGGAGCACCCGGAGGAAACCCACGCAGACACGGGGAGGATGTGCAGACTCCGCACAGACAGTGATCCAAGTCGGAATCGAACCTGGGACCCTGGAGCTGTGAAGCAATTGTGCTATCCACAATGCTACCATGCTGCTTGAAGGTCCCTAATGTTTCCGACTCAACTACTTCCACAGGCAGTGCATTCCATGCCCCCACTACTCTCTGGGTAAAGAACCTACCTCTGATATCCCTCCTATATCTTCCACCTTTCACCTTAAATTTATGTCCCCTTGTAATGGTTTGTTCCACCTGGGGAAAAAGTCTCTGACTGTCTACTCTATCTAATCCCCTGATCATCTTATAAACCTCTATCAAGTCGCCCCTCATCCTTCTCCGTTCAAATGAGAAAAGGCCTAGCACCCTCAACCTTTCCTCGTTAGACCTACTCTCCATTCCAGGCAACATCCTGGTAAATCTCCTTTGCACCTTTTCCAAAGCTTCCACATCTTTCCTAAAATGAGGCGACCAGAACTGTACACAGTACTCCAAATGTGGCCTTACCAAAGTTTTGTACAGCTGCATCATCACCTCACGGCTCTTAAATTCAATCCCTCTGTTCATGAACGCGAGCACACCATAGGCCTTCTTCACAGCTCTATCCACTTTCAAAAATGTATGAACATAGACCCCAAGATCTCTCTGCTCCTCCACATTGCCAAGAACTCTACCGTTAACCCTGTATTCTGCATTCATATTTGTCCTTCCAAAATGGACAACCTCACACTTTTCAGGGTTAAACTCCATCTGCCACTTCTCAGCCCAGCTCTGCATCCTATCTATGTCTCTTTGCAGCCGACAACAGCCCTCCTTACTATCCACAACTCCACCAATCTTCGTATCTGGTAGGGGGTTTACAGCCAGCTCCCTGCCACTAACCCTCCCTATTTACCTGAGTTTGACACCGGTAACGCTACTGGCTTGCCATCACAGTGGCTGTTTAATGGGTGGTAAAAGGATCTGGAGTAGCTCTTGGACTCGGAGAGGCAAGCGAGCCACCCGTTGGATCATTCCAGCTCCCCGGTTGGGCGAACTGTAACTAAATGAACCATTTGGTTAAAGGTTCCATAAACAGTTAAAGCTGCATAAATAATAAAAATAGTTTTTTCTGCATATTGTGCTGTCTCAGTTGAGAGCATGATACATACTGAAAATAATGAATGCCCTTTGGCTGATTTCTCATTCCTGGCCTTACCGTGAAGCACAGTAGGATTAACAAATCCAGTCTTGTCAGGCTGTGCTTGACAAAGCCAGGCTGAAGTGTTGTCAGTGATTGCAAAAAAATTGACACCTTTCTAATATTTTTTTCCTTGTAACAATGCGACTAGTATGGTTATTTCTTCCTTGGCAATGCCAGAATGCTACAGCACTTTCACATTCTGCAGCCAATGGGATAAATAAGAGATGCAGAGTTAAAGCTTTGAGCACTGAGTTTAGAGAGCTTAATCCTGGTGCCTCCTACCTACATCCTGGAATTGCCTGGCTGAATAGTCTCATTTTTTGTTTTCCATGGTACCCCTTAATAATTCATATTGTCCTGTATCTCGCTGATAACCCATATTGTCCCATCTTCCTGATAATCCATATTGTCCCATCTTCCCGATAACTCAGTGAGGGGTGGGAGGTTTAGGGGGGATTTGAGGAAAACATTTTGTACCCAGAGGGTGGTGGCGGTCTGGGACGCGCTGCCTGGGAGGGTGGAAGAGGCGGGTTGCCTCACATCCTTTAAAACGTACCTGGATGAGCACTTGGCATGCGATACCATTCAAGGCTATGGGCCAAATACTGGCAACTGAGATTAGGTAGGCAGGTCAAGTGTCTCTTATGCATCGGTGCAGACTCAATGGACCAAAGGGCCTCTTCTGCACTGTATTATTCTGTGATTTTATGAACCCATATTGTCCCATCCTCCTGATACCCAATATTGCTTCATCTCCCTAAAACCTACATGTCCATCTCCCTGACATTCAATATTGTCCCATCTCCCCGGTAACCCATATTGTCCCATCTTCCCCAATAACCCATATCAGCCCATTTCCCTCAATAATCCATACTGTCTCATCTCCCCAATAACCAATATTGTCCCCTCTCCCCAATAACCCATAATGTCGCATCTTCTCCCGTAACATATTTTCCTATTTCTCCTGATAAAACGTATTGTCCCATCTTCACCGATAACCTGTATTGTCCCATGTCCCTCAATAACCGATAATGCCTCATTTTCCACAATAACGCATATTCCCCCATCTCCCTGATAACCCATACTGTCCCATCTTCCTTATTGCCCATATTGTCCTATATCCCAGATAACATATATTGTCCCACATTCCCCATTAACCCACATTGTTCAATCTCCCCCATAACCCATATTCTCCCATCTCCTAGATAACCCATATTGTTCCATCTCTCCATTAACCCATATTGTCCCATCTCCTAGATAACCCATATTGTCCCATCTCCTAGATAACCCATAGTGTCCCATCTCCTAGATAACCCATATTGTCCCATCTCCTAGATAACCCATATTGTTCAATTTCTCCGATAACCCATATTGTCCCATCTCCTAGATAACCCATATTGTCCCATCTCCTAGATAACCCATATTGTCCCATCTCTCCGATAACCCATATTGTCCCATCTCCTAGATAACCCATATTGTCCCATCTCCTAGATAACCCATAGTGTCCCATCTCCTCGATAACCCATAGTGTCCCATCTCCTAGATAACCCATATTGTCCCATCTCCTAGATAACCCATATTGTTCAATTTCTCCGATAACCCATATTGTCCCATCTCCTAGATAACCCATATTGTCCCATCTCCTAGATAACCCATATTGTCCCATCTCCTAGATAACCCATAGTGTCCCATCTCTTAGATAACCCATATTGTTCCATCTCCTAGATAACCCATATTGTCCCATCTCCTTGATAACCCATATTGTCCCATCTCCTAGATAACCCAGAGTGTCCCATCTCCTAGATAACCCATATTGTTCCATCTCCTAGATAACCCATATTGTCCCATCTCCTTGATAACCCATATTGTCCCATCTCCTAGATAACCCATATTGTTCAATTTCTCCGATAACCCATATTGTCCCATCTCCTCGATAACCCATATTGTCCCATCTCCTAGATAACCTATATTGTTCAATCTCTCCAATGACCCATATTGTCCCATCTCCCCATATCACATGTATTGTCCCATATCTGCCTCACAGCCCATATTCCACCGCTATATGTTCACAAGCATCATCTGATCTTCCAGTAGCTGATTTGCTTAAGCCTAATACTGATATGAAAGGAGTGAATGATCAACTTTTCCCAGGGCAACAATGACTTTTTCACAAATTCACAGGAAAAATGAAGCTATATAAAAATGTAAACACCTTTCTTAATATTTTAGCTGTAAGTCACTGTTAGGAATGTTTCAATTCCCTGTCGTTCAGGATTTTAACCACAGTTTCTTGTACATTAACAATGGTTGCGTGATAATGAAAGCATATTCCAATAATAACTGTTGGACCACAACACTTAATTATTTTCGAACGGAATTGTCCCCAGGAGCAATAAATGTAAATATGCTAAATTCAATTATTCAAGTTCCCAATAGCTGGTCATTGGATTGTTGTTAAGCAATAGGGTAAATCAACAGGAATTTACATTTCATTTCTCCCCCAAAAACTCTAACCGCCTGTGTCACTATCTGAGCGTGTTAGTGTCAGCTTGGGTTCAAAGTTGTCAGATGGCGTTACTCTTTCCAACTGTAATTCATTGGCTGAATATCCTATTTGGAGGTCACAAGCCACTTAGAAAGTAAGTTGACTCTTTGTAATCCATCTCTTCTTTCATTTGCTACGATTGTTTGCAATGTTGTTTTAAAACTGATCATGATGTGAAGTTTGGTGACAGGGAGATCTGTTGATGATGGGATATCTGGTGCTCATGGGTTACCAGCGCTCCGGGATTGAAGCTTCAGCGGGAGTTTGATAGGGTGGACGCTGGGAAATAATTTCCGCTGGTCAGGGAATCCAACACAAAGAGACACGGTCTTAGGATAAGGAGCTAATCATTTAGGACTGAGATGAGGAGAAATTGCTTACTCAAAGGGTCGTGAATCTTTGGAATTCTCTACCACTGAGGATTGTGAAGGCTCCATCATTGAGTATCTTCGAGACAGAAGTCAATAGATTTCTAGATACTGATGACATCAAGGGCAGCACGGTAGCATTGTGGATAGCACAATTGTTTCACAGCTCCAGGGTCCCAGGTTCGATTCCGGCTTGGGTCACTGTCTGTGCGGAGTCTACACATCCTCCCCGTGTGTGCGTGGGTTTCCTCCGGGTGCTCCGGTTTCCTCCCACAGTCCAAAGATGTGCAGGTTAGGTGGATTGGCCGTGATAAATTGCCCTTAGTGTCCAAAATTGCCCTTAGTGTTGGGTGGGGTTACTGGGTTACGGGGATAGGGTGGAGGTGTTGACTTTGGGTAGGGTGCTCATTCCAAGAGCCGGTGCAGACTCGATGGGCTGAATGGCCTCCTTCTGCACTGTAAATTCTATGATAATGATGATACGGGGATAGCGAAGGAAAATGGCATTGAGGCAGAAGATCAACCATTAGAATGATGGACGTTGAGGGGTGACCTGGTAGAGGTCTACAAGATTATGAGGGATAGAGTGGATGGGCAGGCATTCTTTCCCAGGGTGGAGGGGTCAGTCACCAGGGGGCATAGGTTTAAGGCCCATGGGACAAAGTTTAGAGGAGACGTGTGAGGCAGGTTTGTTACACAGAGGGTGGTGAGTGCCTGGAACGCGTTGCCAGGGGAAGTTATGGAAGCAGATACATTAACGGCATTCAAAAGGCATCTTGACAAACACATGGATAGGATGGGTATGGAGGGATACGGCACAAGGAAGTGCTGAGGGTTTTGGCCAAGGTTAGTATCATGACTGGTACAGGTTTGGAGGGCCGAAGGGCCTGTTCCTGTGCTGTATTGTTCTTTATTCTGTAATCTAATTGAATGGTGGAGCAGGCTTGATGGGACAAATGGCCTACTCCTGCTCCTAGGTTCCTGCTTTAACGTATTGGGGGTAAGTTGGCTCAGTTGGCTGGATGGCTGGTTCATGATGGAGTAACAACTTGGGTTCAATTCCCACGCTGGCTGAGGTTAACCATTTGGGCCCTGCCTTCTCAACCTTGCCCCTCACGAGGTGTGGTGATCCTCAGGTTAAATCACCACCAGTCGGCTGTCAAAGGGGAAGAGAGCGCACGGTGGCAACATTTACTCTTCTATCTTAAAACAATTAAATTAATTGTTGAACTTTGGCAATGCTATCCCGAAAGGGTTATTGACCAAAATAAGCTGCACATTCAAACACTGGAGAGCAGTCGTTTAATGGATTTTTTGTGAACTTTGAATACACGATACTCAAAAGGAATACGCAAGGACTTTGCAAAAAACGCAGGCATGGTAAGTAGTGGAGGCAGACCAAAAAATCCAATAATATAAAAACAAGAGAAAAAATCCAATACAGCAGTACATTCAAGGTGGATTTAAAATGCAGAATAAAGAATCTGATTTTTTTTTCACTATTATTGAAATGTTCAGAGGAAAAGCAGAATATAGGGCGAAATTCTCTGGAAAAGGCGCGATGTCCGCCGACTGGCGCCCAAAACGGCGCAAATCAGTCGGGCATCCCGGGCAGCACGGCAGCATTGTGGATAGCACAATTGCTTCACAGCTCCAGGGTCCCAGGTTCGAATCCGGCTTGGGTCACTGTCTGTGCGGAGTCTGCACATCCTCCCCGTGTGTGCGTGGGTTTCCTCCGGGTGCTCCGGTTTCCTCCCACAGTCCAAAGATGTGCGGGTTAGGTGGATTGGCCATGATAAATTGCCCTTAGTGTCCAAAATTGCCCTTAGTGTTGGGTGGGGTTACTGGGTTATGGGGATAGGGTGGAGGTGTTGACCTTGGGAGGGTGCTCTTTCCAAGAGCCGGTGCAGACTCGATGGGCCAAATGGCCTGCTTCTGCACTGTAAATTCTATGACAATCGCGCCGCTCCAAAGGTGCGGAATGCTCCGCATCTTTGGGGGCCGAGCCCCAACCTTAAGGGGCAAGGTCGGCGCCGGACGAATTTCCACCCCGCCAGCTGGCGGAAAAGGATTTGGTGCCCCGCCAGCTGGCGCAGAAATGACATCTCCGGGCGGCGCATGCGCGGGAGCGTTAGCGGCCGTTGACGGCATTCCCACACATGCGCATTGGAGGGAGTCTCTTCTGCCTCCACCATGGTGGAGTCCGTGGCGAAGGCGGAAGGGAAAGAGTGCCCCCACGGCACAGGCCCGCCCGCGGATCGGTGGGCCCCGATCGCGGGCCCGGCCACCGAGGGGGCACCGTGGGGCCCCCCCCAGGACCCCGGAGCCCGCCCGCGCCGCCTTGTCCCACCGGTAGGATAGGTGGTTTAATCTACGCTGCCGGGCCGGAGAATCGCGGGGGGGGGGGGGGGGGGGTATCTGGTGCCGGAAAATTCGGCAACCGGCGGGGGCGGGATTCACGCCAGCCCCCGGCGATTCTCCGACCCGGCGGGGGTCGGAGAATCTCGCCCAAGATCATAGAATTTACAGTGCAGAAGGAGGCCATTCAGCCCATTGAGTCTGCACCCACACACCTCCACCCTATCCACGTAACCCAGTAACTCCACCCAACCTTTTTGGACGCTAAGGGCAATTTAGCACGGCCAATCCATCTAACCTGCACATCTTTGGACTGTGGGAAGAAACTGGAGCACCCGGAGGAAACCCACGCAGACACGGGGAGAACGTGCACAGACAGTGATCCAAGCCGGGAATCTAACCTGGGACCCTGGAGCTGTGAAGCAGCAGTGCTAACCACTGTGCTACCGTGCCGCCCAATTTCACAGAGTTTGAGATTATTTGGGCTCAAATTTACTGGGCCGTTTCCTGCAGATGGTCACTGACCATCACTATGGGGGAAGAGTCGCTAATTCTGGTGTGATGTATCCTGAAAGATTTAATCACAGCCGCCTCGGACCAACACACTGTTGTGTTTCCACGACGGGACAGATGACATGTCCATTCTCACACTCTCCCTCTGCATTGTCTTCCCCAGCCAATCAGAAAGCGAGTTGACTAATCTAATTGGCTGATTCTTGACCGTCAATCAATATCCTTCTATCGTCAATAGTTTTACGCGTGATGAACAAAACTGTTCCTGAAAAAGAAAACCCAAACCACACAAACATATGCAATTTATTTAATTTAATCTCCCCCTTTTTTCGTCCCCCTATTCCCCACTGGGGTATCCTGGAGATTAATCTTCAATTCCTGGAGGCTCCGATCCTGGAGGGCTGGTAAAATGGGAGAACAAGAAAGGCGGACGGGTGGTGTTGGATGCAGAGCAACTCTGGCTCAATGAATGGCAGAACAGGCGCGACGGGCTGAATGGCCTACTCTTGTTCCTGTGTTATTATTATTGGATAATATGGTGCAGCCTGGGACAGGGAGGCTATAGTTCGGGTTGAGATGAACGCACATTTCAAGCGCTATGGGGAAAAGGTGGCGGAAGGTGTTCTTGTGGAGAACTGGCATAAATATGATGGGATGAATGGCTTCCTGCTGTTCTGCACCATTTTCTGATTCAACGAGGGCAAAGCTGGAGACACGAGCCGATGGTTGAGCAGTTTATTCTACTCTTTAGTGCAGTGTGCACTGGGTTTCATTGCGAATGTGTTGCTGTCAAGTTTTGAAAATATCTCATGGCCTTCGAGTTTTGCAACCCCGAAGCCACGGTTTCAGCTGATGGGAGTGGTCAGAACTCTTGATAACTGTGTGACTTCCTGGTCTCATTCCAGATTAACACCAAAGAGTATTTGTCCTTCCATTGGAAGTGAGAGTGACCAGGCGGTCACCTTCAGTGTCAAGTTGCAGGTTTCGACCGAACACACAGAATTTGACGTCTTGAACATGATTACTTTTCAATGTCGTTCAACCTAATCCCGAAGCAGCGAGTTTGTCTACAGGCATTATCTTTGACTGAAAATGGGACAGAACGCAAGGAGATGCACAAATAGGCTTCTTAAAAGGGAGAAATATAGGAATCCAGCAGTGATGTCAATTTTGTTCCCGAGAAACCAATTTCTAGCTGCGGCTAGTTTCACTTCTGTCACCGCTTAATGAAATGGTTCGCCCGTCAACCAGTTTAGAGTACCCAATTCATTTTTTCCAATTAAGGGCCAATTTAGCGCGGCCAATCCACCTACCCTGCACATCTTTGGGTTGTGGGGGGCGAAACCCATGCAATAAATGCTGGCCCAACCCAGCAAAACCCACATCCCTTGGGCCTGGAGGGGGCCACAGAGAACAATCAGTGACAACCACCAGGGTCCCAATCATCGATGACTAGCTTTCAATTCCAGATACTTAAAAAAAATTAAATTCAGACACCAGCTGGTGGGATTTGAACCGTCCTAGTACAGTAATATCACCACGACACCACCGTCTCCCCATAGACATTAGCCGCTTGTCCACTCCTCCACTCTGCTAACTTACTCCGTGCTTTCAACCCTCTGGGCCCTGAGCTCTGGAATTCCCTCCTTGGACCTCTCTCTCCTCTTAAGGTTCTCCAAACTCTTTGGCCAGGCTTTTGGTCAATTGTCCAAATACAGCGAAGGAAAGCCAGGCCTTTCACAACCACTGGCTGTCCCGAGGTACTTGGCAACCAGTGAAGTGCTTTTGAAGCTTAGTCAGGTTTGGAATATTGGCAACCTATGCACAGCGAGCTCCCCAAAAACACCAATGTGCGAATGACCACAACGCCCAATTCTCCCCCTCTGTCCTAGTGTCAGTAGTTGCCTAATTCATGCACATGAGTTGTACCTGGGACATTTCACTACTTTAAAGAGACTACAACAACTTGCATTCAGGACGGGCGAGATTCTCTGGCCTCCCCGCGGCCAAGCCGTTGGTCGGCGGCGGTATCTTCTGGTGCCCCCCCCGCCCCACCCCCCACCATCAGTGGCATTTTCCGTAAAATCCACTCCACTGGGGAAACCGGTGGCAGAGGTGTGCCATCAGTGGGGCTGTAAGATCCCGCTGGCAGGAACAGCCAGAGGATCTCACCCCACAGTGGCCAGCACTGCTGCCTCACGGCGCCGAGGTCCCAGGTTCGATCCCGGCCCTGGGTCACTGTCAGAATGGAGTTTGCACATTCTCCCCGTGTCTGCGTGGGTTTCGCCCCCACAACCCAAAGATGTGCAGGGTAGGTAGATTGGCCACACTGAATTGCCCCTTAATTGGAAAAAATGAACTGGGTAGCCTAAATTTATATAAAAAAAGAGGATCTCGCTTCTGTACAGAAGCTCAATGCAGCAAGAAAAAATATACAAACATAATTTAAAAATTGAAACTGCTTGGGGGACTTAAGTGAAGGTTTGACGGACGACATGGCCTACCCCTGTTCCTATCTTCCATCCTGCTCGTTCTGTGTTTACAATATCTACATGCAAGGTATTTAAAATCCAAATGTGAATACATTTTATTTGCAGCTAATCACAGCCTCACTCGAGTGTTTCTTCCTGGCCTTTTGTTTCTAACCTGTTGTGGAAAGCTGCTTGTGATGCGTCTGCTGTATTTTCTCTGTTTCTCTGTCTCTCATTTTCCCTCCATCTCAACCACTTGTCCTCCTTGCCTCTTGCACGTCACATCCCTTCAGCTCCTTCAACAGTCCCACGTCCCTTTCAGGGAAATCCCTCCTGCCCTTGTTCCCGTCCATCGGTCTCTAATCGACCAGGACTCTTCATTCTGTACCTCCCTTCAATATAACAGCTTCTCCTGCTTGCCTGTCTCTCACACCCAATTTCATGGTTTCCCCTTGTGCCTCCTACCAGCTTATCTGCCGACTCCTGCTCCTCCTGCAGGCAGTGTCACAGAACACCACTGGGGGGCAGAGTTATCCCAACCTCCTCTGCAGTGTCTGCTACGGTGATTCCAAAAAGCCTTCCATGCGAGCTGTGTCTGTGGGGGCGAAAGCATCAGTGTACTTCATACTGAGCCTGACAGCTTGCAAGGCGAAAGTTACCCTATCAGCGCCTCTGTGTTAAAACAAAACCATTGAAAATGTTTTAAAAAGTAAATATCCTGAATGATTAGCCAAGAACAGGGCAGCACAAGAGGTTTGGATAGAGCAGTTAGAGAGTAACTGTTCCTACAGACAGGCACAAACTTCAAATGATTGGTTAAAAAAAAAATCAGATTAATGCAGTGAAATTATATGATTTGCTCTGGAACTCCGTCCCCAAACCTCTGAGCCTCACTTTCTTCCTGGTCAGATCCTCCTTAACACCTACATCCTTGACCAGGTTTTGAGTCACCTGCTCGCATGTATCTTCATGAGGCTTGGTGCCAAGATTGGTCTGATAATGCACCCATGGAACATCTCGCTGGGATGTTGCATTTGGTGAAAGGTGCTCTATAAATACAAGTTCTTATTGTTGTTGTACAGCCTGACAAAGGGTGTGTGGGGGGGGGGGGGGGCAGAATCAAAGGTAACTTCTAAAAGGGAATCAGGGGCGAGATTCTCCGACCGTCCGCTGGCTCGGAGAATCGCCGGGGGCTGGCGTGAATCCCGCCCCCGCCGAATATTCGATGCCGGAGAATTCGGCAACCTGCGGGGGCGGGAATCGCGCCGCGCCAGTTGGCGCCCCCCCCCCCCCCGCGCGATTCTCCGGCCCGGATGGTCCGAAGTCCCGCTGCTAAAATGCCTGTCCCGCCTGCGTAGATTAAACCACCTACCTTACCGGCGGGACAAGGCAGCGCGGGCGGGCTCCGGGGTCCTGGGGGGATCGCAGGGCGATCTGGCCCCGGGGGGGTGCTCCCACGGTGGCCTGGCCCGCGATCGGGGCCCACCGATCCGCGGGCGGGCCTGTGCCGTGGGGGCACTCTTTCCCTTCCGCCTTCGCCACGGTCTCCACCATGGCGGAGGTTGAAGAGACTCCCTCCACTGCGCATGCGCGGGAATGCCGTCAGCGGCCGCTAACGCTCCCGTGCATGCGCCGCCCGGAGATGTCATTTCCACGCCAGCTGGCGGGGCACCAAAGGCCTTTTCCGCCAGCTGGCGGGGCGGAAATTCGTCCGGCGCCGGCCTAGCCCCTTAAGGTTGGGGCTCAGCCCCCAAAGATGCGGAGCATTCCGCACCTTTGGGGCGGCGCGATGCCCGACTGATTCGCGCCGTTTTGGGTGCCAGTCAGCGGACATCGCGCCGATACCGGAGAATTTCGCCCCAGACCCCTAATTAAAAAAGGAAAAATAAATGTACGTGTCTCCAGGAATTGACGTTTAATCATCACAGCACTGCTACCGAAATTCACAGAGAGACATCCTGCAGTGTTTCCCCTGACTGGCAGCCTGACATTCCCATTTTCCGAAACTGTACCTGCGAGGCAATAACCACCAGTTAAATCTTCCAGCTTGCTCCCGAGACCGCATATCGTCAGCCACATGGAAGGGCAGTAAATGCATTGCAATCACAGGCTTGAGTGATTGGAATGCACTTAATTCTCTTTGATGTGATTGATGTTTTGGAGTTTGTAAACATTGGAGTTTAGAGTCACTCATCCATGAAGGCAGATGAATGAATCAAGGC
This sequence comes from Scyliorhinus torazame, assembly GCF_047496885.1. Classification (NCBI taxonomy): domain Eukaryota; kingdom Metazoa; phylum Chordata; class Chondrichthyes; order Carcharhiniformes; family Scyliorhinidae; genus Scyliorhinus; species Scyliorhinus torazame. The sequence continues at coordinate 11,108,420 of NC_092709.1, forward strand.
TGCAGTTGTTTTGGTGAAACTGTCAATCACAGCCCAGTACTAGAACTGAATAAATGGCTTGCAGCTAATGGATCTGAGGGGTGGAAACATAGATTCCACCAGGGCTTTGGATGATCTACTTGCTCGGCAAAAGTGCCCAGGCTCCTGTCCCATATTCATAATACTACCAGACAAATATCAAAACCTCAAATCTCAATTGATTCAAAGTAGACCAATGCTTTTTTAAAAAAATATATTTTTTTATTCTCCTTTTTCACATTTTCTCCCAAATTTACACCCACCAACAATAAACAATAATCAGTAACAAATATGTCAATCATCATATCAATTACAATGATCCCATCCTCCCACCAAACCCCAAATATTAGCCCACATGTTCACACAAACAAACGACAACAAGGAATTAGGGATCACCCATAGTCGGCATTAACACACACAGCCCCCCTCCCCCCAACCCTCCCACCCACACGCCCCAACTAATGTTCGATGTTATCCAGTTCTTGGAAGTGCATAATGAATAATGCCCATGAATTGTAGAACCGCTCCATCCTCCCCCTCACTTCAAACTTAACCTTCTCAAGAGTCGAGAATTCCAACAGGTCCCCCCGCCACGCCAGGGCACAGGGTGGAGAGGCTGCTCTCCAACCTATCAGGATTTGCCTTTGGGCGATCAACGAGGCGAAGGCTACAACATCTGCCTCCGCACCCGTTTCCAACCCTGGCTGGTCCGACACCCTGAATATGGCCTCCCGGGGGCCCGGCTCCAGATTCACGTGCACCACTTTAGAGACCACCCTAAAAACCTCCTTCCAGTAATCCTCTAGCTTTGGACAGGACCAAAACATACGATCGTGATTAGTGGGGCCCCCCCCCGCAACGTTAAAATTAGACCAATGCTTAAGTTGGGTTTCCACCACTGAACATCCAGTTCTTAACAATTAAAGGGTAATGTCTCCACAGCCTCACCTCTCCCTCGGGCTGGATTCTCCGTTCTTGCGTCTAAGTGCTGATGACAACAGAGGATCAGTGGAGTTCCACGACAGAGCAAACGGCGTCGCACCCGCACCAATTCCGCTACCGGTGAGGGGCTAGCACCAGCGGCACGTGAAACATCCGCGGAACGTGCAAAAAATGTTGGGAGAATTGCCAGGTCCGTGCTGGACATGCACAGGGCTGACAAGCTGCAGCCACGTGTACGCCTACACCCTCACACGCCCACCGATCGCGCCCGAAAAGGTGGCACCGGTTGTGCTGGATCACGTACCCGTCCACCCCGACCCCACAGCCCACCTCCTGGCCAACCCCCACTACTCCCCCCGGCCCTGGCAGAAGCCCCCCCCCGGCCAGCGGCATGAATGTCGGCGAAGTATTGCGGTGCTGGTCACAGTCCGTACACCCACTCTCTCTCCGCAGCTGCCGTGCCAGGCTCACAGCTGTTGAGACCACACGTGGCCTGCAAGGTCGGGAACTCGGCCCATTGGAGGCGGAGCATCGCAGGTGTGCCCGATAATGATATGCAAACGCGGTCGCGACTGCACACGGCGCGCGTCTCGATGATGCCGATTTGGAGAGTGCGGGACATCGCGACCCGGCGTCAAACGGCGCCTGCCGCGATTTCGGCGTCGGGAGCCATTCTCTGCCCGATCGCCGTTCCTGATTTTGGCATCAGGCGAAAGAGAAACCTGCCCCCTATCTTTCTAATTAACAGGGTAACTGTAGCACCATCGATCACACACGAGGCGAGACGTAGAGAACTTCAATCGAGGCTTTATTGAGCAGACTTGTTCAGACTTGTTCCCCAGCAGCTCAGTCACAGAATGCAGCTGCGGGTAGTAAAACGGGTTCTTATACCCCGCCTATCTGGGTGGAGCCCAGTAGGCGGCGGATCCAATCGGGACCCAGCATCTGTCCTCCAATAGCTCCTCGGCATTCATGGTGGACCGTATTACCCCTAATACATACCACCACAGTAACGTTTCCATAGTCTCACCTCTCTCTATCTCTGTCATTACTGGGCTATGGGAGAAAGAGCAGAGAAGGGGACTATTTGGATAGCTCTTTCTAAGAGCCAGCATGCGTACAATGGGCTGGATGGCTTCCTTCTCTGCTGCACGATTCTGTGATAAATAAAGTTAAGCCGATTTTGTGTGTCTGTCGAAACTGCGATGGTCGCAATCAAAGCGCGATTGAGTGCCGTTGTTATGGACAGGTGGTTGTGGAAAATGGCAACTGTTAGTTTCTTGTACGGTTTGACATGAATATTTTTGGCTTTTAGTCTGGTGAAAAGTGAGACTAAAACCAAAGGTAAATTGCACTGCACAACATGCCGGATAGAGCAGCTGATTGAGAACTGAGAGCCCTTTGCTCATGAGAATTCTCACGTGACAACCCATATATGCTCTGTGGCTGTGGAAGGAAGAGGGGGAGGCGGGGGGAGGGGAGGTGAGGGGGGGAGGGGAGGGCGAGAGGGGGAGAGGGGAGGGGGGAGGGGGGAGAGAGGGGAGGGGGGAGAGGGGAGAGGGGAGAGAGGGGAGGGGGGAGAGAGGAGAGGGGGAGGGGAGGAGAGGGGAGGGGGAAGGGGGAGGGGGGGGGAGGGGAGGAGAGGGGAGATGGGAGGGGGGGAGGCAGGGGGACGGGAGGGAGCGACATCCACTGTTAATCCTGATCCCGCACTTGAGATTAAATTAAATGAAAATCGCTTATTGTCACAAGTAGGCTTCAAATGAAGTTACCGTGAAAAGCCCCTAGTCGCCACATTCCGGTGCCTGTTTGGGAAGGCTGGTACGGGAATTGAACCGTGCTGCTGGCCTGCCTTGGTCTGCTTTCAAAGCCAGCTATTTAGCCCTGTGCTAAACCAGAGATGCATTCAGTTGCAAGACAACTGGAGGAATATATTGGAGAGGGCATCAGATTTTTTTCTCATTCTGCTTTCAGATTCTCAAATATTTCTCTAATTCTTTGATCTTTTCCGTACACCACTTGAGGTGGTGTACACCCCTTAAAAACTTAGGGCAGGGAGTCCTTGTGAGTATGTCAGTATTTGAACGCATTTCCCCGGAGCTCTGGTAACATTTGCAGGGGGTTATCGTGAGTGTGTTAACATTTGCATGATGCCTCTGTCAGAGTATGTTTAATATTTGCAGGTTACCCTCAGAAGTATATTAATATTTGCAGAGTGACCTTAGGCCAGCCTTAATACATACTGGGGCTCCCAAGCTGTGCGCCAATATTTGCCAGGGCGTCCTTGAGAGTTTGTTAATATTTGCATGTCCTTCCCGCAGGGGAGTTTCCAGGCTGATGCAATTAGGCAAAACGTTTATTTTTAATGCCAGCTGTCAAACAAGTCAAGTTCAAATTGTTGCCTTGTCCTTTCTTGGGGTTCCCAACTTCCCCAGGTTTTCAAGGAGCCTCCAGGAATCGATGTTTAATCTGCCACAGACATTCACAGAGAAACACCTGGCAAAGTGTCCCCTTCCTGGCAACCTGGCATTGCCACCTTGCGAAACCGTGCCAGACAGGAAATACTCACCAATTAACTTAGGGCAGCACGGTGCACAGTGGTTAGCACTGTGGCTTCACAGTGCCAGGGTCCCAGGTTCGATTCCCGGCTTGGGTCACTGTCTGTGCGGAGTCTGCACGTTCTCCCCGTGTCTGCGTGGGTTTCCTCCGGGTGCTCCGGTTTCCTCCCATAGTCCAAAAATGGGGCTTTTTAGCACAGGGCTAAATCGCTGGCTTTGAAAGCAGACCAAGGCAGGCCAGCGGCACGGTTCGATTCCAGTAACAGCCTCCCCGAACAGGCACCGGAATGTGGCGACTAGGGTCTTTTCACATTAACTTCATTTGAAGCCTACTTGTGACAATAAGCGATTTTCATTTAATTTCATTTTCAAAATGTGCAGCTTAGGTGGATTGGCCATGCTAAATTGCCCTTAGTGTCCAAAAACTCTAATGCTTCCCGTACCAGCCTCCCCGAACAGGCGCCGGAATGTGGCGACTAGGGGCTTTTTAGAGTAACTTCATTTGAAGCCTACTTGCGACAATAAGCAATTTTCTTTTCATTTCATTTTCATTTCAAACAGGGTGGGTTGGGCTGTGGGCTTGGGTAAGGTGCTCTTTCCACGGGCCGGTGCAGACTCGATGGGCCGAATGGCCTCCTTCTGCACTGTAAATCCTATGATAACCCTTCCAGCCTGTTAGTGGAGAACTATTTTGTTTATCCCGGTTTCATCAGGGGTTTTGGCAATGTCTCCACCGTCTCACCCCTCCCTATCTCTGTAATCTTCTCTGGCCCCATCCGAGATATAAGCGCCCCTCAAATTCTTGTGCATTCCCAATTGTATTTGCACCACCTTTGGTCACCATGCCCTCACTTGCCTACTGGACCCAAGCTCTGGAATTTCTTCCCTAACCCTCTCTGCCTCTCATTCGCGCTTCCCTCCTTCAAGACACTTCTTAAAACCAACCTCATTGGCCAAGCTTTTGGGTCACATGACCTCCTTGATATGTATCGGTGTCATACTTTGTTTCCAACGCACCTGTGAAGTGACTTGTGGCGCTTCATCACATTAAAGGTGCTATATAAAGGTAAGTTGTTGTTGTCACGTGTTTTATGAGTTATTGCTCTTAGATTTGTAGGATGAGGAGAGAACCTTGGGAATTTGGATACCAGGACAAGGAAGATTAATGGTTGGGAAACCAATCTCTTTGGTCAAGCTCTCAGTCATCCATCGTAATCGCTTCATCGAAGACCCTAGGCGGGGTTCTCCAATAATGGGGCTATGTCCCCACTCCAGCGTCAAAACGCGGGCTTGAAGAAAGTCCAGAGTGATCTCCTACCTGAAGGGGGCTGGCGGGGCCCCGGAGTGCTCCTCGCAGCTCTGGCTTCCGACAGGGGCCCTGCACTTCTGGCCGGGAGACCGCGCATGCGCACGGTGGTGGCCTTCGGCGGCCAGCCCGCACGACTTGGCGGACTCACAACGCGGAGCGGCCCTGAAAATATAGGTCACCCCCCTGAGATCGTGCGCGCCCGCGGATCGATGGCCCTCGATCGCTAGCCTGGCCGTCCCTGAGTGCCCCCCTCCCCCCGGTGAAGGATCCTCCTTTCCCCCCAACCAGGGTGGCCGTGGACTGAGTCCGCAGCCGCAGACTCCCGTTCCCGATCGACAAAACGTGGTTAGAACCGCGCCGTCGGGAACTCGGCCAGTTGTCGTTGGTGAATCGCGGGGGGGGTGGGGGGGTGGGGGGATGGCTCTGTCAATGGCCCCCTACCGGCGCCGCGTAGACCATGCGCGCGTGATTCACGGCGTTTCTTCGGGGACCGGAGAATCGCGGGAGCGGCATCACGCCGGTTTTCGCCGTCAACACCCATTCTCCGCACGGAGAATCCCGCCCAGCGTTGGGGAATAGGACTAACTAGGTCGCTGTTTTGGGAGCCGGTGCAGACACAATTTTCCCCTTACGAAGGATAAGAGCCTCAATATGTGTTTGTTCTGAGTTAACATTGTGAACTAGATATGTATTTGACAACAAAGAAGTTACTGCAGCCAACATAGCAACCTTGGTCTGTGACATTAATTCTTATTTTGGCATTAGCTGAATGTTATTTTTATAAACCTAACCTGTTCTCCCGAGGGAGGAGATTTTCCCTGGGCAGGCCAGCAATCTTCATTTTAAAATGGTTGCGGAACAGGATGAGGAGATTGGTTGACAGACTCTGTGGGACGAGATTCTGTTTTCCCAGATGCAGCTTTTTGAAGAGCTGGTGATCCGAAGGAGAACCTTACAATATGGAGAAGATCCCAGGGACTTTTATCTTCCTTTGGGCGGGATTTGTGCGGTGGGATGTTCCCGGTTCAACAGACCTGGTTCGGAAAGGCAGGCTGTGCATCTTTTTGAATCGCGATGTGAACGCAGATGCTTCCTTACCTCCTTACCACGGAGCTTTGGCCCGCTGTAAGCTGAACTGGTTTGGGCAAAAGACCAAAGGCCTGGCAGCTCAAAGGAGATTCCCGGTTCCACATTCAAAAAAATAGCATTTATAGATCCTAAGAGCAGGGAGATTGTACAGTGAACATCTATCAATCACTGATTGCAAATCAATCAGTGCACGGATTCCAATTCTGGGCAGCGCACCTTCAGAAACATATGAAGGCATTGAAGGGGTTCAGAATGATTTATGAGAATGGTTCTAGTTTTTGTTATTTACACCACAGAAGGAGGCCATTCGGCCCATTGGGTCTGCACTGGCTCCTTAAACAGCTACCCAGCTAGTCCCAGTCCCTAGCCTCATCTCCCTGGCCCTCCAAATTCATCACTTTCAAATACATATCCAGCTCTCTTTTGAAACCTCCTATGGATACCGCCTCCCCCCACTCTCCCAGGCAGCGCATTCCAAACCCCAACAAGTCTCTCTCACTCCGAGCTCTCTTGCTGACCATCTTGAAATTGTGACCCCCCCAGTTACTGACATACCAACTGGTGGAAACAGAATATTCTTCTTTACCCTGTCAAAATTGTTCATAATTTGGAACACCTCAATAAGGTCACCTCTTACTCTTCTCTGCTCCAACGAGAACAAGCCCGAACTCTCCAATCTTTCCTTGTCTCTAAAATTCCTCATTCCTGGCATCCTTCTAGCAAATCTCCTCTGCACTCGCTCCAGGGCTTTAACACCCTTCCTTAAATAAGGTGCCCAGAACTGAACACAATATTCCAAATGTGGCCTGACCAATGATATGTAGAGCTGTAGCATTACCTCCTTGCTTTTAGACTCCATGCCTGGTTGTATCTGTAAAATCTCAGATACTTCAACCAGTGTATTGATCAAACGTTTTACCCAGGTGCTCTTATTTGCGAGATGAACAAAGGACAAAACGGGTTCACGGTTCAATGCAATTTTATTCACAATTCTCTGACTCAACACAGTATGACTCAGACTCACAGCTGAGCTTCAGGTTTTACCCGCACTTAGTGAAGGAGGCTGGCCAGGCTGTGATCACTCGATGTTGATATCTTCTCTGGGCCTCAAAACCGAGGGTCCTTTCTTCTTGGGATGATTGTACCTGGGGAACTCCCAGGTTATCGCTGAAGGTCTGTTCGATGTTGCTTTCTTTATACTGGTCTGCTAGCATTGAGTCACAGGTAAACGCCCATCACTGGCCATTGTCCCATCCTGACCCCAACTTGCTATTGGGAAAAACAGGATGCTCCCAATAATTCATGGTGTTTCAATCAAGACCCATTGTCCTCTGAAACTGCCCTTGCCTGACCAACCATCAGCTCATTATGGAGTCTGACGGCTTCTTTTCTCTGTCCTTCCTCCTGCTGCAAAGTTGATCACCTGTGTCTGGAAGTTTGTTACATGTTCATAGCATGGTCTTGTTCTTTTGTGAAAATGTGAGTGGGTAATCACAAAGTCCATATAGAAATAATGGGTTCATGTGTTGACTTGAGTGCTCTTGCAGACAGGCAGTATCAATTCCAGATAGGACCTCATGTGGCAGTTTCTGTTCCTGGCCGATGTGTCTTGTGCATCTGTTTTCAGAATCACGGCCTCTATTTATAAATACGTTATACACCAGATACATCGATGACATTTTTTTCCTTTGGACCCACGGCGAAGAATCACTGAAACTACACGATGACGTTAATAAGTTCCATCCAACCATCAGACTCACCATGGACTACTCTCCAAAATCAGTTGCATTCTTGGACACACTCGTCTCCATCAAGGACGGTCACCTCAGCACTTCGCTTTACCACAAACCCACGGATAACCTCACGATGCTCCACTTCTCCAGCTTCCACCCTAAACACATGAAAGAAGCCATCCCCTATGGACAAGCTCTCCGTATACACAGGATCTGCTCAGACGAGGAGGAGCGTAACAGACATCTACAGACGTTGAAAGATGCCCTCGTACGAACGGGATATGGCACTCGACTCATCGATCGACAGTTCCAACGCGCCACAGCGAAAAACCGCACCGACCTCCTCAGAAGACAAACATGGGACACAACCGACAGAATACCCTTCGTCGTCCAGTACTTCCCCGGAGCGGAGAAACTATGTCATCTTCTTCACAGCCTTCAACACGTCATTGATGACGATGAACATCTTGCCAAGGGCATCCCCACACCCCCACTACTTGCCTTCAAACAACCGCACAACCTCAAACAAACCATTGTTTGCAGCAAACTACCCAGTCTTCAGAACAGTGACCACGACACCACACAACCCTGCCATGGCAATCTCTGCAAGACGTGCCAGATCATCGACATGGATATCACTATTACACGTGAGAACACCACCCACCAGGTACGCGGTACATACTCGTGCGACTCGGCCAACGTTGTCTACCTCATACGCTGCAGGAAAGAATGTCCCGAAGCGTGGTACATTGGCGAGACCATGCAGACGCTGCGACAACGAATGAATGGACATCGCGCGACAATCACCAGGCAGGAATGTTCCCTTCCAGTCAGGGAACACTTCAGCAGTCAAGGGCATTCAGCCTCTGATCTCCGGGTAAGCGTTCTCCAAGGCGGCCTTCAGGACGCGCGACAACGCAGAATCGCCGAGCAGAAACTTATAGCCAAGTTCCGCACACATGAGTGCGGCCTCAACCGGGACCTGGGATTCATGTCGCATTACATTCATCCCCCACCATCTGGCCTGCAAAATCCTACCAACTGTCCTGGCTTGACACAATTCACACCTCTTTAACCTGGGGTTACCCCATCTCTGGATCTGTAAAGATTTAATCACCTGCTAATGCTCGCATTCCAAGCATTGTCTGGCGTCTTTGAATTTGTCTATATATGTGTTTCTGGAACAGACCTCTTCATTCACCTGAGGAAGGAGCAGCGCTCCGAAAGCTAGTGACATCGAAACAAACCTGTTGGACTTTAACCTGGTGTTGTAAGACTTCGTACTCTATTTATAAACGCAAGGATGCTATTACCCTTCTTAACAACTGTTTCAACTTGCATGGCCATGTTCAGAGAATCATGCACTTGAACCCCGAGGTCCCTCTGCTCCTCTACTGCCGCAAAGTTGCACCATTGAGCCTGTATTGTCTCCCCGTGTTTCTTCTACAAAAATGCAACACCTGACATTTCGTTGCATTGAGGTTCATCTGCCAGGTGTCAGCCCATTTGGCCAACTTGTCAATGTCCCTCTGAAGTCGCTCAGCATCATCCTCACAATTCACTATTCTCCCTAGCTTAGTATCATCTGCAAATTTAGAGATTTTGCCCTCAACACTCACTTCTAAATCATTTACATAAATCAGAAAAATTAAGGATCCCATCACTGAGCCCTGGGAAACACCACTTTCAACTCGTCTCCAGTCTGAGAAATGCCCACCTATACCTACCCTCTGCTTCCTATTTCTTAGGAGGTTGAGGGGAGACCTGATAGAGGTATATAAAATTATGAGGGGCATAGACAGAGTGGATAGTCAGAGGCTTTTCCCCAGGGTAGAGGGGTCAATTACTAGGGGGCATAGGTTTAAGGTGAGAGGGGCAAGGTTTAGAGGAGATGTACGAGGCAAGTTTTTTACGTAGAGGGTAGTGGGTGCCTGGAACTCGCTACCGGAGGAGGTGGTGGAAGCAGGGACGATAGGGACATTTAAGGGGCATCTTGACAAATATATGAATAGGATGGGAATAGAAGGATACGGATCCAGGAAGTGTAGAAGATGGTAGTTTAGTCGGGCAGCATGGTCGGCACGGGCTTGGAGGGCCGAAGGGCCTGTTCCTGTGCTGTACATTTCTTTGTTTTTTGTTCTTTGTTCTTAGCCAATTTCTAATCTATGCTGCCAATTGATGTGTTGGGTGGGCTGGGTCGATGTGGACTGCACTTGATGCAGTGTAGCGAGAGACAGACCTCCAACACTTGATAAGATGCAACACGATTTTATTTAACATCTAAACTATTATACATGTTCAACTGTGGGTTGACACTATTCTGTGGAACACCTGCTTGAGGCGATCGATGTGTTCTTGAGGAGTTGTGGACCAGGTTATGACATTGTCAACATACACGCGCACCCCCTCGATACCCTCCATCATCTGTTCCATGATGCGGTGAAATACCTCTGAGGCAGAGATGATGCCAAAAGGCATCCGGTTGTAGCAGGAGCGACCGAACGGGGTATTGAATGTGCACAGCTTGCGACTGGATGCATCCAGCTGTATTTGCCAGAACCCCTTGGAGCCGTCCAGCTTCGTAAAGAGTTTGGCATGAGCCATCTCGCTGGTCAACTCTTCTCGTTTTGGTAATGCTCCCTCATGATGTTGCGGTTTAAATCTTCGGGGTCGATGCAGATTCGAAGCTCCTCTGCCGGCTTCTTGGACGCAGACCATGGAGCTGACACAGTCCGTGGGTTCTGTGACCTTTGATATGATGCCCTGGTCCTGGGGGTCCTGTAACTGCTGCTTGAGGCGGTCCTTGAGGGGTGCCGGCACCCGACGTGGTGCGTGGATCACAGGGGTGGCGTTTGGTTTGAGCAGGATTTTGTATCGGTATGGGAGTGTGCCCATTCCATCGAACATGCTGTGGTACTGCGTGGTCATCAATTTCAGCCTGGAAGTTCTCATCAGGTGAGGCCGTTGCCTGTGAGGATGACATGGTGTGGACTCGCTGAACCAAGTTCAGGTGTTTGCAGGCCCGAGCACGGAGCAGGGATGCTCTGTCAGGTCCCACGATCTCAAATTGCAGTGTCACTTTAAATGACTTATTGGAAACTCCGAGTTGGCATGAGCCACTGGCAGCTATGGCATTGCCATTGTAGTCAAGGAGCTGGCAGGCCGGTGGAAGAATGCTTGGTCTTACGAGGATGGTGTCGAGATCGGATCTGGAGATGAGGTTCGCCGATGCGCCGGTGTCCAGTTTGAACCGGATGCGAGCCTTGTTGACTCTGAGGACAGCACACCACTCGTCGTCGGGATCCACGCTGAGGATCGGGAGGTGGTTCGCTGTCTTGGAGAAAGGCAGCGCATGCTTCGTAATGATGCCCACCCGGTATGGAGATTTGAGGCACGCAGCATCAGGATCTGTTGGGCTGTCGGGGTCGGAGTCTGGCATGGCCTGCTATATTGAACGGACGCTTCTGCACCGCGGCTGTGATCGCTGGATGCTGGGCAGTGGAGCAGATCTGCAAAGGGCTGCGTAGTGGCCAAGCTTGCCACACTGTAGATACCGTCATGATTTTGCCAGACATTGCCGTTTTAAATGGGCGGAGCCACAATTCGGACACATCATGACGCCAACGTCAGTGCGTTCCGTGCGCCATCGCTCATGCGCAGTGCGGTCGAATGACATACGCACCTGCGCAGTCTGGTCGTCGGTCTCGGCGTCCCCTCGGTTGTGGCACGCATGCGCAGGGGCCCGGGAAAAGCGCGGGGAATGGCCACTCTCGTCGATACTTAGGCCCTGCATTTGTGCGATGGCCTGCACCCGTTCCGCCTCGTGGGAGGTTAGCTTTGCCGTTTCTGCCGCCCTGATGTGGGAGTACCGATTGTTAGCATGTTCGTGGAGAACGCACGTTTCGATGGCGATGGTGAGGGTGAGTTGCTTGACTTTCAGGAGCTGCTGGCGAAGGGAATCGGAGTGGACCCCGAAAACGATCTGATCCCGGATCATGGAATCAGTGGTCAGGTCATAGTCACATGACTGCGCGAGGATGCGGAGATGGGTCAGAAAGGATTGAAAAGGTTCATCCTTACCCTGAAGCCTCTGCTGGAAAACCTACCGTTCAAAGCTCTCATTCACCTCGATGTCGCAGTGGCTGTCGAACTTCAGTAGGACTGTTTTAAATTTTGTCTTGTCTTCGCCTTCAGCGAATGGAAGGGAGTTGTAGATGTGGATGGTGTGGTCCCCGGCTGTGGAGAGGAATAGTGCGATCTTCCTGGCATCCGATGTGGCCTTGAGGTCGGTGGCTTCTAGATAGAGTTGGAACTTTTAGATGATCAAGCTGCCATTTGGCACCGTATCAAATGCTTTCTGAAAGTCCAAATATACAATATCCACAACACTACCCTCATCCACTGCCTGTGCCACCTCGTCAAAGAACTCAATTAAATTTGTCAAACATGACCTGCCTTGACAAAGCCAGGCTGACTGTCTAATATTCATTTATTTTTCTCCAAGTGTATATTTATCGCATTCCGTATTAAGGCCTCCATCAGTCTTCCCACTATTGATGTTGAGCTGACAGGTCTGTAGGTTCAGTTACGTGGATAGATTGGAGAATCCAGGGCTGTTCTCCTCAGAGAATAAAAGGTTGAGAGGAGAATTGAGATAGAGGTATTCAAAATCATGGGCGAAATGCTCCGGAAACGGCGCGATGTCCGCCGACTGGCGCCCAAAACGGCGCAAATCAGTCGGGCATCGCGCCGCCCCAAAGGTGCGGAATGCTCCGCATCTTTGGGGGCCGAGCCCCAACCTTAAGGGGCTAGGCCGGCGCCGGATGAAGTTCCGCCCCGCCAGCTGGCGGAAAAGGCCTTTGGTGCCCTGCCAGCTGGCGCGGAAATGACATCTCCGGGCGGCGCATGCGCGGGAGCGTCAGCGGCCGCTGACGGCATTCCCGTGCATGCGCAGTGGAGGGAGTCTCTTCCGCCTCCGCCATGGTGGAGACCGTGGCGGAGGTGGAAGGGAAAGAGTGCCCCCACGGCACAGGCTCGCCCGCGGATCGGTGAGCCCCAATCGTGGGCCAGGCCACTGTGGGGGCACCCCACGGGGCCAGATCGCTCCGCGCCCCCCCCCCCCCAGGACCCCGGAGCCCGCCCGCGCCGCCTTGTCCCGCCGGTAAGGTAGGTGGTTTAATCTACGCCGGCGGGACAGGCATTTTAGCGGCGGGACTTCGGCCCATCCGGGCTTGAGAATCGCAGGGGGGGGCCCGCCAACCGGCGCGGCGCGATTCCCGCCCCTGCCGAATATCCGGTGGTGGAGAATTCGGCAACCGGCGGGGGCGGGATTCACACCAGCCGCCGGCGATTCTCCGACCCGGCGGGGGGGTAGGAAAATCTCGCCCCAGGAGCGTTCTGGACAGAGGACATGAGGAGCAACCATCCCGATTGGCGGAAGGGCTGTGAACCAGAGGACACCGGTTTAAAGTGAATAGCAAAAGAACCCAAAGTGAGATGAAAAACACTTCTTTACTGTTGGAAAGCCATAAGCTTGAACTCTCCTGCCCTTCCTCATTTACATGATAAGAAGCCTTACAATACCAGGTTAAAGTCCAACAGGTTTGTTTCAAACACTAGCTTCGGGAGCGCTGCTCCTTCCTCAGGTGAATGAAGAGTTATGAAGGAGCAGTGCTCCAAAAGCTAGTGTTTGAAACTAACCTGTTGGACTTTAACCTGGTGTTGGAAGACTTCTTACTGTGCCCACCCTAGTCCAACACCAGCATCTCCACATCATTCACATGAAGCTGCTTTGGCCAATTGGCAAATCCTGGAATAGTCATTAATCTTGAAATTCTCCCCAGATCTATGATGGAATGGAAGTTTGGCATAATGCAGTCATATCCTGTGAATGCTGTCTCTGATTCATGTCATAATTTCACCTTTAATATGTATTGATGCTGTCTTTATGGTTTTAAAAAAGTGTATTTATTTTCTGATTTGTCACAAGCAGTGCTTTGTCTAATGTATCTCAGAGACCAAGTGATCTGATGACTGCTATCTTGCAGTCAAGTTCTATAATTAGTGTCAGACTTCCTCGATCTATCAATATTATTAACTGAAATGAGCAGCCATTCTTTCGTACATTTTGTATCAGTTGTTTATGCGCCAGTTCCTAAAACAGTTGAACTAAATCCTGAGGACTAAGCAGTGATTAAAGCACCTCCACCAATCCATTGACCAATTTAACACATTAGTCATTACAGACGAAAGCTAATCTATCAACTCATCAACAGCAAATTGGCAAGGACTCACTTCATGTCATCATTATCCCGAATCTACATGGCTAACTTGGTATTGAACAAGGTTCGTACTGACTGTGAACAGTGAAGTGTAAGTCAAGTTAATTTGGGTTATTGTGGACCAGTGATATCCAAGATCATGGGCGGGATTCTTCGGAAACCGGCGGTGTGGGCAACTCCGGCGGGAAGGAGTGGCGTGAACCACTCCGGCGTCAGGCCGCCCTGAAGGTGGGGAATCCTCCGCACCTTCAGGGGCTAGGCTGGCCGCTCCGGTGCCACGCCAACTGGCGCCGAAGGGCTTCCGCCGGCCGGCGCGAGTTGGCACATGCGCAGGGGGGTCCATCTCCGCGCCGGCCATCGCGCAACGGTACAGAGGAGGAATAGAGTGCCCCCACGGCACAGGCCGGCCCGCGGATCGGTGGGCTCCGATCGGGGGCCAGGCCACCATGGGGGCACCCCCGGGGGCCAGATCTGCCCGCACCCTCCCCGAGGACCCTGGAGGCCGCCCTCGGAGACAGGTCCCGCGGTAAGTACCTGTCATAACATACATTGGCAGGAGCCGGCGAAAACGGGCGGTCACTTGGCCACTGGGATGGCGCGATTCCCGCCCCCTCCAAATCCCCGGCGCCGGAGAATTCGGCAGTCGGCGGGGGCGGGATTCCCGCTGCCCCCCAGCGATTCTCCGGCCCGGCGGGGGGTCGGAGAATCCTGCCCATGTCTACACAAAGCTTGAAACACCTTGGGCGGGATTCTCCGACCCCCCACCGGGCCGGAGAATCGCCGGGGGGCAGCGGGAATCCCGCCCCCGCCGGCTCCCGAATTCTCCGGCGCTGGAGTTTTGGCGGCAGTGGCCGCCTTGCCGATTCTCTGGCCTGTGATGGGCCGAGTGGCCGCTCGTTTTCGCCGGGTCCCGCCGGCGTAAATTAGACTTGGTACTTACCGGCGGGACCTGGCTCTGCGGGTGGCCTCTGGGGTCCTCGGGGGGGGGGGGGGGGGGGGGGGGGGCGCGGGGGGGATCTGGCCGCGGATGGTGCCCCACCGTGGTCTGGCCCGCGATCGGGGCCCATTGATCTGCGGGTGGGCCTGTGCCATGGGGGCACTCTATTCCTCTGTGTCAGCCGGTGTAACAGTCCACCATGGCCGGTGCGGAGATGAACCCCCCCTGCGCATGTGCTGGGATGATGCCAGCATACGATGGCGCTCCTTCGCATGCGCCAACTCGCGCCGGCTGGTGGAGGCCCTTCGGTGCCGGTTGGCATGGCGCCAACCAAGCCGGCCTAGCCCCTGAAGGTGTGGAGGATTCTGCACTTTCCTAGCAGCCCGCGTCGGAGTGGTTCACGCCACTCCTCAGCGCCGGGACCGCCCGCCCCGCCGGGTAGGGGAGAATCCCGCCCCTTATTGTGTGGAGGATGATTTTCTCACGTATAATGATTGGGTAGGTTTACTTTGAGTCTTTACACACCATTCAGGAGCTTGTGAGCGATGAGATGAAGTGTGGCTGTAAAAATTAACTGACAAATGTTGGTATTCAGTGTCTCCCTATTTATTGATCAGAGGAGAGAGATAAGTCAGGAGCTGCGTAGGAATCATTGCAATTAAACCCCCTCTGACATCTCTGTAAGGGAAGACTAGCTTATATAAAATCAAGTGAACAAGACTAGTGAAATATGATCTAAAGGTTCAGAAGTTCGACTTGGTCTAATGTTTCTTCCATTGAGTTGACAGAGGGCTGGATGATAGTCCATTATTGCACGCGAATCTATATGTGTTACGGTATTGTTCTGTACCATGGAACTGTTGAATTGACAACTTACCCTTTGACTCAATTTCAGTCTCCAGATATTGTTACATACCATTGTTGATAAGCTGCATATTGATAGTTTCAATCATGAATGTTTCTTAAATTTGCCGAGACATTACCCCTTTCCAAGTGGTTGTACATTTTGCATGATATTCTTCTTTTATATAATGCCTTTCTAGGAAGTGATGAACTTTCAAATTGCTGCAAAGTTAATTTTAAAGTAGGATGCGATCTTCCAACAATAGCACAGTGTTGAATCAAGTGTGAAAAGCTATGTGAAGCTCAGCAGCTTTACAGCAGCTCGTTCTCGCTTGATTAAGCACGTTGTCTAATTTCCGAGTGCTGGTGAGGATCACACAGCCAGCTGGAGGGGCGGGGCCGAAACAAACTGGCAGCGCCGGGAATCTGCGATCGGGGCGCCATCTTTAAAAGGCACCCCGATCTCAAAGTTACATTTAAGGCTGCCCCCGGATCCCACAAGAGATATCAGATCCCCCCCATGGACATTGGGACCCCCACCCAGATGACAAGGGGAACACCCCCAACCCCCGCACGCAGAAGGGGACAATCCCCATCCATCCCCCATGGATAAGGGGAATTCCCCATCCACATGCAGAAGGGGAACCCTACCCCAATAGAGGAGGGTCAGCCATCTGCATGTGCCCCCTGCCAGTGCTCCCCTGGCAGTGCCTCTTTGGATATGCTCCCTTGGCATTTCCCCAAGAGGAAGAAGAGATGTCAAGCCCATTAATTAGATTAAAATGGATTTATATTTATGGATGACAGCTTAACACTCTCGTTGGGCATAAACCTGATTATATCACTGGCAGGGGCGGTGAGGGCGCGGGCGGGGGACGGGGGACGGGGGGGAATGATCTCCAGCTGAGATCTCGCCGGGACATTTCCCGTTCTTAGCCGCTTGTGAGATTTAACGGCCATTATGGGATTTGCGGCCATGGCTAAATGCAGCCGTAATGTTTTTGTTGAAAGGGAATTGTATCAATTTTCAGCAGAAAGGGGCCAAGTAACGTATGGGGTGGTTTTCGTTTGATTGGCTATCCCCGGGCCGTCAACGGGTCTAACAGCAACAAAGTGCATCTCATGTTTGAGAAAGGAACCAAATCTCTATTGTATAGTGTCTGAGTCATATCATTGTACAATCGCCCAAACATTAAACCACATGGTGTACAATCACTACAAGATATTGGGTGTGATTTAACTAAGTGGGAACACAGTCCCATAACGAGCATGTTTAGCTGCGTGCTTCCCCGCGCTCACAGCGCCAAGAAACTCAAGGCTATAAAATGCGACTCGTGTTTGATAAGGAGCCTCAATGGGGAATGCACGGCCGAGGCCGCACTCAGCCACGTTTTGTGCATTGAGGAGTTCCGCCCCCTGAGGCCCCCGAAGCGAACCCCCCGACCCCCCGCCAAGCCCCAAGGAACTATGGGGGGGTCCCCGCTCCTGCCTCCCTCCAAACACCTGTACAGGGCACTCCCGGCCCGATCGCAACCTCACAAATAATAATGCCACATGGGCATCTTGGCAGTGCCAGGCTGGCACCCATTTGGCACTGCCAGGTTGCCAGTTTGACAGTGCCAGGGTGCCTGGGTGGCACCAGCAATGTTAGGGTGGGCACCTTGCCCAAAAGGCATGCCCTGGGGGTCTCCGATCCCCTGAGAGACCCCCACGAGTGCCGTTCCATCTGGTTCCCCGTTTGTGGAGACCAGGGGCGGGATTCTCCAATAATGGGGCTACCTCCCTACGACCGCCAAAAGAACGTGCGCGAACCACTCTGGACTTACCTGGATTAAGTCCAGGGTGATTCTGCAATTTGCCGAAGGTTAGCAGGGGCCCCGGAGTAGTCCTTGCAGCTCCGGCTGCCGATACGGGGCCCTGCACTTCGGGTCGGGGGTCCGCGCATGGGCAGAGCGGCGGCCTGTGTCGGCATGACCGACCCACACGCATGGCTCAGTCCACCAGAGGGATTGAACCCTGCTAAGTATTGTTGAACAGACGTTGCCTGCTCACTGATAATGGCCATCCTATACATCTCTGGATTTCCCTCCCGAAACCTCTCTGCCTCTCTCTCCGTTAAAACGCCGCTTAAAACCTACGGTTTGGATCACCTGTCCCAACATCCCCTTATGTGGCTCCATGTCAAACGTTGTTGGAATAACTGATCCTGTGAAGCGCCCACTATATAAAAGGTGCTGTATAAATGCAAGTTGTTGTTGGATATTATTAGCTGACACCCAATTGGTTGAAGGGCATCTTGCCAGATTTGTTAGTGGGGGTTTGGTGTGTTAACTCATTTAAAACAAAATTAATGAATTCTTACTTTTGTTAAAATAATGGAGAAAAGTTTTGATAGAAAGTGGGCCATTATGCTAAAAATGCGTTGTGAAGTTTCTGTCGCCCTCCAGCCCTCTCATCACAACAGATATGCCTCCAAGTGTGTTCTTATCTGCTTTCTGATAAATTGATGTATTGAGTTCACGAAGAAAGTCATGAGCACCTCTTGTCTTTCATAAAAGAATTCCCGACGGTAAGTACAATTTGTTCATGCTGCTGATATATTTAATTTTCTATTTCAAATATATTATCTCATCAGCAACATGTAACCTTCCGACGGAAATAATTTCATTCATTCATTTTTCCATTTTGTTTCAACTCATCAATTCTTAGTAAAATAGATGTCCAACATCACTAGCTCCTATTTGTCTGCAGTTGGGTTGTCCTTGGCAATAAGATAGTTTCAGCCATTTGATTAAATGTATTGGCCTCTAGTTTTGCTATTTAATCAGCAGAAGGGATGATTGTTTCACAGGCTCCGGGTAATGTATGCAACATACAATAGTTCCCAACTTAGAGAGCTCTGGGCCACCTTACCTTTCACTTCATGGAATCCCTGCAGTACAGAAAGAGGGCCATTCGGCCCATCGAGTCTTCAGCGGCCCTCTGAAAGACCACCCCCACCTCGGCCCAGAACCCTGCCCTATCCCCG
Organism: Scyliorhinus torazame; assembly: GCF_047496885.1. Lineage (NCBI taxonomy): Eukaryota > Metazoa > Chordata > Chondrichthyes > Carcharhiniformes > Scyliorhinidae > Scyliorhinus > Scyliorhinus torazame. The sequence goes on from NC_092709.1 coordinate 11,127,158, forward strand.
TAACCCCACCTAACCTGCACATCTTTGGAGAGTAAGGCGCAATTCTTTTTGGCACGGCCAATCCACCTAACCTGCACATCTTTGGGCTTCCTGCTGGCTCGATTACAGAAGGTACAAGACCAGTTTGTTTTTATAAAGCGCTTTTCATGCAGTAAATAGTCCCAAGGTTGGTCGTAGATGTGATGAGCAAATTTGGACTCTGAGTGACGTGTGGCGATGTCGAATTGAGTGAATAAAAAATTGCCGAATGAGGTAGGTTTGACGAGCGTCTTGAAGAAGGAGACAGGGGCAGAGAGGGGCAGGGAGGGGGTTCCAGAATTTAGAAGCGAGACAGTCAAAGGCTCAGCCACCAATCGGTGGAACAATAAAGATCGGGGATGTGCAGGAGAACAGGATTGGAGGAACACAGAGATCTTAGAGGGTTATTGGGCTGGAGGAGGTCACAGTGAGAGGGAGGTCGGAGGCCACAAAGCAACTCAATGCTATAGAGGCCTGATAACTTTCACCGTGTCCTGTGCACCTTTAATTGGTCAATGCGATATTTGCAAGTGAAATCCTAAACCATGGAAATGGCCTGAGCCGTTTTGTTTTGCAGTCATCTCTCTTACTGCTCTGTGGCAGCAATAAAACTGGAATCAATAACAGTAAAGAGCACTTGTATCTAATAAATGTCTTTAAAAATATTTATCAGAAGTAATGTTATTGATGAGATAGCTGGGAGTGTCTAGTTAGGCTACTCTCCTTTTCAAAGGTGTTATTAATACTTCTCGGCATTGCAAATTCCCACGTCTCAAAACTGGCTGCGATGTCTCTTGTGCCAGAAACCAACTCCAGAACCGCAAACCAACATTACAACAACAACAACTTGCATTTCCTTAGCACCTTCGGTGGCAGATTACCTGTAGGTGTTTCGCAGGAGTCAGTTTAACACTGAACCATTGGGCTGGATTCTCCGGCCGCCGAAATTGCGTTCGGTGATCGGCCCGAGAATTAGAGTTCCCGATCAAATTGGCGTGGTGGCATACCCCTTCAAAGTGGTGTACTCTAAGGGTACGCCGCGCCACGTATCAGCGGCCTCAGGACATTGCCTGGGGCCCGCCCTCCGATGCTCCGCCCCCGACCGGCCGGGTTCCCAGCGGCGTGGGTCGTCTGTGATCCCAATCCTGTCGGGATCTCGGTGTGGCGGCTGCGGACTCAGTCCAGCGCTGCCACAGTTGGGGGAGGGCCGATCCGCGGGCGGCGGGGGGGGGCTTTATCAGGGGCCGGGGTCCAGTGCGCGTGAGCCAACCAAAGGAGGGACACTATTTCGCGGGCCGGGTCCGTGAGCGGCCTCCACCATGTAGTATGGCTCAGCCGCTGCAGGCTGCCGTGCGCATGCGCGGCCACAGACTCGGCAATTCTCCGGGCCATATTGGCAGCTGGAGCTAACAGTGCAGGTGACCATAAGCTTGGTCTGAGAGATAGGCCTTCAGGAGCTGGGGTGTGTGACCTAGGTGGTTAGAACTATCAGCTCACCCAGTTTTCGGCAGGCAAGGTAAGGTTACAATCTCCTTCCCCTGTTGCACCTGAGGGTCGGAGGAGATAAAATGAAATCTGACCATTCAGAAAGAAAATCACGTCTCATCAATAAGAGATTGCATTTGCTTGGCGATTTTCCAATCTCAGGAAATCCCAAAACATTTTACAACAAATTAATTCCTTGATTTGAAGAGTACTCACTGTTGTAATGCCATGGGTGAGGCAGCAGATTTGTGCACAGTCCGATCCCACCATTGGCAACGTGATTATGGCCCAATAAACTGTCTTTCGTGATGTTCGTTGAGGGATAGATTTTGGCCAGGACGTCAGAGAGAAAGAGTTAACCAATTTAGTTCCACAAGCCAACATTTCCTCTTCAATTACATGTTCGATTGGATTTTCCCAATTAAAGTTTTCTTTGTGTTTTTTTAATGGGGTTCGATTGGATTTTCCCAATTAAAGTTTTCTTTGTGTTTTTTTTAATGGGGTCTTGTCGGGGAGTTTGAATGAATCCTGACACACTGAATGAATGAAACATTATCAATATGGGAGTCTCAGACCATGTTTAGCTTTGGGCTAGTCAGTTTTGTTGGGATCTCCCATCAGTATCCAATATCACAGTGCCGGTGAGGCGATTGTTCTGAGGACGAACGGCTAAACCAGTCAGCCATGACTTGAACTCCAGATGCATCATTGCAACTCTTTCAGGGGAGATGGTAAATCGAGGCCCTGTCTGCCCCCTCTCTCTCTCTCTCTCTCTCTCGTGAATGTAAAAGATCCCACTATCTCAAAGAAGAACAGCGCCATTCTTCCTCGTGTCCTGGCTAACATTTATCCCTCAGCCAGCATCACTGATAAGCAGATTGTCTGGACACTATCACATTGCTGATGTGGGATATTACTGTGGCACTAATGAGCTGACACATGGCGAAAATGAGCTCAAACTCTGGGATTCCTGATCCCGAAAGTGACATTTCCTATTTCCGTGGAGGCTGGAATGGAGTCGGGCTGGGGTTCAGGCTTGCGCGGTTTACAGAGGCAGTTGACCATTTAAACCACTGGCTGCCTCCATTGAAGTGAGCTTTAGGTAGGCTGGCCGTGTAAGATCCAACCTGTGCCGATTAGACCAGGTAAGAGAAAGTCTGAACCCACTGGATTCATTTGGATAGCCTGTGTACCCCTTTGCATGTAGTCATGTGGCAAATCTGGGGGAGCTCAGGTGCCCTCTGGAGTAGGTCAGGTGCCCTTTGAAATTGTTAAAAGTAGGCATGAATGTGCGTAAAAAATGCATAAACTCATTACCTTCAGGTTGATTGGAATTGTCACAGACCTGCCAAAATTATCAGAGGGCAGCATGGTAGAACAATGGTTAGCACAGTTGCTTCACAGCTCCAGGGTCCCAGGTTTGATTCCCAGTTTGTGCGGAGTCTGCACGTTCTCCCCGTGCCTGCGTGGGTTTCCTCCGGGTGCCCCGGTTTCCTCCCACAGTCCAAAGATGTGCAGGTTAGGTGGATTGTCCTTAGCGTCCAAAAAATTGGGTGGGGTAACTGGGTTATGGGGATAAGGTGGAGGTATCGGCTTGGGTAGGGTGCTCTTTCCAAGGGCCGGTGCAGACTCAATGGGCCGAATGGCCTCCTTCTGCACTGTAAATTCCACGATTCTATGATCTTTCAGAACACTTGTAAGATGGGCCTGCAAAGGTAGCTGTTAATTGACCTGCCTTTTAAATAAAAAAAAGCTCAAGGACTGTAAAAGGAAATTGCTTGCTATGGGCACAGGACCAGAGAGTAACATGGATGGCACATTTGTCATTAATCTTCCCTGCTTTCCAGCCTATCTCAGACGTTCCCTTTTGTTCTTTTCTCCCCTCCCCCACTCTTCGCAGAATGGCCGGGTCCGTGGCCGCGCACGCATACGGCGAAGGCCTGCGGTGGCCGCACCGTACAATGTGACACCGGCCGCGCGTGGATCCGGCCTGCTAAAAACTGCCCCCCCCCCGTTCCTCCTCGCCAGCCCCGGACCACGCCCCACCAGTCACCGAAGCCCCCACCGAAGCCACCCCTGCCAGCGGATTGGCTCCCCCCAATTGTGGCGGCGCTGGACACAGTCCAGAGCCACCTGGCGAGGTCCCCGAACGTTGTGAGGACACGTGCCCCACGCCGTCGGGGACTCGGCCCATTGGGGGCGGAGCATCGGGGGAGGGCCTCAGGTGACATCGTGAGACCGTCCCAACGACGTGCTGTTTTTGAGGGGGGCGGAGCATCGGAAAAACGGGACCGCCCCCGATTCCAGCATAATAGTGGATTCTCCGGCCGATCGTCGAACGCGATTTCGGTGTCGGGGACCGGAGAATCCAGCCCCACATCTGGAATACTGTGCACAGTTTGGGGACAGAATTCTCTGGCTGTTGGGAATCTCCTGGGATCGGGGATTATCTTATGAGGAAAGGTTGGACAATTTGAGCTTGTGTCCAGCGAAGTTTAGAAGAGTGAGATGTGATCTTATTGAAACATATCTGTTCCTGCTGGGTCTTGACAGAATGGATACTGCGAGGATGTTCCTGCTGAGGGAGTGACTAGAACCAGAAACACTGTTTAAAAATAAGGTAAATTTTCATTGATCTTTTATTTTAAGAATTTCTCTTAATTTTTGTGTTTCCAGTTAAGACGTTGATGAGAAGCTTTTTCTCTCCGTGGGTTGTTGTCCTCTGCGATTCTGTTCCCCAGAGAGCAGTGGAAGCGGTGGATCATTGAATATTTATAAGGCTGAGTTGGACAGATCCTTAATTGACAAGAGAGTCAAAGAGTATCGGGGATAGAGAGGACAGTGGAGTTCAGGCCGCAGTCAAGCTAGCCATGATAACATCAAATGGTGGGACAGCCTCGAGGGGCCGAATGGCCAACTCCTGCTCCTAGTTCAAAATTTTTGCATGTCCGTTTGAATCCATCGTCAGTCTGGATTCTGGATCGGGAACCAGCCCGACGTGACGAGGTTTTGGGTGTGGCCGTCCCCGGGGAAGCCAATGAAGGAGCGATGTCATCTGATTGGGGACGGTGGGCAGAACATGGAAAGAGGAGGATTGTGAGGCCAGGCGCCCCAAAGGGAGGCGTGGGCGCAACTGAGACGGGCAAGAGACCGCGGGTGCGCCCCAAGGCGGAGATGCTTTCCTCAAGACTCTGGAAAATTAAAACAAATAGTGTCTACAGCTATCAGGCCGTCAATGTGAAGCAGGAGCCTCTCCCAGGGGAATGCTTCTGGCCTTGACTTAGCCACTTCTCCCAACGGGTGCATGCTCCACCTGTCACCTACCCTCCCCACCCCTACCGACCTGCTGTCACCTCTACTCCCCCCCCCCCCCCCCCCCGCCCCCCCCCCCCACCCCGCCCTACCGACCTGGTGCCAGGAAGCTGACTCTTGCTCAATTCTGGACTTGGTCTTCAGTGAGGGGCCTGTCTGCTGAAGGGAAGATGTTGGTGCTGCAATCATAATTCACCCAGTTAGCCTGTGAATAGATCTAATTGGTTAGCCACTACTACTGGGCACTTAAACTCTGATGTGTCGATGCTAACAAGATCACACAGAGTCGATTTCAGCGGGAGCGGTGCGCCAGTGATTTCTGGGAGGTAAGTTTATCCTTTAAAAACACTTACCTTCACAGGAGCAGGCCAGTCGATTTCAGCGGGAGCGGTGCGCAAGTGATTTCTGGGAGGTAAGTTTATCCTTTAAAAACACTTACCTTCACAGGAGCAGGCCAGTCGATTTCAGCGGGAGCGGTGCGCAAGGGATTTCTGGGAGGTAAGTTTATCCTTTAAAAACACTTACCTTCACAGGAACAGGCCAGTCGATTTCAGCGGGAGCGGTGCGCAAGTGATTTCTGGGAGGTAAGTTTATCCTTTTAAAAAAACACTTATTTTCTGTTTTATTTTTTTCGACCCGCGGACTTCTGGGAAGACCCCCCCCCCCCCCCCAACCAATAAATTCTGGTGGAGAGGAAACCCGAGACACTACACGTGTAGTGTCTCCCACCCACCCGCCTCCTCTAACCTAATAATAAGACCCATTGGTGTGAGGAAAGTGCCATAATATATAATTATTATATTATATTATTAGCATTGTGCAGGTCAAGGTTCGGAGGTGGAGGAGCAGTCTCTGTCAGGGAGAGAACCTGAGAACATCTAAGACACTCAGAAGGTAAGAAGGTAAGTAAGTGATTTTTACTCATTTTTACTTTTATACCTTTTTCAAACTGTGTGTGTCGGGGGGAAACTGAAGTGACATCACAGAAAAGCTGTGGCCTGAGTGGCTGGTTGGGAATCTACACTAAATTAAAAAAATTAAGCATTGGTAACTAATTAAACATAATTACTTAATTATAATTTAGAGGGGTATCTAAGCCAGAGATCTGAGAGTACTATATTTAGCTTTCACATTTATAGTAGAAATCTAGTGCTAGGAAACAGATAGTTAACAGTAACTTTGAAATTAAAAAAAATATATGTTAAATTTTTTTTAAAAAATGTTTAAAATGTTTTTAATTAATTGACGCAATGTCAGTTAGAGGGGTGCAGTGCTCTGACTGTGAGATGTGGCAGGTCCGGGAGGCTACCAGCGTCCCGGATGGCTTCATCTGCAGAAAGTGCACCCAACTGGAGCTCCTCACAAACCGCATGGTTCGGTTGGAGCAGCAATTGGATGCACTTAGGAGCATGCAGGTGGCGGAAAGCATCATAGATCGCAGTTATGTAAATGTGGTCACACCCAAGGTGCAGGCAGAGAAATGGGTGACCACCAGAAAGGGCAGGCAGTCAGTGCAGGAATCCCCTGTGGTTGTCCCCCTCTCAAACAGGTATACCCCTTTGGATACTGTCGGGGGGATAGCCTATCAGGGGAAAACAGCAGCAGCCAGAGCAGTGGCACACCAGCTGGCTCTGATGTTCAGAAGGGAGGGTCAAAGCGCAGAAGAGCAATAGTAATAGGGGACTCTATAGTCAGGGGCACAGATAGGCGCTTCTGTGGACGTGAAAGAGACTCCAGGATGGTATGTTGCCTCCCTGGTGCCAGAGTCCAGGATGTCTCCGAACGGGTAGAGGGCATCCTGAAGGGGGAGGGCAAACAGGCAGAGGTCGTTGTACATATTGGTACTAACGACATCAGCAGGAAGGGGCATGAGGTCCTGCAGCAGGAGTTCAGGGAGCTAGGCAGAAAGTTAAAAGACTGGAGTTCTAGGGTTGTAATCTCGGGATTACTCCCTGTGCCATGTGCCAGTGAGGCTAGAAATAGGAAGATAGAGCAGCTAAACACGTGGCTAAACAGCTGGTGTAGGAGGGAGGGTTTCCATTATCTGGACCACTGGGAGCTCTTCCGGGGCAGGTGTGACCTATATAAGAAGGAGGGGTTGCATCTAAACCGGAGAGGCATAAATATCCTGGCCGCGAGGTTTGCTAGTGTCACACGGGAGGGTTTAAACTAGTATGACAGGGGGGTGGGCACGGGAGCAATAGGTCAGAAGGTGAGAGCATTGAGGGAGAACTAGGGAATAGGGACAGTGGGGCGCTGAGGCAGAGCAGCCAGGGAGAAGTTGCTGAACACAGCGGGTCTGGTGGCCTGAAGTGCATATGTTTTAATGCAAGAAGTATTACGGGTAAGGCAGATGAACTTAGAGCTTGGATTAGTACTTGGAACTATGATGTTGTTGCCATTACAGAGACCTGGTTGAGGGAAGGGCAGGATTGGCAGCTAAACGTTCCAGGATATAGATGTTTCAGGCGGGATAGAGGGGGATGTAAAAGGGGAGGCGGAGTTGCGCTACTGGTTCGGGAGAATATCACAGCTGTACTGCGGGAGGACACCTCAGAGAGCAGTGAGGCTATATGGGTAGAGATCAGGAATAAGAAGGGTGCAGTCACAATGTTGGGGGTTTACTACAGGCCTCCCAACAGCCAGCGGGAGATAGAGGAGCAGACAGGCAGACAGATTTTGGAAAAGAGTAAAAACAACAGGGTTGTGGTGATGGGAGACTTCAACTTCCCCAATATTGACTGGGACTCACTTAGTGCCAGGGGCTTAGACGGGGCGGAGTTTGTAAGGAGCATCCAGGAGGGCTTCTTAAAACAATACGTAGACAGTCCAACTAGGGAAGGGGCGGTACTGGACTTGTTATTGGGGAATGAGCCCGGCCAGGTGGTAGATGTTTCAGTAGGGGAGCATTTCGGTAACAGTGACCACAATTCAGTAAGTTTTAAAGTACTGGTGGACAAGGATAAGAGTGGTCCTAGGATGAATGTGCTAAATTGGGGGAAGGCTAATTATAACAATATTAGGCGGGAACTGAAGAACATAGATTGGGGGCGGATGTTTGAGGGCAAATCAACATCTGACATGTGGGAGGCTTTCAAGTGTCAGTTGAAAGGAATTCAGGACCGGCATGTACCTGTGAGGAAGAAGGATAAATACGGCAATTTTCGTGAACCTTGGATAACGAGAGATATCGTCAAAAAGAAAAAGGAGGCATTTGTCAGGGCTAAAAGGCTGGGAACAGACGCAGCCTGTGTGGAATATAAGGAAAGTAGGAAGGAACTTAAGCAAGGAGTCAGGAGGGCTAGAAGGGGTCACGAAAGGTCATTGGCAAATAGGGTTAAGGAAAATCCCAAGGCTTTTTACACGTACATAAAAAGCAAGAGGGTAGCCAGGGAAAGGGTTGGCCCACTGAAGGATAGGCAAGGGAATCTATGTGTGGAGCCAGAGGAAATGGGCGAGGTACTAAATGAATACTTTGCATCAGTATTCACCAAAGAGAAGAAATTGGTAGATGTTGAGTCTGGAGAAGGGTGTGTAGATAGCCTGGGTCACATTGAGATCAAAAAAGACGAGGTGTTGGGTGTCTTAAAAAATATTAAGGTAGATAAGTCCCCAGGGCCTGATGGGATCTACCCCAGAATACTGAAGGAGGCTGGAGAGGAAATTGCTGAGGCCTTGACAGAAATCTTTGGATCCTCACTGTCTTCAGGGGATGTCCCGGAGGACTGGAGAATAGCCAATGTTGTTCCTCTGTTTAAGAAGGGTAGCAAGGATAATCCCGGGAACTACAGGCCGGTGAGCCTTACTTCAGTGGTAGGGAAATTACTGGAGAGAATTCTCCGAGACAGGATCTACTCCCATTTGGAAGCAAATGGACGTATTAGTGAGAGGCAGCATGGTTTTGTGAAGGGGAGGTCGTGTCTCACTAACTTGATAGAGTTTTTCGAGGAGGTCACTAAGATGATTGATGCAACGTTTGCGAGTCTGAGAGCGCTGACGGAAAAATATGGGTTGCCCCAAGGGAATGCATTTCGGTATATGCAACTGAGGGCTTTTGCGAGGCAACAGGTGAGGGAATTCCCGCAGCTCCCGACGCAGGAGGTGCAGGATAGAGTGATCTCAGAGACATGGGTGGGGGATGGTAAGGTGTTGGACATATATAGGGAAATGAGGGACGAGGGGGTGATCATGGTAGATGAGCTGAAAGGGAAATGGGAAGAAGAGCTGGGGGAGGAGATTGAGGAGGGGCTGTGGGCTGATGCCCTACGTCGGGTAAACTCATCGTCCTCGTGTGCCAGGCTAAGCCTGATACAATTTAAGGTGTTACACAGGGCGCATATGACTGGAGCACGGCTCAGTAAATTTTTTGGGGTAGAGGATAGGTGTGCGAGATGCTCGAGAGGCCCAGCGAATCACAGCCACATGTTCTGGTCATGCCCGGCACTACAGGGGTTTTGGGTGGGGGTGGCAAAGGTGCTTTTGAAGGTGGTGGGGGTCCAGGTCGAACAAAGCTGGGGGTTGGCTATATTTGGGGTTGCAGAAGAGCCGGGAGTGCAGGAGGCGAGAGAGGCTGATGTTTTGGCCTTTGAGTCCCTAGTAGCCTGGTGCAGGATATTGTTAATGTGGAAGGAAGCCAAACCCCCGGGTGTGGAGACCTGGATAAACGACATGGCAGGGTTTATAATGTTAGAACGGATTAAGTTCGTATTAAGGGGTTCGGCTCAAGGGTTCACCAGGCGGTGGCAACCGTTCGTCGACTACCTCACAGAAAGATAGAGGGAATGGAAAAGAAGAAGACAACAGCAGCAACCCAGGGGGGGGGGGGGGGGGGGGGGGGGAGGGGGGAGGGGGAGGGGGGGGGGAGGAATCGGACGGACTCTCAGGGATGTTATTGTATATGTATAGGCACTTGTTTTAGGTAATGTATATTGGACTGTTAGATTGTATCTTTGGAGAGTATTTATTCTTGACCAGGCAGTTGCCATTTAGTTTGGTTTTTGTTTCTGTTCATATATTATTTATTTATTTGTTTAAAACTGGCCACTGTTATTTATATTGCTTTATTGTTGTTTAAAAGAAACACTTCGTACTGTTATGTTTGGCCAAAAAATCTTGAATAAAATATATATTTTTTAAAAAAGATGATTGATGCAGGTAGGGCAGTGGATGTTGTCTATATGGACTTCAGTAAGGCCTTTGACAAGGTCCCTCATGGTAGACTAGTATAAAAGGTGAAGTCACACGGGATCAGGGGTGAGCTGGCAAGGTGGATACAGAACTGGCTAGGTCATAGAAGGCAGAGAGTAGCAATGGAAAGATGCTTTTCTAATTGGAGGGCTGTGACCAGTGGTGTTCCAAAGGGATCAGTGCTGGGACCTTTGCTGTTTGTAGTATATATAAATGATTTGGAGGAAAATGTAACTGGTCTGATTAGTAAGTTTGCAGACGACACAAAGGTTGGTGGAATTGCGGATAGCGATGAGGACTGTCAGAGGATACAGCAGGATTTAGATTGTTTGGAGACTTGGGCGGAGAGATGGCAGATGGAGTTTAATCCGGACAAATGTGAGGTAATGCATTTTGGAAGGTCTAATGCAGATCGGGAATATACAGTGAATGGTAGAACCCTCAAGAGTATTGAAAGTCAGAGAGATCTAGGTGTACAGGTCCACAGGTCACTGAAAGGGGCAACACAGGTGGAGAAGGTCGTCAAGAAGGCATACGGCATGCTTGCCTTCATTGGCCGGGGCATTGAGTATAAGAATTGGCAAGTCATGTTGCAGCTGTATAGAACCTTAGTTAGGCCACACTTGGAGTATAGTGTTCAATTCTGGTCGCCACACTACCAGAAGGATGTGGAGGCTTTAGAGAGGGTGCAGAAGAGATTTACCAGAATGTTGCCTGGTATGGAGGGCATTAGCTATGAGGAGCGGTTGAATAAACTCGGTTTGTTCTCACTGGAACGAAGGAGGTTGAGGGGAGACCTAATAGAGGTCTACAAAATTATGAGGGGCATAGACAGAGTGGATGGTCAGAGGCTTTTCCCCAGGGTAGAGGGGTCAATTACTAGGGGGCATAGGTTTAAGGTGAGAGGGGCAAGGTTTAGAGTAGATGTACGAGGCAAGTTTTTTTACACAGAGGGTAGTGGGTGCCTGGAACCCGCAACCAGAAGAGGTGGTGGAAGCAGGGACAATAGTGACATTTAAGGGGCATCTTGACAAATACATGAATAGGATGGGAATAGAGGGATACGGACCCAGGAAGTGTCGAAGATTGTAGTTTAGTCGGGCAGCATGGTCGGCACAGGCTTGGAGGGTCGAAGGGCCTGTTCCTGTGCTGTACATTTCTTTGTTCTTTGTTCTTTGTAGATGGAAATGTGTTGGGCAGCTGACTCAATGGGCTATATTCGAATTCTGCTTCCCATCCCGCCTCCTAAGACACCTTTGCTGGATCAGGAATATTCCGTCCGATGGGTTTGTTGACAGAATGAAGGCGATGCCCATGACTGAATGACCTTTTGGATGTTTCATCAATGTGGGCAGCATGGTAGCACAGTGGTTAGCACTGTTGTTTCACAGCGCCAGGGACCCTTGTCCGATTCCCAGCTTGGATCACTGTCTGTGCGGAGTCTGCACATTCCCGAAAGATGTGCTCGTTAGGTGAATTGGACATTCTGAATTCTCCCTCTGTGTACCCGAAATGGCGCCGGAATGTGGCGACGAGGGGATTTTCACAGGAACTTCATTGCAGTGTTGATGTAAGCCTACTTGTGGCAATAAAGGTTATTATTGTTATTATTATTGGCACAAATTTTTTGTTGCTTGCGGCAATATTTAGGCGTCAGCCGTGAAATAATTTGGGAGTATTCTGCGGCACCTATGTTGAGGTGGCACAAGGTGGAAGAAAATGCCTGTCACCGGGACCATGGCTGACTGCAACAGGAGATTCTGCTGGAGAAGTTTTTTTCAAAGAGTTTTATTTTTGAGTGTTTTTGAGCCCTCCAGTAAAGAGGTGGCAGAGACATTCAGAGGGCAGGAGGGCCTTTTAATTTGTGGCCATGACCAACTTTCTCTTTGTGGAATTACCCCTCTGCCCCATGGCATCCTAGCCGAAGGTCGCGATTGGACGCAGAGCACCCCTTGCTTCCTGCTTGCTGGACATCGCTAATTGGCCATCTAACACTTGATTGGATGAGCTGAGACAGCGACGTCGGGAGGGAGTGGATCATCAGTTTCTGTTCTGCCTCCCTCACCCCATCAAGAAATGTAAAAGCCAGCCCAATATCTCACCCCCCCCCCTCCTATCCCATCAGTCAGTTGGGCTTTGTGTTAGTTTGTGACCTATCAGGCCAGACGGGTACATTCAATATGCCATTGGTGACATGGGTGTACACGCGTGACATTTTAATTAAGGCTTCCTGCCTGACCTCTGAGATTGTGCAAGGTGGGCAAGGGCAATGGAAGTGCCAATAGATGCATCCTAGTTTTTACACCACCATAATTACCTCAACTTTTCGCATTTTGTCAGGTAATGGTAACTGCAATGTTTTTGCCAAATCTAACAGTCTGCTTTTCGTCTCTGTCCGCAAGGTACTGTGTGTGACCGTCTCCACCCCTAAAAACTTCTGAGCCTCTAAAAGAGCCATTGTCCGCAACACACTCCCCACTTAAACTAAAATACCACACCGGAAAAGCAACAATCCTTCACTGTCTTTAAGTTCACAAAAGCCAATCCAATAGATAGACTTTTATCCCCCTCGAGCCCCCAATTGTTATGGGAGAGGTGTTTTCAGAACCCCAAAATGTATCATGGAGATCACCCAACTCCCACCTTTAATGGATTGTTAGCTTTTGAAGCACACGGCTTGTTCCCCAGGTGTCGTATTACAATTATGGACACGTGGGTTTTTAAACAAAACAATGTTTATTCAATGAACTCAATTTAACCTTTAAAAAAACAAACATTGAATATCTTAACACCCATTGCTTCAAAGATAACCCCAAAAGATTACAACACTAAATACTCCTTCAAACTGTCCCTTTAAACATCTAAAAGACTTCACCTTCAAAAACAGGCATGAGGTTACACTCAATGTATTTATAGTCTTTGTATTTGCAGACATCAACAAACCAGTTATGTGTTTTCTTCCTGCAGCTCTCAGTAAAACACACAGACACTCCCAGCTTTCTCAAACTGAAACTAAAAACTTCAAAATGGCCGAGCCGAAGCCCAGCTCCACCCACGCTCTGACATCACAGCATTTCTTAAAGGTACATTGCTTAAACATCCATTTCTTAAACGTACTCTCGCATAACACCAGTCATAGTCAGAGTTCCTCATCCTGAATTCTAGATTGATGTCCGGTGGCAGTGGGATGTGGGAGATCTTGCGTCCGATGGGTTCCTCCCTTTCAAATAAAGGGTAGGTTGGCTATTTCAATTTTGTTGCAGCCACCTAGGATCAAAAAATGTGAGGAAGGCAACAGGAGACCGTGTCCATTTTTCTACTAAGTGCGTCAGGAACCTCATGTATGAAACCTGAGTTAGGCCCGGGCCTGGGGCAGAATGCCACATTGTCCGATATTCCATTGTTTGCAGAAGAGTGGACTTTGTGAATTTGGGCTTGTACTGAGGACACAAACGTGCTCAGTCTATTTGAGAGTGTACACGGTGCATCATGAGAGTGAGTTAGTCTTGCACCTTGGCATGGCTTGACTTGGGTTGGCTTGGCTTGCAGTCAGCGCCGAGGACTGATTCTGGGGAAGGTGGCGGTGCCAGCATACTCTGCTGAGTTACTCTTTCTGAGGAATGATGCTGATGCTTGAAGAAGCCAAGCAGCGGATACCTCTCTCAGTAAAAATGGAGCTTACTGAGCAGAGCCTCTCCTCACTGATCAATCATCCCCACTTATCCTCTAACTAACGGGGTAGAGGGAACACAGATCACTTTGTCAAGTGTGAGCATCTACAGATCTGCATGATGCCAATTCCCACTGCTTTTTGAACAGTGATAAATTTTGCCATGTAATATTTATGTGCGCATCAATTTATGATCCTCATTTTTCATGCTCATTGCCCTTGAAGGAGACAGAAATAATTTTTTAACATGGCTCTATTCAGATTTTTTTTGTTTGAGGACTTTGCAACACATTTCATATTTTCTATTTAGACGTACTGCTATCAAATTGATATGACAAGAATCTTCCGCAGATTAATTTGAATTGATGAAATCAGCATTGGTGGCATGGGGGAGCTTTGCTGCGTTGAGCGTTGTCCTTGTCGGTTTGGAAGGTGAATTTCTATGCAAGTCTAGCCTGATAGATGATGCTGTTGACAGGACGAGCAGTCTACCTCTGCGCACCTAGGAACGGCAACTGACTCTTTTGATTCCATTCGTTCATGAAGAACTTATCTTCTGTGAGAATAGAATGCTTTAATGCCAGAGGTCCTGGAGAACGAGAAGGAACGCAAGGGCATATTGCAATAACTCCACACACTTGTTCATAGGAGTGGACCATCCTGCCCCTCGAGCCTGTTCAATTACATCATGAATAATCATGGGGAGGCAATGGCCGAGAGGTATCGTCACTGGACTAGGAATCCAGAGGCCCAGGATAGTGCTCTGGAGACCTGGGTTCAAATCCCATCACGGCAGATGTTGAAATTTGAGCAGTATAAAAAAGTTAAAAGTTTATTGATGATCCTGTTGTTCTAAAACCCCAACTGACTCATTAATGTCCCTTAGGAAATCTGCCATCCTTACCTGGTCTGGCCGACATGTGACTCCAGACCCAGAACAATGTGGTTGACCCTTAATTGCCCCTCTGAAATGTTCCAGCGAACCACTCACTACAAGGGCAATTAGGAATGGGTAATAAATGCTGACCTAGTCAGCGACGCCCACATCAAACAAAAAACAATCTGTATTTACCCACCTTCCTCCTGCAACCCTTAATACCTTTCCTAACAAAACTCTGTTGGTAATATTTGTCCCCTCCAGCCTCAACAGGGTGAGTAAACTTCAGGGGCGACATTCTCTGACCCCCCGCCGGGTCGGAGAATCGCCGGGGGCTGGCGTGAATCCCGCCCCCGCCGGTTGCCGAAGTCGCCGGCACCGGATATTCGGCGGGGGCAGGAAACGCGCCGCGCCGGTTGGCGGGCCCCCCCCCCCCCCGCTCGATTCTCCGGCCTGAATGGGCCGAAATCCCGCCGATAAATTGCCTGTCCCGCCGGCATAAATTAAATCCTTACCGGCGGGACAAGGTGGAGTGGGCGGGGTCCTGGGGGAGGGGGGCGCGGGGTGATCTGACCCCGGGGGGTGCCCCCACGGTGGCCTGGCCCGCGATCGGGGCCCACCGATCCGCGGGCGGGCCTGTGCCGTGGGGGCACTCTTTCCCTTCCGCCTCCGCCACGGTCTCCACCATGGCGGAGGTGGAAGAGACTCCCTCCACTGCGCATGCGCGGGAAACTGTCAGCGGCCGCTGACGCTCCCGCGCATGCGCCGCCCGGAGATGTCATTTCCGCGCCAGCTGGCGGGGCAACAAAGGCCGTTTACGCCAGCTGGCGGGGCGGAAATTCCTCCGGCGCCGGCCTAGCCCCTCAATGTTGGGGCTCGGCCCCCAAAGATGCGGAGCATTCCGCACCTTTGGGGCGGTGCGATGCCCGTCTGATTGGCGCCGTTTTGGGCGCCAGTCGGCGGACATCGCACCGTTTCCGGAGAATTTCGCCCCAGCTATCCATCACTTTTTGCTTTTTGACTGTAGTGATCTCTGTATTAAATAATACATGATCAGACTATGTATCAGACTACCGGATGCGCTGCCGGTAGGAAAATTGAATCGCAAGTGCAGGCAAATGAACACTAGATGGCCACACTATCGGGACCTATATAAATGTTTTCCCGCTCTTTCTTCGAGGAGTGTGTGTCAGGATTGCAGAGAGAACAGAAGTGAGAAAGTTAGAGAGAAGAAGTTATTAGTTATCAGAGTTTTATATCTACTTATTTAATAGTTAGTATTCTACAGTTGTTTATTTGTTTTACTAGTTTAGTATTAAATAAAAAGAACTCACGAGATTAGTTTGTAATAATCAATAAAATTACTTAATCGCTCCTGGAGGATTACGGCTATGATTTGACAACTCAGTTTGATTAAGGGAGTAATAAAAATATTATATATTGTAATATAACATTGGCATCACTCCTAAACAGCCCAGGTCTAATTTTAAAGTCAGTACCCTGGACTATACCCAACCCATCCTTCCCCCAACTCCTCCACCCACCCACCCCTCCAGCCTAACCCCTGCCCCCCCACCCCATCTCACCCCCGCCAGAGGAATGGTTCGCTCTGCAGCTACTTTGATTGTCGAGAACCGTTACCGTTGTGTCTTCTTCACCAAATAATTTACCAGGCGCTCACCAGTGAGTTGCAATATTGACCAGCCGACATAGCGACTGCACTAACAAGAGGAAGTGCTGGACAGGCTCAGCAGGTCTGCCAGCCTCTGTGGAGAAACAGAGTTAACGTTTCGAGAGCGCTGATAAAGAGCCAGGCAGACTCGGAAGGTTAACACTGGGCGCGATGCTCCTGCCCGCCAGACGTGTGATCTTCGCCACGCGTCGTTCGCTGGCGGTGAGATTCTATACACCTTCCGCTTGTTACTGGGATTTCCCGTTGTAACCGCTACCGGGGGTGCGCTGCTGGTAGGAAAATTGAATGGCAATGTTCGGAGAATTCCGGCCTCTGTTTCTCTCCACAGACACGGCCAGACCATCATAGAAAGCATCCTCTCTGTCTGCAGCACAGCCTGGGATGGCAACTGCTCAGCCCAAGACGGTAAGAAACTACAGAGCGTCGTGAACACAGCCCAGGCCATCACACAAACCCACCTCCCATCCATTGACTCTGTCTACACTGTCATGATATGCAAACACACATCGCAACACGCACATCCTGATAGACAGACCAACAGACCAATTAGCACACATAACACGACAGCCAATCACAGACAAGAGCAGACACAGTATAAGACAAGAAACACGACACCTGGTGGCCGGTCCATCTGGAGAGAGGACAAGGCCAGGACCTGATTAACAAGACACTCACACAGTCACCACGTGCTGAGTACCAAGACAGATGTGTAAATAACTAGTTGGAATAAAACTGCGTTGTACCAAGCGCAACCGTGTTGGTTCGTCTGTACCTCAGAGCACCCAACACCACATGGTACCAGTGAGTAAATCGATACTTACCGGCAAATCTGCCATCCTGAGCCATGGACACCCACAACAAACCGCAGCCGTTGCAAGTCGCTGGGAACCTGGGCACCAACTGGAAGCTCTTCAAGCAGCGATTCGAACTGTTCATGCGAGCCAACGAAAAACAGGGCGCCTCGGACGAAACAAAGATTGCCATGCTCCTCACTACTGCAGGTCAGCACGCCATCGATGTATACAACTCCTTGGTGTTCGCGGAAGGCGAGAACAAATCCAAATATGACACGGTCCTCCTCAAGCTCGACCAGCACTTCAACGTTGAGGTCAATGAAAGCTTTGAGAGGTATATCTTTCAGCAGCGCCTACAAGGTAAGGATGAGCTCTTTCAGCCCTTCCTGACGCACCTCCGCATACTCGCGCAGTCCTGCGGTTATGGCACCACCTCAGAGTCCATGATCCGGGACCAGATCGTTTTGGCGTTGCCTCCAGTGGCCTACGCCAGCAGCTTCTAAAAATTAAAGGCCTGACCTTAGCATCTGCAGTGGAAGCCTGTGTCCTGCATGAAAATGCGACCAGCCGCTATGCCCAATTTCAGGCGACCGAATCGACATGGAGGGGGTCCCAAGCGATCGAATCGGCAAGCCAGGCCGCCCACGAGGCCGAACGCATCCAGGCAATCGAGTTTCTCCTGGCCCGCGGCCCGGACGAGGGCGGCCGTTTCGCGCGCTTTTTGAGGCCTCCCGCGTTTGTGCGCGCCAAAACCAACGGCAACATTGAGGGACGCACTGCGCAGGCGCGCCCGACGCAAGACTGAACTGCGCATGCACAGTGGCGTAACGAACGCCATGACGTCATGACGTGTGGCAACTGTGGAGCTGCACATTTAAAAGGGCAATGTCCCGCAAAAACCCGACAATGCCTACGCTGTGGCAAGATGGAGCACTACGCTGCTTACTGTCGAGCGGCTCAACCTGTGGATCTTCCACATCTCCGACAACCTCGCAGACACGTGCGGACCATCCAGCCTCCACATCAGGACATCCAAACCGACGACACAGATGACCAAGACGCCTTCCGGTTGTGGTCATTGATGTGAACCGGGTCAACATCATCAATCCGGCCGATGAATGGAGTGCCACCCTGACGGTCAACCGATCGCCAATCACTTTCTGCCTGGACACTGGCGCATCCCCCAACCTCATAGCATGGTCAGCATTCTATGCCATGAAGGTCAGACCACCAATCCAGCCATCCCGGTGCAAGATGGTCGACTACAACGGGAACGTTATCCCGGCCATGGGATCCTGCCAGCTCCAGGTGACACACAAAACACACACGGCCACACTCTCGTTCGAGATAGTTGGCTCATCGAAGGACTCCCTGCTGGGCGCACAGGCATGTAAGGCTCTCCACCTTGTGCAACAAATTCTTTCTCTCTCTCCAGACGGCGCGTCTGACTTCCCGGATGCAGAGTTCTACGCACAGCTCCAATCGCTCCTCGCCCACAACCAGGAGGCATTCGAAGGCATGGGAACACTGCCATACACATACCGAATTCGCCTCAAACCAGACGCCATCCCGGTCGTTCACGCACCTCGCAGGGTTCCTGCGCCACTTAAAGACCGCCTCAAGCTGCAGCTGCAGGATCTCCAGGACCAAGGGGTCCTATCCCGGGTCACGGAGCCCACGCCATGGGTCAGCTCCATGGTGTGTGTCAAGAAGCCCTCTGGCGAGCTCCGCATCTGTATAGACCCCAAAGACCTCAATAATAACATTATGCGGGAACATTATCCCATACCCAAACGGGAGGAAATCACCAGTGAAATGGCCCAAGCGAAGATATTCACAAAACTGGATGCTTCTAAAGGATTTTGGCAGATCCAACTGGACCCGTCCAGCCGAAAGCTATGTACCTTCAACACCCCTTTCGGCAGATTCTGCTACAACCGGATGCCATTTGACATCATCTCGGCATCCGAGGTCTTCCACAGAATCATGGAGCAGATGATGGAAGGCATCGAAGGGGTGCGCGTATATGTGGAAGATGTCATTATCTGGTCCACCACACCGCAGGAGCACATACATCGTCTCCAACGCGTTTTTGCCCGCATACGGGAAAACGGCCTGCGCCTCAACCGAGCCAAGTGTGCCTTTGGCCAGACCGAATTGAAGTTCCTGGGGGACCACATCTCCCGGTCAGGGGTCCGTCCGGATGCAGACAAGGTGAGCGCCATCACAGCCATGCCGCAGCCGGCCGACAAGAAGGCTGTCCTACGATTCCTTGGCATGGTCAACTTCCTAGGGAAAGTCATTCCCAACCTTGCCTCCCACACAACGACTCTCCGCCACCCCGTCAAAAAATCTAGAGTTCCAGTGGCAACACACACACTAGCTGGAATGGGAGGAGCTCAAACGCAAACTCACCACGGCACCAGTGTTGGCGTTCTTCGACACGTCTCGTCCCACCAAAATCTCAACTGATGCCAGCCAATCCGGCATTGGAGCAGTGCTCCTGCAGAGGGGTGACACGTCGTCATGGGCCCCGGTTGCCTATGCATCGCGAGCCATGACCCCCACAGAGCAGCGCTACGCGCAAATCGAAAAAGAATGCCTGGGCTTGCTAACCGGCTTAGACAAGTTCCACGATTATGTCTATGGTCTTCCACGGTTCACGGTCGATACTGACCACCGCCCCCTGGTCAGCATAATAAACAAGGACCTGAACGAGATGACCCCTCACCTCCAGCGCATCCTACTTAAACTCAGGAGGTATGACTTCCAACTGGTCTACACTCCAGGGAAGGACCTCATCATGGCGGATGCCCTATCCAGAGCAGTGAGCACGCCGCCAGATGCGGAGGGGTTTGTATGTCAGGTCGAGGCACAGGTGGCCTTGACAGCGGCAAATCTGCCGGCTGACGACTCCAGTCTGGCCCGCATATGCCGAGAGACAGCGGCCGACCCCCTTTTACAGCAAGTGATGCGCCACATGACGGGAGGATGGCTCAAAGGGCAGTGCCCGCAGTTCTATAATGTACGAGATGACCTAGCCATCATTGATGGGATCCTTCTGAAGCTGGACAGGATTGTGATTCCGCACAGTATGCGCCAGCTGGTTCTCGATCAAATACACGAAGGCCACTTGGGGGTCGAGAAGTGCAGACGGAGGGCCCGAGAGGCGGTATGCTGGCCGGGCATCAGTGACGATATTGCCAACATGGTGATCAACTGTACAACCTGCCAAAGATTTCAGCCGGCGCAACCTCCTGAGACGCTTCTGCCCCATGAGCTGGTGACGTCCCCCTGGGCGAAGGTGGGTGTCGACCTATTTCACGCGCTTGGCATGGACTATGTTATCATCATAGACTACTTCTCCAATTACCCAGAAGTCATACACATGCACGATCTGACGTTGTCTGCTGTCATCAGGGCCTGCAAAAACACCTTTGCTCGCCACGGCATTCCGATGACTGTCATGTCGGACAATGGGCCCTGTTTTGCCAGCCATGAATGGTCGTCCTTTGCTGCTTCGTATGGCTTCACACACGTGATGTCCAGCCCTCTGCATCCCAAGTCCAATGGAAAGGCGGAGAAGGGCGTTCACATTGCCAAGCGGCTCCTCTGCAAGGCTGCTGCTGCTGGGTCGGACTTCTACCTCGCCCTGCTAGCCTATCGCTCGGCCCCGCTAGCCACGGGTCTCTCGCCAGCACAGCTGCTGATGGGTCGCACCCTCAGAACCACTGTGCCTTCCATCCTGGCACCAACAATAGACCATGCTCCGGTACTGCATAGGATGCAACTGCAGCGCGATCGCCAGAAGAGATCGTACGACATACGGGCAACTGATCTTCCCTCCCTGGCCCCTGGAGACAACGTCCGCATCCACCTACCAGATGGTGGCTGGTCAGCACCTGCCGAAGTTCTCCGACACGTGGCTCCCCGCTCGTTCCTGGTACGCATGCCGGTTGGATCCGTGCGTAGGCGCAATCGCCGAGCCCTTTGCTTACTTCCACGCTCGCAACGGGACCCTACACAGACGCCGTGTCCTCCACTGGTTCCTGATAGCGACTTCGTGGAGCTGCCATATACCATGCCTCTTCTGTTGCCGCCCGTGGCCAGGCTCGCACCTCAGCCGGTGGTTCTCGACCCACCCTTGAGGCGGTCAACCCGAATTCGTCGCCCACCTACTCGACTGGACTTATGAGACTGTTCACACGTCAAGTTTTAGCAACTACTGTATTGTAACATGTCACTGTTTTATCGTTCCAGGTCTCGTTTGATCGGACCACATTTCAACGTTCTTCTTCTTTTGTTATGGTACAACCTCGTTAGCATGCCACACCTGACATCGCCCCTTGTATATAGTTACGCCCCATGTACATGCTGTAAATATCACACACACACACCTTTAGCTGCACGCAGGACACATTCATATTTATAACCACGTAGGCACATAATCTTGTAAAAAAGGGGGGATGTCTGATATGCAAACACACATCACAACACACACATCATGATAGACAGACCAACAGACCAATTAGCACACATAACACGACAGCCAATCACAGACAAGAGCAGACACAGTATAGGACAAGAAACACGACACCTGGTGGCCGGTCCATCTGGAGAGAGGACAAGGCCAGGACCTGATTAACAAGACACTCACACAGTCACCACGTGCTGAGTACCAAGACAGATGTGTAAATAACTAGTTGGAATAAAACTGCGTTGTACCAATCGCAACCGTGTTGGTTCGTCTCTACCTCAGAGCACCCAGCACCACATACACCTCCCGCTGCCTGGGGAAAGCGGGCAGCATAATTAAAAACCTCTCCCGCCCTGGTTACTCACTCTTCCAAGTTCTTCCATCAGGCAGGAGATACAAAAGTCTGAGAACACGCACGAACAGATTCAAAAACAGCTTCTTCTCCGCTGTTACCAGACTCCTGAATGCCCCTCTTGTGGACTGAACTGACCTCTTCCCACATCTTCTCTACCGAATAGTATACACTCTGTATGGTTCACCCGATGCCCATGTCTATGCTTCGATTGAGCCTGCCTCCAATATACTCTCGGGCAGTGCGTTCCAGGCATTAACAACCCGCTGTGTGAACTTTTTTCTCTCGTGTCACTTATGCTCCTTTTGCCAATTACTTTAAATCTGCGCCCTCTCGTTCTCGATCCTTTCGTGGGTGGGATCAATTTTTCCCGACCTACTCTGACCTCATGATTTTGAATACTCTGTTCAATCGCCTCTTCTTTTCTCCGAGGAAAACGCTCCTAACTTCTCCAGTCTATCTTCATAACTGAACTTCGTCATCCCTGGCACCGTTCTCACCAACCCTTTCTCCAAATTTGTTTTCTCCAGTTTTTGTCTATGTTATTCACCAGCACAGAGACCGGAACTGTGCGCAATGCGGCCTGACCAGTGTTCTTGATGGGTTCAACATGATTTCACTATGTTCGAACCTCAAGAAGTTAACCCCAATTCTTCGCTGGCATTTCAAATTATCTTAAGCCCCTCAGTGGAATCCCTTGTCAGAGGGACTAATTCTTTACGGGAAATGCGACCGTATGTAATGCATTTGCATATTTGGTTTGAATTTAGGTGACGCGATGTCAGGTAATTCATTTTGTGAAAAACAAATGCCAGGACTGCGGAGAGGTGCAGATGGGTGTGGACGAGCGGACAAAAACTGGCGTTGTTAACTTGGCTCCCAGATGTAAAATTGGCTCTCTGATTGATTGTTCCTGCAGGTGTTAGTGGCCGGGGGACACATCTCAATCATGACCATCCCGCTGGGTCTGGGCTAACCCGTAAATTGCTTCTCTGTCATTTCCAGAGAGAACCTCAGTTATGTCTCGTGGTGTCCTAGCCGATGCAAGCCATTTACCCTGTGTGCATCATTCACGCCTTTGTTACCTCTAGCCTTCAACTCTTTTAATGGACTCCTGGCCGGTCTCCTTCATTTTACCTTCTATAAACGTCAAGCCATCCAAAACTCTGTTACCCATGTCCTAACTCTCATCAAATCTCACTGACCACTATTGGTTTATAATTGATTTGTAAATAAATGCGGGTCGGTTAGCTCAGAGAGCTGGAAGGCTGGTTCATGATGCGCAGCGCCACTTACAGTGAGGGTTTGATTCCTGCACCAGCTGAGGTTATTCCTGAAGACCTCACCTTCTTAACCTTGCCCTGTGGTGTGATGACCCTTCGGTTAAATCACCACAGGCCAGCTCTCAAAGGAAACAGAGGCATCTGCGACTTTGGTGACATTTGATTTTTAAATGTTCATCCTTGCTTTCAAATCCCTTCATGACCTAACCCCTCCCTATCTCTGTAATCTCTACCAGCCCCACAATCCTCCAAGGCCTTCGCACTCTTCCAGTTCTGATCTCCCGGGTGATGCACGATCAATTACTATTAAAGACGAGGTAGTAACATAACTGAAGGCTTTAATAGACTAGAACTGTTCCCCAGCAGCTTCGGTACAGAATGAGGGCTGCTGGGACGGCACCGGTTCTTATACCCCGCCTTTCAGGGCGGAGCTACATACCAAACAGCCAATGGTAAGCTCCTAGGTTTAACCAATGGTCGACAGCCTCTCGGGTACTGCAATACCTGATAATACCACGCCGAGCATCTCTGATTTTAATCGTTCTATAATTGGCGGGTGCACCTGGGCCTAAAGCTCTGGAATTCCCTCCCTAAATCCCTCAGTGTCTCTACCTCTCTCTCTTTTCCTTTAAGTTACTCCTGAAAACCTACCTCTTTGACCAAACTTGTACACATCTGCCATAAGATCTCCTTATGTCACTCAGTGCCATATTTTGTTTTGTCATGCCCCCGCTAAGTTTAAGATCATTTTGTTATGATGCAAACTGGTTGTCACTTGAGTTCTCAGTCACCTTATACAAAATGTAGTACTCCATCAAATCGGCAACTTCATTCACGGGCCATAATTCAATTTTTGCACCGGTGTGACATAGAACCAAGTCACAGAGTCACAAACTGCAGTGTAACTGAATCCCACTACATTAAATAGTGAAAGGCGCTCAGGAGGTGGTGGCACAGCGGTATTGTCACTGGACTAGTAAATCAGAGACCCCAGGGTAATGCTCTCGGCTCCCAGGTTCAAATCCCACCACTGCAGAGGGTGACATTT
Organism: Scyliorhinus torazame; assembly: GCF_047496885.1. NCBI lineage: Eukaryota > Metazoa > Chordata > Chondrichthyes > Carcharhiniformes > Scyliorhinidae > Scyliorhinus > Scyliorhinus torazame. The sequence goes on from NC_092709.1 coordinate 11,151,354, forward strand.
GGATTTTTAAAAAAGTCTAATGATGACCATGAAACCATTGTCGATTGTCGCAAAAACCCATCCGGTTCACTCATAATAATCTTTATTAGTGTCATAAGTAGACTTACATCAATCTTGCAATGAAGTTACTGTGACTCTTAGCAGCCCCCTCAAGGGCAATTTAGGATGGGTAACAAATGCTGGCCCAGCGACACCCACATCCGATGAACAAATAAAAAAATATGTACTCCTCAGCATTGCAGGATTGGGCGGCACCGGTAGCCCAGTGATTAGCACTATTACTTCACAGCGCCAGGGTCCCAGGTTCGATTCCCGGCTTGGTTTGGTTCACTGTCTGTGCGGGGTCTGCATGTTCTCCCCGTGTCTGCGTGGGTTTCCTCCGGGCCCTCCGGTTTCCTCCCACAAGTCCTGAAAGACGTGCTGTTAGGTAACTTGGACATTCTGAGTTCTTCCTCTGTGTACCCAAACAGGCGCCGGAAAGTGGCGACTAGGGGCTTTTCACAGGAACTTCATTGCAGTGTTAATGTAAGCCTGCTTGTGACACTAATAAAGATTTCTTCATTTATTTAAATTGAAATGGCTGATCCGAGAGGTACAGAATTCTCCGTCAAGCTATCGGCCCTGCAAGAGTTAACAACTCTTTATTTATTGGTGGGATTTTCATTTGATTCGAAGCAATGTACCTGCTCCTGATGGGTGACAAAGCACATTCTGTTTTTGATGCACGATGCTGTTCTCACAAGGATTTTGAGGCCTTGTTACATCGACAAAAGGGTGTTAACAATTTCTAATCTATGCTGATTGCCAGGATTTACAATGGTTACCATATATTATAATCCATCATTACTGGGATTTACCACAGGCAGCAGATTTTAAAATTCATCATTGCTAGGATTTATGACAGTCATTATGTGCCACATTCAAATTACATTTCCCAGTTTATGAAATATGTGAAAGCAAATGTTTTGCTGTTGGATGGCGAAAGGGGTGCTTAGTTTCACGAGGAGAGAAAAAAGTGTTTTACAAACTTTTGTAAAATTATTTCTGCAAAGGCACAATTAAACGGTGTAAATCATATCTGTCCAGATGGAAGTAAAATGCTGTAGGTGCTGGAAACCTGAAATAAAGATGGAAAATGCTGGAAATATCCGAGGTCGGGCAGCATCTGTGGAGAGAGAAACAGAGTTTGTGGGCGGGTTTCTCCGTCCTGCCGCACCTTGGGCGGGATTCTCTGACCCCCCCCCCCCCCGGCTGGGTTGGAGAATCGCCGGGGGGCGGCGTGAATCCCGCCCCCGCCGGCTGCCGAATTCTCCGGCGCCAGGAATTTGGTGGGGGCGGTAATCGCGCCACGCCGGTTGGCGGGCGTTGCCAGCGCACCCCCCCCCCCCCCCGCCGATTCCCCGGCCCACGATGGGCCGAGTGGCCGCCCGTTTTAGGCCAATCCCGCCGGCGTAAATTAGAGTAGGTACTTACCGGCGTGACTGGTCTGCGTGGGCGGCCTCCGGAGTCTTTGGGGGGGCGGGGGGGGGGGGGGCGAGGGGGGATCTGGCCCCGGGAGGTGCCCCCACGGTGGTCTGGCCCGCGATCAGGGTTGTGGTATTGGGTGCACACAGCCCACTCTACAGGTGTGGTACAGCAGAAATGGAAAACGTACTTTTTTAAAGCAGAACCATGTTTATTCTATGAACTCAAGTTAACCTTTTTAAAACATACAGTGAACATCTGAGCAATCATTAATTCAAATACAACCCCAAAGAATACAACACTAAGTAATGCTTGATAACTTCCCAAACAACATCCAGACAAAAGGAACACTTTTCAACAGAAGCACATCAGGTTTACATTCACTACTGAGAACATTTTTAAATTCTGAATTCACCAAATGATCAAGAGATAGTCTTTTGATGGCAGAGAGATCAACAGTACACCTGCTTGGTCTGGCTTCAGCTCCAACACTGAAAACGAAACTAAAACACACCCTACAGCCTGCTCAAAAACAAAAGTAAAAAGCTGACAGACAGCCCAGCTCCACCTACTCTCTGACATCACTGCAGTATTAAACACCCATTTCTTAAAGGTACTCTCACTACAGATATTTATATACACACCCATTTATAAACACCCATTTCTTAAAGGTACTCTCACATGACAGGGTAAAGGCCACAGGGCTGCGAACAGCACCAAGGTCCCAACCGGGACTACCGATCATTCCGGCCCCAAGGTTCCACTCTATCCAGGCCTCGCAATATCCTGTAAGTTTCAATAAGATCCCCCGTCATCCTTCTAAACTCCAATAAGGTTGAGACCCAGAGTCCTCAACTATTCCTCAAATGACAAGCTCTTCATTCTTGTGAACCTCCTCTGGATCCTTTCCAAGGCCAGCACATCCTTCCTGAGATATGGGGCCCAAAACTGCTCACAATACTCCAAATGGGGTCTGACCAGAGCCTTAAACAGCCTCAGAAGTACATCCCTGCTCTTGTATTCTAGCCCTCTCGACATGAATATTAACATTGCATTTGCCTTCATAACTGCCGACTGAACCTGCACGTTAACCTTTTGCATCCATATACTGATTGGTGAGGCTGTAACAGGTAACATATCTATGAAATTTAGTGTCAATACCACTTCGTCTGCTACCTGCAGGGTTGGGGGGCAGCGGGGGGGGGGGGGGGGGGGAATGGTGGTGAGGAAGCAGCAGTCAGCTGATGTTCCGCCCCCGACCGGCCGAGTTCCCGACGGCGTGGGGCTCTCAATAGCTGTTGCGAGTCTCTTCCTTATCCTCAGGGGAGATGTCTCGTTGGGCTGTGGTGGCTCTTGGCCAACGAGGTCCGACCACGACGTTGCTCAGGTGGCGAATGGGTCCCGCAAACTCTACTCTTGCGAGGCACCACTCGTCAGAATGGTGGAGGTGGGGGGGGGGTGGTGAGGGGGCGGCCAATGCTGTGTATGTCCATGGAACCCAGGGCTCCTGGTCCCCCTTTGTGTTTTCATGGGAAAGTGATAGGTCTACGGTTGATCCTGCCAACAGCTTCCGTCGGGTCGCCGTGTTATTAATGCCACAAACTAGGCGATCACTCAACATCTCAGGGAGGAACGGACCGTAGTCACAATGCTCCTTCAGCTTGCGAAGGTGCATCAGAAATTCTGTGACCCATTCCGCACGGGTTCGCCCAGCCGCGTTGAACCGATATCTCTGTCCGATCACTGAGGGTTTAGGGTCATTGTGGTCCGCGAGCTCGGTGAAGGTTTTATGAGTCTGGGACTGCCGGGTGGTAGACCTTTGATCACGCTGAAAGGTGGGGCACCACAGGTAGTCAGGACTATTACCTTTTGTCGGTCATCTGCAGCAATACCATTCGCCTGGAAGAAATACCGCGTCCATTCGGTATACCAGGCCCAATCTTCTACACCTGCGTCAGAGGCCTCTAGATTTCCCCAAAACGGCATTTTTTAAATCTTGCCGACCTCGCTCTCGTGGTGGGGAATTCCAGTGCGGTCAGGACGTCTAAGATCGCAGCCATAGTTTTCCTTGTCGCCACTATAGAAGCTCAGGCAACCCGAGAAGGTAAATTAAAATGGCGATTTAGTTTCTGTCAAAAGAAAAAGCCACAGGCACAAACCGGGACGACCGATCATGCTGGTTCTAATCTGGGCGTTTTTTATGAGGTGATGCCTACGAGCCCCAGCTGACGCGCCCCCACCCATTATCGGGGGAGATTGTATTCCACGGACCTCACAGGGAGATCAATTGGGCAGTCCCCTTGGCTCTGTAAGGATTATTACAGCCATATTATGAACACACCTCCCTTGGCCATTAGATTCTGGGATGGGACTCTGGCTAAGAGACAGGGGTGTTGCCCGCTGCACCACATGTCCCCCTCGATATACAAGGGGCACTGCAGCAACTCACCAAGGCTCCTGAAACAGCAGCTTTCAAACCCATGACCTCTACCATCTGGAAGGAGAAGGGGCAGCAGGCGCACGGGAACACCACCACCTGCAAGTCCCCCTCCAAACCACTTATCATCCCGAATTGGAAATATATCGCCGTTCCTTAACTGACACTGGGTCAAAATCTTGGAACTCCCACCTGTGGTAGTATGCATTAGGGGTCATGTGGGACTGTGAAGCCGTGATGCCATTGGCTGACAGATCCCGGGTCCTGGGTGGCTGTTGACCTCTAGCTCCGCCCTGAAGGCGGAGTATAAGAACCAGGAGTTCTCCCCCGCAAGCCAGTCTGCTACTGAACTGCGGGGAACAAGTCACGCTTAATAAAGCCTCATCGACTTCATCTCTATTCGTCTCTCGTGAGTCTTTGTGCGCTACAATTTATTAAGCGTGCTTAAAAGAACTATGGAGCTCAGGATCATCCCGGAATGCCTGAGGATCAGCCCCAACGCAGTGAACTCAGCAGCAGTTTTCAAACACTGGCAGACTTGTTTCGAGGCCTACCTCAGGGTCACAGAAGACCAGAAACTACAGGTCCTGCACTCGAGGGTAAGCCCGGAAATTTTCCCTCTCATCGAAGACGCAGAGGATTACCAGACGGCGTTCGCAACACTAAAAAGCATCTATGTTCGCCCAGTGAACCAGATCTACGCACGCTACCAACTCGCAACGAGACGGCAAAGTCCCGGAGAATCGATAGATGATTTCTACGCCGCGCTACTAATTTTGGGACGGGCCTGCAGCTGCCCGCCGGTAAACGCGATGGAACACACGGACATGTTGATGCGTGATGCTTTTGTGGCTGGTATGAACTCTTCCCAAATTCGCCAAAGACTTTTAGAAAAAGAGTCGCTAGGACTCTCAGAGGCACGGGCCCTTGCAGCCTCACTGGATGTGGCCGCGCGAAACGCCCGCGCCTACGGCCCCGACCGCGCGGCAGCCCCTTGGGCTCCGTGGACCCCCGTCGCGACAAACCCCCCCCCCACCCCACAGGCTTGCGCGGTTCAGACGCCAAGTCGTCCCGGGGGAGCCCGCTGCTATTTCTGCGGCCAGGCGAAACACCCCCGGCAGCGCTGCCCGGCCCGCGCAGCAATTTGTAAGAGCTGCGGGAAAAAGGGCCATTTCGCGGCTGTGTGCCGGTCCCGGGAGGTCGCCGCTGTCCCCGGCGAACAAGGATTCCTGCGCGTTTCTAATGCTCCCCAACCCCCCCAGCACCCCATGTACGACCCGCAGGCGCAACCAGTTTGGGTCCCGGCCACCGCTGTCCAGCGCCCCATGTACGACCCGCAGGCGCAACCAGTTTGGGTCCCAACTACCGCTGTCCCCGGAGAACAAGGCGATCTGCGCGTTTCTGACGCTCCCCAACCCCCCCAGCGCCCCATGTGCGACCCGCAGGTGCCGTCATTTTGGGTCCCGGCCACCACGAGGGGAGGATTGGGTGCCGCCATCTTGGGATCCCCCAGACCTGTGCGACGCATGGGGACGGCCATTTTGTCCACCCCCGCCGCCATCTTGTGACCCCCCAGCCATGTGCGATGCATGGGGGCGGCCATTTTGTTCACCCCCGCCGCCATCTTGGATGGCAACAACGGACCCCAGTGTCGACGGCTCCACGGGGTTCGAGGAAGACGCTCAAGCACTACGATCACGTCTGGCCTCAATGACGCTGGACCAAGCACGGCCCCGGACGCTCCAGATGACGACAACAACGGTGCTGATAAACGGGCACGAGACACCATGCCTGGTCGACTCCGGGAGCACGGAAAGCTTCATCCACCCCGACACGGTAAGACGCTGTTTTTTGACCATCCGTCCCAGCGCGCAAAAGATTTCCCTAGCTGCAGGATCCCACTCCGTACAGATTAAAGGCTTCTGCATAGTGACCCTAACGGTGCAAGGGAGGGAGTTTAAAAACTACAGGCTCTACGTCCTTCCCCAACTCTGCGCGCCCACATTACTGGGATTAGATTTCCAGTGCAACCTGCAGAGCCTAACGTTTCAATTCGGCGGTACAATACCCCCACTCACTATCTGCGGCCTCGCAACCCTCAAGGTTGAGCCCCCCATCCTTGTTTGCAAACCTCACCCTGGATTGCAAACCCGTCGCCACTAGGAACAGACGGTACAGCGCCCAGGACCGGACATTCATTCGGTCCGAAGTCCAGCGGCAACTGAAGGAAGGCATAATCCAGGCCAGCAACAGTCCCTGAAGAGCACAGGTGGTAGTAGTAAAGACAGGGGAGAAGCAAAGGATGGTCATAGACTATAGCCAGACCATCAACAGGTACACACAACTAGATGCGTACCCTCTCCCCCGCATATCCGACATGGTCAATCGGATTGCCCAATATAAAGTCTTCTCCACCGTGGACCTCAAGTCCGCCTACCATCAGCTCCCCATCCGCCCAAGTGACCGCAAGTACACAGCCTTCGAGGCAGACGGGCGATTATACCACTTCCTAAGGGTCCCATTTGGCGTCACAAACGGGGTCTCGGTCTTCCAACGAGAGATGGACCGAATGGTTGATCAACACGGGTTGCAGGCCACGTTTCCGTACCTCGACAACGTAACCATCTGCAGCCACGATCAGCAGGATCACGACGCCAACCTCCAAAAATTCCTCCAGACCGCTAAAGCCTTGAACCTCACATACAACGAGGACAAGTGCGTGTTTAGCACAAACCGGCTAGCCGTCTTGGGATATGTAGTGTGCAATGGGATAATAGGCCCCGACCCCGAACGCATGCGCCCCCTCATGGAATTTCCCCTCCCGCACTGCTCAAAAGCCCTAGAACGCTGCCTGGGTTTTTTTTCATATTACGCCCAGTGGGTCCCCCAGTACGCAGACAAGGCCCGCCCCCTAATACAGACCACGACCTTCCCTCTGTCGACAGAGGCTTCAGCCGCATCAAAGCGGATATCGCAAAGGCCACGATGCGCGCCATCGACGAGTCCCTCCCCTTCCAGGTCGAGAGCGACGCCTCCGACGTAGCTCTAGCGGCCATCCTTAACCAAGCGGGCAGGCCCGTGGCCTTTTTCTCCCGGACCCTCCACGCCTCAGAAATCCGCCACTCCTCAGTGGAAAAGGAAGCCCAAGCCATAGTGGAAGCTGTGCGACATTGGAGGCATTACCTGGCCGGCAGGAGATTCACTCTCCTCACGGACCAACGGTCGGTAGCCTTCATGTTCGATAATGCACAGCGGGGCAAAATTAAGAACGACAAGATCTTAAGGTGGAGGATCAAGCTCTCCACCTTCAACTATGAGATCATGTACCGTCCCGGAAAGCTGAACGAGCCGTCCGACGCCCTATCCCGCGGCACATGTGCCAACGCACAAATTAACCGCCTCCAAACCCTCCACGAGGACCTCTGCCACCCGGGGGTCACTCGGTTCTACCACTTTATAAAGTCCCGCAATCTCCCCTACTCTGTGGAGGAGGTCCGTACAGTCACAAGGAACTGCCACATCTGCGCAGAGTGCAAACCGCACTTTTTCAGGCCGGATGGTGCACACCTGATCAAGGCTTCCCGTCCCTTTGAACGCCTTAGTCTGGATTTCAAAGGGCCCCTCCCCTCCACCGACCGCAACATATACTTCCTGAACGTGGTGGACGAGTACTCCCGTTTCCCCTTCGCCATCCCCTGCCCTGACATGACAGCGGCCACAGTCATTAAAGCCCTTAACACCATATTCACACTGTTTGGTTGCCCCGCATACGTCCACAGCGACAGGGGGTCCTCCTTTATGAGTGACGAGCTGCGCCAGTTCCTGCTCAGCAACGGTATAGCCTCAAGCAGGACGACCAGCTACAACCCCCGGGGGAACGGGCAAGTAGAGAGGGAGAACGGCACGGTCTGGAAGACCGTCCTACTGGCCCTACGGTCCAGGGACCTCCCAGTTTCACGGTGGCAGGAGGTCCTCCCGGACGCTCTCCACTCCATCCGGTCGCTACTGTGTACTAGCACTAACCAAACGCCTCATGAGTGCCTCCTTGTCTTCCCCAGGAAGTCCTCCTCTGGAACGTCGCTGCCGACCTGGCTGGCGGTCCCAGGACCCACCCTGCTCCGAAAACATGTGCGGGCGCACAAGTCGGACCCGTTGGTCGAGAGGGTTCGCCTCCTTCACGCGAACCCGCAGTACGCTTACGTGGAGTACCCCGACGGCCGACAGGACACGGTCTCCCTGCGAGATCTGGCGCCCGCTGGCAACACGCACACCCCCCGACACCAATCACCCCCTCCCTGCCACCGGCGCACCCCGCGAGCGCCCCCTTCCCGGGGGGATCGGTCCTCCTCCCAGGTCCGAGCAGAAGTGAAGCGGAAGCAGAAACCGTAAGGCTCCCGGAGAAGACAACACGGGAACAAGCACCACCACCGGGGCTGAGGCGATCGACGAGGACGACCAGACCGCCCGACCGACTCGTGGCATCGATGTAACACTACTATATTGTGGACTGTAACGAGAACGTTTTCCTTTTTCCCCCTTTTACTGTAAATAGTTCAAAACAAAAAAACCTCTGTACATGCTGTGATGACATGCAAAAGTTTTCCTCCCAGGACCAGCCTTGTAAACCCTTACCACCATACGAAGCACCACCCCACCGGGTTCATTTTTAACAAGGGGTGAATGTGGTAGTATGCATTAGGGGTCATGTGGGACTGTGAAGCCGTGATGTAATTGGCTGACAGATCCCGGGTCCTGGTTGGCTGTTGACCTCTAGCTCCGCCCTGAAGGCGGAGTATAAGAACCAGGAGTTCTCCCCCGCAGGCCAGTCTGCTACTGAACTGCGGGGAACAAGTCACGCTTAATAAAGCCTCATCGACTTCATCTCTATTCGTCTCTCGTGAATCTTTGTGCGCTACACCCTAACCCCACTGCGGTGTACCCACATCACATGGACTGCAACGGCTCAGGAAGGCAGCTCGCCACCACCCCCTCAAGGACAATTAGGTATGGGCAGCAAATAGCCAGCGATAGCCACGTTCCGTTAAATCATTTTTTAAAAGGATGACTTACGTCTGATATCGTTTGTAAGCATCAAGGATTTAAGGGCGGCACAGTGGTTAGCTCCAGGGTCCCAGGTTCGATTCCCCGCTGGGTCACTGTCTGTGCGGAGTCTGCACGTTCTCCCCGTGTGTGCGCGGGTTTCCTCCGGGTGCTCCGGTTTCCTCCCACAGTCCAAAGACGTGCGGGTTAGGTGGATTGGCCGTGATAAATTAACCCTTCGTGTTCATAATGAGCAGGTTAGGTGGGGTTATGGGGACAGGGCAGGGGAGTGGGCATGGGTAGGGTGCTCTTTCAAAGGGTGGGGGGTCATTCGGCCCATCGGGTCTGCACTGTAGGGAGTTCTGTGGATTCTAATCCTGCTGACCTGAGTTCAAATAGCCAATCGTTAACGTAAGTTTCATTTCTTCAGTTGAAGACCCGTGCTGGGTTGTCACTTGCTGATGTGGTCATAGAATCATAGAAATGATGCCGCACAGAAGGAGGCTATTTGGCCCGTCGTACACTGTGCGGCCCTTTGAAAGATCTATCCAATTGGTCGTACCCCCATGCTCTTTCCCCACGACCCTTTCTCCAATTTCCCTTTGGAAGTTACTATCGAATCTGCTTCCACCGGCCTTTCAGGAAGCTGCTTCCTGGTCATAACAACTGGCAGGCGGCCTGGGATTATTACTCAAGGCTCGGTAAGTATCACTGTTTCTCCTTTTCAGGCTACCATCCTGTTGGTGCGACAGCGTTTCCGCTTGATCAACATTCTCACTCTTCCAGGAATTGGCTGACGTGTTCCAGACCGTTGATTGAAGGAAAACAGAGAGAAACACCAGCGAGCCTCACATCTGTCGAAGCAGACAGTCGACTCGTCGCGAACATTGCTGTCTTCCTCCAGATTCCGTTCTTTGATCAATTGGAGTCACGTCATCCTCTGCTTCGGCGATGGGCCGAATGGCCTTACTTCCGCTCCTATGTCTTAGGGTCTTATTAAATTCTTGATTTCTCGAGGTATTAAGGGCTATGGAGAGAGAGCGGGTAAATGGAGTTGAAATCAGCCATGATTGAATGGCGGAGTGGACTCGATGGGCCGAATGGCCTTACTTCCGCTCCTATGCCTTATGGTCTTATGGTCTTGGGATCTTCGGTGTGTCACTGAGCTGCAAATAAGCCATTGTGCAATTCAGATGTTCAGTCAAGGCGCAGACAGATTGTCGGGATCAGCCTCTCTTTCTCTATCAGGCACAATGTTCCACTGATCTCTGACTGAAGGACAGAAAATGCAACATCAGTAGTTTCAATCACCCTGCTTTTCCCAGCGCCGGCGCATCTCACAGTTTGCCTTTTAGAAATGTTCCCTTCAGTTTCAGCTCGAGACATGTTTATCCTGCAAATTACTGGAGTGTATGCTGATAGAACATAGAACATACAATGCAGAAGGAGGCCATTCGGCCCATCGAGTCTGTACCGATTGTTATGGACGAGGCGTTTTCAGAACCCCAAAATGTATCATGGAGTTCAACCAACCTCTCCCTTTAAAGGATTGTTGCTTGTGAAGCACGCGGCTCGTTCTCCAGGTGTGATATTACAATTATGGACACGTGGGTTTTTAAACACAAAACAATGTTTATTCCATGAACTCAACTTAACCTATTAAATAAACATTGGATCTCTGAACACCCCTTACTTCAAAGATAACCCCGGAAATATTACAACACTAAATAATCCTTCAGTTATCCCTTTCAACATCCATGAGACTTAACACCTTTAAACAGAAATACATCAGGTTAAAGGCTTTACTATTATGAGTTTAAATCACCCAAATGACCCAGAGATGGTCTTTCATGGCAGAGATCACAGCAGATCCAGCTCACTGCAAAACACAAACACACACCCAAGCACTTTTTCAAACTGAAACTTCTAAATGGCTGAACTGAGCTCAGCTCCACCCACTCTCTGACATCACTGTTTTCTTAAATGTACATTGCATAAACATCCATTTCTTAAAGGTACTCTCACATGACACCTCCCCCCAAGAACAAAAAAATAAACCATCAACTTCAAGATGTTTTCATTTTTCACTTTTGCACCATCCATAAGAAATGTACACAATAAATATACCTTTTCGTTTTTTTAAATAAAAAAACAACACACGCAAACTGGTATAATAATATAGTCCATCTTTCCCATTCTTCTTCCTCCAACCGAAATCCTTCTCGATTGACAGTCTAATTAAACAAGAAAGTCTCTGCATGATCCATCCATTCCTCTACTCCTCGGCATTTCTCTTTAGAATCAGATACTTTAGTTCAATCTGACCACAGAGTCCCTTGCAATTCTCCAATACAGGAGCATTGGTGATCACAGCTTTCAGGCAGTCAAATGCCTGTTGAAAGTCCGCTGTCCATTGAAATTTTTGACGTTTCATTAGCAAGTCCATCAATGGAGTAATCGCGCCACAAAACTTTTGCACAATGGTTCGATCAAATTCATTCATGTTAAGAGATCGCATTGCTCCCTTCATCTTGAGGGTATCGGAAACTCCTCAAGGAAAGTGATTTGGGCTTCTCCAAATTCACTTTCAGCTAGGTTCATCACCAAACCCGCCTCCTGAAGTCGATCGATGAACTCCATACGATGTTTAAAATGCTCTTTCCATGTCTGGAAGTTGAAAATAAAAGCAGATTGTCCCACTTTCTCAATGCAATCCTTCAAACATGGGATAGGATAAGAGTCCGTTCTTGTAACTGCATTCACCGTTCGATAGTCCACACACAACCGTTGGGTACCGTCTGGTTTAGGTACCATCACTATGGGTGAGCTCCATTGGCTGCAACCCACTTCAATTATGCCATTTTTACGCATACTCTCAATCTCCCTGTTAACTTGTGCCAACTTTAAAGGGTTAAGTCTATATGGATGTTGTTTGATAGGAACAGCATTTCCCACATCTACATCATGTAGAGCCATTGGAGTACTTCCCAATTTATCTCTACAAACTTGCCCATGTGATATCAATAACTCTTTCAGGCCAGTTCGTTTTTCCTCTGGAAGGTAACTTAACAATTCATCCCAATTTTTAAGAACATCCTCATTTTCCAATTTAATTTGAGGTATGTCAAATTCACAGTCATCTGGATTTGGTTTGTCACTTCGAGTTAGAATCATTAAAACCTCCTTTTTCTCTCCTTCCCTTTCAAAGTACCTTTTAAGCATATTCACATGACACACTCGGTGAGTCTTTCTTCTATCTGGTGTTTTTACCATATAATTCACCTCACTTAATTTCCTTTCGATCTGATATGATCCACAAAACCTAGCTTCCACTGGTAACAACACTAAAACTGTATCTCCACTGGCAAAACTACGAACTTTGGATTTCTTGTCCGCTACCCGTTTCATCACATTTTGTGCAACTTTCAAATGTTGTCTAGCCAATTTACCGGGTCTATTTAATCGTTCCCTAAAATTTGACACGTAATCCAATAGTGTAATTTCCGATTTCTCACCCACCAATTTTTCCTTAATCAATTTAAGTGGTCCTCTTACCTCATGACCAAAGATTAGTTCAAAAGGACTAAATTTGGTCGATCCATTAGGTGCATCCCTAATTGCAAACAATACGAATGGGATTCCTGTATCCAAATCCTCTGGATAATCTTGGCAATACGCCCTCAACATTGTCTTTAATGTCTGATGCCGCCTTTCTAACGCTCCCTGCGATTCTGGATAGTACGCAGTTGATTTAAATTGTTTTATTCCTAAGCTATCCATAACTTCTTTGAATAACTTTGAAGTAAAATTTGATCCTTGATCCGATTGAATTTCTGTGGGTAGTCCATATCTAGTAAAGAATTTAAGTAACTCCTCCACAATCCTTTTAGCTGTAATATTACATACTGGAATGGCCTCTAGAAACCTAGTAGACACATCCATTATAGTCAAAAGATATTGATTCCCACTTTTTGTTTTAGGAAGCGGTCCTACACAATCGATTAGGACCCTTGTAAAAGATTCCTCAGATGCTGGAATGGGTATTAAGGGTGCTGGTTTTATCACTGCTTGAGGTTTCCCTATCACTTGACATGTGTGACATGATTGACAAAATTTAACTACATCTTTATGTAGTCCAGGCCAATAAAAATGTTTCTGGATTTTAGCTTGAGTTTTCCTTATTCCCAAATGACCTCCCACTGGTACCTCATGTGCAACTTGCAACACCTCCTTTCTATACCCTACCGGCAATACTACTTGATGAACTTCTGCCCGCTTTTCATCCGCCTGCATATGTAAAGGTCTCCATTTTCTCATCAAGACATCACTTTTACGGTAATAACACTCTGGTATACTCTCAGATTCCTCTTCCGTATATGCTTTCTGATACATTCGTTTTATATCTGCATCTTTCTGTTGTAACTCCGCCAATTTTCCTGAACTAAAAATATCCGCCTCATCCTCCACCTGTTCTTGTTCTTTTTCAACCATCTGATCAAAAATCGTTTCTGATAATTGCACTTCAACTTCATCTTCACTCTTTGATTTCTCCTCTTCTCTTAACCTGTGACTTTGCGACCTTGTTACTACACATTCCGGAAAAATCCCAGGATATTCGTCCTTCAACCCTTCAGTTGTCTGATTTTCCACTGGCTTATCAATCACAGTAGGCATCACTCCCACCTGCGATCCAGCTATATCATTACCCAAGATAAACTGTATTCCTGGACAAGGTAGTTTATCTATTACTCCTACTACCACTTCACCACTCTTCACTGGACTTTCCAACCTTACCTTATATAATGGAACACTACTCCTCTCACCCTGAATTCCACATATCACCACCTTCTCTGGCACCATTCTTCCCAAACTACATAATTCCTCATCTCTTACCATTAAAGATTGACTAGCCCCTGTATCTCTTAAAATTGTGACTTCTTTACCTGCTCCTCCTGATACACATGAGTAAACTTTGCCCACACAAGTAAATTCTTTAAAGACATCTGGCACCTTCTTAACAATTACTTCTTGAACAGGCTGTACAATCGTTTGCACCTCCTTCGCTTCCCTTGGGCTTTCCTTTACCACTCTAACAAAACCCACCGTCTTATCCTGTTTTACCACATCAGCCTTCCCAGTGCTTTTCTTCAACCAGCAACACTGTAACTTTACATGGCCTAGTTTATTACAGTGAAAACATTTGAAACTTTTCATTTCTTTTCCACCCTCCTGGATTTCTTTTTTAATCTGAGGTACACTCTCTTTATTGTCTCCTATCAGATCACCTTTACCTTTACCACTTGAGTATTTCTCATGTCCCCAGTTTCTATCCCTCACCAGCTGAAACTGATGTTGGAAACTAATCTTTGATTTATGAACTAATTCAGAATCATCTGCCATTTCTGCTGCTAATCTCACAGTTTTAACCCTCTGTTCTGCCACAGGAGTTCTCACTATATCAGTAATTGCATTTTTAAACTCCTCCAAAAGTATAATTTCTCTGAGAGCTTCATACGTTTGGTCTATTTTCAAAGCCCTTATCCACCTATCAAAATTACTCTGTTTGAGCCTTTCAAACTCCATGTATGTTTGATCAAATTGTTTCCTTAAATTTCTAAACCTTTGTCTGTAAGCTTCAGGCACTAGCTCATATGCACTTAAGATGGATTTCTTCACCTCCTCATACGTTCCAGATACCTCCTCCGGTAGTGATGCAAACACTTCACTAGCCCTACCTACCAGCTTTGTTTGAATCAGTAATACCCACATGTCCTGTGGCCATTGCATTTGGTCAGCTACCTTCTCAAATGAAATGAAAAGGCTTCTACTTCCTTCTCTTCAAACCTTTGCAATGCTTGGGCATATTTAAATAGATCCCCACCACGTCTTCGACTATGACGCTCTGTCTCATTATCCTCATCCATCTCCTCCAACTGTACGTGTCCCTTTGCGTCTGACAATTTTAACTGATTTTCATGTTTCAGAGCCATTTCCGAAGTTCAAACTCTCTCTCTTTTTCCCTTTCCTCTCTATCTCTTTCTTTGTTTCTTTCTTCTCTCTCCTTTTCTTTTTCCTCTCTATCTGTATCTCTTTCTTTTTCTCTCATTGCATATTCAAGCCGCTTTAATTCTTTTTCATGTTCAAATTGCTTAATCTGCAACTGGAGCTTTGCCATATCTAATGAGTCAGAATGTATCTCAGGCAAACGTAAATGCGCAGATACCATGTTAAGTACCTCACCTTTTCATATTTTGATAGTCAGTGTTAACTGCAATGCTTTTGCCAATCCTGACAGTCTGTCTTTAGTCTCTGTCCGTGAGGTGTCACGTGTCACCGTGTCCACCCCCAAAAACTTCTGAGCCTCCGAAAGAGCCATTGTTCACAACACTCTCCCCACTTAAACTAAAATACCACACCGGAAAACCAATAATCCTTCACTGTCTTTAAGTTCACAAAAGCCAATCTAATAGATAGACTTTTATCCCCCTCAAGCCCCTAATTGTTATGCTGCGACAACGAATGAACGGACATCGCGCGACAATCACCAGGCAGGAATGTTCCCTTCCAGTCGGGGAACACTTCAGCAGTCAAGGGCATTCAGCCTCTGATCTCCGGGTAAGCGCTCTCCAAGGCGGCCTTCAGGACACGCGACAACGCAGAATCGCCGAGCAGAAACTTATAGCCAAGTTCCGCACACATGAGTGCGGCCTCAACCGGGACCTGGGATTCATGTCGTATTACATTCACCCCCCACCATCTGGCCTGGGCTTGCGAAATCCTACCAACTGTCCTGGCTTGAGATAATTCACACCTCTTTAACCTGGGGTTACCCCATCTCTGGATCTGTAAAGACTTGATTACCTGCAAATGCTCGCATTCTAAGCATTGTCTTGCATCTTTGACTTTGTCTATATATATGTTTCTGGAATCTACCTCTTCATTCACCTGAGGAAGGAGCAGCGCTCCGAAAGCTAGTGTTTGAAACAAACCTGTTGGACTTTAACCTGGTGTTGTAAGACTTCTTACTGTCATTATAGAGCCTAATTGGCTATTTGCCACTACTGGACAGCCAGCCTCTGCTGTGTTGACCCACCTCTGGCAAGAGTGCCCGGAGGTGGGAAGGCCTCAGCGAGCTGAGTATGGCAAAACAAAACAAAGTTGTTAAATCTCTCACCAATTTACTACCGACAGGAAGGAGACACCACAGTTTATATTGTTTCCTTTCAGAACCGGAGAGGTTGAGTGAAAAACTTTGTCCGGAGGGATTCTTGACGTGTGTGAAAGTATTTCTACAGCTTTTCCTTTTCTATCTGAAGGTTGCTTGCTTCACCTTGAGCTTTCCTGCAATCAAATGGACCCTCCTCTGGTTTCTTCTTCTGGGTTTTCATTCTGCTTTCCAAGACAGTCTTCATGTTGCTGAATGGTCATGCATTCCTTTTGCATTTGATCTTGAAGGACAGCCAACTGTTCTTTACACTGTTTAATTTTCTTGTTGACCTCTTGCCAACTTGCTCAGGGGTTTCTGTGCATCGCCCCATTGATGCAGCTCGAATCTTGCGCCTCCAATCTTCCAGTTCAGCTCTGATGTGAACATCTTCCTAGAGAATAGCTAAATTTACCTCTTGCACATTTTTGCATCTTTTGAGTTACCTCAGATAGCTTTCCTTCATTCGCAGTCATCTGCATACTCAGTACTGCCATCTGCTGTTGCAGTTAGGGCACTGCGTCAGTATTTTTAAGAAACTCAATTTAAAAAAAAATAATTTAGAGTACCCAATTCAATTTTTCCCAATTAAGCGGCAATTTAGCGTGTTCAATCCACCTACCCTGCACACCTTTGGGTTGTGGGGGCGAAACCTATGCAAACACGGGGAGAATGTGCAAACTCTACACTGACAGTGACCCAGAGCCGGGATCGAACCTGGGACCTTGGCGCCGTGAGACTGCAGTGCTAACCCACTGCGCTGCTGTGCTGCCCAAGAAAGTTAATTTTTGAGAGAATTGGCTGCTCCTCAGCCATTTCCTTCTTCTGTGCTAAACTCTTTGTCTCACGCATTGCATTTCAATGGTATGGTTGGCAAACAATTTTTTGGTTTACTTGAATATCGTCTCTCTCACTGGAGGATCAGCTGTTTCCCATACTCTGGGGTGTTTTGTTGCTCTTTCTCTGGAGTATCTTGTTTGCTCTTGGTGCTTTACTGGGAGTTGCTCTCTCTCGGGAGTCCTTTGTTGGTCTTGCCGCTTTATTGGAGTTGCCCATACTCAGTGGTTTCTATTAATTTTCTGCCCTTAGCAGTTTTTTTCTTGTAGTTACAGCTTTAAAGACCATTGCCCCATTAAGACTGTCGGTGCAGTAACCATTTTTTTTCCCACTTGGCTATCAGCAGCCTGTTGGTTTCGTGCTGCATGTTTCCCACGCTTTCTCACACGTTGTGGCTGTTTTTTTTAAAACTGCAGCACTTACTTCTCTGTTTTTTCTTCTTTTTGAACTCTGCAGGTCCTATTTATAATGAACTTCGGGGCTGTCCGCATGCAGCCTGCCGGTTTTCTCTCCGTAATCGTCCTGTGCTTTTTTGAGCTGGAAAGGGTCCCAGCAATTGTGGACCTTTTTAAAAAACTTTCAAGGTAGGGGCATTCATTTTTTTAGATAAGTCTTTCCTTTTTTCTTCTACCTCTGAAGGTGTTTTGAACTTTGCATTTTGGGAGTTTTGGTGGGTGTGTTTTTTTTTAAAGTTGCAAGCTGTGAACTCTGCAGTGTTTCTTATTTTAAACTCTGCAGGAGTCTGTCTTTAACCACGGTTTTTCCTGTGCCCTATCTGTCTTTTTTTAAAGGTTTTCTTTTAACATGCAGCTGTGTTGCAGCTCCTCTGTGCATACGCCAAGTAATGGGACTGCCACCTATTCTATCATTTTTAAAAATAATTCATTTACGGGATGTGGCCGCGGCTGTTCAGGCCAGCATTTATTGCCCATCCCTAATTGCCCTTCAGCGGGTGGTGAGTTGCCTTCTTGAATCGCTGCAGTCCTTCAGGTGTAGGTACACCCACAGTGCTGTTAGGGAGGGAGTTCCAGGATGTTGCCCCAGCGACAGTGAAGGAACGGCGATATATTTCCAAGTCAGGATGGTGAGTGACTTGGAGAGGAAACTCCAGGAGGTGGGGTTCCCAGCTATCTGCTGCTCTTGTCCTTCTAGATGGTAGAGGTCGTGAGTTTGGCAGGTGCTGCCTAAGAAGCCTTGGTAGTTCCTGCAGTACATCTTGTAGATGTACACATGGCTCCTACTGTTTGTCGGTGGTGGGGGGTTTGAATGTTTGTGGAAGGAGGAGCAATCAAGTGGGCTGCTTTGTCCTGGATTATGTTGTGTGTTGTTGGAGCTGCACTCATCCAGTATTCCATGGAGTATTGCATTAAACTCCTGACTTGTGCTTGTAGATGGTGGACAGGCTTTGGGGGGGGTCAAGAGGTGAGTTACTTGCAGTAGGATTCCTAACCTTTGACCTGCCCTGGTAGTCACCGTATTAATGTCGCTAATCCAGTTCAGTTTCTGACCAATGGTAACCCTGGGGGATTCAGCGATGGTAATAACATTGAATGTCAAGGAGCGGTGGTTAGATCCTCTCTTATAGGAGATCATCATTGCCTGGAACTTGTGTGGCACAAATGTAACTTGCCACTTGTCAGCCCAAGCTTGGATATTGTCCCGGTCTTGCTGCATTTAGACATGGACTGCTTCATTATCTGAGGAATGGTGCTGAACATTGTGCAGTCATCTGTCACCTGCAAACATCTCCACTTCTGACCCTTTGATGGAAGGCAGGTCATTGATGAAGCAACTGAAGATGGTTGGGCCGAGGACACAACCAGCAGAGAGTTTCCCCCCTGATTCCCATTGACTCCAGTTCAGCTAGGGCTCCTTAATAACATACTTGGTCAAATGCTGCCTTGATGTCAAAGGCAGTCACTCTCACCTCACCTCTGGTATTCAGCTCTTTTGTCCATTTTTGAACCAAGGCTGTAATGATGTCAGCAGCTGAGTGACCCTGACGGAACCCAAACTGAGCGTCAGTGAGTGAGAAGATAATTGCTGAATAAGTGCCACTTGATAGAACAGTTGATGACTCCTTCAATCACTTTGCTGATGATGAAGAGTAGACTGATAGGGCGGTAATTGGCTGGGGTGGATTTGTCCTGTTTCTTGTGTACAGGACACACCTGGGCAATTTTCCACAATGCCGGGTAGGTGCCAGTGTTGTAGCTGTACTGGAACAGCTTGGCTAGGGGTGCGGCAAGGTCTGGAACACAAGTCTTCAGTACTATTGCCAGAATATTGTCAGGGCCCATAGCCTTTGCAGTATTGGGCAGCATGCTAGCACCGTGGTTAACACTGTGGCCTCACAGCGCCAGGGTCCCAGGTTCAATTCCCTGCTGGGTCACTGTCTGTGCGGAGTCTGCACGTTCTACCCGTGTCTGCGTGGGTTTCCTCCGGGTGCGCCGGCTTCCTCCCACAGTCCAAAGACATGCAGGTTAGGTGGATTGGCCGTGCTAAATTGCCCTTAGTGTCCAAAAAAAGGTTAGGAGGGGTTATTGGGTTAGGAGGATAGGTTGTGAGTGAGGGCTTAAGTGGGTCGGTGCAGACCCGATGGGCCAAATGGCCTCCTTCTGCACTGTATGTTCCATGTTCTATCCAGTGCCTTCAGCCATTTCTTGATATCAGATGGAGTGAATCATATTGGCTGAAGACGGACATCTGTGATGCTGGGGACCTCTGGAGGAGAGTGAGATGGATCATCCACTCGGCATTTCTGGCTGAGGATTGTTGCTGATGCCTCAGCCCTATCTTTTGCAAATGTGTGCTGGGCCCCTCCATCATTGAGGATGGGGACATTTGGGAAGCCTCCTCTTCCAGTGAGTTGTTTAATAGTCCTCCACCATTCACGGCTGAATGTGGCAGGACCGCAGAGCTTTAATCTGACGTGTTGGTTGTGGAATGGCTTAGCTCTGTCTATTACTTGCTGCTTGTGCCGCTGTGATATAAGTACTGCTTCTTTCTTGTCATTTTTACTCACCGTCTTGTGATCTGTCCAGCATTTTTCACATCACATCATTCAGGGCCTTGCAATGTTTGTAGTTTTGCTCACCGTCTTCTGTGCACAAATCCTGAAAGACATATTTGTTAGGTGAATTGGACATTCTGAATTCTCCCTCAGTGTACCCGAACAGGCGCCGGAATATGGCGACTAGGGGACTTTCACAGTAACTTCATTGCAGTGTTAATGTAAGCCTACTTGTGACAATAAAGATTATTATTGTGATCCAAGTGTCTTAACTCAGGGTGTTGTAATCTTTTGTGATTTCGTGCACCTGTATTTGTGATCTGATTCGGCATTTACTCTGTCACTGGGGTTTTTAACAATGGGTTTCCACTCACTCTGGTGGATTCCTCTAGGTTTGTCGAGAAGTTTCTTTAACTTTGCTGTTAGATTTTCTTCTTGACCGCATGTCCGTCTCGCCTGGCTTCAGTTGCTCTCTTTTGTTACTTTTTCCAATTAAGGGGCCATTTAGCGCGGCCAACCCACTTCCCCCTGCACATCTTTTTGGGTTGTGGGGGTGAGACCCACGCAGGCACGGGGAGAATGTGCAAACTCCACACGGACTATGACCCGGTGCCGGGATCGAACCCGGGTCCTCGGCGCCGTGAAGCAGCAGTGCTAACCACCGCGCCGCCCTGGCTTCAGTTGCTCTTCGTCTGTCATTCCTTGGGATGCTTTTCTTGGTCCATCGTTTAAAATTCCACCTTTCATATCACTGCGGATCACTATGTTGTACGATAATCCCACTCTTGCCAAACATGTTGTAATATGGGTTGCATAGACGTCTCAATGATGGGATATTAAGACTTGTGTATTTAAGCATGAACCGTTTATTGTTAGCCTTTAACAGTTTACAGATCCCAGATATAGGGTGGGATTCTCCGACCCCCCGCCGGGTCGGAGAATCCCCGGGGGGGGGTGGCGTGAATCCCACGCGCCGCTGGTCGGGGCCGTTGGCAGCGGCCGTCAGTTTCTGGCCAGTCCCACCGGCGTGAAATGGGCATGGTCCATCACGGCAGGACCTGGCTTGGAGGCTGGCTAGGTGAGTCCTCGGGGAGGGGGGCGCGGTGGGATCCGGCCCCAGGGGTGCCCCCCACGGTGGCCTGGCTCACGATCGGGGCCCATCGATCTGCGGGAGGGCCTGTGCCGTGGGAGCACTCCTTCCTTCTGCGCCGGCCTCTGTAGGGCTCCGCCATGGCGGAGAAGAACCCCCCCCCTGCGCATGCGCAGGAACATGCCGGCCTGTCTGCGCATGCGCGGGATCACGCTGGCGCAAGTACTGCGCATGCGCAAACCCGCGCAGGCCCTTTGGCGCCGGCTGGTACGTTGCCAACCCCTCCACTGCCAGCCTAGCCCCCAAAAGTGCGGAGGATTCCGCACCTTCCGGTTGGCCCGACGGCGGAGTGGTTCGCGCTGCTCTTGGCGCCGGCGTCAGGCCATCCGTCCAGTTGCGGGAGAATCCCGGCCATAGTCTTGAATGATGCTGGGCTCCATGCATGTTGGCTTCCAGAGAGTTCTCTGAGTCTATTACCACGTGACTTATCACACCATGGACAGTACTCATCTCCCGTCTCACATTAACCCTTGCTCTGCTGAGCAAAGTTATATTACAATGGCACACACACAATATCACAATACTAATGACACTTGTGCTTGACTTGGAGTGTATGTGTCAGCTGGAGTCCAAAGATGTTGCCAACCTTTTGTTTGTCTTGAAACAAAGATTATAACAAAGGTTTCCCTGAGGTGAAAATTTCCACTCACTGAATGAACAAGAGAAACCAATTTGTTTTTGTTCACGACTTTTCATGGTGAATTGATCAGGAACAAGAGAGGTTGAATTAGGTTCCATCGCAGTAAATTCATCACGAGCTGTTTACACCTGTATATGAGGATTTTTGTAGAGCTAATGAGCAAGAAGTGGAAGAAACCCCAGGAAGTTTGCTCCTCCTGGTCTGCCCTTCCCCCATCCCCCAGGCCTTTGTGAACAAGGTGGATCCGGGGAACCCTTACAGCCCAATAAGAATCCAATAATCTAGGTTTTATGTTCAGTTGAGCCCGAGCCTCAATATCTTTTAGGCGGGGGGTGTTCCCTCCCCTTTGCCTGAAGAAGTACTTCCTATACCTTTTGCAGACAAGAACAAATATTTTGGAATTGCAAAATCTGAAGGGGAGGCAAAGGTTTACAAAGATCCTCCACCCATTTGTCACCAACTTCCAGTAACAAACCATATACCCGTACTAATGAGGATCAAGTGACACTTAACACTGGACTGAATGGGATCCCTTCCTTTTCCCAGAAGAGACCGACCCACGCATACACACTCTACCACCAGACCATAATCGGCCCCTCACCACCAAGTTACCAGGGAGACACTGGTCACTAGACTACTAAGCAATATTTGACCAGCATATGTTGAAGCGATGGCAATAGGTAAAAATTGGGTGGATCATGTGAAGATTGCCATCTCCCAGCCCGGGAAAGCATAGGGGCGGGTTTAGCATAGTGGGCTAAACAGCTGGCTTGTAATGCAGAACAAGGCCAGCAGTGTGGGTTCAATTCCCGTACCGGCCTCCCCGAACAGGGGCCGGAATGTGGCGACTAGGGGCTTTTCACAGTAACTTTACTGAAGCCTTCTTGTGACAATAAGCAATTATTTATTGTGATTATTTGACTGCATTACAGCAAATCTACAACTACCAATCCGCAAAGAGCTTCAGAATCTACTGAACCTGTGACTCCAATCCTGCCAACCGTCCTGGAACTCCGAGAATGATTTGAGTGATACAGGTTTTGACTAAAGGGAAAAACAATCTAACCTCTGGGCTGATATTGGTATCGGCAACATGAAAGGCTCATATTTTCAACCTCCCTTGAAAACTGTGGGCTGCACGCAACAGGATCCTGTTATGGTCCGATCAGGGATCAGTAACTTTGTGTTTGAGGCAGACAACGTTTCCAGGTACTTACTAAGCGAATAAAATTAAAAGATTCATTGTTTCAAAATATGTAAAATAAAACTTACTAAACAAAGCCAGAAAAGTAAAACAATTTACAATATCTACCGTATACTCTAATATTCAGACTCAATATGAAGTACGTGCAAATTAACAGGCAAACTATGATGTACACGCCATGCTGCATAATAAATGACAGGTGTGACCAAGATAGATGCCATGGATTTCTCAGCAAACCATCCAAATATCCGTGTCCATGCAATTTACACAATCTTATTAAAACAATGTCTTTCTCATTAAGGATTTCAAGTCTTCTCACCCAAAGATCTAACGACTGGATTCTCTCCAAGGGTTGCTCCGATTCAGACTTCCTCAATGATTACACAGTTCCTGGTGGTTTAATCGCTCCATTGCTCTCTGGAGTCTTGAGCTCCACCATTCCAGAGGATTACCTTCTCCCCAACAGCCTGAAGCACAGGGTCATCAATGGCCTGCTGCCTTTTTAGTTCTCCAGGACTCCTCCTCAGGCGTCATTGTTTGGAGCCTGCCAACAGCAGCACTTTTTCTGTCTCAAACCTCCTCTTCAACCTCCTCTCCCAACGGTTTCTCCCCGTGCTAGTGTCCTCCTGGTGGTTATTTCCCAGGTGGTCTCTCTCCCTCTGGGCCCTCTTTCTGGGATCTGCCTCTCTGCCCCAGGACTTACCTGCTGGGTCCAGTGATTGTTGTTTTTGTGCTACGCAGACACAGTCCCGATGTCCTGAATGGCCCAGTCCTTTAACAAAAGGAGCAAACTAGAATAGAGCATGTGTGACCTGTCACCCTACTTCACTCCGCCCATGCCTGGAATTGTTGGGCCTGCCAGGAAGTGGAGTCATCGCCCTCTGACGTGGAACCATGTATATTCCTATTTCTTAACAAACAACATTCTCCACGCAAAGAACTTCAAACCACCTCACCTCCTCCATGAATGGAATTTCAAAGCCAGCCCAGCATGCGACTGCGGTCTCCCATCTGGTGAATGAAAGGGGCCATGAACATTTGCCCCAGAATTTAAGGCAATCCACCTATCAAGACTGTGACATGGGCTGTCCAACAGGGCACTTTTAGTTATAAAACTGCACAATGCCACACGCAAGAAAACGAAGACAACAAAGCAATTTTTGCCAATTATATTGCCTAACTATCCTTTGGACTAAAGGCCGTACCGAAAGGTGGCATAAGTAGAAAATATTCCTATTATTTGTTTCCAAAGATTTACGAAACTAGCACTAGATGGAGGGACATCTATCTGTAAGTGTGCCTTTCAGCTGTTAATGACAGTTAACATTGTGGTCATGGTTTATTTAATTTGATTTGGTGCTTTCTTGGTCGGGGCATCAGTGTGGGTTGACCAGGACAGATTTTTGCTGATGCGCACACTTAGGAATTTGAAGCTGTCAACCTTGGCACCATTGGTACAGACGGGGTTGTGTACGATACTTTGCTTCCTGAAGTCAATGATCAGCTCATTAGTTTTGCTGGCGTTGAGGGAGAGATTGTTGTTGCCACTAGGTTCTCTATCTCCCTGCTGTACTCTGACTCATCGTTGTTCGAGATCCGACCCACTATGGTCATGTCATTAGCAAACTTTTAGATGGAGTTGGAGCCAAATTTTGCCATGCAGTCGTGTGTGTATAAGGAGTATAGTAGGGGGCTAATACGTAGCCTTGCGGAGCGCCGGTATTGAAGACTATTGTGGAGGAGGTGTTGTTTATCCTTGCAGACTGTGGTTTATGGGTCAGGAAGTCGAGGACACTGATGCAGAGGGAGGAATCAAGTCCTAGGTTTTGGAGTTTTGACATGAGCTTGGCTGGGATTATGGTGTTGAAGCTGTAATTAATGAATAAGAGTCTGACTTAGGAGTCCTTGTTCTTGAGGTGCTCCAGGGATGAGTGTAGGGCCAGGGTGTTAGCATCTGCTGTGGACCAGTTGTGGCGGTATGTGAATTGCAGTGGATCAAGGCATTATGGGAGTATGGAGTTGATGCGTCTCATAACCAATCTTACAAACACTTCGTAATGATAGATATCAAGGCCACCGGATGGTAGTTATTGAGGCACGTTGCCTGGTGCTTCTTTCACACTGTTAATGATGGTGGTCTTCTTGAAACAGACCGGAACTTCGGAACGGAGTAAGGAGAGGTTGCGAACACACCCGCCAGCTGGTCCGCGCAGGACCAGAGTGCAAAATCAGGGACTTTGTCAGCGCCTGTTACTTTCCGAGGATTCACTTTCAAGAAGGCCAATCTGACTTGATATGTCAGAGGCTGCTGGGGTAGTTGGCAATGATTTATTGGTTTCCTGCTCGAACCGAGCATAGAATGTATTGAGTTCTTCAGGGAGGGCTGCTGCCGGAGATTCTACTTAGCTTTGCCACAACTGATGAGCGTTCGTATCGTTAATCTGTGACGCTAGCTTGGTCTGATATTGCCTCATGCCATCCTTGATGGTTTTACGGAGGTCGTAGCTGGATTTCTTGTCTAGGTCAGGGTCGCCTGTCTTGAAAGCCTCAGACCTGGACTTCAGGTGGGAGTGAATCTCCCGATTAAACCGTGGTTTCCGGTTCTGGAACATTCATACTACCCTCTTTGACACGCAATCTTCGACACACTTGCTGATGAAGTCTGTGATGGTAGTGGCACACTCGCTTAGTTTGGCCGCTGAGTTCTTGAACGTGGACCAGTCCGCTGACTCCAAGCAATCGCGTAGGGGCTCTTCCGTTACCTCGGACCAGCATTGCATGACCTTCTTAACTGGTAGTCCAACCAGCATGAGTTCATTCTGCTGACTTCTTTTTTTGTTGTTGTTGTCAAGCTTCAGTGTCTACAGTGTAGAAACTATTGGACTCACTGCCAGATGAGTTGCATGAAGCCCCTTTTGCACCATCTTCATGATTCTCAAAGAGGAGGCAACCAAATCGGTTGCTGCATGGATTTTAGATCCAGGGATGGAGGAAGAACTGCCGATTTCTCATTGGATATCTATCTGTTAATGTGCCCAATGCTGGGCTTGATTTACAATGTGAATTATGAGCTTGGACGTTAAATGCTTCCGTTTATTCTCTCGACCTGGGAGATTTTGCCTTGCTATATATTTAACAAGGAATTGCCTAACATCATCTAATGCATCTTGCTAATAGAGCTGTTTATTATCGCTCACTGCAGCAGTAAATTTTACTTCAGACAAGATCGTCCTGTCAACTGTGAAAATATAAAAATTGCTGCTATTGTTGAGGAGTGTTGCCGTCTTTGAGCCTGCAGGCGTGTTTGCATCCACCTGTGCAAGTTTGCTTACAGCTGGTGCATCAGGCCCCGGAGCAGCTCCATTTGCTATTCCTGAAACAAGCCATTGCCATTTCACCAGCAGAACTACCCTTGTAATTTCAGTTCACTCATGAATTTACATCAGTGACCTTCACGCCTTGAACACTCGCTTGTTTTAAGCTCTCTGCTGCTCGCCCAACCATCAACGGTTTGGCAGCTTTCTGCAGCTAATAGGATTTTGACGATTCAGAACGAAAGAAAATGTTCCCGGCTCTTCCGTTTTGCATCGGGAAGGACCCCCCCCACTCAGCTTTGGTGGTGTAGCCGAGAGCGAATGATCGACATGATGTGCACCACCTTTCACCAAAGTCCAGCATTTTCACAGTGTAATCAGGACTGACGACAGCTTTATCGAGACATCAGCCGAGGTTTTCACAGGTCTGTGAATAGGAACTGTATATGTTCGGGTCCAAATGAAAGAGAGAACTGCAAATCCAGATTGTGTTAATAGTGCATGGCACCTGCACTCGCATTGATGTTACAGCACACAAAACGTGACAACTGATCTATCCGGTGTATTTATACTCCACGCAAGCCCTCACCCCACCCATTAAAAAAACAACAGGTACCATTGCAAGTAAAAGTGTTGAGAAGTTACAGTCTGCTGCTGCTGATTTGTATGTTATTTAAGTAATGGGTGGCATGGTAGCACAGTGGTTAGCACTGTTACTTCGCAGCGCCAGGGTCCCAGGTTTGATTTCCGGCTTGGGTCACTGTCTGCGCGGAGTCGGCACGTTCTCCCCGTGTCGGCGTGTGTTTCCTCCGGGTGCTCCGGTTTCCTCCCACAAGTCCCGAAAGACGTGCTGTTAGGTAATTTGGACATTCTGAATTCTCCCTCCGTGTACCCGAACAGGCTCCGGAATGTGGCGACTAGGGGCTTTTCACAGTAACTTTATTGCAGTGTTAATGTAGGCCTACTTGAGACAATAAAGATTATTATTATTAACCTATCTATGCCCCTTTGTCCTTATATCCTCTTCACAACTTACCTTCCTCCCTCTCTTCATCTCTTTTGGTCTCCTTATTTGAGGAAGGATGTGGTGGCATTGGAGGCAGTTCAGAGGAGGGTCACCGGATTGATTCCGGGGATGAAAGGGTTGACATATGAGGAGAGATTAAACAGTTCGAGCTTTTACTAGTTGGAGTTTAGAAGGATGAGAGAGGGTCTGATCAAGGTGTATAAAATACTAAAAGGGATTGATAAAGTAAATGTGGACCAAATGTTCCCCCTTGTGAAACAATCTAGAATGAGAGGTTATGGATTTAGGTTGAGAGGGGGTAGATTTAGAACTGAGATGAGGAGGAACTACTTCTCGCAGAGGGTGGTGAATTTGTGGAACTCGCTGCCCCATAATGCGGGGGAGTCGGAATCGTTAAATGGTTTCAAGAAGGCGATATATAGATTTCTGATTTTAAAGATGGGTCAAAGGGATATGGGGAATAGGTAGTGAGGAGGATTTGAGACCAGGAACAAATCAGCCATGATCTGATCGAAGGTTTGAAAGTCTGAATTCCTGAATTCTGCTCCTAATTCCTATGTTTCTATGTTTGTGTCGTCAGAAAATTTAGCAATCAAAACGTCTGTACCTTCATCCATATCTAATGCCCCAGTACTGATCTCTGTGGCCCACTACTTGCTACATCCCACCAACCAGAAAAAGACGCAGTTACGCCTACCGCCTATTTTCAATAAAAGACAATTATTTAATGCCCCAATATTTTTCTCGCGGAATTTGCTCACTGCAGAGTCCTGGAGGTGAATCTTCAGTTCTTGGACCCTGCAGAGCAACTCTAGAGGATTGGCAGCTCCACTAACAGCACACGTCTCTGAATCTCTGCTTGAGGCACGGTTGCACTGACATTAATGACTGGGAAGAACTTGCTGCCAATCGATCAGAATGGTAACAACTTGTCCATCAAGTTGCATCACGCTTTGTGTCCCAATGTCTTACTGATGAGGCAGAGGTGCAGCAGGGATGGATGGAAAGGAAGAAAATCTGGTACTATGGATTCCACTACCATAAGACCATACAAAACAGGGGCAGAATTAGGTCATTCGGCCCATCGAGTCTGCTCCGCCATTCAATCATGGCTGAAATGTTCCTCGTCCCCATTCTTCTGCCTTCTCCTCACAACCCCTGATCCCCTTCTTCATCAGGAACACCAGATTAGTGCTTGAGGCGCTGTTACCTACAGGGCTACAGACCAAGAGCTGGAAAGTGGAATTAGGCAGAATAGTTCTTTCTTAGAACGTAAGAACTAGGAGCAGGAGTCGGCAATTTAGCCTCTCGAGCCCACTCCACCGTTCAATATGATCATGGCTGATCTCATCCTGGCCTCAACTCCACCGTCCTGCCCGTTCTCCATAACCCTTCAACCCATTACTAATCAAACATCTGTCTAACTCCTCCTTAAATTTGCTCACTGCCCCAGCATCCACTGCATTCTGGGGTAGCGAAGCCCCACTACCTCGTGGGATGTCCTGCCCCATGTGCCCACAGATCTGTGGATCGCGAATCGGCCTTTTCAGTCGTGGCAGAAACTCGTGACCCAGAGCAGACGTCATCGTCAAATCGAGGGACAGCTGGCGAACAGCTCATTCATGTCAGCCGCCAGCAAATTCTGAATTCTGGGTTCTCCTCAAGTGATTTCAACAAACAGGTGTCGTTCTGCCACGACATTCATTTATTTCACATCCATCAAACTGTTAAGCTCACCTCCAAAAATATTTTTTTCTCAGTAAAAATAGCAGCCGTGATGAGGAAGGTTAAGGACAGACCATCCGCTGGCATAAATTCAAGATTAAAATAATCTGAGCTCATTGTAAACTCAGTCTCAAGTTTGAACTGAGCGAACTTTCAAATGCCGAAACAAATTCACTCGGCGTTCAAGTTAAGTTGTGTTTAATTGACTTTGAGCTCATGAGGATTCAGTGATCTCAGCTCCATCTCTGAAGTGAAACACTGCCATTTAAAGGAAGGTAGCCACGTTAAAATGTGAGGAAAACAGCGTGATGCGATCAGTTTCTCCTTTTTCAAACTAAATGCTGTCTTTTACTCATTTTCTTGCCTTGTTCTGAAATCAATGGTTTTGCCCAGATATTGTTAATAGGTGAAGCTTCCAGGAAAATCTCAGCATTTATACAAAGAAGAAAATAACTGGTGATTATACAACACTTTCCACCATGTCCAGATGACCCAAAGCACCTTACTGCGCCGTGGAACACTTTTTGAACCATAGTCACTGCTGCGAAAACACAGCAGGCAATTTTCACACAGCGAGATCGCGCACAAACAGCAGTGCGCAGGTCAGCGTGAATTGGACTGTGCGAGCGAGTGCGTTGGGCTGAATGAGTCGAAGCGGGCATGTGATTCAGTGAGCATGTGCACGGGGGAGTGTGTGCGAGCCGGTGAGCTCAAGAGGAGTGGAGTGAGCAAGGGCTCGAGTGAAAGAGTGAGCTTGAGTGAGTGCGAGAGTCAGTGCTCACAAAGGCTTCAATCAGTGAAACTCTTCACGTTCAAGCAGCCATCACTCACTGTGAACAGGATCAGGAATTCTGAACACTCTTTTCCCAACACTGAAGTCATGCTACATTCATAACTTAGAATCATAGAATCTACAGTGCAGAAGGAGGCCATTTGGCCCATTGAGTCTGCACTGGCCCTTGAAAGAGCACCCCACTTAAGGCCATGCCTCTACCCTATCCCTGTAATGCCAGTAACCCCAGCTAACTTTTTTGGACACAAAGGGGCAAATTATCATGGACAATCCACTTAACCTGGGCATATTTGGACTGTGGGAGGAAACCGGAGCACCCGGAGGAAACCCACGCAGACACGGGGAGGAAATGCAAACTCCACACAGTTACCCAAGGCCGGAATTGAACTCGGGTCCCTGAAGCTATGAGGCAGCAGTGCTAACTACTGTGCCACCGTGCTGAGGCCTTCAATTAGACTAAGCCTTCTGACCTGTCTTACCTCACTCCACATTGTAGTGAAGGACTGGATAAGCCAAATGGCTTCCTGTCGTGATGAAAACGTAGCTAGTTTCTGACCCACGCTCGAGGAGGAAGTAATCAATTAGCAGAACGAATTTTATCAAACCAGCATGAAAAACCTTCAACAGTATACAAGGGATAAATAGTGACCAGACTCGAAATTCAAAGCGGTGTCTTTCTTTATAATACCAATTTACGCTGAGCTGTAATCCATGTCACCTAGAACAGAACAACATGTGATAGAGTCAGTAAGTTCCCCGCTCCACCACTCCTCCCCGATTCCCCTCCTTGCCCTCACCCCCGCTCCCCTGCACCCCCTCGCCCCCACTCCCTCACCACCCCCCCTTGTTGCCTACTCCCCAGCTCTCCCACGCCCCCTCCCCTGCTCCCCTCCCCTCAAATGTTCTGCCAATCCTATGAAGCTTTGTGTCCAAACCGCTACAGCAGTGAAACGTTATAGTGAGATTGGAAAAGTCGCCCCGAGTTGAGTTTTAATCTCACCATAGCAGTCGGTGACTTTCATCTTAATGAAGCTGAAATTGTGGGTTGCCACCTAAAACAATGACCAGGAAAGCTGCCGATTTTGTAGAAACTCGGCTATTTATTACTAGGAAGGGCATTTTGAACAGTGTAAAACTGACCTATTTCAGGTGCTTGAACTCTCTCCTCGTCGGAGTTTACAGCTGATTAGGAAGACCATGACCGGAATCCTCCGCCTATTGAGATCCTCTGTTCTCGCCGGCAGTGCACCCCGACCCATGGGTTTCCCAGTGAGGTGGGTTGGCTACAATGGGAAATTTCATTGACAAGTGACGGGAACCGAGAATCCCGCCAGCAGCAAACGGCCCGCTGCCAAGAAACTCGCAGCTGGGGGGGCCGGAGAATCCAGCCCCCCATTCAATCCGCCACATCTTTCAGGGTCATTGGATGGACTAAAGTGTTTTACACCCAATGAAACACTTTGAAGTGTAGTCACTTGTGGTGATCTGCACACACACACAAATGTATATAGTTGTCTAGATGTATAAAGTTGCATATCAGTAAATGTAATCATAATTATGACCTCCGGCCAGCGGGTGGCGTCAGACATGCATCACATGACTGGAGTGACCCGGCAGTTGGTAATAGGACGTACAATGGGATAGTCACACTTACAGTAGCTCCCTAGGAATTCAAGTAACTTTGTCTGTATACAAATATGTTCCTTTCCTTTCCACGTGTTTGACAATAAATCATCGTTCTAGTTGAACACATATATGTTCTGTGTATATCTTTATCAATGGTGGAACCACAGAGCACAACATATGCAGCAGACAATTTGTACAAAGCAAGCTCCCACGAGCAGCAGAGCAATAATGACTAGATAATCTGTTTTGTGATTCTGATTGAGGGATAAATATTGGTCAAGAGACCATTCTAATGTTCTTTGAGGTGGCGTCGTGGATCTTTTCCATTATTCTGAGACAGGCCTTTGGTTCAGTGCTTTATCTAAAAGTTGGCACCTCTGACAATGTAGCACTGCGCCGGGATTGGCGGCCGAGATTTTGTGTTCAGGCCTCTGGAATGCCGCCTGATCCAGACTGCGGCTTGCTAAGGCCATGGCTGAAACGGTTGATGAAGAAAATCAGTGCCTCTCTCCTTTAGAGCTCCACTCAATTTTAATTAATGGACTTAAAACCAGCCCTTTGTTCCAGTCTGAGAACCCCCCCCCTCCCCCCAACTGCCCCCTCCCCCCCCCCCCGCCCCGCCCCCACCCGAAGACCAAACGGCGATATATGGCATTGAACTTGGGCTGCTCCACTTCCATCACTCTATATGTTTCAGCTCGCAAGTACTTGTACTTAATGCCACTTAGCACTTGGCAAGCGCAACACTCTTAAGGCTGTTAATGTGAAATGGCTTCCACATGAACGGAGCGCTGGACCATTGCGAAAGGAAAAACTGACTCTCCGGTTAATTTCAGGTTATGTTGATGCCCAAAAATTTAAGTCAAAAGGATTGCAGATGGTGCTGTTTCATGTGGCAGACTAACAGGTCAAAGAGTCAGTTCCTGGACTCGTCATTCAGTTTTATAGAACTGAACGGCTCCAAACCCAATCGGGGTTTGTAGAGAGGAGACGTCCCAGGTCGTAGCCAGCAGTGAACAGCACAGGTTCATTTAAAGGGGATAAGATAGCGACTTGAGGGAGGAAAGACGTGAAAAGTGTTCTGGGGTTGGGTGAAGAGGGGTGGGAGGAGTGCTCATGCCGAGTATAGATACTGGCATTGGGGGCCGAATGGCCTACTTCTGCATTGTAAATTCAATGTAATACCAGTTTTGCCAGCCGTAGACATCACTGGATAGCACAGCCGAGGGTACCGAGCGTGTAAAGATGAGTGAGCGAATTCATGGTGAATGAAAGCTGGCCACAAAGTCACGATGAAGCTGGGGAGACAGGATGAAGCTTGTGCGGAAGGCAACCAGCACAGGGGTTGCTCTCTAACTAATAGGTACTGACAGTTCTCACCTAGATTGCATATTTGTTTTTAAAGTATAATTTATTATTTATCAACCGAGAAAAGAGCCCGAGAAAAAGGTCAACATAAAGTCACGGTTCAGAAAAAAAAATCAGCCATGCAAAAGGACGACAAGCAAAAATGGTTTGTCACTGAGCAAGTGACACTTTGCTGATTGTTTCAACTTGCGGTGTTTGAGAGCAGAAGTCAGGAATAATTGTACGTTAAAGAGGCAAATGGAACAGTTAATATGTGTGTGTGTCTAATGTGATCTCTTGGACTGGCTTTCATTACTTGATGAGGTGGGAGAGCGATGTTTTTGTGAGTATTTTATTAACTTCTTTACGCACTTTTTATTTTTGTTTTTTCCAGGGCGGGAGTGTTTGGGGAGGTTGTGTGCGTTGGGGGTGGGGGCGGGTGTGTGGTGGGGTTGGTGGGAGGGGGGGGAGGGGGGTAATGGTTGTTGGCCAATCTGGCAGGTTGGGGTGGGGTATGGGGAGCGGGACCGGAAGCAACGTTCTCTCTAATTTCTCCCTGTTGTGTGAAGCCTGTTTGTCCTGCTGTGCGGAACCTTCTGGATTGGCTCCACGCCCACGTGGCCTGGGGGCAACATGGGTAGGAAGTGCACAGGTCGCCGTGGTCCAGTTTGGCGCAGCTGGTCTTTTTCCTGCCTCGCACGTTCGTATGAATTTGAGTGTTCTGTGAAATCGCAGAGGCCCCCAGGTCAGAGTTCAGTAATGGGGAACGCCGGTGATGTGCCCTCGTTTTGGGAGACGTACGTACGTGTATTAAGACCATAAGGCCATAAGACATAGGAGCAGAATTAGGCCACTCGGCCCATCAAGTCTGCTCCGCCATTCAATCATGGCTGATATTTTTCTCATCCCCATTCTCCTGCCTTCTCCCCATAACCCCTGACCCCCTTATTAATCAAGAACCTATCTATCTTTGTCTTAAAGACACTCAGTGATTTGGCCTCCACAGCCTTCTGCGGCAAAGAGTTCCACAGATTCACCACCCTCTGGCTGAAGAAATTCCTCCTCATCTCTGTTTTAAAGGATCGTCCCTTTAGTCTGAGATTGTGTCCTCTGCTTCTAGTTTTTCCTGCAAGTGGAAACATTCTCTCC
This sequence comes from Scyliorhinus torazame, assembly GCF_047496885.1. Lineage (NCBI taxonomy): Eukaryota > Metazoa > Chordata > Chondrichthyes > Carcharhiniformes > Scyliorhinidae > Scyliorhinus > Scyliorhinus torazame. The sequence continues at coordinate 11,185,324 of NC_092709.1, forward strand.
ACGTCCACTCTATCCAGGCCTCGCAGCATCCTGTAAGTTTCAATAAGATCCCCTCTCATCCTTCTAAACTCCAACGAGTACAGACCCAGAGTCCTCATCCGTTCCTCATACAACAAGCTCTTCATTCCAGGGATCATTTTTGTGAACCCGCTCTGTACCCTTTCCAAGTCCAGCACATCCTTCCTTAGATACGGGGCCCAAGATTGCTCACAACACTCCAAATGGGGTCTGACCAGAGACTTATACAGCCTCAGAAGTACATCCCTGTATTCTAGCCCTCTTGACATGAACGCTAACATTGCATTTACCTTCCTAACTGCCGACTGAACCTGCACGTTAATCTTAAGAGAATCGTGAACAAGGGCCGGGATTCTCCGACCCTGTGCTGGGTCGGAGAATTCCCGGGGGGCGGGGTGGGGGGGGGGGGGGTGGAAGGCGCGAATCCCGCTCCACCGCCCCAACGCCGGCTTCCCTATTCTCTGGCGCCATTTTTCAGGCGCTGGCGGGATTCCCTCCACTCCGGTCGGGGTCCGTTGACAGGAGGCTCCCCGGCGATTCTCCGGGCCCCGATGGGCAGAGTGGCCGACAAGTTTTGCCCAGTCCCACCGGCGTGAATTACTCACCGCACACATGGCGGGACCTAGCAGGTAAGTGTGCGGGGGCCGTCCTGGGGGGGGGGGGGGCCACACAGTGGCCTGGCCCGTGATTGGGGCCTACCGATCTGCCGGCGGGCTGGTTCCGTGGGGGCCTTCTTTTCTTCACGCCGGGCCCCTGTAAGGCTCCGGCATATTGCCCGGGGGCCGGCGCGGAGAATGGAACCCCCGCGCATGAGCGGTAATACGGCGTCCGTTCCGCGCATGCGCAAACCCGCGACGCCGCTTCGGTTCCGGCTGGAGCTGCGGGAACCACCCCGGCGGCAACCTAGCCCCCTAGAAAGATGAGAATTCCTCACTTTCGGGGGCCGTTGACGCCGGACTGGTTGGCGCAGGTTTTCACGCCGGCGTGGGGACATAGCACCGTTGCTGGAGAATCCCGCCCAAGGACTCCCAAGTCCCTTTGTGCTTCTGACTTCCTAAGCATCTTCCCATTTAGAAAATAGTTTATGCCTCCATTTCTCCTTCTCAAGTGCATAACCTCACACATTTCCACATTGTATTTCATTGCCACTTCTTTATCCACTCTCCTGGCCTGTCCAAGTCCTTCTGCAGCCCCCCTGCTTCCTCAATACTACCTGTCCCTCTACAGATCTTTGTATCATCTGCAAACTTAGCAACAGTGCCTTCAGTACCTTCTTCCAGATCATTAATGTATATTGTGAAAAGTTGTGGTCCCAGCACCGACCTCTGAGGCACACCACTAGTCACAGGCTGCCATCCTGAAAAAGACCCCTTTATCCCCACTCTCTGCCTTCTGCCAGTCAGCCAATCCTCTATCCATGTCAGGATCTTACCCTCAACACCATGGAACAGTCTCCTGTGCAGCACCTTGTCAAAGGACTTCTGGAAATCTCGATAAATCACGTCCACTGGTTCTCCTTTGTCTAACTTCCTTGATACCTGCTCAAAGAACTCTAACAGATTTGTCAGACATGACCTCCCCTTGACAAAGTCGTGCTGACTCAGTCCTATTTTATCATGCACTTCCAAGTACTCCGTGATCTCATCTTTCATAATGGAGTCTAAAATCTTACCGATGAATGAGGTCAGCCTCTCTCTGCAGATTAAGAGTTACAAAGCCAGAAGAAGAAAACAAAACAAAAAGGGAAAAAGCACCTCCTCCCACTCTGCACCGAATTACCAAGTTTCTATTGGAAACTCCAAGCCTGCGCCGACCATGCTGCCCATCTAAACTAAAATCTTCTACACTTCCGGGGTCCGTATCCCTCTATTCCCATCCTATTCATGTATTTGTCAAGGTGTCCCTTAAACGTCATTATCGTCCCTGCTTCCACCACCTCCTCCGGCAGCGAGTTCCAGGCACCCACTACCCTCTGAGTAAAAAACTTGCCTCGTACATCTACTCTAAACCTCACCCCTCGCACCTTAAACCTATGCCCTCAGTGAATCCCCCTAGCCAAGGTGAGGAGCAGGTACCCACAGTGCCACTCTCATGTCCTGGGAGGGCGGGAGTGTTAAAAAGCAGCACCCCCTTGTTAGCGGTGAGCAGCTGTGATGCACGATCCATTACACAAAGATGAGAGTAGGATGTAATCGAGGCTTTATTACACTGAGATGTGTGGCCTCCTACAGGAGCTGACAAAATTTATACTCCGCCTACTGGGTGGAACCAGCAGGCAGGGATCTACCCCTGTACCTGTAGTACAGGGGCCTTACCGTAAAGCACCTATATCAACATCCTATATATACAATATATACATCAGTGGTGACTACCACATTCACCCCCTGTTAAAAAAAATGAGTCCGGCGGGGGTGGTGGAGAACTATATACAGAAAGTTGTGTTTTAAAATTACAGATAATATTACTAATTCAGGTGGTCCAGTGCCTTGATCTGTCGTTGAGAGCGCCGCAGTGCGACTTCCGGTTGCGGCTATGCGGAGCTAAGCCACACGATTCGGCAGCTCCCGCTACCACGGACTTTCGGGCTCGCTAGAGGAGCCCCAACGGAACTTTTTTTTGACGCAACCCGTGGGGAAGGGACGAGAGAGGTCCCCCTCCAATTTCTATGAAACGGACCAGAAGTGCAACGGCCAAAGGAGCGGCACTGGAGCAACGGGAGAAGCGAGGGAAAGAAAACAAAATGGTGGCGGCCAGGGACAAAGGGGAGCTGCAGGAGTTCATCAAGCGCTGCTTTGAGGAGCAGTGCGAGGAGATGCGCAAGGAGATGTTGGCGCCTATGCTTTCGGCAATTGAAGGACTCAGGATCACCCAGAAGGCCCACGAAGCTAAGATCCAGGAGGTACAGAAAAGAGTCAGTCAGAACGAGGACGAGCTCATGGGCCTGGCGGTGAGAGTGGAGCAGAACGAGGCGCTACACAAGAGGTGGGCGGGAAGACTCGAAGACCTGGAGAACAGGTCGAGGAGAAAGAATCTGCGGCTCCTGGGTCTCCCTGAGGGAGTGGAGGGGGCCGATGCCGGGGCATACGCGAGCACGATGCTCGAGGCGATGATGGGCACGAAGGCCCCTTCGAGGCCGCTGGAGTTGGACGGGGCACATCGGGTGCTGGCGAGGAAGCCACAGGCAAATGAGCCGCCAAGGGCGATGGTGGTGAGGTTTCACCGGTTCACGGACAGAGAGTGGGTCCTGAGATGGACCAAGAAGGAGCGGAGCAGTAAGTGGGACAATGCAGAAATCCGAATATACCCGGACTGGAGCACGGAGGTTGCAAAGCAGAGAGCGGGTTTCAACCGGGCCAAAGTGGCGTTGTACCGGAAAGAAGTGAAATTCGGAATGCTGCAGCCAGCGCGACTGTGGGTCACATACAAGGGCCAACACTATTACTTTGAAACGCCTGAAGAGGCGTGGACCTTTGTACAAGCCAAAAAGTTGGACTCTAACTGAGGGTTTGTGAGGGTGGGGGGGATGTTTTGGGGTTTGATGTGTGATGGTTGTTGTATATAGGGGGTCAATCACGCGCAGGAAATGTTACATGGGCTGGGGGAGAGAGACAAGGCCGCGATAGGAGCTGCGCCAGAGGGGGCGGAGCGGGCTTTGGAAAGCGCAGGGTTTTTTCCCACGCACGGGAAGAAAGGCGGGAAGGGGAACAAAGGAATGCATATTGATTGGGAGACTCCCACGCGGGGAGGTCAATGGGACGGCGGGGGAAGCCGGGTCAGCAGGCGTCAGCTGACTTACGGGAGTGACATGGGGGAGCAAAAAAGCTAGACAGGGGTCTAGCGGGGGGAGGGGAAGGGGGGAAGTGGGGGGGAAAAGGGTTGCTGCTGCACTGGCCGAAAGGGAATGGGACACAGAAGAGGTGGTCGGGACGGGGGTCCCCCGTTTGGGGGACTGGAGGGTGAGGGAGGCGTGGACACGGGACTGGCCCAGAAAAGGAGACATTGGTGGGAAAGCGGGTGTCATTTGAGGCCAAGACTATTGTAGCGGACAATGGAGGGCGATATGTAATGGTGAGCGGTAGGCTGCAAGGGACGTGGGTGGTGTTGGCAAACGTATACGCCCCGAACTGGGATGATGCAGGATTCATGAAGCGCATGTTGGGGCGCATTCCGGACCTGGAGATAGGAGGCCTGATAATGGGAGGGGACTTCAATACAGTGTTGGATCCAGCACTGGACCGCTCCAAATCAAGGACTGGAAAGAGGCCGGCGGCGGCCAAGGTACTTAGGGGGTTTATGGATCAGATGGGGGGAGTGGACACATGGCGGTTTGCAAGGCCGCAGGCCAGGGGATTTTCTTTCTTCTCCCATGTACACAAAGCCTACTCCCGGATAGATTTCTTTGTTCTGGGTAGGGCGCTCATCCCGAGGATGGAGGGGACGGAGTATTCGGCCATAGCCATTTCGGACCATGCCCCGCACTGGGTGGAACTGGAGCTGGGAGAGGAGAGGGACCAACGCACATTGTGGCAGCTGGATGTGGGACTGCTGGCGGACGAGGTGGTGTGTGGGAAGGTGAGAGGGTGTACCGAAAGGTACTTGGAGGCCAACGACAATGGGGAGGTGCGGGTGGGGGTGGTATGGGAGGCGTTGAAGGCGGTGATCAGGAGAGAGCTAATCTCCATTAGGGCTCATAGGGAGAAGACAGAGGGTATGGAAAGGGAGAGGTTAGTGGGGGAGATTTTGAGAGTGGACAGGAGATACGCAGAGGCCCCGAAGGAAAGATTATTTGGGGAAAGACGACGGCTCCAGACGGAGTTTGACCTGTTGACCACAGGGAAGGCGGAGGCACAGTGGAGGAAAGCGCAGGGGGCGACTTACGAGTATGGGGAAAAGGCTAGTCGGATGTTGGCACACCAGCTCCGTAAAAGGATGGCAGCGAGGGAAATAGGGGGAATCAAAGATGTAAGGGGAGCCACGGTTTGGAGTGCGACGAAAATAAACGAGGTATTTAAGGCCTTTTATGAAAAGCTGTACAGATCCCAGCCCCCAGCGGGGGAAGAGGGGATGAGACGATTCCTAGATCAACTGAGATTCCCGAGGGTGGAGGAGCAGGAGGTGGCTGGTTTGGGGGCACCAATTGGGTTGGAGGAGCTGAGCAAGGGTTTGGGGAGCATGCAGGCGGGGAAGGCCCCAGGACCGGACGGATTCCCGGTGGAGTTCTACAGGAAGTACGTAGACCTGTTGGCCCCGCTACTGGTGAGGACCTTTAATGAGGCAAGAGAGGAGGGGACCCTGCCCCCGACAATGTCGGAAGCAACAATTTCTTTGATCCTAAAGCGGGACAAGGACCCACTGCAATGTGGATCGTACAGGCCGATCTCGCTCCTCAATGTGGATGCAAAGTTGCTGGCAAAAGTGCTGGCCACGAGGATCGAGGACTGTATCCCGGGGGTGATCCATGAAGACCAGACGGGATTCGTAAAGGGCAGGCAATTAAACACTAACGTGCGGTGGCTCTTAAACGTGATGATGATGCCATCGGAGGAGGGAGAGGCGGAGATAGTGGCAGCTATGGACGCGGAGAAGGCCTTTGACCGAGTAGAGTGGGAGTACCTCTGGGAGGTTCTGCGTAGGTTTGGGTTTGGGGGAGGGTTTATCAGTTGGGTTAAGCTCCTTTACAGAGCCCCGATGGCGAGTGTAGTGACGAACCGGCGGAGGTCGGAGTACTTTCGACTGTACCGAGGGACGAGGCAGGGGTGCCCCCTGTCCCCCCTGTTGTTCGCATTGGCGATCGAACCATTGGCCATGTCATTGAGGGAGTCTAATAAATGGAGGGGGGTGGTCCGAGGGGGAGAAGAGCATCGGGTGTCGCTATATGCGGATGACCTGTTGCTGTACGTGGTGGATCCAATGGAGGGGATGGTGGAGGTCATGCAGACTCTAAGGGAGTTTGGGGAGTTTTCGGGCTATAAGCTCAATGTAGGGAGGAGTGAGCTCTTTGTATTACAGGCGGGGAACCAAGAAAGAGGGATAGGGGACCTACCGCTGAGGAGGGCGGAGGGGAGTTTTCGGTATCTGGGGATCCAGATAGCCAGGAGTTGGGGGACCCTACATAAACTGAATCTGACGAGGGTGGTGGAGCAAATGGAGGAGGATTTCAAAAGATGGGACATGTTACCGCTCTCGCTGGTGGGTAGAGTGCAGTCGGTCAAAATGGTGGTCCATTTCTGTTTGTGTTTCAGTGCCTTCCCATCGTGATCACTAAGGCCTTTTTTAAGAGAGTAGGTAGGAGTATTATGGGGTTTGTGTGGGCGAATAAGACCCCGAGAGTAAAGAGAGGGTTCCTGGAACGCAGTAGGGACCGAGGAGGGTTGGCGCTGCCAAACCTGGGGAGCTACTACTGGGCAGCAAATGTGGCGATGATCCGCAAGTGGGTTATGGAGGGAGAGGGGGCGGCATGGAAGAGGATGGAGATGGCGTCCTGTAAAGGAATGAGCCTGGGGGCGTTGGTGACGGCACCGCTGCCGCCCTCGCCGACAAAGTATACCACGAGCCCGGTGGTGGCGGCAACGCTAAGAATCTGGGGCCAGTGGAGACGGCACCGGGGTGCAATGGGACCATCGGTGTGGTCCCCGATCAGGGGTAACCACTGGTTTGTCCCGGGGAAGATGGACGGGGGGTTCCAGAGCTGGCATCGGGTGGGTTTGGAAGAATGGGGGACCTGTTCATCGACGGGACGTTTGCGAGCCTAGGGGCACTGGAGAAGTTCGAGTTAACCCCGGGAAATGCCTTTAGATATATGCAGGTGAGGGCTTTTGTGAGGCGACAGGTGAGGGAATTCCCGTTGCTCCCGGCACAAGAAGTTCAAGATAGGGTGATCTCGGGTGTATGGGTCGGGGAGGGCAAGGTGTCGGCAATATACCAGGAGATGAAAGAAGAGGGGGAAGTGCTGGTAGAAGAGTTGAAGGGTAAATGGGAGGAGGAGCTGGGGGAGGAGATCGAGGAAGGGCTGTGGGCTGAGGCCCTGGGTAGGGTTAATTCCTCCTCCTCGTGTGCCAGGCTCAGCCTGATACAATTTAAGGTGGTTCACAGAGCACACCTGACGGGGGCGAGGTTGAGTAGGTTCTTTGGGGGAGAGGACAGATGTGGAAGGTGCGCAGGGAGCCCGGCGAACCATGTCCATATGTTTTGGTCATGCCCGGCACTGGAGGGGTTCTGGAGAGGAGTGGCGGGAGCAATATCTCAGGTGGTGAAAGTCCGGGTCAAGCCAAGCTGGGGGCTAGCATTATTTGGAGTAGTGGATGAGCCGGGAGTGCAGGAGGCGAAAGAGGCCGGCATTCTGGCCTTTGCGTCCCTAGTAGCCCGGCGAAGGATCTTGCTAATGTGGAAGGAGGCGAAGCCCCCCAGCCTGGAGGCCTGGATAAACGAGGGTGGGGGGGGGGGGGGGTGTTATTGTTTGTAAGGGAGAAAAATTGTGTTAAAAAACTTTAATAAATACATATTTTTTTTTAAAAGAGAGTGCCGCACTGCTGGTGACGGCTCCGGGGGTGGCCTGATCTTCGGTGACTCCGGGAGTGTGTCGAAATCCTCTTCATCCCCGGGGATGCGCAAGGGGAGGACGGATTGTCCCGGAGTGGGGGCTGCGGTGGGATGCGCCGGGGGGAGGGGAGGGTGGCGCCGGGGCAGGGGGGGGGGGGACCAGCTGGTGCCAGGTCCCTGAGGGAGACTGTGTCTTGGCGGCCGTCGGGGTACGCTACGTAGGCATACTGCGGGTTGGCGTGAAGTAGCTGTACCCCCTCAACCAACGGGTCCACCTTGTGGAGTCGAACGTGTCTACGGAGAAGGACGGGTCCTGGGGCTGCCAGCCATGTCGGGAGCGAAACCCCGGAGGTGGACTTCCTAGGGAAGGCAAAGAGACGTTCATGGGGGGTTTCATTAGTTGCGGTGCACAGGAGCGACCAAATGGAGTGAAGCGCATCGGGGAGGATCTCCTGCCAGTAGGAGGCCGGGAGATTTCTGGACCGTAGGGCCAGCTGGACGGCCCTCCAGACCGTCCCATTCTCCCACTCCACCTGCCCGTTTCCCCGGGGGTTGTAGCTTGTCGTCCTGCTCGAGGCAATGTCCCTGTTGAGCAGGTACTGGCGCAGCTCATCGCTCATGAATGAGGATCCCCGGTCACTGTGGACGTAGGCGGGGAAGCCGAACAGAGCAATGATGGTGTTGAGGGCTTTGGCAGACATCATGTCGGGGCATGGGACGGCGAAGGGGAATCGGGAATACTCGTCTACAACACTGAGGAAAGTACGTGTTGCGGTCGGTGGAGGGAGGGGCCCTTTGAAGTCCCCACTGAGGCGTTCAAAGGGCGGGAGGCCTTCACCAGGCGCGCACGGTCTGGCCAGTAGAAGTGCGGTTTACACTATGCGCAGACCTGGCAGTCTCTGGTGATCGCCCTGACTTCCTCAATGGAGTAGGGCAGGTTGCGGGCCTTGATGAAATGGTAAAAACCTGTGACCCCTGGGTGACAGAGGTTGTCGTGCAGGGTCCGGAGTCGGTCCACTTGTGCGCTGGCACATGTACCTCGGGATAGGGCATCGGGGGGCTCTTTGAGCTTACCGGGGTAAAACAAAATCTCATAATTGTAGGTGGAGAGCTCGATCCTCCACCTCAAGATTTTATCGTTTTTGATCTTGCCCCGCTGTGTGTTATTAAACATGAAGGCTACCGACCGTTGGTCAGTGAAGAGAGTGGATCTCCAGTCCGCCAGGTAATGCCTCCAATGCCGCACAGCTTCAACGATGGCTTGGGCCTCTTTTTCGACAGAAGAATACCGAATTTCAGAGGCATGGAGGGTGCAGGAAAAGAATGCCACGGACCTGCCTGCCTGGTTGAGGGTGGCGGCCAGAGCGACGTCTGATGCATTGCTCTCGACTTGGAAGGGGAGGGTCTCGTCGACCGTGTGCATCGCGGCCTTGGCGATGTCGACCTTGATACGGTTAAAGGCCTGGTGAGCCTCGGCCGTCAGAGGAAAAACAGTGGATTGAATGAGTGGGCGGGCCTTGTCCGCATAGTTTGGGACCCACTGGGTGCAATACGAAAAGAACCCCAGGCAACGTTTGAGGGCCTTGGGGCAGTGGGGGAGGGGGAGTTCCATGAGGGGGCGCATGCGATCGGGGTCGGGCCACAGAACTCCGTTCTGGACCACATAGCCGAGGATGGCTAAGCGGTTTGTACGGAACACGCACTTCTCCTTGTTGTAGGTGAGGTTGAGGAGAGTTGCGGTGTGGAGAAATTTGGCAAGGTTGGCGTGATGGTCCTGCTGGTCATGGCCGCAGATGGTGACGTTATCCAGGTACGAGAAAGTGGCCCGCAGCCCGTACCGGTCAACCATTCGGTCCATCTCCCATTGGAAGACCAACACCCCTGTTGGTGACGCCGAAGGGAACCCTAAGAAAGTGGTAAAGGCGGCCGTCTGCCTCGAACGCAGTGTATGGGCGGTCCGCCTTACGGATGGGGAGCTAGTGGTAGGCAGATTTCAGGTCTACTGTCGAGACGACCCGGTACTGTGCAATCTGATTGACCATATCAGATATGTGTGGGAGGGGGTAAGTGTCGAGCTGCGTGTACCGATTGATGGTCTGACTGTAGTCAATGACCATCCTGTTTTTCTCCCCAGTTTTGACCACTACCACTTGGGCTTTCCAGGGGCTGTTGCTGGCCTTGATGATGCCTTCCCGAAGCAGCCGCTGGACTTCAGACCTGATGAAGGTCCTGTCCTGGGTGCTGTACCTTCTGTTCCTGGTGGCGACGGGTTTGCAATCCGGGGTTAGGTTTGCAAAAAGGGAAGGTGGGTCGACCTTAAGCGTCGCGAGGCCGCACACAGTAAGGGGTGGTAGGGGCCCGCCGAATTTCAGGTTAGGCTCTGGAGGTTGCACTGGAAGTCCAGGCCAAGTAGCAAGGCAGCGCAGAGGTTGGGGAGGATGTAGAGGCGGAAGCCTCTACGCCCTGGACAGGGAGAGTGGCGATGCAGTACCCCCGGATTGCCACAGCGTGGGACCCGGAGGCCAGGGAGATTCTCTGGTTAGCGGGGTGTACCGCGAGGGAGCAGTGCTTACCGTATCGGGGTGAATGAAGCTCTCAGTGCTCCCAGAGTCCAGCAGGCAGGAGATCTCGTGCCCGTTGACCTTCACTTTAGTAGAAGCAGTCACGAGGTTGTGTGGTCGAGACTGGTCAATCGTGACCGAGGCGACACGCGGCTGGTCGTTGGCGGTTGCAGGCGATGAGCGGTCGGATGAGGTGCTCGACCGGCATGGGTCCTGAGTCGGGTAAGATGGCGGCTCCCACGGGCCGCACGTGTCGTGGGGAAAGCAAGACGGCGGCGCCCGTTGGTCCTGGGAGGAACGGGCCGCAAGTGTTGCGAGTCGGGCTAGATGGCGGCGTCCACTGGCTGCACGTGGGGGGTGCCGGAACAATAGCAGCGATTGAGTGGGCCAGCACATTGCAGCGAAATGTCCCTTCTTGCCACAGGCCTTGTAGAGGGCGCTCTTCACCGGACAGCGCTGTCGGAGGGGTTTTGACTGCCCACAGAAGTAGCATTTGGGCCCCCTGGGGTTGGTTGGCTGCCGCGCAGCACAGGCGTGGGATTGGCTGAGGGTGATCGCTGGTGGGGTCCACGATGGGGCGGCCGTCTGCGGAGTCCACGATGCACAGGGGGGGTGGGCCGCGCGGTCAGGTTCATAGGCCTGAATGTTGCGTGATGCGACCGTAAGTGAAAGCGCTAGTTTTTTGGTCGCCGCGAGGTCGAGCATGGCCCTCTAAGAGGCGTTGGCAGATGTAGTCAGACCCTATGCCCGTAACAAATGCGTCTCTCATTAGCAAATTCGAGTATTCCGCGGCCGAAACGGCCTGACAGCCACAGTCTCTAACTAGGGAGAGCAGGGCGCGCCAGAAATCTTCCACCGACTCACCGGGAAGTTGACGCCGTGTGGCGAGGAGGTGTCTGGCGTAGAGTGTGTTAGTCCGCTGAGCGTAGTTTTCCTTCAGTAGCGCCATGGCCTCTGCGTAGGTCGGCACGTTCTGGACACGTGGAAAGACGTTGGGAGCTCAGCCGCGTGTAAAGGATCTGGAGCTTCTGTGCTTCTGGAATTTCGTAGCCAATGTTCAAAGTCCTTTTTGGCATTGTCTGCTTGCGGATGCAGCTGCAGGTGAACCGGCTTGATGCGGAGGTCCACCTTCTGAAAAACTCAATGTAATAAATTGATGCACGATCAATTACACAAAGACGAGAGTAGGGTGTAATCGAGGCTTTATTACAGTGAGATGTGTGGCCTCCTGCAGCAGCTGATGAAATGGCTGCTGTACTGGGAGCACACATATTTATACTCCGCCTACTGGGCGGAACCAGCAGGCAGGGATCTGCCCCGGTACCTGTAGTACAGGGGCCTTACCGTAAAGCACCTATATCAACATCCTATATATACAGTATATACATCAGTGGTGACTACCACAACCTGAGGCATGAGTCGGGTGAATCAGACGGCGAGGGATTCTGGCATGGCGAGATTCACGTGGGGGCTGATTTTTGTGACTATGTGTGGTTGAATACAGGCCACGATCTCGCCAATGCAGCCTTCGCGAAACACCCCGACAAACACGCCCAAAATTACACTTTGATATTATTCCGCTAAATTGCGCCACAAGTGAACGGGAAGCTGCTGCACAAAGGAATGAGAAATCTTTGAATTGTAGGGCAGACACCCAGTATCTTAAAAAAGGTCTTACACCATCCTCTACATATCTGTCTTGGAAACAAACTCAATACCATTATAAATTGATTGCGATCTAAACACCTTGCTGCCTATAGCGAGGATATGGTTCAGGGGATGATATACAATGCCAGCGAAAAGAAACAAAGTCCTGCATTTATATAGCGTCCTTCACAACTAAGGGTGGTCCCAAAGTGCCTCGAAGCCAACGAAGCACTTTTGAAATGGTGGACAGGATTTTACGGCCCTTCCCGCAGGCGGTGTCTTCCAGTTCTGCCAAGTCGACGCCCTGCCGTAGGTCACCTGGTAGAGGGACTGGTGAGCCACGCAAGTTGCCATTGACTCCGGCGAGAACGGTCGACCCCACCGACAGCCAATAGCTCACTGCCCACCACTGCGGGAAAACCCACTGCGATGTGGGGGGTTGGGGGCGGGGGGTGGGGGTGGGGGGGCTGCAGAGTATCCTGGGCATGGTCACCATAGTAAAGTAGGAAACACAGCTGGCACTTTAGACGCACAGCAAGTTTTCAGAAGTACCAGCGAAGTAAGTGATACAAGCAGTAACTATGAAGGTAAGCAGGCAGGTGCGGCAGGCCCGTAACGAGGCAAATGGTATGCTGACCTTCAGAGGATTCGAGTCCGGGAGCAGGGAGTGTCATAATATACACCAGTATATCATGGTGCAGACACACATACTGATGGACACACAGCAAGACCAATCAACACACACAACATCGCAGCCAATCACCAGTCAGAGCACACTCACTATAAAGACAGAGGGCATCAGTTTTCCCGCTCATTCGGGATGCAGCCTCTCAGAAGGACAGAGCTTACAGCTTACAGCACAGATCTTCACCATGTGCTGAGTGCATAGACTGCAGGACAGGCAGAGGTCTTTAGTTTAATCTAACATCGTGTTAACCCACAGTGAAAGTATGTTCAACAGTTTCTAGCTTAATAAAATAGTGTTGTATTATTTTAAGTGTTGGTGGCCTGTATGTGTTCCACGGATCCAGAGCACCCAACACATCAGGGAGGTCTTGCTGCAATTATACAGGGCCTTGGTGAGACCACACCTGGGATATTGTGAGCAGTTTTGGTCTCCCTACCTGAGGAAGGATGTTCTTGCTGTAGAGGGAATGCAGCGAAGGTTTACCAGACTGATTCCTGGGATTGGAGGACGAGGAGAGATTGAATCAGTTCGGATTGCATTCGCTGGAGTTCAGAGGAATGAGGGGGGGGGGATCTCATAGAAACCTAGAAAATTCTAACAGGGTTAGATAGGACAGATGCAATATGGATCTTCCCGATGGTGGGTGTGTCCATAACCAGGGGTCACAGTCTGAGGATATGGTGTAGACCATTTAGGACAGAGATGAGGAAACATTTCTTCACCCAGTGAGCGGTGGGCCTGTGGAATTCCCTACCACAGAAAGTAATTGAGGCCTAAACATTGCGGGATTTTCCATCGGCGGGATCCTCCGCTTCTCCGGCAGCGCACTCACGCCTGCGGGTTTCTTGACAGCGTGGGGTAGTCGGCCGCAATGGGAATTCCCATTGGCCGGCTGCGGGAATGGAGAATCCCACTACCGGCAGTGGTGCGGCCTGCCGGAAAACGGGGCTGGCGGGATGGAAAATCCCGCCCTGTGTTTTTTCAAGAAGCAGACATAGCACTTGGGGTGAAGGGGATCGAAAGATATGGGAGGAAGGCAGGATTCGGCTTTTGAGTTGGATAATCAGCCATGATCATATTGAATGTTGGAGCAGGCTCGAAGGGCCGAATGGCCTCCTCCTGCTCCTATTCTCTATGTTTCTATGTGGTGGCATGCCTCCACTTCTTATACCCTGATGTTCTTCCTCTAAAAACAAAGGAACTCACTAAGATTATGATCCAAAATAAACATGATCATTGAAGTAAAGAGCGCTTGAAAATTTCCGGCAGAAAAGCATCTTGACAAGAGAAAATTACTCTGAAAGTTGCAATATTTCAAAGTGTACCAGTATCAAAACAATAGAACTGATTTATTAAAAGCAGAATTAATTGGAAGGAAAGATAAAAAAAGGTCTCAGTAACACTGGAAGATCTATCTCTTTCAGCATCCTTAATTTGTTTCATTCTAAGTAAACAACCTCTGCTGTTTTAAGCCATCATTTATATTCCACCCATGCTTTTCGAATTCACTGTATCCGATTACATTCCTACTGTGAGGATAAAAATTCCAGATTGTTTTTTGATGAACTTCATCAGTGAAATTCATATTGACATTTGTTTTAGTTGAATGTTGTGATTTTCAATAACCTTCAGGACTGAGATGTCATCTCAGTGTTCGGTAAACTTGTTTGGAAACAAGGGTTTTATTTCTTCCCTGTCGAGGTGCTTGAGATCCGCACATTCGCCTCATAGTGAAACGTGAGAATATTTGACTTTGATTCAATTTCCATTAAAACCCCCAGCAGAAAATGGCTGGAAATGTACAGCAGGCCGGTCAACATTAGCCTTGCCAACTCTATTTGCCCGCACTCCTGGACATTTTTGTCCACTAAGTCGCTTACTACCAGCATGCGGGAGATTATACTTTGATTCCTGGATTCTCCAAGACGACCATGGAAGGCTGGTAAACCGATTGAGAGTCAATGCGCAGAACGGACAGGCTAACATTTCAGAATGTCACACATTGGAATCCGCTGCCTTGATTGATTGATTGATTGTCACATGTACTGAAGTACAGTGAAAAGTATTTTTCTGCAGCCAAGTACGTGCGTACGTACATAGTAGACAAAAAGAATAATTGACAAAGTACATCGACAAATAAGTAATTGGTTACAGTGCGGAACAAGGGCCAAACAAAGCAAATACATGAACAAGAGCAGCATAGGGCGTCGTGAATAGTGTTCTTATAGGGAGGGAGCGTCGTTGAGGAGTCTTGTAGCTGTGGGGAAGAAGCTGTTCCTATGTCTGGATGTGTGGGTCTTCAGACTTCTGTACCTTCTGCCTGATGGAAGAAGGCAATGCCTGGGTGGGAGGGGTCTCTGATAATGCTGCCTGCCTTCCTGAGGCAGCGGGAGGTGTAGACAGAATCAATGTGAGGGTGGCAAGCTTGTGTGAGGCATTGGGCTGAGTTCACCATACTCTGCAGTTTCTTGTGATCTTGGGCCGAGCAGTTGCCATACCAGGCTGTGATGCAGCCGGATAGGATGCTCTCTATGGCTCTCTATGGTAGAAGTTTGTGAGAGTCGATGCAGACATGCCAAATTACTTTAGCTTCCATAGGAAGTTGAGAAGTTGTTGGGCTTTCTTGACTTCATCATCAATTGTATGTGGATCGTTTGTTTTCACTCAATGGTGGAGCGAACTCTGGAGATCTTTGAACATTCTTGGTCATATGCACGGTCAGCTGAAGATATATCTGTGTGAGCCGGGTTCCACTCCCAGTATTGGCTCTTGTCCAATGAGAGTGCAGATTGGGGAATTGTACTGGGCACCCTCAATTTGTGACTTCTTCTTATTTCCTGGCCTTTCATTTTGCTGAAAGGGCAAGTAGGAATCCAGTGTGCTGCCTGCTGCTTCCCATTCTGCAACCCCCGCTCCTGTGGATAAGCTATCTGGGGTGGGAAAGGATCTTGCCCTCTTGCTTCCAGCTGTAGAATCTGTGGCCTTTGCCTAAGTATTGGATACAACAGTTCAATGAATATCAGGAAGGAGGAAAGTGGATTTGTAACCTGTGAGCATGGATGAAAATTAGGGAGGATCAAAGATGTGAGTGAGCACTCTGAGCAAAGCTGTAATTCTCTCTTTCACCATCTGCACTGTAAAGCGTGAGACGCTTGGGAACTGAATGGTCTCGACAATGGGACCAATGACACTGTCGTGATCATGGGTGCATTGGGGAACAATGGAATGATAGGAAGCCCTGAGTTGAGCTTCCAACTCTATAACCTCTCCATCGCAAAGACTACCTTCTCTCGCCTCTGCAGCATCGGCCATTTGGTTGGCCCCACCTCATCCCATCTGCTGATCAAACCTGAATCGACGACCTTCCTCATCTCCATTGCAGTGCCCTCCTGGGTGCACCACCCCCCCCAGACTCTGTAAACTGTAGCTCATCGAAAACTCCTCTGTCGGTGTCCTACCCAATGCCAACCATGATTCCGTGCTTCTCACCTCTGCTGAGGTCATGCAACCCATCAAGTAGACACTTAACTCTGGCTCCTGGGAAAATAGAAAACTGTGTAGACGAGCCCATACCCGGCAGGAACTTGTTTCAAGATGAGCATGTTCACAATTAATGTCTTGCAAGTCCCAATTAATCTCCTGGAAGCATGCATTTTAAAGTCAGGTGTATATGTGCTAATTGTGTGTGGTATCAATCATTATCCAAAGTATAATATATAGAGATAAATGTCATCTCAGTGCTGATATTGCAGAAATTCAGGTGAATAAAATAAATTTACAGGACAGGTTGAAGGAAAGACTTGCATTTATAAAGTGTCTTCCACAACACCTGCCAACCAAAGACGCACTTTGGAAGTATAGTCACAGTTGTAATGGACGAAAAGTGAAAGGTAATTTACGTAGCAAGTTCACATGACCAGAAATAAGACAATCTGCTGGTGATATTTGTTGAGGGATAAATATTGGCCCTGGATGTTGGGGAGAGCACCAAGCAACCTTTAACATCCACCTGAGCTCACAGTTGAATGTCTCAATTGCAAGGTGGCACCTCTGACAGTGCAGCACTCCTTCAGTGTGGCATTGGAATGTCAGCCTAGATTTTGTGCTGAAGTCTGTGTAACGGGACTTGAACCGATGATCTTCTGTCGCCGTGGCATGACTGATACACATTGAGTCACAGCAGACACTCGCGAATGCCTGAGTTGTTTGATTAGAAACAGTGGAGGGAGGACATCTTCTGAACATATGAAATAGGAGCAGATGTAGGCATTCAGCCCCCCGAGCCTGATCCGCCATTTGAAAAGATCATGGGGGCGATTCTCCGAACCCCACGCCGAGCCGGAGAATCGCCGCAACCGAGCCACGATACCCCGACGCCGGCGCGCGATCCCCCGAGGTGCAGCGAATCGCCGCCATTTGCACCGGCGCGTTTGGCGCGGCGCTGGCCGCAGGCCGCTGGAATCGGCAGGGCCGCCGATTCTCCGGCCCGGATGGGCACAGCGGCCGCGCCGATACGACAGAGTCCCGTCGGCGCTGTTCACCCCTGGTCGCTGCCGGCGCCGTTCACCCCAGGTTCTGGGCGAATGGTCGGGGGCGGCCTGTGGGGGGGGGGGGGGGAGGGGGGGGGGGTGCTCCTTCACCGGGGGCGGGGGGTGGGGGCCTCCGATGGGGTCTGGCCCGCGATCGGGTCACACTGATCGGCGGGCCGGCCTCTCCCACCTCGGGCCTACTTTCTGCCCGACTACATGTTGAGTCGGGGCTGGCGCACTAAAGAAGTCCCCCGCGCATGTGCAGGTTGGCGCGGTGCCCATTTGGCGCCGCTAAAGGAGGGTGGAGCGGCGTGAACCGCTCCAGCGCCATGCTGGCCCCCTGTGGGGGGGCCCGGTTCGCGCTGTCGGGAAACTCGACGGCGTTCGTGACGGCGCAAACACTTGGGCTCCATATTGGAGAATCCCCCCCCCATAGCTGATCTGTTTGCGTTTCCAATTCCACATTCCCACCTACCCCCGATAATCTTTGATTCCTTCGTCAAACAAGAATCTATCTACCTCCACCTTAAAAATAGCCCCCCTCCCCTGCCTCCACCACCTTCTGAGGCAGAGAGTTCCGAAGTCGCTCAGCCTGCTGAGAGAAAATAAATTCTCCGCATCGCTGTCCTAGGAGGACGACCCCTAATTTTAAAGCAGTGCCCCCTAGTCCTGGGCTCACCCACAAGAGGAAACATCCTTTTCATGTCCACCTTGTCAATACCATTCAGGATCTTGTATAATTCAATCAAGTCACCCCTCACTCTTCTAAACTCCAGTGGGAACAAGCCCAGTCTGTCCGAACTCTCCTCATAAGACAACCTGTTCATTCCGGGTATCAATCCAGTAAACCTCCTCTGAACCACCTCCAACATATTTACATCCTTCCTTAAATAAGGAGAACAACAGTATTTGAGATGTGGAATGCCCTGTATAACTGAAGCATTACATCCTGTTCATTATTAATTGCTTCAATGATGTGCTTTGACTAAACGAAACAAAATGGATGAATGTATGAACCTCAAGGGGTTAATAGTCTGTACGAATCAGCCAAAGCCGGTCTGCCTCCCTAACCACTGAGTTTAAGTGACGGTTATTATTTCAAAGTATTGACAGACCGCTTGAAGAGCAGATAATCCTCAGAGGGTACAGAAGCAACCATTTTGCCGTTTCGCTCTAAATCCTGTCGCTCGGCCTTACCCCCTCCTGGTGCCGGGTAATAATGACAATATTTCCTTCGCATTTGGGTAAATGGCTTCCAATCAGGCCGCCTGCGGTGAGGGCCTAGTGCTTTTCCTGATCTGAGGAGCAAGAGAGTACAGCCGTCCTTATCTCTACGCTTCACTCCATCTGCCCTCAGCGGGAGGGGGGGTTCTTCATCTAATCGCTTCCAGTGGGGCAACAAACAAAGTGTCTGGGGGGAAATAGATAGACGCAACGCCAGAGGATGCCGGGAATTGACCGAGCTGTGTGTTGTGCTGCAGAAGATTTGATGTGTTCTCCAGTTCAAAGAGAGAAGCCTTTAAATCAGAGGCTAGCGCTTAATTATACAAATTCAGTGATCAAAGTTATTAGGGCTGCTGTAAAATGGGAGGGGGGGGGGCTTTAATTGAATGGATCAGCCCTATCTTTGTACAAAAAAAAAAGTATTCAATTCTCCAGGAGGGATAAATTGTGACCGCTGTTTACCGAACTGGCGGCTTTATGCGGGCGTTAATGAATAAGAAAGAAACAGAAAAGAAACAATAAATGTATATTTCAAGCTGTGTTTTAGCTTGAAAATAAAATTAAACGTCACGTTGATTTACTACATCTTTTCAAGTTGTCAAGTTTTCCAAAGGATCTCACAGCTCGCTTCTTTTAATCCACAGAGCAAATGTTTTATCTACAAACTCCTTTCCTGTATTAAGCTGAGGACTGGCTCCCCTTTCATTTTCCTCTGAGCCTCATTAATAATCCCTCTTTGAATTTTGAAGTGACGATGCTGTTGTCGCCCGTCTTACACCGCCGCTCAGAAAACCTGACACCCTCCAGGGAAAAGTTGCCCCTTCGGCCTCCCCACCTTGATCACCAGCTTGATTCCGGGGATGGCGGGACTGACGTATGAGGAGAGATTGACTGGTTTAGGATTGTTCTCGCTGGAATTCAGACGAATGAGGGGGGGATCTTATAGAGACTCATAAAATTCTAACAGGACCGCGCAGGGTGGATTCAGGGAGGATGTTTCCGATAGTGGGGGTGTCCAGAACCAGGGGTCACAGTCTGAGGATTCGGGATAGACCATTTAGGACAGAGATGAGGGGATATTTCTTCACCCAAAGAGTGGTGAGCTTGTGGAATTTGTTACCACGCGAAGTGGTTGAGGCTAATTCATTGATTCTGTGATTGACTGCATTCAAGAGTCGGCAAGATATGGCACTTGAGGTGAATGGGATCAAGGGTTATGGGGAGAAAGCAGGATTAGGCTACTGAATTAGACTCCCAGCCATAATCGTGCCGAATAGCGGAGCAGGCTCGAAGGGCTGAATGGCCTCCTCCTGCTCCTATCTTCTATGTCTCTATGTTTGTATTCACTCCCTCCACTACTAGTACATGGTGGCTGCATTGTCTGCCATCCACAAGGTGCATTGCAGCAACTTCCCAATCCTCCTTTGATAGCACCTTCCAAAGCCCAGGACCTCCAGGACAAGGGAAACAGGCACATGGGAATAAGACCACCTGGAAGTTCCCCTCCAAGCCACACGCCATCCTGACTTGGAAATATATCGGCGCTCCTTCACTTGTCGCAAACTCCCGGAACTCCCTGTACCTACACCACATGGACTGCAGCGGTCCAAGAAGGTAGCTCACCATCACCCCCTCAAGGGCAATTAGGGGCGGGCAACAAAGGCTGTCCGAGCCAGCGCCACCCGCATCCCGTGAATGAATTTTTAAAAAATGTTTACTTTCACAGATCTGACCTCGTTGCGAAAGGGAAAAGTGACATTTGTGTCGTTTTATAAAATCTGGCAGCACATCAGCAGTTGCTGTCACTTGCAGACATTGTGGTTCTGGTCAACACTTTAAAACAAATGAAATGCAGAAACCAGCGAACATCAGACTCCGCAAACCAGCGTGAGATTGAATAAGAGCGGAGATTGATTTTGGAATTTCAAAACCCATTTTAAACCCAACATTGAGGGGCTAGGCCGACGCCGGAGGGATTTCCGCCCCGCCAGCTGGCGGAAATGGCGTTTGTTGCCCCGCCAGCTGGCGCGGAAATTCGGCGCATGCGCGGGAGCGTCAGCGGCCGCTGTCAGTTTCCCCGCGCATGCGCGGGAGCGTCAGCGGCCGCTGAAAGTTTCCCGCGCATGCGCAGTGGGCGGAGTCTCTTCCGCCTCCGCCATGGTGTTGGCCGTAGCGGAGGCGGAAGGGAAAGAGTGCCCCCACGGCACAGGCCCGCCCGCGGATCGGTGGGCCCCGATCGCGGGCCAGGCCACCGTGGGGGCACCCCCCGGGGTCAGATCGCCCCGCGCCCCCCCCCCCCCCCAGGACCCCGGAGCCCGCCCACGCCGCCTGGTCCCGCCGGTAAATACCAGGTTTGATTTACGTCGGCGGGACAGGCAATTCCTGGGCGGGACTTCGGCCCATCCGGGCCGGAGAATCTAGCGGGGGGTCCCGCCAACCGGCGCGGCTGGATTCCCGCCCCCGCCCAATCTCCGGGAGCGGAGACTTCGGCGGGGGCGGGGGCGGGATTCACGGCGGCCAATGGCCATTCTCCGACCCGGCGGGGGGTCGGAGAATGACGCCCAAGATATCGAGACATTGGTTAAGTTGCATAAAACAATTGAGCAGGATGACGACAAAACAGACTATGGACACGATTCATCTAAATGGGAACAAAGTCCCATAGCGAGCGGGTTTAGCCGCGTATTTCCCGGCGCTCGCAGTGCAGAGAAACGCAAGGCTATAAAACGCCACTAACGTTAAATAAAGGGCCTCAGCGGGGAACGTGCGGCCGACGCCGCACATGGCCTCCGTTTCTACAACAAGGAGCTCCGCTCGCCGGAGCTGCTCAGTATGGCAAGAGATTGGGAAGCCTTTAAAAATGGAGTCCCAATCTCCGAGGCCTCCAGCGTGACCCCCAACCCACTCCAAGCCCCAAAGCACTATGGGTGGGTCCCTGGACCCCCCCCCCCAACATCCACGCAGGGCACCCCCGGCCCGATTGGCAGCACACATGAAAAGCAAGCCTGGCACCTTGGCAGTGCCAACCTGGCAAACTGGCTGTGCCCCAGGTGCTCCGGTGGCACCTTCAGTACCAGCGTACCATCCTGCCCAAAGGGCATCCACCTGGGAGCTTCCGGTCCCCTGACGAGTGCCATTCCATCTGGTCCCTGTTTGTGGAGACCAGTCCTGCATGGCGCTCGCCCGAGGTCTCCGCGGTGAAGGGGATCGATCCCAACGCCTGGGGTGCCTCAGGGATCTGCATACACTCTGACCTGGAAATTGAAGGCTTGGTAACACATGTTCGGGAGTTTGCCCGCGTGGCAGATTAAATGTGGTTCTTGAAGTTAAATCTGTGAATTTGAATGTCGCTCTTTCAGCCTGAGGTGTGACATTGACGATAAGGATAAATATGGGAATATTCCGGATTGTGCTTTGGCATTCGCTGGAACGGATATGTCCGCAGTCCAGAGAATTGTGTCGTTTAATCCAGCGGGTGATGCCAGCACCTTCAGCGTGATATGGAAAGGGCGGCTGGTAGTGTTTGAAGAACATGCTGACAGTCACGGTCTGCGTTTGGACAGGACCACAACGGGGCAGGGAGCTCAGAGATGGGCGCCTTCTTCCTGTTCAAGGCGGGTGCTTTGGTGGGGAAGCCAGTGCGGGACATGGGGGAAAAGGAGGATTGTAAACGTGCAGGGAAAGCTTTCCTCGTTGATATCAAAACCCTCATTCCAAAGACATGTTTTGTGTCAACTGAGGCAGAAACAGAGGCACAGGCCTATTCGAGGCAGGCTTTGGATGGGCACAATGATGTTGCGGTGGACCTGAATAACCAAATAATGGATCAGGTCGTCCCAACATTGAAAGTCAGATAAGTTGATGGAAGAGCTGCGGGAAAGGTTTCGCTGTTGAAATCGCTGAACAGCGGTTGGAGTCAGCAGATGGTTCTGGTTAAAGCACCGTGTGTCTTTGAGTGGCCTGTGAACGAAGGCGACCTCGGAGGACAAGGGAGGCCAGGTTATTCGCTTTCCCATCTTGAGGTTTCGCTGCCTGCATCCGAAGGTCACTGAGAGGAAGCCAGAACATCTATTAAATCCCACGAGCCAGAGATGAAATAATTACCTAAAGTTTGGCACCGAACCCAGAGCAAGGACTGTGGTGAAAATAACTGCAAATTGGGACATAAGTGTTGAACATACTGTTATTTTCACCGCAGTGCCCAGCTTTAGGAAATTCCGAACAATATAATTGATGCATCTGTGCCGAGTGGATGCAGCTGGTCGCTGACAATTAAGTGTCGCGTGGGGAAGGAGTTAATGAAGGGACCAGTGTTTGCATACACAAGATTCCCTTCTTTGAAATCGCACTGTTGCATCTTGAAGGCTTAAGACACCAGGGGGTTCGCACCACTTCCCAATCCTGGTGATGTGACCAATAATTGATGTGCAAGGATGAAGAAGGAGGTTTGGATTTGCCAACCCATTTACAGATTATCACAATCAGCACTTATTTTCCGCATTACTTGCTCACTCTGCATTATTAGCCCATTCGTCAGGTGGTGTTTGTTCAGACGTGTGCTACCCCTGTAGAAAGGAATGAAAACCCTTAACGCACCTTGAAATAGTTGCAATTGGAAATAAGAAGCGTTATATCTTCATTGTGCAGCTGAGTGAGTTAACGTCCCTACCCTGTGTCTAGGACGAGCCAGGGATTGAACCCTAGTCAGTGCGCAGTCAGACCAATTTGACGCAGGCGTGGAACCCCTACAATTGCAGAAGGAGGCCATTTGGCCCATCAAGTCTGCATTGACCCTCCAAAAGAGCACCTTACCCAGGCCCACTCCCCCTCCCTATCCCTGTAACCCCACCTAACCTTTGGACACTAAGGGGCAATTTAGCAGCGTCAATCCACCTAACCTGCACATCTTTGGACTGTGGGAGGAAACTGGAGCACCCGGAGGAAACCCACGCAGACACAGGGAGAACGAGCAGACTCCACACAGACTGTCACCCGAGAGAGGAATTGAACACGGGCCCTGGCACTGTGAGGCAGCAGTGCTAACCGCTGTGCCACCGTGCCGCCCTTGTCTGTAGTCATCAAGTGGAACTTCGATTAGACTGTGCTGTGAGCAAGCTGTCCAGGCTCACACATGAAGAACAGTCACTTGGGTCAAGAAACAATGTGTGGGCCAGCGCTGGTAGAAACAGATGTTAATATGATGGATTTTCAGATGGGAGATGAACTTCAGGCAAAGAAACAGCAAACTTGCATTTTATGTTGCGCCTGTCACATCCTTAAGTTATCTCCCGTGCACCCAACTGGACAAAACTCGGGATAAATGGGAGGAAGAGCTCGAGATGGAAATAGGGTGGGGACGTTGGCCAAAGCACTGTGCAGGGCCAACTCCACCTGCTCATGCATTGAACGTGGTGCACAGAGCGCACTTGACCAGAACCCGGAGGTGGAGGACCAGTGTGAACGGTGCCAGGGAAGCCCGACCAACCACGCCACAGGTTCTGTTCATGCCCCAGACTTGTCGGGTTCTGGACAACCTTCTTCGAGGCGATGTCCAAGGTTGTGGGGGTGAGGGTGGAGTGTGCCCAAAAGTGGCAGTCATCGGGTTAGCGGACCAGCCAGAAATATGTATGGGGAAGAGGGCCGCCGCCCTTGCCTTTGTTTCTCTAATCGCCCGCCGGAGAATCCTGCTCGGCTGGCGGTCAGCAGCATCACCCACAGCTGCAGACTGGCTGTCCGACCTGTAGGACGTTCTCCACCTGGAGAAGATCAAGTTCACCATCCGAGGGTCAGAGGAGGGCTTTCACAAAGCGTAGAGGCCATTCGCCCACTTGTTCCAGGACCTGTTTGAAGCCAACAGTCGATAGAATGGGGGGGAGAGCGGGGTGGGTGTACGGGAGTCAATGGGACCACAGGGAGCAGACAGGAAATGGAGGGGGGGTGGGAAGGGGGGGGGGGGATCGGGGGGCTACCGGGAAAATGAAGGGGAGGCCAGAAAACAACTGACCCAGAGGCCAGAGAGCCTAGAACAAGAATAGAGGAAAAAGGACCCCAAGGGAAGACTGAAAACAGGACATGGGGTGCGGGGGTGGCCCAGCAACAAAGTTGGGGGATGGGGGGAGGGCACTGCCCACTTATAAGTAATGAATAGCTACCCATTGTACAGTGAAGGACCCAGGAAAGGACCCTGAAACAACGTGTGAAGGGGGTGGGTGGGGAACCGGGGGGTATGTGTGGGGGGGGGGGGCACACAAAGGATATTGACATGTATATTGTAATCGGCACAGTTACCCTTACTGTTAGTATCATGTATAATATGTAAAAAAAAATCAATAGAAACATTCAAAAAAAAGTTATCTCAAAGTGTGTTTCAACTAAAAATCGATGTAGAAAGTATTGTGAAATGAAATGAAATGAAAATCGCTTATTGTCACAAGTAGGCTTCAAATGAAGTTACTGTGAAAAGCCCCTAGTCGCCACATTCCGGCGCCTGTTTGGGCAGGCTGGTACAGGAATTGCCCCATGCTGCTAGCCTGCCTTGGTCTGCTTTCAAAGCCAGTGATTTAGCCCTGTGAGGTCCCCACCCTATTTCCATTCTATCGACTGTTGCTTCGAGGGAAAAGATGAGAGTCAATTTGTGCACGGTAAGGTCACTCGAAAGCAATGACGAGAACGGTTAGTTACACAGTGCGATGTTGGTCTGTGCCTTTAAACTGAAATGGGTTTCCAGCGAATCAACAAGCTGCTTTGCAACCTTTCCATCAATGGAAACATTCGGCCAATTCCCTGAGTCAGATTAATGCTGTTGCCACTTCCACACTCGTTGCAGGAGCATAGGAACAGGAGGAGGCCAGTTGACCACCTCGACCCTGTTCTGCCAGCCAATGCGATCATGGTTGATCTCCGGGGTAACTCCGTACACCAACCTTTGATCAGTCAGTAACCCTTAATCACTTCGGTCAACAAAAAACTGTCAATCTCAGATTTAAGATTCACAATTGATTATCGATTGGCATTTGTGGAAGAGACTTCCAGGCTCCAACCACCCTCCGTGTGGAGAAGTGTTGCCTGATTTCAGTCCTGAAAGGTTAGACTCCACATGATTGGGTGACAAAGTCGATCTCCGTCCAGTTGGTGGGAATGTGTTGTGCATCTATATCAAAGTGGTGCAGGGGACGTTCCCCTGATGGTCAGGTCCTGGTCCCAGAAGTAAAATCCCTGCCCTACGTTTTGCTCACATTTATTAAGATGCCACTAACCTACTTAACATTGAAAATTGGAGTTTGCACTTCTTTCTTGTTTTTAGTTTTAATAACCCAGTTTATTTTTAACCGTATTAATCCCCTGTACTCAGCGAAGAGGGAATTAATTGAACTGTTCCCAGATTTTTAGGTTCAAATCTAAACTAGCCAACCAGATCTTCAGAAGCAGCGACATATTTCTTTTTGATATAAAAGGGAGGTTCTCCTCAAAACCTAACTCTTTGTTTTCTGGCCCCCTGATGCATGATCAATTGCACAAAGACGAGAGTTCAATACAACTGAGGCTTTATTACTCTAAGATGTGTGGCCTCCTTCAGCAGCTGGCGAAATGGCTGCTGTATGGGGAGCACACATATTTATACTCCGCCTACTGGGCGGAGCCAGCAGGCAGGGACTAACCCCGTACCTGTAGTACAGGGCCTTACCACACATCTCCTCATATATACAACAGTGGTGATTACCACATTCACCCCCTGTTAAAATTGAGTCCGGCGGGGGTGGCGGAGAACTATATACAGAACACGTTTTAATACACAGAGGCAAAAAAATGTTTTTCTAGTCCAAAACATGGTGCTTTAACAGTCCCGAACCAATTACAGGTTTAGCCGGTCCGGGGCCTTGATCTGACGTTGGGAGCGACGCAGTGGTGGCGGTGATTCCGGTGCCGGTCTGGTCCTCGGTGACTCCGGGAGCATGCCGAAATTCTCCTCATCCTCGGGCGTGGGCAGAGGGAGGACTGATGGTCCCGGGGGGGTTGCTGCTGGGTGCGCCGGGGAGGGGAGGGTGGCGCTGGGCCGGAGGGTGTGTGTGTGGGGAACCTGCTGGTGCCAGGTCCCTGAGGGAGACAGTATCCTGGTGGCTGTCGGGGTACGCCACGTAGGTATACTGGGGGTTAGCCTGGAGTAACTGCACCCTTTCAACCAATCGGTCTGCCTTGTGGGCTCGTACGTGCTTACGGAGGAGTACGGGTCCTGGAGCTGCGAGCCAAGCCGGGAGCGACACCCCGGATGTGGACTTCCTGGGGAAGGCGAAGAGACGTTCATGCGGTGTGTCATTAGTCGCAGTGCATAGGAGCGGCCGAATGGAGTGCATCGGGGAGGATCTCCTGCCAGCGGGAGGCCGGGAGATTTCTGGACCGTAGGACCAGCTGGACGGCCCTCCAGACCGTCCCATTCTCCCTCTCCACCTGCCCGTTTCCCCTGGGGTTGTAGCTGGTCGTCCTGCTGGAGGCGATACCCCTGCTGAGCAGGAACTGACGCAGCTCATCGCTCATGAATGAGGATCACCTGTTGCTGTGGATGTAGGCGGGGAAGTCGAACAGAGCGAAGATGGTGTTGAGGGCTTTGATGACGGTGGCAGACGTCATGTCGGGGCATGGGATGGCGAAGGGGAATCTGGAGTACTCATCGACCACATTGAGAATATACGTGTTATGGTCGGTGGAGGGGAGGGGGCCTTTGAAGTCCACGCTGAGGCGTTCAAAGGGGCGGGTGGCCTTCACCAGGCACGCGCGGTCCGGCTGGTAGAAGTGCGGTTTGCACTCCGCACAGACCTGGCAGTCCCTGGTGATTGTCTGTACTTCCTCAACGGAGTAGGGCAGATTGCGGGCCTTTATGAAATGGTACAACCGTGTGACTCCGGGTGACAAAGGTTGTCGTGCAGAGTCCAGAGACGGTCCACCTGTGCGCTGGCACATGTACCTCGGGATAGGGCATCGGGGGGCTCGTTGAGTTTACCGGGGCGATACAAAATCTCGTAGTTGTAGGTGGAGAGCTCGATCCTCCACCGCATAATTTTATCGTTTTTGATCTTGCCCCTCTGTGTTGTTAAACATGAAGGTTACCGACCGTTGGTCAGTGAGCAGACTGAATCTCCTGCCGGCCAGGTAAAGCCTCCAATGCCGCACAGCTTCAATGATGGCCTGGGCCTCTTTTTCGACGGAGGAGTGTCGAATTTCGGAGGAGTGAAGGGTTCGTGAAAAGAATGCCACGGGCCTGCCTGCCTGGTTGAGGGTGGCGGCCAGAGCGACGTCTGATGCATCGCTCTCCACTTGAAAGGGTAACGTCTCGTCGACTGCGTGCATCGCGGCCTTGGCGATGTCGGCCCTAATACGGTTGAAGGCCTGTTGAGCCTCGGCCGTCAGGGGGAAAAGAATGGACAGGATGAGTGGGCGGGCCTTGTCTGCATAGTTTGGGACCCACTGGGCGTAGTAAGAAAAGAACCCCAGGCAGCGTTTGAGGGCCTTGGGGCAGTGGGGAAGGGGGAGTTCCATGAGGGGGCGCAAGCGGTCAGGATCGGGCCGCAGAACTCCGTTCTGGACCACATAGCCGAGGATGGCTAAGCGGTTTGTGCTGAATATGCACTTCGCCTTGTTATAGGTGAGGTTTCGGAGAGTGGAGGTGTTGAGAAATTTGGCAAGGTTAGCATCATGGTCCTGCTGATCGTGGCCGCAGATGGTGACATTGTCTAGGTACGGGAAAGTGGCCCGCAGCCCGTACCGGTCGACCATTCGGTCCATCTCCTTTTGGAAGACCGAGACCCCGTTGGTGACGCCAAAGGGAACCTTAAGAAAATGGTAGAGGCGGCCATCTGCCTCGAAGGCAGTGTACGGGCGGTCTGTTTTACGGATGGGGAGCTGGTGGTAGGCGGATTTTAGGTCTACAGTTGAGAAGACCCGGTACTGTGCAATCTGATTGACCATATCAGATATGCGTGGGAGGGGGTACGCGTCGAGCTGCGTGTACCGATTGATGGTCTCGCTGTAGTCCACAACCATTCGGTGTTTCTCCCCAGATTTCACCACTACCACTTGGGCTCTCCAGGGGCTGTTGCTGGCCTCGATGATGCCTCCCCGAAGCAGCCGCTGGACCTCGGACCTGATGAAGGTTCTGTTCTGGGTGCTGTACCGTCTGCTCATGGTGGCGCCGGGTTTGCAATCCGGGGTTAGGTTTGCGAATAGGGAAGGTGGGTCGACCTTTAGGGTCACGAGGCCGCATACAGTGAGGGGTGGTAGGGGCCCGCCGAATTTCAATGTTAGGCTCTGGAGGTTACACTGGAAGTCCAGGCTGAGTAGCAGGGCAGCGCAGAGGTTGGGGAGGATGTAGAGGCGGAAGCCGCTGAATTCTATGCCCTGGATCTTGAGCGTGGCTGTACAGTACCCCCTGATCGCCACGGAGTGTGACCCGGAGGCCAGGGAGAGTCTCTGATTGGCGGTGACCCCCGCATGCATTCCAGCATAGTGTCCCATCGATTCCCTGAGGTGGTGGAGGTGGGGACGGGACAGGGGTAGTACACTGGCGTAGTGAGCGCTGGCTGACGCCCAGTCCCTGGGCCAAGTCCACCCCCCCCACGTCCTTCCATTCCCCCTCTTCCCCCCCCCCCCCCCCCCCCACGCCCCCTCTGCGGCCAGCCCAGACCAATCCAGCCCTCACACCCTTCTGACAGAGCACCGAGGCAGGTTGTAACAGGTATTTAATATGACAGCATATATACTGATTTGTGCCCTGGCCCCTATCGCTAAACTGTGCCCTGCACCTGTGCCAACTTAACTGGTGTCGGCCTTTGTGGCCTTATAGGCCCGAACGCAATGCCTAGGTGAATCCCCAGACAATACATCAGGAACGGAGGTGGCCTGCTGTGATTCCCGTCCTGTGACCTGGCTCCCCGTTGGCGGCCGCCCTCTGGTGTGACCGGGCCTGGCTGCTGTTCGGGTGACCTGGGGGGGGGCGTGGTGCTGCCCTGTTTTGCCCACTGTCCATGTGATGCGACAGGGGCAGGAGGGGGGAGAGGGGGGGCCCCGGGGAGGGGGGGTCCCCGGCTGCACCTGCATCATCTGACCCTGGCAGGTCCCCGATGTCCTCACCATCGTGTCAACGCCCTCGGTGATCCTCCTCAGTGACTGGGACATGCTCTGCGGTGACTCGGCAATGCTCACCTGCGGCTGGGACGTACTCCGAAACGCCTCAACCATTTGCATCTGAGAGCGGTACATGTCCCGCAGAACCTCATCAAGGTTGGCCTGGTACTGGGTCACATCCCCCAGCGCGTCGGACATTCTGCCGAGATCCTCAGCCATGGCCGTCACCGACCGAGCCACGCCATGGACACCTTCACCAATGTTGCTGACGTTGTGCGCCAGGCTCCCCACTGCGGTCGCCATCCTAGCAGCGTTCGCCTTGGTGCCACGCATTGCCGGCGACATCTCCTGTACCCGTAGCCTCTGGGACTCCTCCAATGGCCATGGACCTGCTGGAGTGACGCTGACATCTCCCTCTGAATGTCCCGGCTGTTCCCGAACGTCTCCATCAGCTCCGGGTAACCCTGTTCCAGAGGCTCAGCATCTGACTGGGACCCACGTGGGCCCTGGGATCCAGCAGACCTCCGACTGCTGTGTCGCCTGGGGGTTCCTGCCTCCGCCTTACGTGCATTGGCAACTTTGTGCTGGTCACCAGAATATGCTCCAGAAGTCTGTCCACTAAATCTTCCCACCGAGATGTGTGTATCTGCGCTGGTGGAAGGTGGGGATGACAGCTGTGACGCATCGACTGTTTCACCCTCGGAGCTCTCCTCCAAGGTGGTCTCATGGGAGGTGGGGGCCTGGGGCCATCCCGGATGGGCCGGCTCCGTCGGGGGTATAAACACGTGGTCGGTGGGAGGGATGGGTCAGTTTGTGAGACGCTCATAACTCACATGTGACAGTCCATCAGGGTGGGGCCCGGTGGACCATCAAATCTGCAGCTTGCGCTGACCTCCGCCTTGGTGACTGCTCTGTCCATGGCCACTCCCGTCACCTCCAGGGCCTGTTCCTCAAGGTCGTGAGGATCCTAATGTCCGGCACCCCTCTGCTAGTCTGGATCCTCTCCGGGCGATTGTGGGGGAGCTTCTCCTGTGGAGACACAGAGAGGGCATCGTTAGCCACAGGTGTGGGTCACAGTGCTTGAGCGGGTGCTGTGAAGAGAGGGTTCAGGTGATGGGAGGGTTGGGGTGAAGGGAGGGGGGTGTGAAGGGTGGTTTGGGGAGCAGATGGAGGGCTGGGGTGGGAGGTTAGCGAGGGGGGGTGGTGGCAAGGAGTGGGGGTGGGGTGTCAATTCACCCGTGCTGCGCCGTGTAGGTCGCACTGCAGGCCTGTCCTCCTGGTCGTCTTGCCCGAGCTGACGGTCGCTGCCACTTCATCCCAGGTGGCACTCGCTGCCCTGCGGCTCACCCTCTGGGACCCTCGGCGGAACAGGACATCCCTCCCGGCCCCCACCACATCTAGGAGCCTCCCCAGGTCTGCATCCCCGAATCGGGGTGTCGGTCATCCTGGTCCCATGGCTGCGAGCTGAATGGGGTTGGCTGTGCAAGTGCTGTTTAAATGCTGCTCGACCTTGTTAGGGGGGGGGGGGGGGGGGTGGCGGGGGGGCGTGCTGGCGAGCGCAGTCTCGGAGAATCGGCTGGCGAGCCTTCATTTGGGGCGTGAAGCCTGCGGGGCAAGTGGACCAATTAAGTGTTGAATATTGCCAGCCTGGCTGGGCCGAGCTCGTGGCAATTCCCGCTCGCTACAACACTCAGAAACCATCCGGAGAATCGCGTCCTTCATCTCAGGAACAGAGAATCCGGCTGACCGTGTTCAGGGGGAGAATTAAAAGATGAATACTTATTTGAAAAATCCCATTCTAAACCTTGTTTGATCACAGAGGGCATGCTGTCTCATTAATCAGATATTGCATCAACGTGTAGTCACCGGTTTTGGCTGGAGTCTATCTTTTCTACTTGGTGTGTTTTTCCTCCTAGTCTGTCTCCGTCCAATGACACTGATACAGAAAGGCATTTTAATTGCAGAACATTCCAGCATCATCACTTTATGATGGGTTTATTGCCACCTTGTACTCGTCAGGGCCTGGTGTTGTCAGGGCTCCAGATGATAAATTATCAGCAGAGCTTGGGGAGACAGTGCCATTTTAACTGAAGCAATTAAGTACCTCTTTTTTTATAGTAATTCTTCAGTACAATTCCATTCATCACACCATCTCAGTGATTTTAGCCAGATTTTACACTGCTGATTAGCTTATTACTGGGGTTAATTGGTGACATTAACTGACAAGAATTACTATTCAGGTATCAAATGGCACTATTCTGCTTCCTCTAATCTGGAGTGCAGCTCACATGAATTCACTGAAACTCTATGCATAAATGTCCGTGATTTCTTGCTACAGACCGTACAATATGTTTCCCCATTATTTCCACAAATTGTCCTGTAACGTTATTCACGCCATTTGGCACACGCAAGCCAGTGTTAACTCCTTGCAGCAACTTCACTCTCCCAGGTCAGAGTCGATGGACAGTGTCCAGCTTCCAAGTGAGGAACCTCACAACTCCAACGCACAAACTTTCCGTTTATGCCTCTCCCCTCTATCAAACTAAAGCCAAGATGAACTATTTTAAAAAAGTCGTTTTGCAACTTTATATAGTTCTTTATATACGATGCTTTATACAGTTCTGCATCTAGGTCCCTCTAGTGGTTAATTCAGACATAACATTAACCCTTACAGTTCTGTACATTTCTCATAATGTCACATTAGTGTCAATTAACGCTGCAATGAAGATACTGTGAAAATCCCCTGTGAAAACTGGGTTAAGTGGTGATTATTGGTTTCTCGCTATGATCTCGCCAATGGGAGCGAGTCGCTTCGATCGCAAACCCGGCCCGGTTCTCAGTTTAACGGCCTTGTCGTGCTCTCACTTCAGTGCAACACGGCCATTAAATCACACCCCACAT
Source organism: Scyliorhinus torazame (assembly GCF_047496885.1). Classification (NCBI taxonomy): domain Eukaryota; kingdom Metazoa; phylum Chordata; class Chondrichthyes; order Carcharhiniformes; family Scyliorhinidae; genus Scyliorhinus; species Scyliorhinus torazame. The sequence goes on from NC_092709.1 coordinate 11,217,546, forward strand.
ATTGAAAACTATTCCAACGGACTAAAATGGCCGATTGCCATTTGTGACAATGTGGACAGAAGTCCTCTGGCAGCAGCGGGAATGTGGAGGGTTTCCCGCTGCAATGGCCGGAGGTAAGACATGTTGTGTTCTGCGATCCCATCATTGCAACGACAGACACAGAGCATGTAGTTGTTTAACTGGAACAATGATTTATTGTCAAACTCGTGGAAAGATAACTAACAGATTACTATACAGATAATATCATCATAGAATTTACAGTGCAGAAGGAGGCCATTCGGCCCATCGAGTCTGCACCGGCTCTTGGAAAGAGCGCCCTACCCAAGGTCAACACCTCCACCTTATCCCCATAACCCAGTAAACCCACCCAACACTAAGGGCAATTTTGGACACTAAGGGCAATTTAGCATGGCCAATCCACCTAACCTGCACATCTTTGGACTGTGGGAGGAAACCAGAGCACCCGGAGGAAACCCACGCACACACGGGGAGGACATGCAGACTCCGCACAGACAGTGAGCCAAGCCGGAATCGAACCTGGGACCCTGGAGCTGTGAAGCAATTGTGCTATCCACATGGCTACCATGCTACCGTAAAGTTACTTGAATTCTCTGGGAGCTACTGTAAGTGCGACTATCCTGTTGTACATCCTACTACCAACTGGCGGGTCCCTCCACTCACATGATGGATGACTGATGCCACCTGTTGGCCGGAGGCCATACCGATAGTTACGTGCATTGATATGCAACTATATACATTTATACAACCATATACATTTATATGTGCATGCATATCAGCACAAGACACGTCATACCATCCAGCCCTATTAGGTAACCAGGTGTTACGCACTGTATACCGTGGCAGGACTAACTGGCCGCCATATTGAAAATGCGCCCAACATCACTGGCCCACTGTTGAAGAAAGAAGATGGATCTCCAGGAACGTTCTGAGGCTGGAATGTGAACCCCCTCGGTGATACTGAATCTGGAAGATCCACCTGTATATGCTCCGCCGTGGTATTCCGGGGTCCAGGGCTGCCGGAGGTCTCCATCGTGAACTCCGGAGGCAGCCCCAGGCGTTGTTCAGGTGATTCCCGACATCTGCACGCCACATTCCAAACGTGTTTCACACCGGCGTGTTTTCCTGCCGGCACTGCAGAGAATCAGGCATGGGGGTGGGGGTGGATGGGGGAGCGGGGGGGGGGGGGGGGGGGCGGTGGTGAGGGGGTGTCAGGCTTTCATCTGCATTTCACTAGCGGGATGTAAATGAGTTTCGTGCTGGCTCTCAGCAAGTTTCCTGATCTGTCACGGCAGGTACCGGCGGAAGATCCCGCTGGAGATTTACGCCAACTTAATAATGAATTTTGGGCCTCCCGCCAAATTATCCCCCATCCCACCCATCGTTTAATCTGCTGGCGTGGGCTTGGAAGAATCTCACCTAGTGAGTCCCACCCTTATCCTCACCCAAATATCAAACTCCTGCTCAAAGTTCTTGTGGAGAAGGGTCCAATCGAGTTCAGGAACTAACTTGTCCTGCGATTGAGGGATTTGAATCTTTTCCCTTTGTCAAGTATCCTTAAAATGTCACTCAAGATTAGTATCAGGAGTTCTTTTCATCAGAGCCTTCTGGATAGGTAGACATCACTGAAGGTCAGTCGTTTCTTCTCTGCCGATAGCTCAATGGTAGGGTTGAAAGGTCCTCTCGTAAAGTGGCTGGGCTCCATTAGAAATGGCACTCCACAGAGAAATCCAAGACAGATCCATCCAGAATCCCCGATGGTGGCAGTCTTCCATGAAACCTTATTCCTTCCCTGTTCATTTTTTTCCTGTAATGTAGGGCTGGATTCTCCAGGTACCCCAGCCGTGTGTTTCTCGGTGCCACTCCGCTCGCTGGCGAAGGGATCCTCTCTTCCCGCTGCTTGTCAACGGGGTTTCCCATTAAAGCTGCCCACACCGCCGGGAAAGACATGGGTGGGGTGCACTCCAGTGGGAAAAGAGGATCCCAGATACATCCAATTCTATCTTTGCCCTTCTTCCCGCACATCGTTTGGTTGGGATGTTAATTCAACGCAAATTGTTCACATTAAAACAGTGACTACACTTCAAAGGTATGGGCTTTAAAGTGCTTTGGACCATCCTGAGGGAGTGAAAGGTGCATAGATAAAGGTTCTTTCCTCCTCTCTGTCCTCACTAAGCCACAACAGTTAATCCTTCTAAAAGTAGCTCCTTCTTGTCCCTTCCTCCGGCTCCTGTAAGGCCAGGAAATGAAGAAAAGCCCAAATGGACAAACAGGTTGCATCCTCCAAATTCAAAGTGAAAACATTTGTGCGCAATCAAACCCACCTTCCAAATGTTTCTGATTCTACGAGTCCCTTCTGTCCCTCTTTTTCCTTCTTTCCCACTTGAGACTTCACGTGTGGGATTCTCCGATCGACGCCGCCGAAATCACGTTCGGATCGGCCGGAGAATCCATTTTTACGCCGAAATCGGGGGGGGGGGGGGTGGGGTGACGTTGTTTTTCTGATGCTCCGCCCACTCAAAAACGGCGTACTCAAGGAGTACACTGCAGGCTGTTGGGACAGCCTCAGTACGTTACCTACCTGAGGCCCTCCCCCCATGCTCCGTCCCCAATGGGCCGACTTCCCGACGGCGTGGAACGCTTGTCCTCTCACTTTTCTGACCTTTTGGTCGTAAGACCAGACGGACCCTGCGGACATAGCCGCAGAATCGGAGAATCCAGCCCCACTTCTTTTCCACCGAGCTGGACTCAGTACAGGACAGAAAGAGGCCATTTGCCCCATCGGGTCTCCTCTGGCTCTTTCCAAGATCAATCCAGTTATTCCCGCTCCTCCGATTTTTCCTCTTTTCTCTGCATCTTCTTCACGTGTTCTTCTAGTTCCCTTTCGAAAGCTATTATTGAATTGGTTTCCTATTGTCCGAACGTGTTCCAAATTTAGTGAGATTGGTCAAACACTCATCTAATTTCAGATACCAAAGATATAGCCATAGTATTAACAATAGCAATTAGTAATCGAGGAAGTAAAATACAGTTCCCAATAAAAGCAAGCACACGCTCCATTCCTGAGCCCGTATCATGCTATCTTGATTGGTCGTTTGCTGAATTCGTCAGGTTGATTGTCCAATCCACTGCCCCCAACAGGGTGCGTGAGTCACATTTAAGGAAATTGTGGAATGTGCGACCAGAGGCTCTCCAAGATGTGTTCACTACCATGCACTGGGTACACCTGATTGCGGAATAACCACCAGTTAGTTTCCCATTTTATCATTGCTCAGAGTAGGAAATTAGCTTCCACTTAAGGTACAGTGTAGTCCCTGGTCAGAAAAGGCCAGGCACGTCCGGAGCAGAGTGAACCATCCTCTACCCTGCGAACCCCAACAGGCTTTAAGCCCGACCTCTCTTCAAGGTTTTCTTTGTGAAAATTAGGTTTCGGCCCTGGTTCGGTGGGTAGTCCTCTGAGCTCTTTGTCAGAAAGCTAGCTGTTTAAGACCCCTTCCAGAGATTTAAGCACTAATCTAGTTCGATCCCTCGTGTCGTACTGACGGAGCGCTGCATTGTCTGTCATGTCAGATGTTAAACCAGAATGCTGGCTGCCCTCTTGGATAGAAGGAATGGATCCCATAGCACCATTTCAAATGTTCTCTCCAGAGTCCTGGTCAATATTAATCCCTCAAAAAACAGATTTCCCCGTTCTTCTCTTGTGCTGTCTTTGGGAGCTTGCTGTGCGTAAATTAGCTGCTGTACTAAACTGCATTACAATGGTGACCACAATTCAAAAGTGCTATTAGCTGTCAAGTGCTTGTGGGACATCCTCAAAGTTGTGAAAGTGCTATTTCCTTAAGTGGCCCAGCGATAAGAATTTCTCTGGTCACTCCAGAGTGTGCCATTTCCTTCTCGGTATTCCTGGAGAAACTTTAGCCATGTTCTGAGAAGATTGAGAGTGACAATTAATGCCAGACTGTGAAGGATTTCATGCTGTGTGTTTGTGCCCACTGGAAATTAGGTTGAAACTGCCTAAAGTCAGTTTTGCCTAGCAACCGAGAGATGGTGGAAGCTTTGATTCCATCAACATATCCTGAATTCAAAACCCAGAGCCCAGAGGTGAAAGGCAACACGTTAACCCATTGTATTAACTAATTCAAGGTGCATAAACTGATTCCCGTTTTGACCAATACCCCTGCAAAGTAAGCCTGAGGGTATGTCTACATTAATAATATTTATCACTGCTTTTATGGGGCTTGGTTTTCTCCGATGAGCTATTTTTACATTTGTCGTTGTTATATTTGCCATTTCCTCTTGTTTTCCTAGACGGTGGTCATTTTTTATTATGCCATCCGAATGAGTATTTTAAGAGACACTTAATGAGTAAATGTTATTTATGGTCCTTTCTTCATCCAAAAAAATGCCTCGGTAAACAACAAGGTTTCAGACTTCCCTGGTAAAATGAGGTCACATTATTGATTCTAAGGTGTCCACTGTGTCTCGTCCTGAAGACAGGAGCTCTGAGCTACTCCAGCAGTGCACTGTGACCAGGGTGGTGAGGCACGATCAATTGAACAAAGACTGGAGTTGGATACAACTGAGGCTTTATTGCTCTAAGATGTGTGGCCTCCCACAGCAGCTGGCGAAATGGCTGCTGAATGGAGGACACGCATATTTATATTCCGCCTATGGGTAAGATATTCTTGTTCTATGGGTAAGATGGGTATAGAGGGTTATGGGCCAAGTGCGGGCAACTGGGACTAGCTTAATGGTAAAAACTGGGAGGCATGGACTGGTTGGGCCGAAGGGCCTGTTTCCATGCTGTAAACTTCTAACTTCTACTGGGTGGAGCCAGCAGGCAGGGACTACCGACGAACCTGTAGTACAGGTCCTACCTTACATCACCTAATATAGGTGCAACAGTGGTTTACCACATTCACCCCCTGTTAAAATTGAGTCCGGCGGGGGTGGTGGTGACCTATATACAGCAATGAATTTATATTTACAGTGTTTGAGCAGAAAAAAAAATGTCTTTTGAAGTTCGGCGGTTTATCCGGTCCGGTGCCTTGATGTTCCGCTGGGAGCGACATAGTGGTGGCGGCGATGTCGATGCTGGCCTGATGTTCGGTGACTCCGGGAGCGTGCCGAAATCCTCTTCATCCTCAGGCGTGGGCAGGGGAAGGACGGATGGTCCTGGTGGGGTTAATGCTGGCAGCGCCGGGGGAGGGGAGGGTGGCGCCGGGCCGGAGGGGTCTGTGTGTGTGTGTGGAACCTGCTGGTGCCAGGTCCCTGAGGGAGACAGTATCCTGGCGGCCGTCGGGGTACGCTACGTAGGCACACTGGGGGTTTGCATGGAGCAATTGCACCCTCTCCACCAACAGGTCCGCCTTGTGGAGTCGAACGTGCCTACGGAGCAGGACTGGTCCCGGAGCCGTGAACCAAGTCGGGAGCGACACCTGGGGAAGGCAAAAAAACGTTCATGGGTGTGTTGTCAGTGGCGGTGCACAGCAGTGACCGAATGGAGTGGAGTGCATCAGGGAGGACCTCCTGCCAGCGAGAGGCTGGGAGGTTCCTGGACCGTAGGGCTAGTTGGACAGCCCTCCATTCCGTCCCGTTCTCCCTCTCCACCTGCCCGTTTCCCCGGGGATTATAGCCGGTCGTCCTGCTGGAGGCGATACCCCTGCTGAGCAGGAACTGACGCAGCTCATCGCTCATGAATGAGGATCCCCTGTCAATGTGGATGTAGGCGGGGAAACTCATCGACCACATTGAGAATATGCGTGTTTCGGTCAGTGGAGGGGAGGGGCCCTTTGAAGTCCATGCTGAGGCGTTCAAAGGGGCGGGAGGCCTTCACCAGGCGCGCATGGTCCGGCTGGTAGAAGTGCAGCTTGCACTCCGCACAGACCTGGCAGTCCCTGGTGATTGTCCATACTTCCTCGACGGAGTAAGGCAGATTGCGAGCCTTGACAAAATGGTACAGCCGTGTGACTCCTGGGTGACAAAGGCTGTTGTGCAGGGCCCGGAGTCAGTCTACTTGTGCGCTGGCACAAGTACCTCGGGATAGGGCGCCTGGGGGCTTGTTGAGTTTGCCGGGGCGATACAAAATCTCGTAATTATAGGTGGAGAGCTCGATCCTCCACCTCAAGATTTTATCGTTTTTGATCTTGCCCCGCTGTGAGTTATTGAACATCTGGCTACTGACCGTTGGTCAGTGAGGAGGGTGAATCTCCTGCCGTCCAGGTAATGCCTCCAATGCCGCACAGCCTCAATAATAGCTTGGGCCTCTTTTTCGACGGATGAGTGCCGAATTTCTGAGGCATGAAGTGTGCGGGAGAAGAATGCCACGAGTATGCCTGCCTGATTGAGGGTGGCGGCTAGGGCGACGTCCGATGCGTCGCTCTCTACTTGAAAGGGCAGTGTCTCGTCTACTGCGTGCTCCCGGTCTTGGCGATATCGGCTCTGATATGGGCGAAGGCCTGTTGTGCCTCGGCCGCCAGGGGAAAGTGTGTGGACTGTATGAGTGGGCGGGCCTTGTCCGCATAGTTTGGGACACACTGGGCGTAGTATGAGAAAAACCCCAGGTAGCGTTTGAGGGCCTTGGGGCAGTGGGGAAGGGTGTTCCATGAGGGGGCGCATGCGGTCGGGATCGGGCCCCAGAACTCCGTTCTGGACCACATAGCCAAGTATGGCTAAGCAGGTCGTGCTAAACACGTACTTCTCCTTGTTGTAGGTGAGGTAAGCCGATGGTGAGTCAGTCGTGACCTATGATGATCACAATCAGTGGATCATAAATGGGACCTCAGTTTAACACCTTATCGAATATAAATTCACCTCCAATAGTGCAGCGCTCCCTCAGTAATGCACATGGCATGTCAACCTAGATTTTGGGTTCTAGTCTCTGGAGGGGTGGGGGGTTTAAAAGTATTTCAATGAAAACCTCTCACCTAATTTCCTGACATAGACAACGGAAATGGTTGCCTCGGGTATACCTTGTAAAGTTAATGCCATCACCCAAAAAATGGAATCATGGCATCTAGCCAAGCATTGATGAAGGTGACAAATACTGGAGAGCATCACTTTTCCCTTTACGTGGAATGGAATGGAAGGTAGCCATCCCATGGTTGTTCCCCCCCGAGGAAGTCACGCATCTGCTTTTACACGATAGCATCATTTTGTCCACAAAGGCTTCATTTCGAAGTGCCTGGGAGGCCTCTGGAAATATTGAAACTTACTGCTCAATTCTTGTGATTGGCATTCACAGATCCTTTCGGTCTCCGAACATCACACGACCCACTGAGTGGCAGGTGGCACCTGACGAGGTAAGGGTGGCAGATTTCCTTCTCCGAAAGATGTCGGAGAACAAATGGACAAAACCACAGCTTCGGGGTCACTTTTGCACGTGCTGGTGTTTTATTCCCAGGTTGTTCTTCATACGTTGAAATCAAATTGCATCGCAAAGTAACCGCCTCCGGAACAGAATCCCGGCCAAACGTGACAGGAGGACAATCTCCACCTGGAGGACTGCAGTGGTTCAAGGAGCAAGCCCATCGATAACTCTTCAGGGACAAATAGGAATGAACAGTCATTATGGCAAGCCAACATCACCGGTATCCCAGGAACAGACTTTACCCCTGCCATTTGTAACATTAAAAATAAAAAAACTCCCACAGTGTTTCACAACTTTGCACTGTGTTCCCAGTCAATGATTACCCACTTAACTATTTATAATTAAAATTAATGGTATGATGGTGTGGAGCTTATGCTGCAGAATTTATGATCCAATGATTGTGATCCGATGGAAGTTTGACAATTTGAATTCAATGCAAGAAGAGACAACACCATCAGGTGTAAAAGTGGGCAATTTATCATGGCCAATCCACCTAACCTGCACGTCTTTGGACTGTGGGAGGAAACTGGAGCACCCGGAGGGAACCCACGCAGACACGGGGATAAAGCGCAGACTCCGCACAGACAGTGACCCAGCGGGCAATCGAACCTGGGACCCTGGCGCTGTGAAGCCACAGTGCTATCCACTTGTGCCTCCGTCCTGCCCACAAAGTTGTGTATTCAAACCCCCTCCCCCCCAGCCCTCTAGAGACTGGAAGCCAAAATCTAGGTTGACATGCCTGGTGCATTACTGAGGGCGCGCTGCACTATTGGAGGTGTATTTATATTTGATAAGGTGTTAAACTGAGGTCCTATCTGCCCTCTCATGTAAAAGATCGCATGGCACTATTTTGTAGAATGTCGATCACTTAATCATCATCCCAGAAACAGGGGGCGACATTCTCCGACCCCCCCGCTGGGTCGGAGAATCGCCGGGGGCTGCCGTGAATCCTGCCCCCGCCGGTTGCCGAAGTCTCCGGCACCGGAGATTCGGCGGGGGCGGGAATCGCGCTGCGCCGGTTGGCGGGCCCCCCCGCTCGATTCTCCGGCCTGGATGGGCCTTGTCCCGCCGATAAATTGCCTGTCCCGCCGGCGTAAATTAAAACACCTACCTTACCGGCGGGACAAGGCGGTGTGGGCGGGCTCCGGGGTCCTGGGGGGCGCGCGGGGCGATCTGGCCCTGGGGGGTGCCCCCACGGTGGCCTGGCCCGCGATCGGGGCCCGCCGATCCGCGGGCGGGCCTGTGCCGTGGGGGCACTCTTTCCCTTCCACCTCCGCAGCGGTCTCCACCATGGCGGAGGCGGATGAGACTCCCTCCACTGCGCATGCGCTGGAAACTGTCAGCGGCCGCTGCCGCTCCCGCACATGCGCCGCCCGGAGATGTCATTTCCGCGCCAGCTGGCGGGGCAACAAAGGCCTCCGGCGTCGGCCTAGCCCCTCAATGTTGGGGCTCGGCCCCCAAAGATGCGGAGCATTCCGGACCTTTGGGGCGGCGCAATGCCCGTCTGATTGGCGCCGTTTTGGGCGCCAGTCGGCGGACATCGCGCCGTTTCGGGAGAATTTCGCCCAGGTTGTCTGATCATTAATAGATTGTGGGATAATGATGTGAACAAGTTGGTTGCCACATTTCTTATGTTACAAAACTGGCTACAATTTAAAAGTATTGAATTGGCGATAAAGTGTAATGGGACCATCTTCTTGGGGTGAATTGGTGTTGGACAATGAACGCGGGCCTTGTCAGCTACCCCCTTATCCGTCAAACAGTGAAACATTCCGACAATAAAATAATTGCAATTTTATGGTTTGCTTCAGATAACTATTGTTGCGGTACTGGAAAATATCGCAACATGATTGATGGTTAATCATAGTTTTGTGTTCTTTGAATGAAGACTAACATTTTGGATTTGCAAGAGGAATGTCACTGCAAAGTGTCAATAAATGTTGTGTCTTTCCCTGTCTCTCTTTTCGATTAGCCAACATTGACCTAGCCCATTTTTTAAGCACATTTCCATTTCCATTGGACCATTTCAGGGTTTACCTGAAGAGAAAGTGAATCTCCAGCACAGAATTGCTTTTATTGTTACAACATGTTAAACATGATGCTGCCATCTGAGTCAGGGAGGCGACAAGAATAGATCATTTGGGAATTGGAAGAGTCCCTGGAGACACTGCTTGGTAGCTCAGACCTGAGAATATTTTGCTTGCGTTGTGTGGGGCAGGGTGCGGTAATGCTGCTCCTGAGTTAGGATGCTCTCTGCCTTCAGGCACCATGTCTCACTGGGTGTTGGCCATGCTAAATCTCCATATTAACCTTGCTCCAGGGATGTGGGTCACCTTCGTTGGTGGCCCATTCGTCCAGTTTGCGAGGCTCTTTAGAAAAATTGTTTTTTCCCACCTCGATTTCTTTTACGATTGACTTTTCCCATCGGACTTTCTAAATCACAATTTCTGATGAAATTCCAGCTGCCTCTTCCTGATTTTGGTCATCAGAGTTCACCGAAAAAAGAACAAGGAAACAATACAGCACAAGGACAGGCCCATCAGCCCTCCAAGCCTGTACCAGTCATGACACCACCCTATGTCAAAACCCTCAGCACTTCCTTGTGCCGTATCCCTCCATACCCATTCCATCCATGTGTTTGTCAAGATGCCTTTTGAACGGCGTTAATGTATCTGCTTCCACAACCTCCCCTGGCAACGCGTTCCAGGCACTCACCACCCTCTGCGTAAAAAACCTGCCTCGCACATCTCCTCTAAACTTTGCCCGTTGGTCCTTAAACCTATGCCCCCTGGTGACTGACCCCTCCACCCTGGGAAAGAGTGCCTGCCCATCCATTATCCATTCCTGTATCAGCCTCCCCGAACAGGCGCCGAAATGTGGCGACTAGGGGCTTTTCACAGTAACTTCATTTGAAGCCTACTTGTGACAATAAGCGATTTTCATTTCATTTCATTATATCCATGCCCCTCATAATCTTGTAGACCTCTATCAGGTCACCCCCTCACCCTCCGTCATTCGCTGCACCTGCCCACCTCACCCAGCTGCAATTTTCCCAGAGGGTGGGGAGGCGAGCATCAACTGTTCTGCCCACCCGATGAGAGTGGCGGGCTGGTGGCTGGGCAAGGGGACAATGCCTTCAAGATATTTCCCGCCTCCATGTTTCCCAAACCCTTGTCCTGTGCAACCTAGCCTCATCCCACCTTTCCTCCCTCGCTGCGTCCTGCCAGCTCGGCCCCGGCTAGAGCCTGGACTTACCCTCCAGTCCGGCTCCATCGCAGTTCACTTTCCTTGGGGATTGTTGCAGTTCCAGCAGTGACCACCTCCCCTAGTGGCGTGGCTCGGACCAGCGAGCTCCTGGCCATTTCATTGACCAGCAGTGGTAGGACTTGCACCCCAGTCGGGGTAGAAGCCCCGCCTCAAGTGGCCCCACATAGGTTAAATGGCTGGGGGGTGAGCAGGCCGGGTGGGCGTCATTTTCTGGCAGTTTGTGATTTGTTATGTTCTCGGTGTAACATAAGCGGCTTCCTTGTGGTGCACTTGCCAAAGGAAGGTTCAGACGTGGAGATAACTTCAACACATTTATCAAACTATTTACACTTCTATTACTCGGGTTCAACACTACTGCTAATCCTACTATAGAACATAGAACATAGAACAATACAGCGCAGTACAGGCCCTTCGGCCCACGATGTTGCACCGAAACAAAAGCCATCTAACCTACACTATGCCATTATCATCCATATGTTTATCCAATAAACTTTTAAATGCCCTCAATGTTGGCGAGTTCACTACTGTAGCAGGTAGGGCATTCCACGGCCTCACTACTCTTTGCGTAAAGAACCTACCTCTGACCTCTGTCCTATATCTATTACCCCTCAGTTTAAAGTTATGTCCCCTCGTGTCAGCCATTTCCATCCGCGGGAGAAGGCTCTCACTGTCCAACCTATCCAACCCCCTGATCATTTTGTATGCCTCTATTAAGTCTCCTCTTAACCTTCTTCTCTCCAACGAAAACAACCTCAAGTCCATCAGCCTTTCCCTCCATACCAGGCAACATCCTGGTAAATCTCCTCTGCACCCGCTCCAAAGCCTCCACGTCCTTCCTATAATGCGGTGACCAGAACTGTACGCAATACTCCAAATGCGGCCGTACCAGAGTTCTGTACAGCTGCAACATGACCTCCCGACTCCAGAACTCAATCCCTCTACCAATAAAGGCCAACACTCCATAGGCCTTCTTCACAACCCTATCAACCTGGGTGGCAACTTTCAGGGATCTATGTACATGGACACCTAGATCCCTCTGCTCATCCACACTTTCAAGAACTTTACCATTAGCCAAATATTCCGCATTCCTGTTATTCCTTCCAAAGTGAACCACCTCACACTTCTCTACATTAAACTCCATTTGCCACCTCTCAGCCCAGCTCTGCAGCTTATCTATATCCCTCTGTAACCTGCTACATCCTTCCACACTATCGACAACACCACCGACTTTAGTATCGTCTGCAAATTTACTCACCCACCCTTCTGCGCCTTCCTCTAGGTCATTGATAAAAATGACAAACAGCAATGGCCCCAGAACAGATCCTTGTGGTACTCCACTTGTGACTGTACTCCATTCTGAACATTTCCCATCAACCACCACCCTCTGTCTTCTTTCAGCTAGCCAATTTCAGATCCACATCTCTAAATCACCCTCAATCCCCAGCCTCCGTATTTTCTGCAATAGCCTACCGTGGGGAACCTTATCAAACGCTTTGCTGAAATCCATATACACCACATCAACTGCTCTACCCTCATCTACCTGTTCAGTCACCTTCTCAAAGAGCTCAATAAGGTTTGTGAGGCATGACCTACCCTTCACAAAGCCATGCTGACTATCCCTGATCATATTATTCCTATCTAGATGATTATAAATCTTGTCTCTTATAATCCCCTCCAAGACTTTACCCACTACAGACGTGAGGCTCACCGGTCTGTAGTTGCCGGGGTTGTCTCTGCTCCCCTTTTTGAACAAAGGGACCACATTTGCTGTCCTCCAGTCCTCTGGCACTATTCCTGTAGCAAATGATGACATAAAAATCAAAGCCAAAGGTCCAGCAATCTCTTCCCTGGCCTCCCAGAGAATCCTAGGATAAATCCCATCAGGTCCCGGGGACTTATCTATTTTCAGCCAGTCCAGAATTGCCAACACCTCTTCCCTACGTACTTCAATGCCATCTATTCTATTAGCCTGGGGCTCAGCATTCTCCTCCACAACATTATCTTTTTCCTGAGTGAATACTGACGAAAAATATTCATTTAGTATCTCGCCTATCTCTTCAGACTCCACACACAATTTCCCATCCCTGTCCTTGACTGGTCCTACTCTTTCCCTAGTCATTCGCTTATTCCTGACATACCTATAGAAAGCTTTTGGGTTTTCCTTGATCCTTCCTGCCAAATACTTCTCATGTCCCCTCCTTGCTCGTCTTAGCTCTCTCTTTAGATCCTTCCTCGCTACCTTGTAACTATCCATCGCCCCAACTGAAACTTCACACCTCATCTTCACATAGGCCTCCTTCTTCCTCTTAACAAGAGATTCCACTTCCTTGGTAAACTACGGTTCCCTCGCTCGACGCCTTCCTCCCTGCCTGACCGGTACATACTTATCAAGAACACGCAGTAGCTGATCCTTGAACAAGCCCCACTTATCCAGTGTGCCCAACACTTGCAGCCTACTTCTCCACCTTAACCCCCCCAAGTCACGCCTAATGGCATCATAATTGCCCTTCCCCCAGCTATAACTCTTGCCCTGCGGTGTATACTTATCCCTTTCCATCATTAACGTAAACGTCACCGAATTGTGGTCACTGTCCCCAAAGTGCTCTCCTACCTCCAAATCCAACACCTGGCCTGGTTCATTACCCAAAACCAAATCCAACGTGGCCTCGCCTCTTGTTGGCCTGTCAACATATTGTTTCAGGAAACCCTCCTGCACACACTGTACAAAAAACGACCCATCTATTGTACTCGAACTATATCTTTTCCAGTCAATATTTGGAAAGTTAAAGTCTCCCATAATAACTACCCTGTTACTTTCGCTCTTATCCAGAATCATCTTCGCCATCCTTTCCTCTACATCCCTAGAACTATTAGTTCATGTTGCAGCTGTACAGAACTCTGGTACGGCCGCATTTGGAGTATTGCGTACAGTTCTGGTCACCGCATTATAGGAAGGACGTGGAGGCTTTGGAACGGGTGCAGAGGAGATTTACCAGGATGTTGCCTGGTATGGAGGGAAAATCTTATGAGGAAAGGCTGATGGACTTGAGGTTGTTTTCGTTAGAGAGAAGAAGGTTAAGAGGAGACTTAATAGAGGCATACAAAATGATCAGAGGGTTAGATGACGAATGTGATATAAAATAGTTACTTTAGAGATACTAGTTAATGTAATGTAGAAATAAGCCACTTTGATTCTGGCAGTTAGGGACAAAGGGGTTTGAGACCGCATGGAAAAAGCAGGAAGAGGTGTGTCTATGAGAGTGATGCTGCATTGATAGGGGCCAGAGAAAGGGATTGGAAGTGAGCCAATCAGAATAGATCGAACAGGTCAGGAGGGACATAGGCTGACCTATGTCCGTCGAGTATGTGAAACTTGATACCATTTGAATTGATTTTGCAGAGATCCCTTTGTCTTTTAGTTCAGTCGTTTTCTGGGATGTAAGAGGCTGGATGTCTCTTACGTTTCTGTAAGATGATTTAAGCTTGCAAGCTAAATAAATAACTTCTTTTTAAGTGCGAATCTATCTCAACTTTTATTGAGGCCAGACTGACAGAGAAAGAAATTTGGGGATCAACAAGATAGGGTGGACAGTGAGAGCCTTCTCCCGCGGATGGAAATGGCTAGCACGAGGGGACATAGCCTTAAACTGAGGGGTAATAGATATAGGACAGAGGTCAGGGGTAGGTTCTTTACGCAAAGAGTAGTGAGGCTGTGGAATGCCCTACCTGCTACAGTAGTGAACTCGCCAACATTGAGGGCATTTAAAAGTTTATTGGATAAACATATGGATGATAATGGTATAGTGTAGGTTAGATGGCTTTTGTTTCGGTGCAACATCGTGGGCCGAAGGGCCTGTACTGCGCTGTATTGTTCTATGTTCTATTAGGAGACCTATACAAAACTCCCAACAGGGTGACCTCTCCTTTCCTGTTTCTAACTTCAGCCCATACTACCTCGGAAGAAGAGTCCCCATCTAGCATCCTCTCCGCCACCGTAATACTGCTCTTGACTAGCAGCGCCACACCTCCCCCTCTTTTGCCTCCTTCTCTGAGCTTACTAAAACACCTAAACCCCGGAACCTGCAACATCCATTCCTGTCCCTGCTCTATCCATGTCTCCGAAATGGCCACAACATCGAAGTCCCAGGTACCAACCCATGCTGCCAGTTCCCCTACCTTGTTTCGTATACTCCTGGCATTGAAGTAGACACACTTCAAACCCCCTACCTGAACACTGGCCCCCTCCTGCGACGTCAAATCTGTGCTCCTGACCTCTATACTCTCATTCTCCCTTACCCTAAAACTACAATCCAGGTTCCCATGGCCCTGCTGCATTAGTTTAAACCCCCCCAAAGAGCACGAACAAATCTCCCCCCCAGGATATTTGTGCCCCTCAGGTTCAGATGTAGACCATCCTGTCTGTAGAGGTCCCACCTTCCCCAGAAAGAGCCCCAGTTATCCAGAAATCTGAATCCCTCCCGCCTGCACCATCCCTGTAGCCACGTATTTAAATGCTCTCTCTCCCTATTCCTCATCTCACTATCACGTGGCACGGGCAACAACCCAGAGATAACAACTCTGTTTGTTCTAGTTCTGAGCTTCCATCCTAGCTCCCTGAAAGCCTGCCTGACATCCTTGTCCCCTTTCCTACCTATGTCGTTAGTGCCAATGTGGACCACGACTTGGGGCTGCTCCCCCTCCCCCCTAAGGACCCGGAAAACACGATCTGAGACATCACGTACCCTTGCACCTGGGAGGCAACATACCAAACGTGAGTCTCTCACGCTCCCACAAAATCTCCTATCTGTGCCACTGACTATAGAGTCCCCAATTACTAATGCTCTGCTCCTCTCCCCCCTTCCCTTCTGAGCAACAGGGACAGACTCCGTGCCAGAGGCCCGTACCCCATGGCTTACCCCTGGTAAGTCGTCCCCCCCCACAAGTATCCAAAGCGGTATACTTGTTTCTCAGGGGAACGATCGCAGGGGATCCCTGCACTGACTGCTTTTTCCCAGCCCCTCTTACAGTTACCCACCTATCTCCAATCTTTGGTGTAACTAATTCCCTGAAGCTGCTATCTATGACCCCTTCTGCCTCCCGAATGATCCGAAGTTCTTCCAACTCCAGCTCCAGTTCCCTAACTCGGTCTTGGAGGAGCTGGAGATGGCAGCACTTCCTGCAGGTAAAATCAGCAGGGACACTAACTGCATCCCTCACCTCAAACATCCTGCAGGAGGAACATTGCACTCCCTTCCCTGCCATTCCTCTAACTTTCTACCAAGATCTGGCTAACAACTAAATTAAATTTTTTATAAAAAATAATAATATAATAAAATATGGTACTTACCTCAGACCAATGGGTTTTATTATTAGGTTAGAGGAGGAGGGCGGGTGGGAGACACTACACGTGTAGTGTCTCGGGTTTCCTCTCCACCAGAATTTATTGGTGAGGGTCTTCCCAGATGTCCGCGGGTCGACTTCCTGTTCCCGCCTAAAACAGTTCCTGCTGAAATTGACTAACCAGCCAGCTCCACTCCCGCCGAAACCGAATACCCAGACTGACTAACCAGTTGCTGCAATCCACGTGGTGGGAGTGATATTGAATCAACCATGTGTCTGCACTCACTGACTGTCTCCACTGGAAAGAGGCAGATCATGTGTGTGGTGTCCTTTACATATGGGTTGGTGTAATGTCCCCCTGTGGTCGTGTCACCTCCGTGTGTATCGTGAATGTCTACTGGTCGTGTCCTATCTACTTGATCTATTGGTTGAGTGTGTGTGTGTGATGTCTTTGGTGCTCCCTCTAGTGTCTAGCTAGCCTACATGCATTTACATTGATGCACATCACCACAATTTGGTCGTGCAATCCTTTCCTAACTTGGCATCAGCTGCATTTGTGTTTTTCTTCCCCTTATTCGTAGTAACAAAGTCAAGGCACCGAACACACATGAGGGATTGATTAACACAAAAGTAATTACAGCGTTGAAAAGTTGGTAGCAATCTTACACAGTCAGAAAACTTATACTCAACTGACATAAAACCATAGAATAGAACCATGGAGTACATACTGTACAGTTGGCCCATCGGGTCTGCACCGACCCTCTGAAAGAGCACCCCACCTAGGTCCACTTCTCTGCCTGATCCCCATAACCCCACCTAACCTGCACTAAGGGGCAATTTAGCGTGGCCAATCCACCTAACCTGCACACCTTTGGACTGTGGGAGGAAACCGGAGCACCCGGAGGAAACGCTCGCAGACACGGGGAGAATGTGCAGACTCCGCACAGTCACCTGAGGTCGGAATTGAATTAAACTCGAGACCCAGGCACTGTGAGGTAACAGTGCTACCCACTGTTTTTGGTTCTTTACAGTGGACTGGGACTGAGTCAGAATCACATGGTACATTGCATCAATTCCCCTCTAGCAACGCAGATGGGAAACATAACCACACCCACTTAAAGGTATACCACCACAATCTGATCTTCAGTCGGTAAAGCACTCTTACCACTGACCCAGAGTTCATGGGGTGAAGATCCAGGTCGGAGACTTCGGCTGGGTTCCTCTGGGGCCGTTGGCTAGCCGCGGGATACCTGGCGGCCCGCTGAATCCCGCATGGGACCAAAACCGGGCGTCAGACCCACCATGAGTCTCCGCCCACCGCCCCGTAACGGGTTTCCCGCCCTGCACTGGCAGGAACGTGCAAAGTGCTCATCAGCATTCATTTAAATGATATTATTGAGCTGGAAGGCCAATTCAAGTACCACATGTGATCCCCCCTACCCCTCCACCGGGAGTGAAACGAGCATGACTTAGTGACAAGAACATTCCCGGCACCATGTGTGGTGATCTCTGTATAGAACATAGAACATTACAGCGCAGTACAGGCCCTTCGGCCCTCGATGTTGCACCGACCTGTTAAACTACTCTAAAGCCCATCTACACTATAAACCATCTACACTATCTACACTGTAGGTGCATGCACACAAGGGGTTAATGGGTAGATAGCAGCACCACATGATCACCAGAGGGCTGGACCTACAGGGGTATAAAGGGCAGCCACAAGGGGTCTCTGTCTCTCTCTCGGGTGGGCTGTGAACAGGGAAACATCAGAATCACATAGATAGTGGAGTTACATTTAGTTACAATTGTTAAATCTTGTTATCCAATTCCTAGTTCCCATGTTAAGGTAAAGAACTCACACATTAATAGTTTTAGTTACTCAATAAACCTTTGTCGTTACTGGACGCGTTCGAGTCTTCTTCAACAAGATTCAGAGGACCTCACCATCAACCAAGGATTGAGTAGCACGTGTTATCGACCACGCAGGTAACACTACATGGTACTACGGAGTGTGTTGGCCTTAACAATGAAAATAGAAACCAGCTAGCTTAGGTTGGACAAACAAGAGAAAACAAAAAAAAGAAAAAGAACTCGGATAAGATATTCGGCCAAGGAAGGCATCGCTACACTCGGATCTCTCGGGCACGAACCGGGAAGATGGAATCACTTCCAGAACACCTCAGAACCTCTGGTAATCTGCAGTATAATTGGAAGATTTTCCTGCAACAATTTAATTTGTTTCTGGAAATTGAGGACGTGAAAAAAAAAATAGCATACCTCTTAGCTGCGGCAGGGAAACCGGCCATGGAGATATATAACTCATTTACCTATGCCGAAGGGGAGGACAAGAATAAGTGGGACACAATTATAAAAAAATTCGATACCCACTGCAAATCGGAGGTGAATGAAACATTTGAACGCTTCAAGTTCACCAGGCTTATACAAAGACCAGGAGAATCATTCAGCAGCTTTCTCACTGACTTAAAGCTGCTGGCCCAATCCTGTAATTATGAGACCCTCCGTGACTCCCTCATCAGAGACCAGATTGTCAGTGGCATTTCTGATGAGGGACTCAGAAAATCTCTCCTTAAGCGCAAAAATCTTGATCTTGAAATGGCTACACAACTATGTTCTGCTCACGAAATCACTGAAGCACAATATCAGCAGCTTACTTACCGGGACCAAGGCCTCCACCACGAGGTTGGAGCAGTCAAAATGGTGGCCCAGGCTTCTCGAAGGCGCTCCTCCACCGGCAATCCCGCGGGCGCGAATCTGCAAGTGGCCCACACACATGCGCAGTTCGCACGGAGACTGGAACCGGCTGAGAACGTTACTGCGCATGCGCGAAGGTGCCATAACCGTGGACACGCCCACTTAAAAGGGCAATGTCCAGCTTATGGCAAACAGTGCCTGAGATGTGGAAAGTACAGCCACTATGCCTTCAAATGTCGAGCTGTGCTACAGATGACTTCCACGGGACAACAACTAAGACCCTGCGACATTCGGAACGTGGCATCTATGGACCGCCAACCAATATTCAGTGATTACCTGTCCGAAAACGATGACCTTGCCTATGATGACTCCTACGGTGTGGACACGGTTACGGTAACGGAGGAACCTTACATCACCACGCCTCATCCAAAATGCCCGAAAGTGAACAAAAAGGGGTTTAATGTCTCAAAACAAAAAATTATTTTCCCCAGCGACTGAATGAAGCTCGAGCCTCCACTTACAGTTAAAGATCACTGCCGCAGCAGCCTGAAACGTACCGTTTGCAACACCCAAAGAGAAGAGCACAATGACAAATCCATAGCAAAAGATTTGTTCATTGACGACGATTACTCTGGAGGTGAGTTCCTCATTGGACAAATAGAGCATCACGAACCCTGACAAGAAGCGATGATTTGCTCGCTGACGACTGACACTCACCCATGGATCAGTTCTCCGGATCTGATGGTCATTGCAGCAGCAACATGGCTGCCAAGTCCCATACCAGTCTCATGGTGGGAGAATCCAGTACCCTGACGACATGACACCTCGTCGACAAAGTGGATGACAACCACATGTCATATATCCTAGCAAAAGGCGACGCCACGCAGAGAGCACAGATTGACTCCACTGAGGGAGCGATACCGGCCTCCATAGCGAGCTCGTTGACAGGCTCCAGAATGGCCACAAGCGACGACTCCGGAGCGACAGCCGTGAACGAGGAAGACTAGGACGGTCTATCTGCCTTGTATGAGCAGCCAGCAGCAGACATTAAATGTCTACCCACTGTTGATCAAAGCAGTGAACAAAACCACAACAACAGATCTCATGATTTTGTGTCTGCGCCGCAGCAATCACCCAACCCAGCTTGCAAAAAAGATGACATACGGGGTCAACACTGCAAGCACAAAAGAAAGTCCGCTACTAACGTCAACTTACTTCGACCATTCTGATGTCTCATGATGTCCTCACGGACACACATAAACACTGACGCTCACAACGACATGGCGACATCAACACTGCCACCTCAACGACAGGCGGAAGGATCAACCCACCTGATCAAACGCTACAGTCTGGACTCACAACGTTTTTCGTTAGAATTGGACTTTTTAAACGTTGATTGACTTTGTACTGTCATTAATACCATCCCATTCTGTACACAGCGTTACTTGTTTTATCTGTTCCCAGTTGACTTAATTCATTCTGTTTGTTTAGTTTTTGTTACACCATACAGAAAACCTGCAGCACATTAAAAAGGGGGAGATGTGGTGATCTCTGTAGGTGCATGCACACAAGGGGTTAATGGGTAGATAGCAGCACCACATGATCACTAGAGGGCTGGACCAACAGAGGTATAAAGGGCAGCCAAACGGGGTCTCTGTCTCTCTCTCGGGTGGGCTGTGAACAGGGAAACATCAGAATCACACAGATAGTTAGTGGAGTTACATTTAGTTACAATTATTAAATCTTGTTAACCAATTCCTAGTTCCCATGTTAAGGTAAAGAACTCACGCATTAAGTTATAGTTACTCAATAAACCTTTGTCGTTACTGGACGTGTCTGAGTCTTCTTCAACAAGATTCAGAGGATCTCACCAGTCAGCCAAGGATTGAGTAACACGTGTTATCGACCACGCAGGTAACACTACACAATGGATTTTGAGGGGCAGCATAAAGGTGGGTGTTTGTCTGGGGGCAGTGTGGCTCGAATTGGTGGCAAGGGTTTGTACCCGGGGAGGGGATGGTCCACCTTGGGATGGGGGTGCCATGGCTGAACCTCCTCATGCTGCTGTGAAAGATTAGCAACTCACTCCTTAGATGTTACTTGCAGGCACCTAGCGGTTAAACTGTTGATATTTGTCAGTTTCATCGATGCGCGCTGAGGTTACCTGTTCATTTAGATTCCCGGCACCCCGCCCATTTGGACACCCTCGTAGTCGCTTCAGCTGATCAAAGAGACGGGCATTGCCAAGCTGAATCTCAGGACCATCAGGGGCTGAGACACCTCGTTGGACTCAGATGCACAGCTTCACAGCAGGTGAAGTCGGGGATTAGCAGAGTTTAGCTTACACAAAGAACAGAAGGATCGGTGGCTGCTGAAATCCTCTTTGGCACACAGCCCCTGTCAGAGCACAAACTTCATTGTTGAGACAATCAGCTAATGCTCTCTTAAAGCTCCGGCGATTTCTCCCAGCCCTGCCAGTTAATCTAGCCCCATTTGTATCACACAGTGTGAGTGTATGAATCCCGGACCTGCCCAGGAGACCGGAACTGCTTTCTGACACAATCTCGGTGTTAAACTTTGGCTCCATATAACTTTGAACTGCCACAAAGTTCTCACATATCTCTCAATAGCGACCATCTGTTACGTTCGATAATAAATGAATCAGTGTACGACATAACATTTAGTTCAAGACTAGTTATTTAATGTTAAATAAACTGTGGGTAAACTAAACTATTGCTAACCAAACTATGGAGCTTCTAACAATGCTCCTAACAGCTCCTGTAACCCTGACCAAGACTGATTTTGTACCATTCTAGTGTCCTGTTCCTCTTGCATGACACCTAGTGGGCGGAGGTTATATATACTTCTCATATACACTGTTCTCTACACTGTTACTGCCTATCATTATTACATCTATCTTCCACTGAAAACAATCTGGGAGTTTTAGGGTATGTGAAATATTAATGGATATGGATAGAGTAAATGAGTGGATATGGGTTGGTGGTCAACCAGAACTTCTGTCTGGGGGTGCAGATGGCCAGTGGGCATTCACAGATCATCGGTCTTTCTCCCGGGTAAAGGTGACTGATCCCAAAGATGTCGCTGTGGGGTCTGGGGAATGTTCCGAGCGCCACGCTGTGGAGTTAGCTCTCGCCGAAAGCCGCCCGATCCGGGGAGGGGTGTGGGGCAGAAACGGGGCTCGACCTGAAGTAGAGTGAGTGCCTGGGCCTTGGGGGGGGGGGGGGTGGGGGGGGGGGGGTGGGGGTGGGAGTGGGGCTGCCCTGGGCCCCACGGCTCTCAATCTGGCTGAGAAGCCAATGGGAGGAATCTGGAGGAAGGGCAGCTGAAGGTGCGAGGTCATGTGTCATAGAATCATCCAGTGCACGAGGAGGCCATTCGGCCCATCAAGCCTGCACCTGCCCTTGGAAAGAGCACCCTGTCATTTCCTGGAATCTGCCAGCCAGAGTTGGCAACCCTCCCAGTGATGCACAATGTAAATCTGAAGAATAATATTGAGTTCAACAGTTTCTGACTCTAATCTCTGCTCCACCGACACCCCCACATTTTGTTTCCTTTCCTTTGCAAGTTATTCTCTTGTCTTCTGTCAGCAGCACACCTGCCGTCGCTCGGTGCATCTGTTATTGATTACCCTGCCCCAACACCTTCCCCTTTGGCCCTGGAACAATTTATTGTTCAATCTCCCCTGTTCTCCAATCTATCACCCACTTTCCTATCGTCCTTGTCTCACTTCCTACCCAAAACCTATTACCCCTCGAACCTTCCCCATCGACCTGAAACTCTGACTCTTCCTCCACAGATGCTGCCTGACCTGCTGAGGACACCCAGCGTTTTCTGTCTTTATTTCAGAATCCTAGTGCCCGGAGCCTTTTCCACTTGTCGATGAACAATTTCTACTCGGCCAAGTTGCTGCGGTCAACTGATGCCAGTGCCACTGTGTCCTTTGGGATGTCATTGTCTTTGGAAAGGGTAGGGGAAAATAGTTGGTCAGAATAAATAACTCTTGGCAATCATTGCATTTGGTAGATCAAAGCCTGAGGACAAAATTGAACAAAGTACAAAGAACAAAGAACAATACAGCACAGGAACAGGCCCTTCGGCCCTCCAAGCCTGTGCTGACCATGGTACCTGCCTCAACTAAAACTATGTGCACTTACGGAGTCCGTATCCTTCCATTCCCACCCTACTCATATTTGTATAGATGCCCCTTAAATGCCGCTATCGTACCTGCTCCCACCCCCTCCCCAGGCAGCACGTTCCATATATTTACCACCCTCTGTGTAAAAAAACCTGCCTCGCACATCTGTTCTAAGCTTTTCCCCATGCACCTTAAACCGATGTCTCCTAGTACTTGACTCTCCTACCCTAGGAAATAGCATCTGACTATCCACTCTGTCCATGCCGCTCATAATCTTGTAGACCTCTATCAGGTTGCCCATTAATGCCCGTCGTTCCAGTGAGAACAGACCGAGTTTGTTTAACCTCTCCTCATAGCTAATGCCCTCCATCCCAGGCAACATCCTAGTAAACTGCTTCTGTGCCCTCCCCAATGCATCCACATCCTTCTGGTAGTGAGGTGACCAGAATTGTACACAATATTCCAAATGAGGTCTAACTGAGGTCCTTTCCAGCTGCAACATGACTTGCCAATTTTTACATTCAATGCCCCGACCGATGAAGGCCAGCATGCCGTAAGCCTTCTTGACTCACCTTATCAGTGAGTTCTCCCAGTGAGCCAGAGAAGACACAGCCAGAGTGAGACAGAACCAAGAGTGAGTTTGGGAATTTGAATCTAGGTGGGAATTGAATCAAATCAGTAAGGCAGCTCCTTTTAAATTTCAGGTGTTTAAATTAATTTAAATTAAGCTAGAATTGTGCAGTGTAGGTTAACAAGGGCTGCCCCACCCTCTCACATAACTGGTTGGCAGTTAAGTGTCAGTCACTTAAATCTACCTTGATCTAAAAGCAGGTGGGGGAGGGGAGTCAATTCAGGACAGTTTAAAAAGAGCAACTTGTAAACTCACTCCCAGTGAGTTCTCCCAGTGAGCCAGAGAAGACACAGCCAGGGTGAGACAGAACCAAGAGTGAGTTTGGGAATTTGAATCTCGGTGGGAATTCGAAGCTGGGTGGGGAGGAAGTGCTTTTTATCCCTGGTAAGTGACTGGTAAGTAGTGTTTCTGTTTTTCTGTTTCTTTTCATTGGTATATTTATTTATTTTTTTCTTTGTTGTTTATTTATTTATTTAATTTGGGGGGGGGGGGGGAATTGTAATTGTTGAAGTTAACTGAAGGTTTAAGACATGGCAGGAGATCTCAGACCCGTGTCGTGCTCCTCGTGTGCGATGTGGGAGCTCAGGGCCATGTCCACTGTCCCTGGCTCCTTCATGTGCAAGAAGTGTGCCCAGTTGCAGCTCCTGTTAGACCGCTTGACGGCTCTGGAGCTGTGGATGGACTCACTCTGGAGCATCCGCGATGCTGAGGACGTCGTGGATAGCTCGTTTAGCGAGTTGGTCACACCGCAGGTGAAAGGTACTGAGGGAGATAGAAAGTGGGTGACCAAAAGACAGAGCAAGAGTAGGAAGGCAGTGCAGGTGTCCTCTGCGATCATCTCCCTGCAAAACAGATATACCGCTTTGGATACTGTTGAGGGAGATGGCTCACCAGGGGAAGGCAGCAGCAGCCAGGTTCATGGCACCGTGGCTGGCTGTGCTGCGCAGCTGGGCAGGAAGAAAAATGGCAGGGCTATAGTGATTGGGGACTCAATTGTAAGGGGAATAGACAGGCAGTTCTGCGGACGCAATCGAGACTCCAGGATGGTATGTTGCCTCCCTGGTGCAAGGGTCAAGGATGTCTCGGAGCGGCTGCAGGACATTCTTGGGGGGGGGGGGTGAACAGCCAGCTGTCGTGGTGCACATAGGCACCAACGATATAGGTTAAAAACGGGACGAGGTCCTACAAGCTGAATTTAGGGAGTTGGAGTTAAACTAAAAAGTAGGACCTCAAAGATAGTAATCTCAGGATTGCTACCAGTGCCACGAGCTATTCAGAGTAGGAATGTCAGGATAGATAGGATGAATGCATGGCTCGAGAGATGGTGCAAGAGGGAGGGATTCAAATTCCTGGGACATTGGAACCGGTTCTGGGGGAGGTGGGACCAGTACAACCGGACGGTCTGCACCTGGGCAGGACTGGAACCGATGTCCTAGGGGGGGGTGTTTGCTAGAGCTGTTGGGGAGAGTTTAAGCTAATGTGGCAGGGGGATGGGAACCGATGCAGGAAGTTGGAAGGTAGTAAAACAGGGACAGAAACAAAAGGCAGTAAGGGGGAAAGTGTAAGGCGGAGAAGCCATAGTCAAAAATCAAAAAGAGCGACAGTGCAAGGTACAGTGACTGAGGGGAGCTCAGTGAATAGGACCAGGAATACTAAAAGGAATAAAACGGGAAGTGAAAACATTAATGGTAAGAGACGCGGCAGGTTGTTACATGAAGATATGGGTTCAACGACAAGGAAAATTAGAAAGGCTAAGAGGAAATATAACTTAGGAGAGGTTACTGATCGAAGTGCTAAGATTCAGAACAGAGGTAAAAAAGCCAACATAAGTGTACTTTACCTGAATGCTCATAGTATTCGGAATAAGGTAAATGAGTTGATGGCGCAAATCATCATGAATGACTATGATTTAGTGGCCATTACTGAAACATGGTAAAAGGATGGTCACGAGAGAGTTAAATATCCGAGGGTATCAAACAATTTGGAAGGACAGAGTGGATGGTAAGGGAGGTGGAGTAGCTCTGTTATTTAAGGATGATATCCGGGCAACAGTAAGGGATGACATCGGTGTTATGGAGGATAAGGTTGAATCCATTTGGGTGGAAATCAGGAATAGTAAGGCGAAAAAGTCACTGATAGGAGTAGTCCATAGGCCACCAAATAGTAACATTATGGTGGGGCAGGCAATAAACAAAGAAATAACTGATGCATGTAGAAATGGTACAGCAGTTATCATGGGGGATTTTAACCTACATGTCGATTGGTTTAACCAGGTCGGTCAAGGCAGCATTGAGGAGGAGTTTATAGAATGTATCCGCGATAGTTTCCTAGAACAGTATGTAATGGAACCTACGAGGGAACAAGCGGTCCTAGATCTGGTCCTGTGTAATGAGACAGGATTGATTCAGGATCTCATAGTTAGGGATCCTCTTGAAGGAGCGATCACAATATGGTGGAATTTAAAATACAGATGGAGGGTGAGAAGGTAAAATCAAGCACTAGTTTTTTGTGCTTAAACAAAGGATATTACAATGGGATGAGAGAAGAACTAGCTAAGGTAGTCTGGGAGCAAAGACTTTATGGTGAAACAGTTGAGGAACAGTGGAGAACCTTCCAAGTGATCTTTCACAGTGCTCAGCAAAGGTTTATACCAACAAAAAGGAAGGATGGTAAAAAGAGGGAAAATCGACCGTGGATATCTAAGGAAATAAGGGAGAGTATCAAATTGAAGGAAAAAACATACAAAGTAGCAAAGATCAGTGGGAGACTAGAGGACTGGGAAATCTTTAGGAGGCAACAGAAAGCTACTAAAAAAGCTATAAAGAAGAGAAAGATAGATTATGAGAGTAAACTTGCTCAGAATATAAAAACAGAAAGTAAATGTTTCTACAAATATATAAAACAAAAAAGAGTGGCTAAGGTAAATATTGGTCCTTTAGAGGATGAAAAGGGAGATTTAATAATGGGAGATGTTGAGGAACTGATCAGGTTTTTTGGTCGGTCTTCACAGTGGAAGACACAAATAACATGCCAGTGACTGATGGAAATGAGGCTATGACAGGTGAGGGCCTTGAGAGGATTGTTATCACCAAGGAGATAGCGATGGGCAAGCTAATGGGGCTAAAGGTAGAAAAGTCTCCTGGACCTGATGGAATGCATCCCAGAGTGCTAAAAGAGATGGCTAGGGAAATTGCAAATGCACTAGTGATAATTTACCAAAATTCACTAGACTCTGGGGCGGTCCCGGCGGATTGGAAATTAGCAAACGTGACACCACTGTTTAAAAAAGGAGGTAGGCAGAAAGCGGGTAATTATAGGCCAGTGAGCTTATCTTCGGTAGTAGGGAAGATGCTGGAATCTATCATCAAGGAAGAATTAGCGAGGCACCTGGATGGAAATTGTCCCATTGGGCAGACGCAGCATGGGTTCATAAAGGACAGGTCGTGCCTAACTAATTTAGTGGAATTTTTTGAGGACATTAACAGTGCGGTAGATAACGGGGAGCCAATGGATGTGGTATATCTGGATTTCCAGAAAGCCTTTGACAAGGTGCCAAACAAAAGGTTGCTGCATAAGATAAAGATGCATGGCATTAAGGGGAAAGTAGTAGCATGGATAGAGGATTGGTTAATTAATAGAAAGCAAAGAGTGGGGATTAATGGGTGTTTCATTGGTTGGCAATCAGTAGCTAGTGGTGAAAGGTACTGAGGGAGCCTCAGGGATCAGTGTTGGGCCCACAACTGTTCACAATTTACATAGATGATTTGGAGTTGGGGACCAAGGGCAATGTGTCCAAGTTTGCAGACGACACTAAGATAAGTGGTAAAGCAAAAAGTGCAGAGGATACTGGAAGTCTGCAGAGGGATTTGGATAGGCTAGGGTCTGGCAGATGGAATACAATGTTGACAAATGTGAAGTTATCCATTTTGGTAGGAATAACAGCAAAAGGGATTATTATTTAAATGATAAAATATTAAAACATGCTGCTGTGCAGAGAGACCTGGGTGTGCTGGTGCATGAGTCGCAAAAAGTTGGTTTACAGGTGCAACAGGTGATTAAGAAGGCAAATAGAATTGTGTCCTTCTTTGCTAGAGGGATGGAGTTTAAGACTAGGCAGGTTATGCTGCAATTGTATAAGGTGTTAGTGAGGCCACACCTGGAGTATTGTGTTCCGTTTTGGTCTCCTTACTTGAGAAAGGACATACTGGCACTGGAGGGTTTGCAGAGGAGATTCACTAGGTTAATCCCAGAGCTGAAGGGGTTGGATTACGAGGAGAGGTTGAGTAGACTGGGACTGTACTCGTTGGAATTTAGAAGGATGAGGGGGGATCTTATAGAAGCATATAAGATTATGAAGGGAATAGATAGGATAGATGTGGGCAGGTTGTTTCCACTGGCGGGTGAAAGCAGAACTAGGGGGCATAGCCTCAAAATAAGGGGAAGTAGACTTAGGACTGAGTTTAGGAGGAACTTCTTCACCCAAAGGGTTGTGAATCTATGGAATTCCTTGCCCAGTGAAGTAGTAGAGGCTCCTTCATTAAATGTTTTAAAGTTGAAGATAGATGGTTTTTTGAAGAATAAAGGGATTAAGGGTTATGGTGTTTGGGCCGGAAAGTGGAGCTGAGTCCACTAAAGATCAGCCATGATCTCAATGAATGGTGGAGCAGGCTCGAGGGGCCAGATGGCCTACTCCTGCTCCTAGTTTTTATGTTCTTATGTTCTTATCCACATGTGTTGCCACTTTCAGTGATCGGTGGACATGCACGCCCAGTTCTTTCTATCTATCAATACTCATCAGAGTTCTACCATTTACTGTGTAATTCCTACATGCATTGGACCTTCCAAAGTGCGTTACCTCACACCTGTCCGGATTAAACTCCATCTGCTATTTCTCTGCCCAAGACTCCAACCAGTTTATATCCTGCTGTACCCTCTGACAGTCCTCTTCACTATCCGTAACTCCACAATGACTCGACATAGCTAGTTTGCATGGATTGTGACGCCATTCGAAACTCTTTCCAGTCTCAAATCAGCTCAACCAAAGTATTTCAGAAAAGAAAACGTATGAACTGGAGGAATAGTATAGGAATAAGTATATCATAATGTGACACAGAAACGTGTGGATGATGATCGCAGATGCAACAACGGAGAAAAAGGTGTATCTAACAGTTACAATTCATCATTATCACCATTTGCTACTTTTGAACAATATATTCAACAGATTAAAACTAATAACGCTCTGGGGTGTCTTTAGCGTCTCTGTGCTATTGAATCAGCCCCTTAAATAAGACAAATGAAGCAGTCTTAAATACATTCAGGAGATTCTGTTATTGCAATTTAATGTGAGAGTTTCCATTCTGTAATAGTTTTGCTGATGAACTATCTCCAGTTGGTTGTTATTGTTAGAGTCTTTCGGGATGTACAATGCCATCAACCGAAGGTGCAAATGCTTTCATGTCAGATAGGCCGTTGCCAGGAGGATTCAGGCTATTTTCTGAGTAGGCCTTGCGCACAGCGCCTGGAACATCGGGTGTAATTGTGAAGTAAAAGTTGCCAAGTGCCAACAAGCCTCATAAAAAAATTATTTCACGGGACGTGGGCATCGCTGGCTAGGCCGGCAATTATTGCCCATCCCTCGCTGCCCTTGAGAAGGTGGTGGTGAGCCACCATCTTGAATCTGTGGAGGCCGTGTGGTGTAGATACACCCACGGTGCTCTGCCAGGGAGTTCCAGGATGTTGACCCAACGACAGTGAAGGAACGGCGCTATGGTTCCAAGTCAAGGTGATGAGAGACTTGGAGGGGAACCTCCATAGATTACCATAAAATCCCTACAGTGAAGGAGGAGGCCATTCGCCCCATCGAGTCAGCTCCGGGCCTTCAAATGCGCACTCTACCCCGCCCACCCTGCCCTATCCCCGTAACTCATAGCCTGGACACTAAGGGGCAATTTAGCAAGGCCAATCCTCCTGACCCGCGCATCTTTGGACACTGGGAGGAAACCAGAGCACCCGGAGGAAATCCATGCAGACACGGGGAGGAAGTGCAAACTCCACACAGACAGATGTGGCGTTGGACTGGGGTGAGACAGTAAGAGGTCTTACAACACCAGGTTAAAAGTCTGAGGTTGTTAGACTTCTTACTGCACACAGACAGAGGCTGGGTTTGAACCCGAGTCCCTGGCGCTGTGAGGCAGCGGTGCTGACCAGCGTAAGTGGTGGCGTTCTCATGCGACTGTTGTCCTTGTCCTCCCAGGTGAAATGAAAATGAAATGAAAATCGCTTCTTGTCACAAGTAGGCTTCAAATGAAGTTACTGTGAAAAGCCCCTAGTCGCCACATTCCGGCGCCTGTTTGGGGAGGCTGTTACGGGTGATAGAGGTCATGGGTTTGGAAGGTGCTGGCGACAGAACCTTGGTTCGTTGCTGCACTGCAAGTTGCCATAAATAATACATTAGTAGATGGGACCAACCTATTCCTTGAAGTTTCACTGACTGCACCAGTATGAATGAAGCAGATGTCCTATAACACAAAATTTACCCCTTGACCAATATCACTTCAACAATTTATCTGGCCATAGTCTCATTAATATTTATAGGGCCTTACTGTGTTTCTCACATTTCAACGGTGATTACACTAAAAAGGTATTCCATTGGCAGAAAAGTACCTTGGGACATCCTGATGCTGTGAAAGTCTGTGTAAAATTACACGGGGCAGGGGTTGATATATGCATCTTCTCACACAGGTTCTGAGTAACATATTCGTTTTTTACATTTAAAGTACCCAATTGTTTTTTTTTGTCCAATTAAGGGGCAGTTTAATGCGGCCAATCCACCTACCCTGCACATCTTTGGGCTGCGGGGCTGAGACCCACGCAGACACGGAGAGAAGGTGCAAACTCCACACGGAGAACCCGGGTCCTCGGCGCCGTGTGGCAGCAGTGCTAACCACTGTGCCGCGTGCCGCCCTTGAATTGTCTTATTCTTTCCCTATTGCTTAACTGGACTGTGTTATCTGACCCAGTCTAGCGGAAATAGTGGTTAGCCAGGAAACAATTCAGAAGTGGTATGGGATTTGAAGATTCCAACATGGAAATGTCGCTACAATAGAAATAGGAGGGAATGTTTCTCAGTAAACCAACAGGTGATGGTTGATGTGTGTGCTGCAGCTGCTGGGGATGAGTGGAAGAGGGGGGAAACAGTGTGTGACACTCCTCCCCCCCCCCCACCCCCAACCCCCCACAATCCCCCATCCCATCGATTTTCACGGCCGCAGCCTTTGCTCTACTACAGTCAGGATACCACTGGCGGGAAGCACTGCTCCTCTGAGGCAGATCGTCAATTTGAAGAAAGGAAATCACACATCAAAGGGCTTGGAGTTTGGTGGTGGAGGAGGCGGGGTGGGGGGGGGGCGGGGGGGGGGGGGGGTATTATTTGCTGTGGGACTCAGACAGAAACAACACACACCTGGAAATGTTCTGGTTTGGTGGTTTGCAGGAGCTTTGATCACCTGATGTCTGATCATGTGACTTCGCATTGTCTGCCAACTGCAGATGGTTTTCAATTCTGTAAAATGGTTGGGTCCCCAGTAGTCTTTGCTCAATGGACTTTCTCCAGCAATTGTCACACTAGAAACCCCAAGAACCTGATGCGGGGGATAATGGAAACCTCCCATTCCCCCCCAACCCCCCAGCCCCATTTCATTAATTCCCCATTCCCTAATGTTTCTCTCTTTCCTCTTGAGCCATATTTCACAATACCCCTATCTCTCCACGTCCACATCCTTGAACCCTACTCCCCCTCTCTCCGTCTCCTCTGATCTCTATTTTGCTTTCACACCCCTGAACTCCCCAGTCTTCAATCACTATCCCCACAATTCCCTGCTCTCCGGTGCCTGTCCGCTGCCAATTGTTAATCTAACACAATACGTACCAACAGAGATCAGGGGACAGAGAGTCTGTCACATTGATAGGTATTGGGGGAAACAGCACTTAATAGCTATTTAGAGATGGTGGGGTAGCGATAATGGTACTGGGTCAGTAGTGCAGAGACTCAGCTGGCTAATTCTCTGGGGATAGTGGTTCAAATCCCACTACAGCAGCTGGTAGGAATTAGATTTAGCTAATTAATCTGAAATACAAAGTTGGACCATTGTGTTGTTGTTGTAGGAAACCTATCTGATTCACTAATATCCTTTAGGGAAGGTAATCTCCCATCCTTGCCTGGTCTGGCCTACACGTGACAGTAATGTGGTTGACTCGAGCTGAAGTGGCCTCAGCAAGTCACTCCGTTCAAGGGCAATTAGCGATGGCCAGTGATGCCCATAACCCATACAAAAATAATGGGAAAAAAAATCTTCTTTTAAGCAAGAAGCTGAGGGGGGGAATAATAATCCAGGAAAGTGCAGTTTAGGTTCCCATTCAGACTAGCCATTATCTTACTGATAGGCGGAGATGGCTCGATGTGCCAAGTGGCCTGTACGTGCTCCTAATTCATGTGTTCTTGTCCTCTTTGAGCATACGGCTTTCCTTCGTGATTTTAGAGTTATCTAAGTTATTATAAAGGAGAACAGAGCTTATTGAGCATGAGGTATCAAATTCAAAATCCTCACACCTTTACAGGATATTATAAAATTCCTTATGCCCTTATTGCAACATGAGATACACATGGGCGCGATTCTCCGCTCCCGCGCCGGTTGGAAGAATCGCCTGGGTCGCCAAATTATCCCGCGACGCCGGTCTGACACCCTCCCGCGATTCTCACAAGTGGCGAGAACGGCCCCGTCGAGTACCGCGCGGCGCAGGCCGGAGAATCGCCTGAGACACCCAAAATGGCGATTCTCCGGCACCCCCGCTATTCTCAGGCCCGGATGGGCCGAGCGACCAGCCCAAAATGGCAGGTTCCCCCCGGCGCCGTCCAAACCTGGTCACTGCCGGCGGGAACAGCGCGGGGACGCTGGGGGGGCGGCCTGCGGGGGGGGGGGGGGGGAGGGGTGATCCTGCACCGGGGGGGGGTCTGGCCCGCGATCGGTGCCCACCAATCGTCGGGCCGGCCTCTCTGAAGGAGGACCTCGTTTCTTCCGCAGCCCCGCAAGATCCGTCTGACATCTTCTTGCGGGGCGGACTCCGGGAGGACGGCAACCACGCATGTGCGGGTGACGCCAGTTTGCGGCGCCGGTCGCGTCATGAATGCGGCGCCGCCTTTACGCGGCGCCAAGGCCTGGCGCGTGTAAATGACGCGGCGCCGCTCCTAGCCCATTATCGGGCCCTGAATCGGTCGGGATAGGGGCCGTTTCGCGCCGTCGTGAACCTCAACGGCGTTCACGACGGCGCGAACACTCTGCCTCCATTTCGGAGAATCCCGCCCATGATTTTACGTTGCACCCACCAGGTCCTCAGTATCATTGACTGACTACCACTGGAGTTGCCAATTCTGGTTGCACGTATTTCTGGAGCTTTATTCACATGGCCTGCCAGCTCTAAATGCCCCGCCTCTACCCTCACACCATTGGCCAGCCAACATGACCGTCAACGGGGCACCCCGCCTGCCCACACCAATGGGAGTGGGGAATTGGCTCGCTGTTAGCTGATTGGATAATTCTTTGACTGCCAGTCAAACGTTCTTTGTCCCCACCCTGATCTCTCCAAGATTTTTAAAATTAAGAAATAAAATAATTTGATAAAAATGGGAAAAGTAATGGGCGGGATTTTCCATTCCTGAGACCCCGGCGCACAACACGTGGACTTTCACGACAGCAAAACTGGCGCCAAACCTGGACCGAATTCAGCGACTGTGGCGGGGCCGGCACCGTCGCCACGTGGAACACAATCGATTCCAATGAAAACCATGCGGGATTCGCCGTGTCTGCGTTTGACACTCGGGAGGCTGCAGCCGCATATGCACATTACACTCTCCACACACACTCATCCCAGCCAACAAGATGGCACTGGCTGTGCTAGAGCGTGTCCATACAGCTGATGGGTTGTCTGGGGCCAGAGGGCTCATGGGGGGATGGCCTGGGGGGACCCATACGACCCATGGCCCTAAGTTCCCAATGGGCAGTCAGCAGCAGGCACAGCCACATGGCTGCCTTCCCGGCTGCGGTAATGGTATTCCGTGTTCGTCCACCCCAACCCCACAGCCCACCTCCTGGCCACCCCCCACCCCCGGCCCTGGCAGAAGCCCCCCCCACCCCGGCCAGCGACACAACTGTCAGAAAACCATGGTGATGTCGGACAAATGCTGTATCCCCCCCCCCCCCCCCCCCCCCTCCTCCTCCCCCCTTCCCTCTGCTGCCAAGGCGCCTGTTTCACGATTTTTAAAAACACAAGCGAACCTCGCTCTCGGGAATTCCCCCAAGTAGAGGCGGAGAACCGGGGAGGCCCCGGAGGATACCGGGTCAGGCCCGCTAATGATAAGCAAACGGTGTTTACTGTACGTGCGTTCTGGAACGCATTGACGCCGCTGTCGAGGTGACGGAGAATTGCGATTTCTTTTGTCAAATCAGCGCCCGCAAAGGTTGTGGCGTGGGAACCTATTCTCCGTCCAATCGCGTTTCACGATTTCGGCGCCAGCCAACGCAGAATCCCGCCCAGTGTCTCTGGAGATTTTCACGTTCTGGACCATGCTGGAGTGCTGTCAATTCCAGGCACTGTACATGAGTACGGTAGTGTGGTAACGAAATTGCTTGCTGTTTGACAATGTGCTAATTCTCCCGAGGACCACGGGGGATCGCTGATTGATCCCCCCGCGGGCTGCGTAGAATACCAGTTCCCCTGGTGAGCGGGTAGGGGGGGGGAGGGGGCCCTTCGGCCGGACCTATAAATGACCCTTTAAACAACCCTGACCCTGGGTTGGGATGTTTGTTTTTGCCGTGGTAGCGGCTTTATTTTTAGTTTAATATAAACCGGTCTGGCCTTTCTCTCTGTGCCTCCTGGAATTATTGCACATTTATAAAGTGATTGCATACATTCCCAATCCTAGCAGAGAATTATTCACCATCATTTCTATTCAGTCCTGCTGAGATTGAATGAACAGGTAGTCTGGTTTGAAGTCCAACCATTGCTTGATAGGTTAGTAAGGTATTGATCCAGCTCCTGTGATCATTTATTGAAACACCTTGAGGGGGCTTGGTCGGGTCGATACTTCCTCTTGTGGGGGAGACTCGGGGACAAGATCAGTCTCAGAATAAGACGTCTCCCTTTTAAGACAGAGATGAGGAGAATTTGTTTCATCTCAAGAGGTGGTTGGTCTGTGGAATCCTGTCCCCCAGAGAGCAGTGGAGGCTGGGCCTTGAATCTATTTCAGTCTGAGTTAGATTTTTGACAGACAAGGGAGCCAAAGTTTATGGGCGGCATCAGGAAAGTGGAATTGGCACCACAGCCAGATCAGCCACGGTCTTATCGAATGGCGGAGCAGGCTTGAAGGGCCGAATGGCCTACTCCTGCCTCTGGGGCGGCACAGTGGTTAGCACTGCGGCCTCACAGCGCCAGGGACCTGGGCTCAATTCCAGCCTTGGGTCACTGCCTGTGCGGAGTCTGCACATCCTACCCGTGGGTTTCCTCCCCACAGTCCAAAGATATGCAATTGGCCGTGCTAAATTGCCCATTAGTGTCCAGAAGGTTAGATTGGGTTACGGGGATAGGGTGGGGCTAGATAGGATGTTCTTTCAGAGGGTAGGTGCAGACTTGATGGGCTGAATGTCCTCCTGCTTTGCAGTGATTCTAAATCCGATGTTCCGATTTTGTATTGTCACTGTTGCTTTTGCTAATTTTATTTGCCAAAACTGATAATAGGACAAGGACTGAAGAAAAAGATGGAAAAACGTTGCACTGCATCACTTTTCATTTCTGTTTTAAAACATGACAAAGATAAGTAATAACAGAGCAAACACACAGTGCCTTCATGTTTATACACCTGCAACCTCCTTCAGCTCTACAATCCCGTAAGATATCTGCTCTCCTCCAATTCTAGGTAGTTTACAATAATTGCCTCTTCATCATTGGTGGCCGTGCCTTCAGCAGTGAGGCCCCTACATGCTGCAATTCCCTCTCTAAACCTCTGCACCTCGCTCTCTCTCCCTCTCCTCATTTCAGACACTGATTAAAATCTCCCTCTTTCACCAATCGTCTGCCCTCCTTGTGTGACTCGCCGTCAAATTTTGCCCAGTTATATAACGCAAAACGCCTCGGGACTTTCTATCGCATTAAAAGCTGAGATAGTTGTGGTTGGGATTATGTTGCACAATAGCAGTGCCGCTGAACCTCTGCGTTACATTTTCCAATGGAACATTAGCTGATGCTGCCTTCCTAGCCACAC
The DNA here is from genome assembly GCF_047496885.1 of Scyliorhinus torazame. Taxonomy (NCBI): domain Eukaryota; kingdom Metazoa; phylum Chordata; class Chondrichthyes; order Carcharhiniformes; family Scyliorhinidae; genus Scyliorhinus; species Scyliorhinus torazame. The sequence continues at coordinate 11,253,352 of NC_092709.1, forward strand.
ACTTTGCAGGAAGAAAGGGTTAACCACAAGGCAACAGAACAGTATTGGGTCCCAGCAGCACCAACGCAGGATATAATTGAAAACATTTCGATTGGCCAGAAGTCACGATAATGTTGCATTTTTAAAAACCAGCATCATCCAGCCATTAAGAGAGCAACGCAAATGCCCATTGTCATACTCACCAGCAATTTAAAATGTTGTCTGACAAAATGCCGCGACGTATGTATTGACTAACTTTCAGCCACGGAGAAATCATAGAATCATAGAATTTACAGTGCAGAAGGAGGCCATTCGGCCCATCGAGTCTGCACCAGCTCTTGGAAAGAGCACCGTACCCAAGGCCAACACCTCCACCCTATCCCCATAACCCAGTATCCTCACCCAACACTAAGGACAATTTATCATGGCCAATCCACCTAACCTGCACATCTTTGGACTGTGGGAGGAAACTGGAGCACCCGGAGGAAACCCACGCAGACACGGGGAGGATGTGCAGACTCTGCACAGACAGTGACCCAAGCCGGGAATCGATCCTGGGACCCTGGAGCTGTGAAGCAATTGTGCTATCCACAATGCTACCGTGCTGCCCCCTTGGTGGTCAATAACTTCCGCAACCTTTGTTTCCTCACTTTCCAAAATGGACTTTCAGTCACTCCATAACTCCATAACACCCAAGACATTTTTATTTACTGATTTATTTATTTTTAAAATTTAGAGTACCCAATTCATTTTTTCCAATCAAGGGGCAATTTAGCTTGGCCGATCCACCTCGACTGCACGGGCGGGATTCTTCGGAAACCGGCGGGGCGTGCAACTCCGGCGCGAAGGAGTGGCGTGGACCACTCTGGCGTCGGGCCGCCTCGAATCCTCCGCACCTTCAGGGGCTAGGCCTGCGCCAGAGTGGTTTGTGCCACGCCGGCCGGCATGAGTTGGCGCATGCGCAGGAACACCAGCGTGTGCTGGCGTCATCCCAGCGCATGTGCAGGGGGGGGTTCGCCTCCGCACCGGCCATGGCAGGCCGGTACACCAGCCCCCCGCAGAGGAATAGAGTGCCCCCATGGCACAGGCCCGCCCACTGATCGTCGGGCTCCGATCGCGGGCCAGGCTACCATGGGGGCCAGATCTCCCCGCACCCCTCCGAGGACCCCGGAGGCCGCCCACGGAGCCAGGTCCCGCCGGTCAGTACCTGTCGTAACATACGCCGGCGGGACCCACTGAAAATGGGCGGCCACTCAGCCCATCGCGGGCCGGAGAATCGCCGGGGGGGGGGGGCGGGGCGCTGCCAGGCGGCCGACTGGCGTGGCGGGATTCCCCCCCCGCCAAATCCCCGGCGCCGGAACATTCGGCAGCCGGCGGGGGCGGGATTCACGCCGCCCCCCCCCCCCGGTCAATTCTCCGACCCGACGGGGGGTTGGAGAATCCCGCCCCACATCTTTGGGTTGTGGGGGCAAAACCCAAGCAAACACGGGGAGATTGTGCAAACTCCACACAGGCAGTGACCCGGGGCCAGGATTGAACCTGGGACCTCGGCACCGTGAAGCAACAGTGCTAACCCACTGTGCCACCGTGCTGCCCCACACCCAAGACATTTGATGCAGCTTCAGTTCCAATTAATATTTGAACGCCAAACGAAACAATCCTGAGAAATGAGCGAGTTAAAGCCATCGCAGTCATCTCTCAGGAATGCTTTCACTGTATCACTCCCCCTACAATAGGCACAGTGAAACCTACTGCAGCTCACAAAGTCAGGGCAGGAACTGGCCGAGAGATAAAGATGGACAGAATTATATTGAGTCAAGCTGCCAAATTACTCTGCTTCGAACCCAGGCAGCAGTATTGATGCTGTTGACAGCTTAAAGGCACTGGGGGCTAAGGAGAGGCGAGGTCAGCCAAAGTTCCCACTACACTGCTTATTATCCAGTGACATTTAATGGAAAATGGCCATGCGCAGATCACGGAACAGAATCTGAAGGGGTTTGATGGGGTGGATGTTGAGAGGATGTCCCCCCCTTGTAGGGGAATCTAGAGCTAAGGTTTCAGAAGAAGGGGTCTCCCATTGAAGGCAAAGATGAGGAGGAATTTATTCTCTGAGAGGGTCATGAACCTTTTGTTTTCTTTATCCCAGAAAGGTGATGAGGCGGAGCCACCAAATATATTTTTTTAACTGAAGGGGAGTCAAGGGAACAGGCGGGAAAATGGAGATGAGGCCTTGATTTTATTGAGTTGTGGAGTAGGCCCAAGAGGTGCTATGGCCCTTTTCCAGCTCCTATTCTCATACAACTGAATATGCCTCGATTGAACA